>NC_143564.1:76402500-77068750 GCF_054136105.1 Typopeltis vanoorti | reverse complement strand
ATGAGTACAGTCATCAAATGCAGAGTAAATGCATCTGGTGTAAATTTTAATTAACAAAGTGGCAAATATTAAAAGTTAGTTTATTTGAAAAATCAATAACTTTATTGCTCCAAAATTCATTAATATCACAAATACTATCAATACAATCTAAAAAAATATTGTTTTATAATGTATTGCTATTAACTTACATGTAAGTAATGCTCATCACGTCATGTAGAATGAAGAACTGCTAAATCACAAACATGTAACTATGGTAAATATATTTTTATTTAGATTTTAGAACACGTGTCATGTCTTAACATAAGTTAATTTACATTTTCACTGTTGAAATATAAACCTACTGTTTAAAATGATACTTTTCTTGCTTTCATATTTGCAAAATCACAAATAAGGCCAGTGTAGTCTAATTGCTGACCGATTTCATGTTCAATTGAAATCATGGCAAGACCTTCCAATTGAGTTTCGGCCATTGTAGAAAGCAAATAAGTTTTAATAAGATTTAGTTTTGAAAGACTACACTCGTTGCTTGCAAATGTTACTGGTACTGTGCAGAAAAATGAAGTCGCTTTTTTGGTCTCACCGGCGAACCTTTCATTATAATTTCCAGTCTTTCAGCATCACTTAAAGAGGGATTACATCTTGCTGGATTAATGTTCATTTCAAGTTGATCAGTTAATTTTTTTGAAGAGGACGATGTTAAATAAGTTTTGTTTTTGCCTTCATTGTTACTAATATCAACATTACTGGGATCTCAATTAGAAGTACTTGCCATGAGCTCAGAATTTTTGGTTTCTATCCTTTCACTTATTTTCTCTTGTACTACATTAGCTGTTTCAGTTTTAGATATTTATGCAAAGCTCTGCTTTGTTTCTGAATATCGTATTCTTTTCCAATTTTCGTCTGCGATATTCTGCACCTGATAGTTTTTTCTTTTATCAGACATATTGAAATATTAAAATTATTTTAAAAGCCAAAGCCTAATAACTGTATCAAAAAAAAAGTATTAACAATCACTGCACAACTGTATTTATGTATTTTGATTCTATTTCTTTAATTGCTTTACTGTTAACCAATTATCTCATTATGATCATTTGGTCTCATTGGTTAAATGAGATTTACCTGCATGTCAAGGTCAACTCACGGCCTACAAAGTAATCAGAAATAAATGCAAGATAGAAGGTGTTCTGCTATTGTCATGTCATCTGATATTAACACTGACAATGCAAAATTAAACAAAAATAATACTACATTATTTTTAAAGATTATGATTTTTAAAAAATATACAGTACAATGAAGTTTTATTATGTAAAAATTTAACTAACGACATCCTGAAGTCTGGCTTCAACAGAGAAGGAATAAATTACCTTTTTATGATTTATTTTTCATATAGTTTAGGCCAATTTTGCCACCCCAAAAACTTTCCATCCTGTGCAAATGCACGTGTTGCATTATCAGTAGAGCCAGCCCTGCATACCTGTCATCTTGAAATATTTAAACCTTCGCAAGCTGAAGAAGAGGAGAGTATAATGCAGCTCAAAGACAACAAAAACACCAGGCACTGATGAAATAGTAACCAAACTCATCAAATATGGTGGAAGTGAATTAACTACACATATACATACACTGTACTTAATATGGAAAAAAGAATTATCCCCATAATGGAAAGAATTACTAATCATTCCAGTATATAAAAAGTGAAACAAAAATAAATGTGAAAATTACAGAGGGATATTACTTCTGTCAGCAAGCTACAAAATTTTATCTAATGTTATACTGAAAATAATCTTACCTTATGCTGAAGAAATTATAGGTGAATATCAAGAAGGATTCCAAAGAAATAGATCGACAGTTGACTAGATTTTTCACTAAAATAGTTGCTTAGGAGAAAAAAAAAAAAAGAGGAATATATTCAGCAGGTCTGTATTTCATTTATAGATTTTAGAAAAGCATATGATAGCATTCAAAGAGAAGGTCTTTGGGGAGCATTAGATGAACTGGGAATACCTCAAAAGGTAATATGTTTAATCAAATTTGCACCACTGACAGCCAAAGCATGATACTAACTAATGGAATTAGATCCGAACCTTTTGATATTAAGACAGAATTGAAGCAAGGAGGTGCCTTTTCACCCACCCTTTTTAACTTAGCTCTAGAAATATGTATTTGAGAAACTGGAAAAGATAACACAAGCAGAACAGTAATATTGCTATATGCAGATGATGAATGCCTAATTGAAGAAAATGCTGACATTAGAATATTTAAAAAAAAACTCAAAATTTCTGTTAAAAAAACTAGGATTACCAATCAAACAGGATAAAACTGAATAAAAGTATATAAAAATCACATTCAAGGGGGAAAATGACCAGTTTACCATCGATAACCTGAAATTTAAAAGTGTCACTTCCTTCAAATATCTTGGAGCATCGATTATGCAAGATAATAAAATTAGTACAGAAATACAAACTAGAATGCATACATCCAATAGATCCTATCATTCACTACATCATTTATTATCTTCCAAATCATTCAAATTTATTATCTTTTATATCATTTATTATCTTCTATCACGTGGAGTTAGGAAGAATATGATGTCCCTGAGATCTTACAAGGTGAAGTGAAAATGGCACTGTGGGAAATGAAGAATGGAAAGACTGCAGGAGAAGATGGAATTATGGTAGACTTGTCAGCTGACTAAACTCTTTAAACAGCTGACTAAACTCTTTAATAAATACCTAAAACAGAGAAAAATTCCAAAAAAATTGGAACATTCACTTCTAATATTAATTTTTAAAAAGGGCAATAAGGAAGAAATTAAAAACTACAGACCTATAAGCCTACTGCTCCCCATCATATATAAAGTCTTCACAAAAATTATAAATAATAGATTAAAATCTAAAGTATAGGGAATGCAATCCTGTGAACAAGCTGGATTTAGGAAGAATTACAATACTTTGGCACCATATTCACACATTAAGACAGCTGATTGAAAAATCAATTGAATACAATAAACCCTTATGTCTAGCCTATATAGACTACGAAAAAGCATTTGATTCAGTTAAAACATCTGCAACACTAAAAGCACTTGAAACCCAGGGAACTGAGAAACCATATATTGAAACAATAAAACATATTTACAATAATGCAACATCTGTAATTAAATTATATAAAAACAGTGAAAAGTTTCCAATACAAAAAAAGGCATCTGGCAAGGCGACACCATATCTTCCAAAGTATTTATAAGCCTTGATTGGGAAACAAAAGAAATAAACATAAATGGAGAAAGACTGCATCATCTAAAATTTTCAGATGATGTTGTCCTAATAGCAAATAACAAGATTATCTGCTTGAAGATCTGGAAGAAAAGCTAAATCAGCTAAATGAAGCCTCTAGATCAGATCAAAAATAGAGAAAAAACAAAAATAATGATGAATAAATATATAAACCATAGAACTATCAAAGTTGAAAACCATGAAATAGAACAAGTTACTTCATATGTATATTTGGGCCAATTGTTATCCTTTGAGGAGTGCCAAAGAAAAGATATTGAACGAAGAATTCACTTGGATGGATGGATGGCTTATGGAAAAATGAGAGACATATTCAGAAGTGACATTCCTATGAGTCTAAAAAGGAAAGCTTTCGACCAGTGCATACTTCCTGTCCTGACATATGGAGGAGAAACATGGACTTTAACAGAAGCCCTAAACAAAAAGCTGAGAACAACAGAACATCGCATGGAAAGAAGTATGCTAAAAATAACATTAAGAGATAGGAAGACAAATATCTGGATAAGATCTCAAACAGGTGTCATGGATATTGTAAAATACATTAAACAGGCTAAGTGCAGATGGGCTGGCCATATTGCCAGATGCAGTGATGGGAGATGGACTAGAAAAACAACAGAGTGGAGACCAATGGATGGAGCAAAACAAAGAGGAAGACTGAGAAGAAGGTGGAGGGATGAACTGTAACAAATTGCAGGAGTGAGATGGATGGGAGAACCAGAAAACTGAGTGGTTTTCCAGCAGTGGACAGAACTAAAATATAAGAAGAAGAAGATTAAGCTGAGTCAAAACAGAAATATAGAAGACAATCTTTAGACCCGTTGTTTTACTGTTTAGCCATAAATACTGTTACAACTTGAACAGTTCATAAACCTTTAATCTATTAGTAAATCATTTACAGATTTTAGCATATACAAACCACAAGTATAACATGCATATAGTAGCACTGAATGTTCAAAATGTTCCCCCTTTACGTTACACACACCAGAAGTCTCTGAGGCCACACCACATATCAGTGGTAGCACGTGCGTGCACGCACACACACAATGGAAATACTGCCACTGCTCGCTCCAAATCATTTTCAGGCTGGCAATGCTGGATGCAGGAATGTTGTTTCTTACAGGCTACTCTCTCTCAAGCTCTGACAACAATTCGAAGTCCAACAGTTTCAGATTGGGACTTCCAGAGGATCAATCAGATGGTGATAAGCAGTCAGGCACATTTTTCTCTACTGTTGTGTGGTCCTCACCTTGTGTGCAGAGGCCGAGTCCTGTTGGAAGATCCATTGCCTGCTGTGAAACAAGGTGTTGTTCAGGGGCCATACTACAGGTTCCAGCACAGTGTCTTGATACACTATGGTGTAGATTTTGATCCATTCTCACAAATATGCAACTTGGATACCCCCCCTTATATGCCCTCCCACCACCAAACCATCAGTGACACAGGGTTATGACCTCTCTGAATTCTGAGTGCTATGACAAGTGCTGTGACCATCTGGGGTATATACCTGATCATTCTGGAGGTTAAACAACTCTTCACTGGTACAAATTTTTTTCATCTCTGGAGAGGATATCTCTGTGTGTCTGTTGTTCGCATACCATCGGGAAGTATCTTTGATTTTTTCACCTTCTGCTGCATAAGCAGCAGTATTACGAAGCGTCCAGTAGAACAACAATAGGTTCTGAACTCCATGGTCATCAATTAGTACACATGACGTCATTCTCTGTGAAATGTTCATCTCTCACGATATCATTTCTACATTCTCACAGGATTAGGGTGCTGGCTGGCCTTCACAGCCCTCACAAGCTGTTGTGTCCTAATGCAGCATGGTCAACCTGTTCTTTGGCAGCCAGATACATCTTTTGTATCATTATAACCGTTAATAATCCGATATACAAACATCCTGATTAAGAGTGTTTTTTAGAATGTCGAAAATAACACATGGCTGCATTCCAACCTTATGAAGTGCTATTATAGATATATATTCTTGTAGATAAGCTTATATGTTGGTAACATGACTATTAAATTATTTCAGGAAATTACAACATATACTAAATATTAATCAAAAGAAAACTTTAATCAATACTTCCTATATTTTGGCAATGTTACACTGGCATCTTCATGGGAACATACAACTATGATAAGTGCATGCACTAACAACGAGCAAATGGGGCCAAAAAGAGTAACTAACGTTGTTCCTAGAGTCCTAAAGGTGCCCCCTTAGCAGGCTAAATTGGGTTATCTTGGCTGTTGGGCTGATGTTGTCACGATGCAAGCTTCCCAAATTTGGAGCAGTCTCATGCACCCAAATTTGTTGAGGTTTGGGAAGTTTTTTAGAGGTGAGGCTGATTCCATGAGCAATCTTTCGTATTTATATTTGCTGCAGTGTAGTAAAGTGACTTTCTTCCATCGTATTCTGTGGCGGGTATGCAGAGCATGGTCTGCAAGGCCAGAATGGCTATATTGGTGAAACAAGATGTAATCTTTGTGTTTGGATATCCTGATATTAGCTGTCCTGCCTAGTATACTCCAGGTAGGTCCAAGGGAAGTGGCTAGTCTTTGGTGGAGCGGATAAGGGATGCCGATTTCCTATATGGTTTGTAACTGGTCGTCAGGTCATATTTCCTTAGGATTTTGGTTAACTTTACAGAGGCACCCTGAATGTAAGGAATGGTGATAGATTTAGTGTAAACTTTGTTATGAAGGGGGGGGGGGGGGCTGTTACTGTTTTTAATATTTTCTGGATTTTTTGGGGGAATGTAGCCACTGGCTAAGAACGTGTTAAGGATGTGGTTAAGTTCAGTGGTTAGGGCATTGTCATCTGAACAGATTAATTTTGCCGTTATATAGGGTTTTTATAAACCCATATTGTTGTGAGGGGGTGGGATTGCTGGTGAATGTATCTGCCTGTATGGGTTGGTTTTCTGTAAACAGAGAAAGCTAAGGATCCATCAGGCTGGCTGTGTGCCTGCATGCACTTATCATAGTTTTATGTTCCCATGAAGATGGCAATGTAACACTGCCGAAATATAGGAAGTATTGATTAAAGTTTCCTTTTAATTAATATTTAGTATACGTTGTAATTTTCTGAAATAATTTAATAGTCATGTGTTACCAACGTATAAGCTTATCTATAAGAATTACTATCATCCATGGAGATTCTATCCCATGGAAGGCCTGCAAATACAGCAAATTAAAGCTGAAGATATCAAGACAACTAAATCGTTTGACCTTCTTAAAATGCTGCTGGGATAATAATGTAATCCTAAATTGTTAAAGAAATTGTAATGAAATAATGTTAAATTGTAAGAAATTAAAGCACTGCTTCTTTTCACAGAAGGATCTCTGCATTTATAACCGCACTAGCTTTACCCTACTACGTGAACAAATTGCCGCTACCCACGATGTCTTGGCTGACAACGTGGGTAGCAGCAATTTGACGACCTTTGGATGATTCTCTATGATGTCTCATGCACTTCAGCAGAGAAAGAATTTTAAAAAATACGATGTTGGCACATAAAAAAATTTGACAATCTGAAAAAGAACTACCTCGGAACCTCAACTACCGTTCAACATGGTAATTAACCTGTCTTTCATTACCTTGAAACCTGAAGCACTCGGCACACTTGCACTTGACCACAATTTAGTCATAGCACTGAAGAAAATACCATCCAAAGAAATAATGATAGAGATAGAATGTGGAATCCACAACCTTCCCAACCATATTTCTAACAACATCAGACTGGATGTAGCTGGTGTTCTTACCAAAACAAAACCACCAAAAATCAACCTATCCAAAGAAGAAGAATACAAAGCTCTACAAAAAATGAAGAACAACAGAGAAATAGTAATCACCAAAACAGATAAGGGAAATGCCACTGTGGTTCTCAACCAAACAGACTATACAGGTAAACTTACTTCTTTATTATTAGACCGGTCTACCTACTTCCCTATTGAATATGAACCCACCAGATCCCAAACCAGAACACTCCAAAGGCTCCTTAAGAAGGTGACTTCTTGGACTGTTGAAGTTACTAACAAACTAAAGCCTTTTAACTCTAGACTCCTCAAATATATGGACTACCAAAAATCCATAAACAAAATGTGCCATTATGTCCAATTGTGGATGACATTGATTCTCCCACATACAAATTAGCCAAACATTTAACAAATTAGCAGACATCAAACTGACATAATGGTCAGTTTTGATGTCTCCTCCCTATTCACGAATGTCCCACTCAAAGATACCTTAGAGCTCATCCAAGCCAAATTTTCTCATGATATCTCAGCCCTATTTCAGTTCACAATGAACTCAGGCTATTTCATTTGGCAAGGAAAATTCTACAAACAGATAGAGGGGACAGCCATGGATTCACCACTCTCTCCCCACCCCTGGCTAACTTCTTTATGGAGACTTTTGAAGAAAAAGCCTTTAACTCAGCCCCAAAATAACCACTGTTTGGCTATGCTACGTGGATGATGTGTTCGCTATTTGGCCAGATGGCTCAGATACACTCCACATCTTCTTAACATACTTAAACAACCAACACCCCAGAATCACTTTGGAAAAGGAAAAAAAAAAACAGTCTTCCTTTCCTAGATACTCTGATTACATGCCAGCCTGATGGATCCTTGGATTTCTGTGTTTACAGAAAACTAATCCATACAGGGGCAGATACATTCACCAACAATCCCCCCCCTCCCTCACAAAAATATGGGGTTATAAAAATTCTATATAACAGGGCAAAATTAATCTGTTCAGATGACAATGTCCTAATCGCTGAACTAAACCACATCCTTAACACGTTCTTAACCAGTGGCTACAATCCCCAAAAAAATCCAGAAAATATTAAAACCAGTTACCCCCCCCCCCTTCATAACAAAGTTGACACTAAATCTATCACTCATCATTCCTTACATCCAGGGCACCTCTAAAAAGTTAACTAAAATCCTAAGGAAATATGACCTGACAACCTGTTACAAACCATATAGGAAATTGGCATCCCTTATCTGCTCCACCAAAGACTAGCCACTTCCCTTAGACCTACCTGGAATATACCAGGCTCCTTGCAGCTGTAAACTGTCCTACTATGGCCAAACAGGCAGGACAGCTAATATCAGGATATCTGAACACAAAGATTACATCCTGTTTCACCAATATAGCCATTCTGGGCTTGCAGACCATGCTCTGTATACCTGCCACAGAATACGATGGAAGAAAGCCACTTTACTACATTGCAGCAAACATAAATACAAAAGATTGTTCATGGAATCAGCTTCAGCTCTAAAAAACTTCCCAAACCTCAACAAATTTGGGTGCATGAGACTGCTCCAAATTTGGGAAGCTTGCATCATGACAACATCAGCCCAACAGCCACGATAACTCAATTTAGCCTGCTAGAGGGGTACCTTTAGGACTCCAGGAACAACGTTAGTTACTCTCTTCGGCTTCATTTGCTCATTGTTAGTGCCTGCGTGCACTTATCATGGTTTCATGTTTCCATGAAGATGGCAATGTAGCAATGTCGAAATATAGGAAGATTTGATTAAAGTCTTCTTTTAATTAATATTTAATATACGTTGTAATTTCCTGAAATAATTTAATAATCATACAGCTACCTAATCTCCCCACTGCATGTTAAGACTAGACAACTCTCTCTCTCTCTCTATGATAACACACAAATGTGACTGTGCACAGTGCCACTAATGGAACCAGGCTCGCACAATTCTATGGACAGCATGGGGGTATGCAGAAGTTGTAACAGTATTTATGGTAAGACTGTATATAACGAGCATAGATCTTAGAAAATATAATTGTCAGAAAAGTCTATGGATCTGTAAGAGATAACACAATAGGTGAATGAAGAATAAGATAAAATCAAGAACTATATTTACTTTATAGATCCCTATACGTGGAAAAATGTTTGTTTAAACTTCAACAGGATAAGAAAAAGTATGAGAACAAGAACAGGCAGGAAAATACTGAACTTGATAATCAAAATATTAATAACAACAAGGTAAGTCAGTTAATATCTAAGAAAAAAGAGGTAATATGGTATGGTGACACAATTTTAAAATTTGCGCTTGCCGAGGGAGTCACCATTTCTAGTTTCCCAGGAATGAAAATTAAAAATATGACAAACGTAATTGAAAACCAAAAAAGAAATGTAAAAGAAATGGTGGTACTGGTAGGCACTAATAATTTAAATGGTGACAAATATAGTATGAGAGAAGATATGAAAGGTCTGTTGGAAGAAGCAAGAAAGAAATATGAGAGAGTAAAAATTGTAGGATTACTACCTAGATATGATAGCAGCGAGTTAAGAAGGGGGGGGGCGATGATAGCAAATGATTTCACGTGCAGGCTATGTAGAAGATATGGATGCGAGTTTTTAGACGTGTGGGGTGTGTTTGATGGCAGAAAAGATTTGTATAAGAATGGTGGCCTGCACTTGAATTCATTTAGCATCAGAAGCCTGGAGAAATTACTTCTTGGTATGAGACTTAATGCAGAGCATCAGGGAAACTAGGTCATCAAGGAAGGAATGGGAAAATGTGTGTGAAAGTTCAGCTGTGGTATACAAACGTGATAAAGATATAAAAGCCTTTGAACATGGTTATGTATGTGGCATAGGAGTGGAAAAATGTGCTCTGGGTTCGGACCTTTTAAGTATGTCTGGGGAGGGAAAAGAGAAAATTCTAGAACAAGACCAAATACATTGCATATCTAATTATAAGAATAGGCTAGGTCATAATTTATTATGTCTATACACAAATGCCAGGAGCATTAGAAACTAAGGGGTTGAGTTTGTTGCTTTATTGAATACGACGTGGCCTAAGATTGTTGGCATTAGTGAAACCTGGCTATCAGAAGCAGATATGGTAAGTGGGATCAAGTGTAATGGATATACTATTTTTAGGAATGACAGAAGAGATAGGAGAGGAGGAGGAGGAGTGCTACTAATAATATCAAATGACTTAAGTCCAGTTAGGGTAGAAATACAAGAAAACAATGATGGTAACAATGTTCCGTGTAGCGATGAGTTTGAGTCTATTTGGTGTGGAGGTTAACAGAATGAAATATATGGTGGGGTGTTGCTACAGACCTGGCAGCTCAGTTGTAGGGGACGAAGAAATGCATCGCCAATTTAGCCTTATGGGTACACCAAGCGAATGATCATTATGGGTGACTTTAATTTTCCAAACATTGATTGGGTAGAAGAGAAATCTCATGATCAGAAAGAACAGGAATTTATTGAATTATTGCAGGAAACTTTTCTCAAGCAGCATGTGAAAGAAGGAACTTGAGGTCAAAGAGTGTTGAATTTGCTCATAGCGTCAGAAGGGATCTCTGTCAAGAATATAGCTACTTTACCACCAATTGGTGACAGTGATCATGCTGTTCTTTCTTGGGAAGCATCTACTTGTATTGAAGTTCCAATTAAAACAGACTACATGCTGAACTACAAAGCTGGAAATTATGATCGACTTAGAAGAATACTATCTTTGGTCCCATGGTATCAGTTACTGAATGGAAAAAATGTCAGCAATGCATGGAAATCTTTGAAAAAGTGCTTGAATGAGGTGGTATCTGAATGTATCCCTAGTATTCGAAGAGTAAATAGGTTGGGTGTGAAATGGATGTGCAGCCTTATTAAGCTAGAAATCCACAAGAAGAAGAAGAAGAAATGTGGAAAGAGTATCGTGAGAATAAGAGTGAGAGGAGTTATGAAATATATAAAGCTCAGGCCAAAAAAGTAACGAGAATTGTGAGAAAAGCTAAAACAGAGTATGAAAAGAAATTGGCCATGCAAGCTAAAGGCAATCCAAAAGAATTTTATCGTTATGCCACACGCAAAAGAAAGAATGAATGTGGAAGAATAACTTTATTAAATGCAGATGTACACGAGTGTCGAAAGCTAAGGAGATTGTTCAGTTAATGAGTGTTCACTTTGCTAAGATATATCAACCAGGTGTATATATGCGCAGTGCTACTGCTATGTTGGATGAAGAATTAGAAGTTCATGAAAATGAGGTTGAACAGCTTTTGCATAACCTGGATAAGAATTTGTCAATAGGAACAGATGGAATATCTGCCTGAATTAGCTAGGCCTTTCACACATTTGTATAACTTGAGTCTCAGCTAAGGAATGATACCACAGGAATGGAAGGAATGTAATATAGTTCCATTGCACAAGGGTGGTGCAAAAACTATGTGTCTAACTACCGACCTATTAGTATTTCTGGTGTGGTAGTGAAGATTTTAGAGAAGTTAGTAAGAACCAACATACAGAAATGGGTAGACAATCATTCTATACTCTGTAGGGAACAGCATGGGTTTACTAAAGGAAGGTTATGTTTTAGCAATTTGCTCATATTTTATAACAATGTTACGGTCGAGTTAGATAAAGGAAATGGATTCACTATGATTAAGTTGGATTTTTCTAAGGCATTTGATAGGATACAACACGATAGGCTTTTGCGTAAATTGGAGAATATGGGATTGGAACATAATCTATTGACTTGGATCAGGGGATGGTTAACAGACAGATATCAAAAGTGGTATACAGTGGGTGTGAATCTGCCAGATTTAAGGTAACCAGTGGTGTACCTCAGGGTTCAGTCCTTGGGCCATTATTGTTCAATCTACACATTGATGACTTCAAGCAGAGTCTATCATCAGATTTGCAATTGCTTGCTGATGATTCAAAGATAGGCAGGGCAATCAGGGATGCTACTGATATTCAGCAATTACAAAATGATTTGAATAGACTGGAAATCTGGGCAAATGAAAATGGCTATCAGTTTAATGTTAGTAAGTGTAAAGTTATGCACTTTGGTGTGATTAGAGATTCAGCAGCATATTATATTAGCGGGGTCATGCTACAAGAAACTGAAGCGGCAAGGGATCTTGGTTATTGGTGGATAAGAATTTAAAGTTCAAAGGTCACATAGAAAAATTTGCAAATACAACTCAGAGGATAATTTCTATGCTGAAGGGAACCTTCACATGTAAGGATAAGGAAGTAATTTTGCCTCTTTATAAGGCTTTGATAAGACCACACTTGGATTACTGTGCGCAGCTTTGGTCGCCTGGGTTTCAAGGGGATAAAGAAGCTGTGGAAAGAGTGCAAAGAAGAGTTACAAAGATTATATTCGGATTATGGGATTTAGATTATGAGGGCAGATTGCGAATATGTGGATTACAGACTCTGGTTACAGGAGAAAGAGGGGTGATATGATAGAGGTCTATAAACTTTTGAATGGGTGTTATAGCATTTCAAATGATGAAATTTTTCATTATATGGAAGGCGGGGAGAGAACATGGGGCATCCATGGAAGTTAAGGTTGTTCACAATCAAGAAAGGGGTAAGAGCTAGGTTTTGCTCTCAGAGAGCAGTGAGTGAGTGGAATAATTTGCTCTTAGGGGTAGTGAGTGCATCTACTGCAAATGAATTTAAGGGAAGGTATGATAGCTGGGTTGGGAAATTTACAGCCTCCCTCGATGAGTCCTTGACTCCCTGGAGGTCTCAGATAATAATAATAATACTTTCAGCTTATGAAAGCAGAGCTTGAAGATTGAGATGGCTTGGACATGCGAAAAGAATGAGTGAGGAGAGAATGGCTAACCAAGCATTCAAGATAAGGTATCATGTGACCTAGAAGAAAACTGTGGCAAGTGCTGGGAAGATATTCAAAAAGACAGCTAAGATGGGAATCCTGGACTGAAATGAAAGAGCCAAAGCCAAGAAAGAAATGGCACTTGCAGTGAAGAACCTTAGAAGTTCAGAAAGCTAAGGAAGAAGCTGAAGACAAAGAAAAACAAAAAAAATATCATTAGCCTAATGGTACTAATGTATTATAGGCTTAAAGCCAATTGTGAGTGGAAATTAATTATATTAAAAATAAATAAAGATTACGTTCTGGAAAAGAACAAACTATCCTAAGTGAACATAAAGAAAAAATGAAACAAAGTTAAGCTTTCTTTCATTTTTCATGAAAATGAAATGAAATGAAAGAAAGCTAAGTTTTCTTTCAGTTTTCATGCAAAAGTAGCTACATAAAAGGGATATAAAGACTTCAGTGTGAAAAGATAAAAACACACATCAAAAAATCTTCTGCAGACTATTGAAAAGCCTTAGAAATGAAGGACAGAGTACTCAGTGATTATCAAAAATGACATGAAAACTGAATACAAAGTTATCCTTGATGTCTATAGAAATTACTTTGAAATATTATTAAATGAAATAAGTGACAGAACAGTGGAAAGAAAATATTTAAGAGGAATGCAATCTGGAGTACATATCAATATTTGAAGTACAAAAATGTGAAATGAGAAAAGGCAGCTTTAACAGATGTTTGACCAGAAATGCTCAAAGATGTAGGTGTAAAATTTCACACTTATGGTTTTCTTGCATCAGTAACTATGCACTGTAGAAAAACCTCATCTCTTGACTCAACAGTTTCAGCTGATTTTACATTCTGTTCAAAAAATACAAAAATAATGTTAGAAATATTCCAATAATTATAATTCATTTATATGTTTAGTTACTCTGCCCTGTTTTACCAATTTTATTTTTCTTTCTGATTCAATACATGAATAAAGTCTCACCCAGTCATGATATAATAATATGGGGATTCATGGTAGTTGCATCATCAATTTAATAACAATCCTTCATAAACTATCTGCTCTAATCTAATATGGTATGATGTCATATCATACAAAAAACTCAAATCTGTTGATTAGCTATGAGAGTTTTTTGCTTTATCATATTAAGTAAAGCCACTAGTGAAATACACTCAGGTTTTCATTAAGTCAATCACTTGGTTTCAAGTAAATTTCTCCAATATATGCAATGCAAAAAATAAAAAAAGACAATTTTATTGGCCCAGAAACAAATAAGAAAACCCACTCCACAACTCTACATCTCTGCCACTCAATCCACCAACTACAATGAACTGCAACTACCTTCATCATCTACACCAATGCCATCTACCGCCACTACCACCACTAGTATTTTCACAGACAATCACAAGCATCCATGCCCACAGCGGGATTTGAACCCACAGCCATCTAGCTGGAGAGCAGATACACTAACCACAAGGCTAACCAGGCCTGATTATCATTTGTTATTTCTTTTACTGTATTCTTTCCAACATTTCTAAGCTTTTTCAATAGCTGCCAGAACATTTAGACACCTTTCTGATATTTATTATTATTAATATTAAGCAAGACCTCCAGGGAATCTATGATTCATTGAGAGAAGCCGACATATCATCCTTAGTATTGGTTGCCATATATGTTTCTCATATAAATCCTTATTTTTAGCAAATATTTTAGAAATATTGTTAAATATAATTGGTGTTATTTTCTTTAATTTTGACTGTGTTGTTTAGTCATGACAATTATTATATGATATTATTTCAAAGCATTCTATGTTATGACACTGATGCATATGAGAAAAATAGCAGTCATCATCAGGAATTTGATGATGATGACGGTGATGAGGATATGATAGTACTACATGAAAAAATTATATCAATACTAACTTCCTATCTACAATTTTCCTCCAAATCAGTCTGTTACTTGTCAAGACTCCAACATTATCAGATCTTATATTTCTATCGTCTAAGGCACTTTGTACCGTATCAATCCACCTACATCTTGGTCTTCCTCTGAGTCGTTTTGCTGCCAACCTGGCAGAGAATACTTGTTTTACTAATCTTTCCTCGCACATTCTGTTTAGGTGACCATACCACCTGAGATTAGCTCTGCTAACGCATTCCTGGCTGCTGACAATGTTAAGTTCTTTCCTAATATCCTCATTTTTAATATGATATTGCCATTGATGCCACCTGTTCACACCTCTAATCTTTCTCAGGAGTCTCATATCTGCGGTCTCTAGTCTTGGTCAAGTGTTTTACTTCTGACCCAGCTCTCAGATCCATAAGTTAAAACTGGTTTGAACACTGTCTTGTATACAGCATTAGTCGGAACATTTAGTGTTCCGACTAATTTCTCTCTTATTCCATATGAATTTATTCAATTGACTTCCCACCATACCAGCTTTGCTGATTCTGTTGTCTATTTCTATATTTAGTTTACCATCTTCAGTAAAAATTGTGCCTAAGTAGCTAAAATGTATTACTTGTTCCACAGGTTCTCCATTCACAACACAGTTGACGTTTTCAATAATTCTGCCTATTTTCATTGTCTGTGTCTTTTTATTGCTGACCTTCATACCATATCTATTACAACAGTTATTCAATTTAGTCAGAGAATCTTGCAGACTTGTAGCAGATTTATTTAGAAGTATAACATCATCCGCATAAAGCAAAGAGCTGACTTTAACAACTCTAATTTTGATATCATGTTTAATACCACTTTCCTTCATAATGTGATCCATATAGATAATGAATAACAGAGGGGATAATGTACATCCTTGTCTCACACCAGATTTAACATTAAACCATCTTCCTGTACTTCCTTCAATTCTAACTGCTGACTTACAACTCAAATAAAGACTAAGTATTGCTTGATATAATGTCCCATTGACACCATATAACTGCAGCGTATTGAATAACTTCTCTCTTGGCACCTTATCATGTGCCTTTTCCAAATTGACAATTTAAATACAGATCTTTGTTATATTCCAACGCTTTCTCGACTATTTGTCGTAAAGTGAAGATCTGATCCTGACAGCCTCTGTTTGGCCTGAATCCAGCTTGTTCTTTACCAAGCTTTTCTTCCACAATTCTTCTCAACCATTTCTCAAGTATACTTGCATAGATTTTGCCAGGAATACTGTATGGAAATACCTCTGTAATTCTCATATTCAGTTTTATTTCCCTTTTTATGTATGGGTACTATGAGAGCTCTACTCCAATCATCGGGAATTCGTTCCTCTGTCCAGGCTTTTTGAATTATGCAGTACAGCCACTGTAAGACTCTTATACCACCATACTTCAGCATTTCTGGTCGAATATCATCTACTCCAGCTGCCTTTCCACATTTCAAGCCTTTGATGGCTTTTTCTACTTCCAGTATGGATATGTATTCCTGCCTGCATGCCTGGTCAGTATTTTTTCAAAGTTGTATAACTGAGAGGAGACCTCCACATAGTCTTTAAAGGAATGTGGAGAACCGATCAGGGCTTCTGACCTAATGTCCAATCCTCACCTTCTCGTGGTGCACCCTGTTGGGTATCTACTTGGATACTGAACGAACGAGGATGGGCTGGCAATTTGGGATTTAGCCGACCAAACTGTATTCTTATTGGTTAAACCAAAATAAAAAAAAATAATAATAATAGCAGCCAAGACATTGATTTTGAATGATATTAATATGCGGGATTCAGCATGATGTAGTATTTGTTTAATGTATTCATTGCCAGGCGTGAATGGTTTTGTGTTACCAGAGTGAGAATGGAGAGAATGTTTTTTGGAAATGTTTAGTGAGCGGATGTAAGAAATAAGAGTCCTGTCATGAATGGAAGAATGAAGAAATTGCACACCTTATGTGATGTGCAATTTTCACTCCTTCACAGGACAAAATGTGAGCTCAAGCAACTGGAGAAATGATTGGCTTGTGGTATACAGAAGGATGGCAAATGAAGAAAAGAGTGAATGGGAAAAGCATAAAAGTGCAAGAAACTCGGACAAAGGAGATAGTATTGTATAGGGATTCGATGATAAGAGACATGAGAAAAATCGCTCATGCTTTCATACCATTCATGAAAGCATGTCTTTCAATGAAAGACATGCTTTCATTTCTTTCTCTTAATGAAAAAGGGATGAAAGCATGTTTTTCAGGAGTGAAGATAAAGACTGTTAGTGAAGTTTTAAGTTCACAGAAGAAAGAATTGAAAAAGTTAATTGACAGGCCCAAATGATTTAAAAGGTGAGAAATATGCAATGAGAGAAAATATCAATGAGTTAAGTTAAGGGGGTAATAAATCTCTCATTATTTTATTTTAAAGCCAGATACGAAACTCGGAGATCGAAATCCATCGAAATCTAAGAGTTTCATGCTGAAGAACTATCGACGAGTCCAGGCGTAAGTGATCACCTGGGTAGTACAACACTAGGACAACTCGTGTCAAAGGTGGAGCAAGCTCCGTCACTATCCTTAATATTTTCTCATAATGTAAAATGTAGCTCCTAGGAGATGTATTACTGTTTTACATTATGAGGAGAGGTCAGACCGGTTTCGACCTTTATTGAGGTCTCATCAGTGAGTAGGTAGACCTGGAATACCAAGGTTTAAAGTGAACCAAACTTACATATACCCCCACTAATGAATTGCCAGAGTGGTGTACCCATATATTATTATTACTATGATAAAGAGCCAAGAGGCTACACTGCTCTGGCAATTCGTTAGTGGGGGGGGGGGGGTATATGTAAGTTCGGTTCACTTTAAAACTTGGTATTCCAGGTCTAGCTACTCACTGATGAGACCTCAATAAAGGTCGAAACCGGTCTGGGTAGTGACCTCTCCTCATAATGTAAAACAGTAATACATCTCCTAGGAGCTGCATTTTACATTATGAGAAAATATTAAGGATAGTGACGGAACTTGCTCCACCTTTGCAACGAGTTGCCCAGTGTTGTACTACCCAGGTGATCACTTACGCCTGGACTCGCCGATAGTTCTTTGGCATGAAACTCTTGGATTTCGATGGATTTCGATCTCCGAGTTTCGTATCCGGCTTTAAAATAAAATAATGAGGGATTTATTACCCCCTTAACTTAATTTACACTGCCGAAAAAATAGCCTCTTGGCTCTTTATCATATCAAAGAGTTGTTAGAAGAAGCAAAAATTAAGAGTATGAAAGTAAAGATTGTGAGTCTGCTCTCTCGGTATAACAGGACAGAATTGAGAAGAAGGGCCATAATTGCCAATGAGTAGATTGTGCAGAAGGAATGGTGTGCAGTTTATAGATGTGTGGAGTGAATTTGATGGATGTAAGGATCTGTATATACCTGATGGACTTCACTTAAATGTTTTTGGAATTAGGTGCTTGGAGAAAGTGTTTTTCAATGAGAGTTTGAAATATTAGGAGGCATGTGTCTGGGCACTTCTGGGACAAATGAGTTTGAGTATTGGAATTAATGTTTTGAAACAGCCACCCCTGGGATAGATACGTATGAGTGCAGGAATGATTGTGAAGGGCAATTTCTCTGTGCAATTTCTCAAGTTTCAAATTTTAATGAACAGGTAATGTCATTATGTAAGGGTCACTGTGGGCCCTTGGGCCCACAGCAACCCTTATTGTAAAATGTATGCACATGAATGCCCGAAGTATCGGGAATAAAGAAGGAGTTTTTGGCATTGGTCAGCTCAACTTGGCCAAAAATTATTGCATCAGAGAGACCTGGTTGTCAGAGAATGATGTAGTTACAGGAACAGAATGTAATGAATATTGTATTTTCAGAGAAGATGGAAGAAATAATGAAAGAGAAGGGGTATTATTAATGATAGCTGAAGAACTTCAACCAACAAAAATAGAAGTCAAAGAAGATTGCAGATCTAAGTGAAATGGTTCATTTGAGGCTGTCTGGTGTAAGATAGAGGTCAATAGGACAAAATATATTGTTGGTTGCCACTATAGACCTGGAGGTCCAGAGAAGAAGATGTGGATTAGCAAATGAGCACAATGAGTGCAGGCTAAGCAATTATCATGGGAGACTTCAACTATGGGATATAGATTTGAAGGAAGAAAGGGCACATGGCAAAATGGAATTTATACAGTTACTTAGGGATAATTACCTGAAACAGAATGTGATGAAGAGGCTAACAATTTGAGAGTGTTGAATCTGGTAATAGCATTAAAAGATCTATCTATAACTACAATAGCAACTCTATTCCCAATCGAGGAAAGTGACCATGCAGCCTTGTCCTGGGAGGTTGCTCAACACATGAAAATTTCATTCAAAAAAGAGATTATGTGGAACTACAAAGTTGTGCAATGGCATAAGAAGCTACGTGGAATGAATATCATTAGTGCATGGGAAGCAGTCAGGGATTGTTTGAGTGAGGCAGTATAAGACTGCATGCCCAGGGTCATGAGGATAAACTGAGTAGGGATTAAGTAGATGAACAGCAATATTTAAAAACCTGGAGGTGCTAAAAAAAAAAAGTAAGCATTGTGCAAGGAATATAAACAAAAAGGTGATCAGCATGCTCACGAGCCATATAAAGTACAAGCAAATCAGATTATAAGAGAAAATTAGCTAAGCAGGCCAAAGTAAATCCAAAAGTTTTTTTTGCTATGTAGAAAGTAAGAGAAAGAATTATGGAAAGGTAACTGTACTTGCTGATGGGGAAAGTGGCAGAAGCAGAAGAAATAGTTAAGTTATTAAGTGATTAATTTGCAACGGTATATCAACCATGTAGTGACTTTGCAGTTACTGATGTGACAGAGACTAATGTGAAAATTGAGGTAGATGAACTGGAAGTACTCAGTATATTGAAAAATATCAATGTGAATACAGCAATGGTCCTGGACAGTATGTCATCTTGTGTGCTACAGGAACGTGCAAGTAAATTGGTAGTGTCTCTGACAATTTATTTAATCTAAGTATCATCTCTGGCAAGGTCCCAAAAGAGTGTAAAAAGAGTAAGATAGTTCTATTACATGAAGGTGGCTCCAAGACAAAAGTAGCAAATTTCAGACCAATTAGTATTGCTGGAGTGGAGGTGGTGGTTAAAGTATTGGAAAAGTTGGTTAAAAGTAAAATTCAGGAAGGAATGGGTGGATAGGCCACAGGTTATTTGCATTAATGAGACATGGCTGACTGAAGATGATATAGCTAGTGGAATAGGATGTGAAGGGTATAGTGTGTTCAGGAGGGACAGAGAGAAAAAAATGGGGGGGAAGTGTTATTGATGATAGCTGATGAACTGCAGCCAAGGAGAATAGAAGTTGAACTGCAGGATAGTGAAAAGAGCACATTTGAGGCTATTTGGTGTGAGATTGAGACTAGCAGAATAAAATATACAGTTGGGTGTTGCTATAGACCAGGTGATGGAATAGATGGTGGGGATAGTATGCATAAGCAAATAGATGCAATGAGTGGAAGGAGGGTAATTATTATGGGGGATTTCAACTATGGTAACATTGATTAGAAGGAGGAGAGGACACATGGGAGGAAGGAATTGGATTTTATGCAGTTATTAAGGGATAACTACCTGAAACAGCATGTAATGGAATATACTAGGGGTTCAAGAGTGTTTTACCTAGTAATTGCATCTGAGAATTTTACTGTATTGAATATGACCACGTTGCCATCAACTGTTGAGAGTGATCATAAGGTCTTGACCTAGGAGGTAGCTAAATGTGTGGAATTTTCAATTAAGACAGATGGAATTACCGGGCTGGTAAGTATGACAAGCTTAGGAGATTGCTTGGTTCAGTGCCATGGCATGTAAAACTGCAAGGGCTGGATGTTGATAGTGCATGGGAAGCGGTCAAGGATCATTTGCAGGAGGTAATGGCTGCCTGTATACCTAGAGTCTGGATAGTAAATCAAGTAGGGGTTAAATGGATGAATAACACCATTAAGCTTGAGCTGCAAAAATAGAAACAACTGTGGAGGGGATTTAAGGATAAAGTCGACCCGCAGGCACATGAACAGTATAAAGCACAGGCCAGAGAGGTAACGAGTGTGGTAAGACAATCCCACTCTAGCTGGGAAAGCAAGAACAATTGCTGCCTCCTCCCCACTCCTTCATCTCATGGAAAAAACTAACAGAAGTACTATCAGAACACATTGGACCTGTCCCTCACATCAGATCCATAAAACAGATTGAAAATGCGGTCAGAAGCCTTACCCAGCAGATCAACACAGCCATAAAGGTTGTCATCTCTACCAAAATCTTAAGCCAAACCGACTACCAGAAGACATCATGGATTTAATTAGAAACAAAAACAAAGCAAGAAGAAGGTATCACAACACTCGTACACCTCAGGACCAAAAGATCCTCAATAAACTGAACAATGAAATTAGAGAAGCACTTAAAGCTCACAGGAATGAAACATGGGAAGCCAAACTAGCCTCTGTATCACCCGGTGAACACTCCATCTGGAACATATTAAGAAGTCTCAGAAACAAAAACAAATCTCTTCCCACACTCAAGTCAGACATGGGACTAGTACACACGGACGCAGAAAAAGCTGAAGAAATAGCAAAGAACCTAGAAAAACAGTGTAGCCCTACATACGACAACTTGGACTTCAAGCATGTCTATAAAATCCACCTCCATGTCAGACATGCACTGAAAGTCACCGATACCTGCAACAACATACCTCCAAACACCTCACCAGCGGAAATCTATGAAGTTCTAAAGAAGCTAAAGAATAAAAAAGCCCCTGGCCCAGATGGCATATCAAATAGAATAATTAAACTGCTGCCCCGAAGAGCTGTCGTATATCTCATCACCATAATCAACGCCATATTCCGATTTAACTATTTCCCCAGCTATTGGAAAGTCGCAGAGGTGGTCCCAGTGCATAAATCAGGTAAAGATCCACACCTGCCTGAAAGCTATCGACCCAACAGCCTAATCTCAAACTCAGGCAAAGTTGCCAAAAAAATCATCCTCTCTAAACTCCAAGCCTCAGTAAATGAGTTAAATGTCCTTCCTAAAGAACAATTTGGCTTTAGACAACATCACAGTACTACTCAACAAATTCATAGGATAATTGAGTACATCACCACCGGTTACAATTGGCACCAGCACACTGGAGCAGTCTTCCTTGACATAGTGAAAGTTTTTGACAAGATATGGCACTTGGGATTACTACACAAACTCATTTCAGCAGGCATACCATCAAGTATCGTTCACCTAATTAAATCTTACCTCCAGGACAGACACATACAAGTAAAAATAAATGGTACAGTTTCAAGTCAGCAACGGATCTCTGTGGGAGTTCCTCAAGGTTCCCTACTGGCATCGATCTTATTCTCGATATATATGGCAGACATCCCACACAACCCAATGTCATCCATCTTAGCACTTTATGCAGATGACACAGCAGTACTTGCCAGATCTCTATGACCACATCTTGTCACTAAAAAACTGCAAGAAAACCTGCTACAACTAGAACAATGGTTCTCCAAATGGAGATTACAAGTGAATCCCCAAAAGAGTGTAGCGATACTTTTCACCAGAAGATTGGCAACTCCCATGGGGGACCTTTATCTATTCAACACCAAAATCCCCTGGCAAACAGAAACATAATATCTTGGAGTAATTCTAGACAAAAGATTAACGTTCAACCCCCACATCAAAGCCTTATGTGCGAAAGCATCTAAAACCATTGCACAACTTTACCCTCTAATAAATAGAAAAAGCAAATAAATACCAGAATCAAAGTGTCCTCTACCTGCTGACGATCTGCCCTCATAGTGACATATGCATCTCCAGCCTGGAGCCACGCATCCAACACCAACATCCTCAAGCTACAGAGAGTGTTTGTGTTTGTGCATGATATTGGATGCACCGTGGTTTGTAAGGAATGTCCAACTGCATAGAGATACAAACATCCCTTACATCTACTCCTTCCTACTAACTACAGCAGAAAAATTCTTCTCAAAGATCTCTACACACCCCAACGATCTAGTTAAACAGCCAGCAAACTACGATGAAACTGACCTCTTCAAATACAAGAGGCCAAAAGCCATCCACCCCCCCTCCACCCAGGGTGAGCTCTCAGCTCATAAATCTTTCCTTCAATTCAACCTCCCTATCAGACAACGGGGATTAAAAGCATCTTGCTTCACCCTTCTGGCCAATGATGTTATGTATGTTAGTATCACCTCTGGGTCTGGCTCCCACTGAAGAGACCTCAATAAAGGTTGAAACCAGTCTGGGTAGTGACCCTTTCCATAATGCATAGCATTATACATGTCTGCAAGGAGATGTGTTTCGCATTATGGGATACTAAGGCAAGTGATGTGAAGTCTTAGCTTCCTTATACGAGTTGCCCCAGTCCTAAAAATACTTCGGGCAAAATCTGATTGCTTACACTTGAATAAGTGAAAAAACTTCCAACAACTTTCTCTAATCCAGAGTAATTTTATAAATTACTAAAGAGATACCATAAGATTGACACAAAAGAAATTTTTCAATACATGGGGGGTAGGGAGAAAATAAGGGGTCACACTTAGAAGTTTTCCTTGAGTGTGGTTAGTAAGGATGTGTGGACCAGGTTCTTTTCTTGGAGAGTCATATATATATATATATATATATATGAGTGGAATGGATTGCCAGAGGTAGTTGCAAGTGCCCTGTAGGTTTAAGGAGATATTTGATAGGTATTGTGTTAATGGATAGTGTGGGGCTCCTGCAATGAATTTTTTGATTCCATGGAGTACCCATATAAATAACAACATAATAATAATATCACCCGAACAAGCTATCATACCTTTTATTATTCTCACTCTGTGTGCTATCTCTTCCAAAGGTAATCCATTCCAATCATGTAGTTCTATGAGAGAAAAGTCTAGCCCTCACCACTTTCTTGTCTGCATTTCATTCTTATCTTCCATGGGTGTCTTCTCCCCAGGGTCAATAAAATGAAAAACTGATATTCTGTATGATCCTTCAGAAATTTGTAAGTCTCAATGATATCACCCCTATTTGTGTCTGCAGTCTACAAATTCTCACTCTGTCTTCGTAATCTATATTCCACAATCCTGATATCTTCAGCACTCACCTTTGAATTGTTTTCACTGTATTGGCATGACCACAGAAACAAGGTGATTATACCTATACACAGTGAGATCATATCAAGGCCTTGTAAATATGCAAAATCACGTCCTTATCCTTATGTATCAAGGTTTGTTTCAGCATTACAATTATCCCCTGGGGTTGTATTTTCAACCATTGTTATATGGCCTTTGAACTTCAACTTCCTGTCTACTAGAATTCCAAAACCTATATCCTGATGAGTTTTTTCATAGCATAATCTCATCAGTATAATATGACATTGGATATCTCATCACAGTAAAGTGCATAACTTGACATTTACTAATATTGAACTGATAGCCATTTTCCTGTGCCCACTCTTCCATTGTGTTCAAATCATTCTGCAAGTACTAAATGCCAGGTGCATTCCTGATTATCCTATCTATCTTTGCATCATCAACATAGCAGGCAGCTGTGTGTCACCTGTCAAATCCTTCCCAATGTCATTAATGTCACAGTTGATCCATGATTGATCCCTGCAGTACACCACTAGTTACTTTAATCTTGCAGTCAGCCATCCTCTTATCTAAGCTGATAGATTATAATTCAATCCCATATCCTTCAATTTATGCAACAGCCTGCTATGCTGTATCTTGTCAAAAGCTTTTAGAAGAATTAAAGCATAAAGAATTAAAGGAGGTACATGAAGGTGGTTTGATGTAAAATCAGGTCTGATACAAGGATTCCAAAGATGATATCAAGATTATGGAATGTAGAATATGATTAGGTGGAATGCAGACACTGGTAGATACTGGTAGACAGGAGAAAGTGGGATGATATGATAAGTCTATAAACTTCTGGAAGGATATTATAGGACACTAGTTATTGGTTTTCATTGTACGGGCATGGAAGGTGAGGAGAGGGCAAGGGGGGGGGGGAGACAAACTTAAAATCTGTGGAAGTTTGTGTGCAATTAAGAAAGGGGTGAGAGTCAGATTTTTCTCATAGACCAACAAGCAGGTGGAACACAATTTGCCTGTTTAAATGGTGAGTGCATCCAATGTGAATGAGTTTAAGAAAAGGTTATGACAGCTGATGTGGGTGATATCTAGCCTCCCTTGATGAATCCTTGATCCCCTGGAAGTCTCTGATAATGATGATAACAATAATAATGAATTATTATTATTATTTTGGGCAACTCCAAGGAGTCGACAGACTCATCGAGGGAGGCCCTAACATCATGTCAAGAACAACTATTCGACATTCACACAGTATCTATCATACCTTGCCTTGAACTCATTCACGGTCAAAGCACCCACAACAGACTCTGGCAGCTTATTCCACTCATTTACCACTCTCCAAGTAAAAAACCTAGCTCTAACACCTTTGTTAACCACATTCTTGCCCAGCTTCCATGTATGGCCCCTAGTCCTCCCACCACCAGTCCTATTCTCAAAAATATCTTCTGGATTGATCGTATAGAAACCCTTCAGTAATTTGAATGTCTCAATCATATCTCCCCTTTTCCGCCTATCAACCAATTTTTGCAACCCACAAATCTTCAATCTGTTCTCATAAGGTTCATTCCACAGACCTGCCACCATCTTGGTCACTCGTCTCTGGATCCTCTCCACCTCAAGAAGAAACCCTGGCGCCCATATCTGGGCACAGTAGTCCAGATGGGGTCTTATCAGGGCTTGATATAGAAGAACAATAACTTGTTTGTCTTTGCTTGTTAAAGTATTTTTCAGTAACCAAGTGATTTGATGAACTGATTTAGTCACTTTTGCAATGTGCCCCCTAAACTTCAACTCTCTATTCACCAACACTCCCAAATCCCTGGCCTCATCAATCTCCTGGAGTATGGTTCCACCAATGTGATATACTGCTGCTAATCTTTTCACTCCAAAATGTATAACCTTACACTTTGCCACATTAAATTGACATCCATTTTTCCTAGCCCAGTCCTCCAAACTATCCAAATCATCCTGCAAAATTGTGACATCTTGTGCACTCACAATTGCTCTACCCAACTTCGCATCATCAGCAAACAAATGAACAGTTCCTCTCAGATCCTTTTCTATATCGTTAATGAACAAATTAAATAGTAGTGGTCCAAGAACAGAACCCTGCGGCACACCACTAGTCACAAGCCGTCTTTTGGACTCCACTCCTGAATAAACCACTCTCTGGTATCTCTCCATCAACCACCCTCCTATCCATCTCACCAACCCTATATCCATCCACATCTGCTCCAGTTTACTGATTAGAGTTCCATGTGGTATCCTGTCAAAGGCCTTGGCAAGGTCCAGTAGAATCACTGTAAACCCATTACCCTTATCCAGTTCAGCCGTCACTGTGTTATAAAACGTGAGCAAGTTACTGAGGCATGATCTACCCTTCACAAAACAATTTGCCCCCCATACAGTATCCCATTTTCATCTATCCAATCCTGTATTCTTCTCTTGACTAGTTTCTCCAAGACCTTGACAATGATTCCTGATATGCTAATCGGTCGGTAATTTACAACAGTAGTCCTGGAACTTCCTTTATGCAGTGGAACTATTTTCCCCTCTTTCCACCCCCTCGTATCTAATATTAGGAACAATGTCTTTATACTTGCCCAACCAATTTGTGTAGGCATTTCATGATCAATGTCCTCTACATTTGTAGGACTATAACATCTTATTAGATAATGTCGCCTTCCCCTTAACTTGTCATCCCAATGATCTATAACAGCCACGTAACAACTTCATTAATGTTCTGTCAGATCAGTTAATCCTATCTATGTGTATTGCATATATTTTAAAGCCAGTTTGTCAGTTTTCAAGAAGGAAAAACTCATCTGGGGAGAAAGTATTTATCTCCATGAGAGATTGACCAACTCACCTATTAGATGTATCAACTATTTATTTACTTTGACTTAATACCAAATAGATTCAAAACAATGTTCTACCTCCATCCTGAACAGACAATTTTTCTAATAGCATTAACAATAATCTGGTTGTTCCTCCACTTTTTTTTCTTATCTGTCATGAAGATTCTACATCTCTCCATTTCCATTCCTGCCTTTATATCAAGGAGTGAATACTAATTACATCACCAATTACAACACTACCACTATGCTTACTGAAAGCACAGTTTGCAATATGAGACTATATCATACTTAGACATCATGAAGGTCCAGCATTACCATTAGGTCCAGATTGAAACTAATAGTAATGCTAAAGCATTGCCATATGGTTCATTAGAATGATAACCTAATGATAATACTAAAGTATTACCATTAATGAGGCTTCCAGGTCAGCTTGAAAATTATTTTGTTGCTGCTATTTTGCCAGGTATCCCTGGAGGGAATTCAAATAGTAGTGTTGGTGGGTGGGGTGGTCAGCTGCAGCCACAATTTGCAGAAATGTTGAGTGAATTCTCCATATGTACAGCTTAGTAAAGAATCAATTATTTTTTCAAATCCTCCCAATTTCAACTAAAACAAAGCCATAAAAAGAAAAGCAAAGAAAAATGGATTACATGCAGAAAAAGCAAACCTTGCAAAGCCATCTGAATATTTTGATTCACCATCATCATCATCAAATTCCTGCTATGTACCCTCAAGGGGTGTACAGGATATGATAGTACTACATGAAAAAAATTACATCATTACTAACTTCCTATCTACAATTTTCCTCCAAATCAGTCTGTTACTTGTCAAGACTCCAACATTGTCAGATCTTATATTTCTATCATCTAATTGGATCTAATTTGGACCATATCAATCCACCTATATCTTGGTCTTCCTCTGGGTCGTTTTGCTGCCAACCTAGCAGAGAACACTTGTTTTGTTAAACTTTCTTCGCCCATTCTGTTTAGTGACCATACAACCTGAGATTAGCTCTACTAATGCCTTTCTGAATGCTGACAATGTCAAGTTCTTTCCTAATATCCTCGTTTTTAATATGATATTGCCATCGAAGCCATTTGTTCATGCCTCTAATCTTTCTCAGGACTCTCATATCTGCGGTCTCTAGTCTTTGGTCAAGTGTTTTACTTCTGATCCAGCTCTCAGATCCATAAGTTAAAACTGGTTTGAACAATGTCTTGTATACAGCTAATTTAGTGTTCCGACTAATTTCTATCTTATCCCATATGAATTTATTCAATTGACTTCCCACCATACCAGCTTTGTTGATTCTGTTGTCTATTTCTATATTTAATTTACCACCTTCACTAAAAATCGTGCCTAAGCAGCTGAAATATTTTACTTGTTCCACAGGTTCTCCATTCACAACACGGTTGACGTTTTCAATAATGCTGCCTATTATCATTGTCTTTGTCTTTTTATTGCTGACCTTCGTACCATATCTATTACAACAGTTATTCAATTTAGTCAGAGAATCTTGCAGACTTGTAGCAGATTTATTTAGAAGTATAACATCATCCGCATAAAGCAAAGAGCTGACTTTAACAACTCTAATTTTGATATCATGTTTAATACCACTTTCCTTCATAATGTGATCCATATAGATAATGAATAACAGAGGGGATAATGTACATCCTTGTCTCACACCAGATTTAACATTAAACCATCTTCCTGTACTTCCTTCAATTCTAACTGCTGACTTACAACTCAAATAAAGACTAAGTACTGCTTGATATAATGCCCCATTGACACCATATAACTGTAGCATTTTGAATAGCTTCTCTCTTGGCACCTTGTCATATGCCTTTTTCAAATCGACAAAACTTAAATACAATACACTATTTGTCGTAAAGTAAAGATCTGATCCTGACAGCCTCTATTTGGCCGGAATCCAGCTTGTTCTTCACCAAGCTTTTCTTCCACAATTCTTCTCAACCATTTCTCAAGTATACTTGCATAGATCTTGCCAGGAACACTCAGTAGGAAAATACCTCTGTAATTCTCACATTTAGTTCATCACATTTAGTTTTATTTCCCTTTTTTATATGTGGGTACTATGAGAGCTCTACTCCAATCATCAGGAATTCATCCCTCTGTCCAGGCTTTCTGAACTATGCAGTGCAGCCACTGTAAGACTTTTATACCACCATACTTCAGCATTTCTGGTTGAATAACATCTACTCCTGCTGCCTTTTTCACATTTCAAGCCTTTGATGGCTTTTTCTAATTCAAGTATGGATATGTATTCCTGACTGCATGCCTGGTCAGTGTTTTTTACCACTGTGCTGTCATCACTGCTTACTTCATTTAGCAGTTTTTCAAAGTAATTACTCCATACTTCAAGGATATCTTTTTCTCCTGTTTTCATGTCACCTTTATCATCTCTAACTCCTTTTACAGCACTCTTTCCTCCATTCCTAAGCTTATTCAACAACCTCCAGAATATTTTGCCACCTTCTTGATATTTATTTTCTATATTCTAGCCAAAGTCCACCCATGACTTTTGTTTAGCTAGTTTTACACACTGTTCAGCATTCTTGCATTTGTCTCTGTATTCTCTAAGAGCAAAAGCTGACTTATTTGCCAGGAACTTTTGATATGCTTTCTTCTTTTCCTTCACTGCCTCTTTAACTTCCTGTGTCCACCATGGAGTTCTTGCAGACAACTTCACCACATGCCTCTCTAGCTGAATCAATCAGGGCTTTCTTCAAGGCTTGCCACTGAATCTCCAAGGTTTGATTCCTGTTCTCAAACTCTTTCATTTTTTCTTCAATAATCTTTGTGTTGTATTTTAGTCTACAGTTCACATCTGAGAGCTGGCTCAACTTTTATTCGCTTTAAAACCTTCTTACATGTTATTCTTTTCAATATGAAATTCAATTTTATCCTCCTCAGGACTAAATAGTGATCATTTCCAATTGCAAATCCTCTGTACACTCTGGTGTCCTGCACCAGGGAGAAAACATCACTATCAACAATAACATAGTCAATGAGATTTTTCTTATTCCTTGCCTCTTCTCTCCATGTGAATTTGTGCACATTTTTATGATGGAACATGGTGCTAGTAATAACCAGTCCATGTCCTGAGCAGAAATCCAACAAGTGTTTGCCATTATTATTAGCTTTGCTCTTTTCTCCAAATTTTCCCAAAATATTTTTGTGTCTGACAATCATTTCCTACTCTACTATTTAGCTCCCCAACAAGGACCAACTTTTCCTTTTTCATTGTGTCAGTTGCTTTTTCTAAAGCATCAAAAAATTCCTCAACTTGTATCTTAGTAGAACCTTCTGTGAGACCATAGGCACAAATAAGTCTCATTCCAATTCCCCCATTCTGATATTAACTTGCGATCAGTCACTCTACTTGAGACTGCCTGCCATTCAAGAAGATTAGCGTCATATTTTGTGTTGAATACTATGGCTACTCCTGCTTTTCCTTGATTGTCATTGTCTGAAAATAACATTTTCTATTATTGCTCAGAAAGATCTCACCAGTTTTTGTCTTTTTTGTTTCAGTCACCCCTATTATGTCGATCTGGTACTTATCTAATTCCTCAGCTAGCTCCATTTCTTTGCCATTCAGGCTTCTTATGTTGATAGTACCGATCTTTAACTCTGGTGATGTTGAGCTGGGGTATGCTTTCAGATTTGTTCCAGTAGCTGACTTTTCGTGTTCGCACTGGTTCCCTGGCGAAAACAATGGAGGCCTTGTTTAACCAGACGACGCTCCAGCCAGGATGAAATTTTATCATCTTGTACCATCATTTTCTATATTGGTTTAAGCCAATAAGAATACAATTTTGTCGGCTAAATCCCAAATTACCAGCCCATCCTCGTTCGTTCAGTATCCAGGTAGATACCCAACAGGGTGTGCCACAAGAAGGTGAGGATTGGGCATTATGTCAGAAGCCCTGGTCAGTTCTTCACATTCCTTTAAAGGCTATGTGGAGGTCTCCTCTCAGTTATAAAGCTTTGTCGCTTTCTGGAGATGGGAAATGTTAGAAATCGTCTTCATGCCATAGGTTTATATGCTTGAAGACCAATGGTTTGCATTCCACTAACTGCACATCACAAAAGAGCCTGAAGAATTTGGGCACAGGAACACTACAATTGGACAAATGAGGATTGGGCTCATGTACTTTTTAGTGACAAGTTCAGGTTCAGTCTGCAACCAAATAACCAACATATCTTGATATGGCATTAAAGTGGAACAAGAAATAATCCACAGCCTGTTTATGAAAAACCCCAAAGTCAAGGCGGGGAGTTTAATTGTATGCGCTGAAATAAGTATAGGTGGCCATACAAATCTATATTTTATCAGAAACGCTTCCTTAACAGTCCAAAGGTGACACTATGAGATTTTGAAACCTATAATTTTCCATATGCTGCTGCAATTGGTCAGGAATTCAATTTTATGGATGACAATGCACATCCACACCATGCAAATTTGGTACAAGAGTGGTTTGAAAAAGAAGGTACTGAGGTATTGGCCTGCCTGGATTACTGGGTTGTAATCCAATCGAACATGCCTGGGATGCTTTAGGTAGGTGCGTTTCTGCTCGACTGGTGCCACCACAATCACTTCAAGAGCTCAAAATTGGTCTCATAGAAGAGTGGGAAAATATCCCACAAGAACTGTTTGATCATCTTATCAGGTCCATGCAATCAAGATGTACCACTGTTTTGGCTGTTAATGGAAACCATATGCCCTATTAAAAATTAACAAAAGCATTTTGGGCTATTCTTGTTAAAATTATTTCATGCTAAAATGTATAATTTGTTAAATTTGTAATAAATATTGATTATTTAAACAATATCTCATCAATTACACTGTATCAATAAGAAAGAAATATTTATTCATGTATAAAGTACCCAATAGTTATAACTATTTGAAGAAATTTAAAATTATCTGACAGAAACTAAAATATCCCCTAATTTTTTTGAGCAGTGAACATGCAGGCAGGCAAACACTGACTAAGTTTAAAAAGGTAAAATCCTACAATCCTAATCGGTATCCTCTATAAGTGTAGTGACAGAATCTTGATGAAGGTATTGAGATAGCAATTTCCAAGTATTTTGTAATCTAAACTTGCTTAGATTTAAAGAGTGCTGGAGTGCTGTGGCAGATTATTTCTAGAATCTTCTCCCATATTTACTGCTTCTGTATAAAAGTGAGTCCCCCCCCCCACCTTTACTGGATCTGGTGATCTATATCCATGGCAGATGCCATCCTAGAATGGAATGGCTATAGCATAGGGAGGTAGCTTTTGTGCTTTTCCAGATGGATATCAGCTGGTTTTTCAATCTGCCCTAAGTATGTCAGGTTGCAAGTGCAAGGGTACACCTGCAATTCTGCAGGTGTACAGCAGAATGATCCAAATCAGTGTTCCTCAAACTTTTCTGGCCACAGCCCACTTCGAAAATGCATATAACTCAGTAGCTCGACTAGATCCATACTCCCACTTTTTTTTTTTACAAATGCACCAACAGCAGTGAGCTTTCATACATCACTCCTAAGTGTAAAATTGCACGGTAATTGGCATTACATACACAACCTCAATATCTTTCAGTGGAAAATTAAGTCAGAGGAGTATTGTGAATTATACTACAAAGTGAGACACCAGTAAAGTATTTAATTGTTCATCCACGTTTGAGCTTTCAAAGAATTAGGATTGTATAAAAAAGTACAAAATATATTAAATATATTTATGCAAAGAATAGCACTGCTTTCTTTCAGCTGCCAGGTTTTTAGTTTGTGTTACTTGATTTCCAGAAATATTTCCAAGTCATTTTGTATTATAATCAGCACCAATAATTGTCCTGCTTTTCTCTAAATCTGTTCAAATGCATGAAACAGATGGTGAATACTTCTTCATAGTTCAACTCTTAAACTTGCAGTGCAAATTTTTCTTGCTCTTCCTTCTACTGTTATCTTTTGGAACAATCTTTCCTCTTAAGCATTTCCTAAAGAAATACTTAAGAGGGAAATACATACAGCCAACCTGGTTAGCATACTCACTCTCCAACCAAGAGGCTGTGGGTTCAAATCCACATGAGCATGGATATTTATGACTGTGTTTATAATAAATTTAGGCTAATCCTTTATCCAAGTGTAAGCAAACAAAGTTTGCACCTGAAAATATCTTCAGGACTGAAGTAAGGTGGTACATCCCTTGGCAACTCGTAGCAAAGGTGCCATCACTCTCATCACTCCTTGTCTCAGTATCACCCATAAAGCAAAGCACATCTCAGACCCAGAGTGGTGATACTAAGCCATGACCTCTCGAATGCTTCTGGCTTAGTATCACCACTCTGGGTCTGCCTCCCACTGACGAGACCTCAATAAAGGTCGAAACCGGTCTGGGTAGTGGCCCTTCCCTTAATGCATAGCATTATACATGTCTGCAAGGAGATGTGCTTTGCATATGTAAAATCAATATAGGTGAAAAATATTTATATTTTTCACCACAAGAGATTTTACACAGGCTTAGTACATTTTGGACTATGCAATCAAATTAATGCTGTTTAAGTCTAGCAGAACTTTACAAGAAGTTTCGCAGATGAAATCAGAAAATTTTGACGATCAGCAATTTTGTATCTACAGATGCTTTAATCAAAAAGAAGAAAATTCTAGAAACTTTGCACTCAGTCCATGCAATCAAAGCACAATGGCATGAAGAGCATGCCATTTACAATCAAAGAGTACTAAAAATATATACAAATCAGTTTAAAGAAATTATAAAATATTGGTGACTGTGTTATTATACAAATATATTCCAAATAAGATAAGATAATTAGATAAGCCTTTTCCTTATTTTCAGAACAGAGAAAACTAGTAATTAAAGTTCATATAACAGAATGGTTAATTCAAACAGAATTTATCATTGAATTTAAGTTTCATTTATTCATTACCTCTTCATTGCCTCTGCAACTTGTGGAATTCCTGATGCAGAATGTTTATACACCATTTCTAACAGACGACAACCATGAACCTTGAAAGAATAAAATTAGTACATTTTATGCTCATATGACATGTGTAAAAATGTACTTGATAAAATAATTAAAAATATGCAATTTTAAAAAAAACATTTTTAATTAATCTAACTATAATATAATAATAATGAATATGAAAGAATAACTACTGATGCAAATGGTGTGAAGGTGACAGATACAGAAGTTATTCAACTAATGAGTACCCATTTTGCTAAAAGCTATCAATCTGGTATATGAAACCTTGAACTCACTGCTACCTCTTCACTGGATGAAGAAACTTAGGTGTATGAAGAGGAAGTATTAGAGCTCTTGCACAAATGAAATAAGAATTCAGCATTAGAGACTGATGGGATATCAGCACGGATGCTCAAAGAGCGTTCAGCCGAACTGGCTATTCCTTAGGCAGGCTATATAATTTGAGTCTCAGAACAAGGAAGATTCCACAGAAGTGGAAAGAATGTATGGTAATCTCATTGCACAAGAGTAGTACATAGACTGATGTATACAACTATCAACCAATCAGTATCTCAGGAGTGGTAGTGAGGATTTGGAAAAGTTAGTTAGGGCTTGCATTCAGAAATGGGTTGACAGAGAATCTCTACTTTGTAATAAACAGCATGGATTTATTAGGGAAAGGTCATGTTTTAGCAACTAGCTCACATTTTATAATAATGTTACCACAGATATGCCATGATACATTTGGATTTTGCTAAGGCATTTGACAGAATACAGCATGGAAGACTGTTGCATAAATTGGAGAATATGGGATTGGATTATAAAATATCAGCATGGAAAACAGGATGGCTGACTGACAGATATCAAAAAGTGGTATATGGGATGCGAGTCTGCAAGATTTAAGGTAACCAGTGGTGTACTACACGGGTCAGTTCTTGGTCCGCTGTTATTCAATTTGTACATTAATGATATTGGGAAGGATTAGACAGGCGACATATTGCTATTTGCTGATGATGCAAAGATAGGTAGGATAATCAGGAATGCTGCTGATATGCACCATTTGCAGAATGATTTGAATGCACTGGAAATGTGGGCATGGGAAAATGACTGTCAGTTCAATATTAGTAAATGTAAAGTTATGCACTTTGTTGTGATGATATATCCAATGTCATGTAATACAAGTGGGATTATGTTAGAAAAAACTGATCAGGCTATGGATGTTGGAGGTTTAGTAGATAGGAAGTTGAAAAGGCCATAATAATAGCAAAGATTGCAAATACAAATGACAGGATAACTGCAATGCTGAAAAGATTGTGTCAGCATTGCAGTTGCAGCATTGCCTTGATATGTAAGGATAAGGATTTGTCGCTTAACAAAGCCTTGATATGACCACTCAAGACTACTGTGCATAGGTCTGATCTCCTGGTTTCTGTAGAGATGTCGATACAATGGACAGAGAATGTGTGTGCAAAGGAGTGTTAAAGATGATATCAGGATTGTCGAATACAGATTATGATGAGAGATTGAGAATTTCTGGACAGCAGATACTATCAAACAGGAAAAAGTGAGGTAATATGATAGAGCCTTAAACACTTCCGTAAGGGTCAAAGAGGATACTAGTAAATGGAATTTTTCATTTTACAGAGGGTGGGAAGAGTTTGAGAATAAATGAACTCAAGAAAGGGGTAAGATAGATTTTTCTCCCAAAGAATGGTGCATGATCGAAATGACTTTGAAGGTGGTGAATGCAGGGAGAGTAAATGAATTCAATCATCAGCAAACAACTGACAATCTCCTGTCAGGCCTTTCCCGATACTATTAATATATAGATTAAACAACTGTGGTCCAAGGACTAATCACTGGGCCACACTACTGGTCAGTTTACAACCTGGCAGATTCACATCCTCCATATATCACTTTCTGATACCTGTCTGTCAGCCACCCATTTATCAAAGCAATAACTTATTTTCAATCCCATATCATCCAGTTTATGCAACAGCCTTTCCTGTGATATCCTATTAAATACCTTAGCAAAGTCCAACACTATCACAGTGTATCCATTCCCTTTATCCAACTCAGCTTTAACTCTAATTTTATAACATTATTATAAAATAAGAGCAAAGTGCTCAGGCATGGCTACCCTTTAGTAATCTCAAAGTATAAAAAGTATTGCTTGCAAAATATATCTTGTTTGTCAACCCATTTCTCCTTGTAAGTTCTTACCAACTCCTATAAAATCACATAGTGCACAATATGAAGAGAAATAAGGGCATGAGTAGGAGGTTCTAGAGGTATTGCAAAACCTGGATAAATACATCAACAAATAAAATTTTGAAAGAACTAAATGCAGACAGTTTGCCTACCACTCAAATACCAGGTGAACTTTTTGGTCACCACTCACCAAAACTACTGGTACAACTTCTACCTTTCTGTGCTTACAACTTCTCTCACTCTTATCCCGATAGCACCATCAAAATGCCACCTCAAGATAAGACTCACATTACTGATATTGCTTTTCTTCTCCAACTCCTGTACAGATGACCTAGGTAAATCAGTTTGCACTATACCAAGAATAGTTAATGCACAACTCCCAGAAAGATAGAAAAATCCTCAATACCATGGATAACAACAAGGCTTTGGGATCCTGATGTATTTCCTTATTCTGTTGAGGATTTTGTGCTCTACCTTATGACACATCACGCATTGTCTTTACAGTCTTTCATATTCATCTAGCATTCCCTGCACCATGAAAGCAGCTTTCCACTGAATCTAAAAAAAAAACCCAAGCTGCTGCTCAATAATTCAAAATACAAACTTACTAAACCTGCTTTTCCTCTGCTTCTTTCATTACATCTGATCTCTGGAACAGCCTCCCACACAAAATGTTCCAAATTCTCGTGGAAAGGCTTAGACACTGGTTATGCATTTTTTACTAAATAATTTAAGGAAATTACAACATCAAACAGGATATACATTAAAATAAATTTTAATATACTTCAGTATTTCGGCAACGTCATGGTGCCACTTTCAAGAAACTTAAGAACAAGACACGTGCACGCAGGCACAACAAACAGTAAGTGAGGAAGAAGCAGGAAGCTATTATTTCTCCTAAAGTCCTGATGGTGCCTAGCAGGCAATGTTGGTATTCTTGGGTGAATGGGCTGAAGGTCTTCTGATGGAGTGTCCCAAATTTGTGGCAGTTTCATGCAGCCAAATTTGTTGAGGTTTGGATTGTATCTTAGGGCTGAAGTTGATTCCATGAAAAGCCTTTCATATTTGTATTTACTACAGTGTATTATTGTGGCTTTCTTCCACTGTATTCTATGAAAGGTATCCAGCGCAAAGTCAACAAGACCAGAGTGGCTGTATTGGTGAAACCGGATGTATTCCTTGTGTTCTGAAATTCTGATATTTGCTGTCCTGCCTGTTTGGCCAAAGTAGGACAGCTTACACCTGCAAGGGACCTGGTATACACCAGGTAGGTCTGGGGGGGGGGATAGTTGGTCTTTTAGTAGAGCAGATAAGGGATGCCAATTTTTTTATATGGTCTGTAACAAGAAGTTAAGTAATGTTTTTTTAGGATTTTTGTAATTTTTTCTGAGGTGCCTTGAACATAGGGTATGGTGATGGATTTAGAGTAATCCTTGTTGTGAGGGGGGGGGGTTGTGATTTACTGGTTTCAATTTCTTTTGGATTTTTTTTGGTGGGGGGGGAGAGGGGTAGCCATTGGCTGAGAAAGTGTTGAGAATGTGGTTTAGTTCTGTGGTTAGGGGATTGTCATTTGAACAGATAAGTTTAGCCCTGTTGTGTAGTATCTTAATGACTCCATATTTTTGCGAGGAGGGGTGGTGGGATTGTTGGTGAATATATCTGCCTGTATAGATGGGTTTTCTATAGGCTGAGAAAACCAAGGTTCCATCAGGCTGCGGGTGACTAGTGTGTCTAAGAAAGGAAGGAAGTTGTTTTTTTCTTCTTCCAGAGTGAATTTGATTCTGGGGTGTTGGTTGTTTAAGTGTATTAGGAAGGAGAGGAGTGTATCGAAGCCATGTGGCCAAATAGCAAACACATCATCAACATAGCGAAGTCAAATGGTTGGTTTTTGTGGGGCAGAGTTTAAGGCTTTCTCTTCAAAAGTCTCCATGTAAAAGTTGGCCAAGGGTGGGGAGAGTGGAGAACCCATGGCTGTCCCCTCTATTTGTTTGTAGAATTTTCCTTGCCAAACAAAATAGCCCGAGTTCATTGTGAACTGAAATAGGGCTGTGATATCGGGAGGAAATTTAGCTTGGATTAGCTCTAAGGTTCTTTGAGTGGGACATTTGTGAATAAGGAGGAGACATCAAAACTGACCATTATGTCAATGTGTTTGAGTGTAAGGTTCTCTATGCTGGCATTAAAGTGGGCTGAGTTTTTTATGTGTGAAGGTGTGTTGCCAGTACAGTGTGAGAGAGCTTAGGCCAAATGTTTAGCTAGTTCGTATGTGGGGGAATACATGCCATCCACTATAGGACGTAATGGTACATTTTCCTTATGTATTTTTTGGAGTCCATAAATATGGGGGGGGGGTGGATAATGGAGTTAAATGGTTTTAATTTGTTAGTGATTTCCATAGGCCAAGAAGTGACCTTCTTAAGGAGCCTGTGGAGTTTTCTAAATTGTGAGTTGGTGGAATTGTACTTGATAGGGAAGTAAGTAGCGCAATCTAACAATAGAGCTTTCAGCTTACCTATGTAATCCTTTTGGTTAAGCAATACTGTGGCGTTCCCTTTATCAGCTTTGGTGATTATTATTTTCTTGTTTTTCTTTAATTCTAGTAGCGATTTAATTTCCTTACTGGGTATGTTGGCTTTTGGTGGTTTAGCTTTGGTCAGAACACAAGCCACATCCAGTCTAATATCGTTGCCGATGTGCTTTGGAAGGTGTTGTATCCCACGTTCAATTTGTATCATAATATCTTCAGCAGGTATTCTTCTGGGTGGAATGACGAAGTTGTGGCCACGTGCGAGGGCGTCGAGTGCTTCAGGTTTCACACTAAATGACAAAAGATTGACTACCATTTCAGCAGGAAGTTGTGGTTTCGAGATCGACTTCTTTATTAAATTTTCAAATTTTTTAACGTGTTGATCTCGTACGTTTTTAAATTTTTTCTCCGCTGCAATGCACGAGATGTCTTATAAAATAGACCAAATTTCATGGCTTAAACAGCTTACACAGGTAAGCTGAAAGCTCTATTGTTAGATCGGGCTACTTACCTCCCTATCGAGTACAATCCCACCAACTCACAAATTAGAAAACTCCACAAGCTCCTTTAGAAGGTCACTTCTTGGCATGTGGAAATCACTAACAAATTAAAACCATTTAACTCCATTACCCCCCCCCCCCATATTTATGGACTCTAAAAAATACATAAGGAAAATGTGCCATTACGTCCCATAGTGGATGGCATGGATTCCGCCACATACAAACTAGCTAAACATTTGCCCAAAGCTCTCTCACACTATACTGGCAACACACCTTCACACATAAAAAACTCAGCCCACCAAAGCCAGCATAGAAAACCTTAGACTCAAATACACTGACATAATGGTCAGTTTTGATGTCTCCTCCTTATTCACAAATGTCCCACTCAAAGAATCCTTAGAGTTAATCCAAGCTAAATTTCCTCCCGACATCACAGCCCTATTTCAGTTCACAATGAACTCGGGCTATTTTGCTTGGCAAAGAAAATTCTACAAATAAATAGAGGGGACAGCCATGGGTTCTCCACTCTCCCCACCCTTGGCCAACTTTTACATGGAGACTTTTGAAGAGAAAGCCTTAAACTCTGCCCCACAAAAACCAACCATTTGGCTTCGCTATGTTGATGATGTGTTCGCTATTTGGCCACATGGCTCCGATACACTCCTCTCCTTCCTAACACACTTAAACAACCAACACCCCAGAATCAAATTCACCCTGGAAGAATAAAAAAACAACTGCCTTCCCTTCCCTTAGACAAACTTGTCACCTGCCAGCCTGATGGAACCTTGGTTTTCTCAGTAAACCCACCCATACAGGCAGATACATTCACCAACAATCCCACCACCCCTCCTTGCAACAATATGGAGTCATTAAGACACTACACAACAGGGCTAAACTTATCTGTTCAAATGACAATCCCCTAACCACAGAACTAAACCACATTCTCAACACTTTCTCAGCCAATGGCTACCCCCCCAAAAAAAATCCAAAAGATATAGAAACCAGTAAATCACAACCCCCCCCCCTCACAACAAGGATTACTCTAAATCCATCACCATACCCTATATCCAAGGCACCTCGGAAAAAATTACAAAAATCCTAAAAAAACATGACTTAACTTCTTGTTACAGACCATATAAATAATTGGCATCCCTTATCCACTCTACTAAAGAGCACCCCCGCACACCCACCTGGTGTATACCAGGTCCCTTGCAGCTGTAAGCTGTCCTACTTTGGCCAACAGGCAGGACAGCAAATATCAGAATTTCAGAACACAAGGAGTACATCCGGTTTCACCAATACGGCCACTCTGGTTTTGCTGACCATGTGCTGGATACCCGCCGTAGAATACGGTGGAAGAAAGCCACAATAATACACTGTAGTAAATACAAATATGAAAGGCTTTTCATGGAATCAACTTCAGCCCTAAGAAACAATCCAAACCTCAACAAATTTGGCTGCATGAGACTGCCTCAAATTTGGGAAACCTACATCAGAAGACCTTCAGCCTAATTGCCCAAGAATACCAACATTGTCCGCTGGGTGGGGGGGGGGGCACCATCAGGACTTTAGGAGAAATAATAGCTTCCTGCTTCTTCCTCACTTACTGTTTGTTGTGCCTGCGTGCACATATCTTGTTCTTAAGTTTCTTGAAAATGTCAACGTGACGTTGCCAAAATATTGAAGTATATTAAAGTTTATTTTAATGTATATCCTAGTTGATGTTGTAATTTCCTTAAATTATTTAGTAAAAAATGTTCCCCAATAATGCAATGTTCAACTTATCAAGAAAATATCAATAGTTCCATCTTCCCTAACCCTAGCCTATGTATACATCACTATGTGCCAAGGGTTCTACAATCTGGAGGAAGGGGGGATTAAAACATCTACTAAACACTCACTTATATTTTATAGAGAGTTATTCCACAACTTAGCCAACATTAGAATTCCAAAGTTACATTAAAATAATTAACATACTGTATAACTCAAATTTTTCACTATCAAATAAACTACAAGAATACCTTATGTTTCTTCACATGTTGAACTAACTCCATGAGTGCAGGAAATAAAAGATGATACTAAAAGGAGGAGGAAAAAATCATTAAAAAAAATGCAATAAATTATTATTTATCAAAAACTTGTTCTTGTTTGTATTTTTAAAAATACAAACAAGTACAAGTGCTGTGCAATTTAGTACCATATATGAATACTAACAAGAAAATGGAAAATTGTATAATGATTTATTTATTTTGCCCCTACATCTACAACAGAGCAATAACTATAGCAAGAAAAGGAGAAAGGGAATTTTTTAGGACTAGGTCATTTTTTGTAATGCAAATCTCATCCACTAAAAGGGTGTAAGTAATACTACATTAGTACTGGTTGGAGACAAGCTAAGGGTTATAATCACAAAATCCTGCTCTAGAGACCAAATATGGAACTTTTTTCAATGACAGCTTGCAATTCAGATCTCATGGTGGTGGTCTCACATCTGGAGATGAAATTCATCTACTAACAAAAGAGAAAGTGGTTCTCATTGGAAACTGACATAATAAATGAATGAATTGCTTAACCAAATGAAATATTTTTAGAAAATCTAGTGAAAAAGGGAAAACTAATAATAACTCTTAAGGTTGCTGGAATTTTATTCTGGGCATGCTATCACTAACATGTACACTATCTACCAATAATTGTCCGGACACCCTTCTTATTTGAAGTTATGGAGCATTCCAGGTTTGTTAATAACATAAAAACCAGTGTACAGATAGTAGGAAGCAGTATTTCATCATAGCAGTTGATTACAGGTGGTATGGCAACACAATGTGAACTCAGTGACTTTGAGAGAGAGGTGTAATCGTGGGCTGTCCATACATGCCATTGCCGCTCAACTGGAGCATTCAAAAATCAATGGTTGGTGATATGATCAACAAATGGAGACATTCTAGCATAACTAGTGCAGGAAAACATGCAGAGCGGCCGTTGAAAATGACTGAAAGGGAAAGGAGGATGTTAAAACGAGTGGCATGCAAAACTGGCTAGAATCATCACAGACCATCCATGATGTATTCCAGAGCACCAGTAATACCATGATGAGCACTAATACTGTACGTAAAGAATTCCATTTACTGGGTTTCCATGGAAGAGCAGCAGCACACAAGCCAAACATAACAACAACAAAAAAAAAAAGGTGGCTCGTCTTGTATAGTGAGAGCGTATGGTGAACTGGATAATTGACAGTGGAAAATGCACTCTGGAGCAATGAATCGAGGTTCACCTGTTTGCAGTCTGATGGCAAGGTATGGATGTAGAGGCAGCTTGGTGAACACTTGCTACCACAGTGTGTTGTACTCACAGTAAAGTTTAGTGGTGGAGGAGTAATGTTGTGGAGTGCATTCAGCTGGTTTGGAGTGGGACCATTGGTGGCTGTCTGTGGTTCCATGAAGGCAGCTCAGTACAATGATATTCTGGATAATCAGGTGACACCTACACTGTGGAGTTTTTATAGTATGGACCCATGTTACTATCAAGACGACAATGTCCCATGCCACAAAGCTATATCTGTTATGGAATAGTATGAAGAGATGGGGGTTAAACGACTGCCCTGGCCTTCACAGAATCCTGACCTCAACCTCATCGAACACTTGTGGGACAAATTGAAGTGGCGATTGAGATCCAGAGCAGCACATCCTTGATCTGTTGATGAATTCAGTGCTGCTTTGATGGAGGAATGGAGACAAATTCCACTTGATGTCTGCTGCACATTGGTGGAAAACCTCCCTCAAAGGGTACAGGAGGTGATCAAAGCCAAAGGTGGACACACCTGATATTAGGGTTCACCTGCTGGTATCAATTGTAAATTGCTAAAGTGTCTAGACAATTATTGGTAGATAGTATATATTCTAACAAGCAGATGAGGAGAAGAATTAAGTTAACTGTGTGTGCATGCGTGCATGTGTATACACACACACAGATATATATATATCTATATATATATATCTATATATATATATACAGGGTGTTCGGGATAAATTTGACAGTTTCGTAAGGAAAAAGAAAATCTTCTTTGTATCTATTAAATTTAATGAATTGACAAAAAAACATTACAGGCAGAGTTAATTACAATACTATCAACAAGATTTACTCAAAATAACCACCATTAGCATCGATCACAGCTTCAATTCTGCTTCGGAACCTCGAACAAGCTGATGCTACAGTCTCCCTGGGAAGGGCCGCAAAAACTGTTTTAATTTTATCCATTAACTGGGCTTTTGTATTACTGGAAGTGCGATTGGTGTCTTTTTCAACTGCGCCCCATACAAAATAATCCATGGGGTTAAGGTCTGGGGAGTTTGGAGGCCAAACATTTGGACTGGTGAAGTCGTAGAAATTTTCAGACAACCATTTTTGACTTTTCCCAGAGGTGTGGCAAGGGGCCGAATCCTGCTGCCATACATACGGCCTACCATTGGCTACCCTTGTTATCCAGGGCTTGACTACAGTTAGCAACTCCACGAACAAAGCCCGAATTCCAATGCCAGGGTTCTTCAACACCTGTTCCTGCAGATTTGCGAGGAATTCTGCTGTACGAACGCAATCAGATCGTCTGCTAGGGATCTTTCTTCTTGCTACATCCTCGTAGTCACCATTGCTAGTCTCTAGTTCATGCCTGATTGTTTTTACTGTATTCAGGGAGCATTGGGCAGCAGTCGTAATATCCTTATTTTGATGGCGGGCACGAATCATCATGATACAAGTTATTCTCTTCCATGATTCAGGTGGGTTCCAGCTATCCATCCTTTCTGACATCTTGTATATGAATGAAGAAGGGTCCAAACTTTTAAATGAAGAGAAGTGTGTGTTAATACATGTAACTTACGGAAAAATATAATTAATTATAAATATGTCAAATTTATCCCGAACACCCTGTATATAGATATATATATATCTATATATGAAAAAGTTTTAATGACTGTTACTGAGAGATAAAAAGATGACAAATATATTTAAAAAGATACTACTAGTTTACTAGTTTCGTTGAATAGATCAACATCCTCAGGTATCACAATCAAAGAAATATATAAAAAAATTACAGAGACTTAAAATTGTAATAACAGAACAAGTATAAAAAGACAGTAGCATGTTTGAAAGAACAAATGCGAGTATGAGTTCCAAACAAATGTATACTACGCGCTATCGCGAGTGCGCCAGTACTGAACAAAAGCAACGTGTGCATCAGAGAGATTGTAACTCAAGCTGTTGTAGATATGAGAGGAATCCAGAGAAATTTCCCTGGATTCGACAATCTTTCTTTCGAATTCATCGTAGCACACATGGATGTTAGAAGTTTGAGTCCAGTTTACAATGTGTTGGCAGCCTTCGTCTGAGTTAGCTGAAAAGAGAACGTGGCTAGAGAGAGAGCGTTAGCTCTAGTCCTGTTATAGGAGATATCTCTACGGCGTTCATCCAAACGTAGAAGGATGGATTTGGCAGTCTGCCCATAGTATGGCTTTCCACAATCACACAAAATCTTGTACACTCCTGGAAACTGAGTAGGAAGATGTTTCTGTTTATGTTTGCTAAGTAATGAACGAAGTTTTGGAAGTGTAGTGAAGCAAGTTTTGAAGTTAAATTTCTTGAGAATCTTGGCCAGTTTTGGTGAGAGAGCTGATGTAAGGCAAGGAGATGACGGCTCTTGGGGAAGAGGGATCTTCAGAAGTAGTTGAGTGCCTGGGGGAAAGAAATTTGTCAATTTTCTTTGGAGAGAAACCATTGTTAATGAAAGTTTTTTTAAGAAAAAGGAGTTCATTTTTAATTTCTGTTTCTTCTGTAAGTAATGATTTGGCTCGGTGAGCTAAGGTGGAAATAATACCACATTTTTGTGGGGGATAGTGATGGGAGGAAGCATGAAGGTATCTATTAGTATGAGTAGGCTTTCTAAAAATTGAGAATTTAATACTCTCAGCACATCTGGTAAGTTTGAGGTCTAAAAAGGGAAGGCAGTCATCTGATTCCAGTTCGAAGGTGAAAGAGATTTTTTTATGGTTTAGGTGGTCTAAAAATAAATAGAGGTAATTGACACCGTCTTCCCAGATGAGGAAAATATCATCAATATAGCGGTACCAGACTTTTGGTTTAAAGTGAAAGGAATTAATAGCTTTTTCTTCAAAATCGTTGAGAAATATATCTGCGAGAATCGGAGAGAGTGGGCTGCCCATAGCCAGACCTGAGTTTTGTAAGTAGATCTTATTATCATATTTGAAGTATCCTGACTTTATGCAATGGGAGAGAAGAGCAAAGAGTTTTTTTGATAATTTGTTCTTGAGAAGATTGAGGACTTCTTGAGCAGGTACATTTGTAAAGAGAGAAACAATATCAAAACTGGCCATTAAATCTGTTCTTTTAAGTTTGATGTCCTTGATTTTAGAAACAAAATCTGCAGAGTTTTTAATATGTGAAGAGGAACTTCCAGAAAGATTTCTTAGAAAACTCGCGAGATATTGGAGTGATTACAAGTAGGAGAGTGTATGCCCTCAACTATAGGTCTGAGTGGGCAGTTATTTTTGTGAATCTTGGGGAGACCACACAGTAGAGGTATCAAGGGATGAAGTAACCTAAGAGAAAGCTGAATGTTTCTTTGTAACTCTAAGGTGGTTTTTAATAAATTATTAGTTCTATTGTGTAGTTCCATCGTAGGGTCACTAGGATTTTCTGAGTAAGTATCACTATTTAATAGTTCCAAGATTTTATTATGGTAATCAGACATGTTTAAGATGACAGTTGCATTCCCTTTGTCTGCCAGAAGGATAACTATGTTAGTATTATCTTTCAAGGACTTGATAGCTGTCCTTTCAGAGTAAGAAATGTTGTCAGGTGTAGGTCTAGCTTTATTTATAGAGAAAATTGCTTCCATACGGAGGAGGTTAGCTTCTTTGTTTGGTAATAAAGAAGCTGCCTTTTCTATCTTTGTTAACAGATGTTCTCTAGGGATGGATGTAGGAGCAGTGACAAAGTTGAAACCTTTAGCAAGTAAGCTTTCTTCTGCCAAAGATAACTGATGGGAAGACTTATTGATGACAACTTTTTTTAGATAGGTAGAGTCAAATTGAGAAGTTTTGCTATCCTGATTATATTTAGGAGAATCATATTTTCTAATGAGTTTGATTTTATTTAAATTTGGTATTTTAGAAGCTTTAAGAGTGCTAATTTCTTTTAAATAGTTCCAAGATGAAGTGTCTAGAGAATGAGAAAAACGTGTTTCGTAATAGGTCTTCTTAGAAAAATAAGCAGCAAGACAACGTTTGGTATCACAAATGCGTTCCGATAAAAGATCTAATTTTGCTCTCCTGTAAATTCTTTCAGCTCTAGCAGTTTTAATTGATTCTTTAAAGTTAAGGAAGCATGGAATAATAGAATTACACTTACATCTTTTTAGAAATACAAGTCTGTTGATGTATAATCCAATCGTTCTGAGATTCTTCTGATATTCTTTGACCAGTGAATTTAATTCCTCGTCATCAGGAAGGTTGATATTATGCGAATTTATTTTTACTCGGTTGGAATATTATGAAAAAGTTTTAATGACTGTTACTGAGAGATAAAACGATGACAAATATATTTAAAAGATACTACTAGTTTACTAGTTTCATTGAATAGATCAACATCCTCAGGTTTCACAATCAAAGAAATATATAAAAAAATTACAGACTTAAAATTGTAATAACAGAACAAGTATAAAAAGACAGTAGCGTGTTTGAAAGACAAATGCGAGTATGAGTTCCAAACAAATGTATACTATGCGCTATCGCAAGTGCGCCAGTACTGAACAGAAGCAACATGTGCATCAGAGAGATTGTAACTCAAGCTGTTGTTGATATGAGAGGAATCCAGAGAAATTTCCCTGGATTCGACAATCTTTCTTTCGAGTTCATCGTAGCACACATGGATGTTAGAAGTTTGAGTCCAGTTTACAATGTGTTGGCAGCCTTCTTCTGAGTTAGCTGAAAAGAGAACGTGGCTAGAGAGAGTGCTAGCTCTAGTCCTGTTATAGGAGATATCTCTACGGTGTTCATCGAAACGTAGAAGGATGGATTTGGCAGTCTGCCCATAGTATGGCTTTCCACAATCACACAAAATCTTGTACACTCCTGGAAACTGAGTAGGAAGATGTTTCTGTTTATGTTTGCTAAGTAATGAATGAAGTTTTGGAAGCTTAGTGAAGCAAGTTTTGAAGTTAAATTTCTTGAGAATCTTGGCCAGTTTTGGTGAGAGAGAGCTGATGTAAGGCAAGGAAATGACGGCTCTTGGGGAAGAGGGATCTTCAGAAGTAGTTGAGTGCCTGGGGGAAAGAAATTTATCAATTTTCTTTGGAGAGAAACCATTGTTAATGAAAGTTTTTTTAAGAAAAAGGAGTTCATTTTTAATTTCTGTTTCTTCTGTAAGTAATGATTTGGCTTGGTGAGCTAAGGTGGAAATAATACCATATTTTTGTGGGGGATAGTGATGGGAGGAAGCATGAAGGTATCTATCAGTATGATATTTATTTATTTATTTTTAGACTACCTAAACAAATGCCATGAAAAAATCTCTTTCACCTTCGAACTGGAATCAGATGACTGCCTTCCTTTTTAGACCTCAAACTTACCATGTGCTGAGAGTATTAAATTCTCAATTTTTAGAAAGCCTACTCATACTGATAGATACCTTCATGCTTCCTCCCATCACTATCCCCCACAAAAATGTGGTATTATTTCCACCTTAGCTCACCGAGCCAAATCATTACTTACAGAAGAAACAGAAATTAAAAATGAACTCCTTTTACTTAAAAAAACTTTCATTAACAATGGTTTCTCTCCAAAGAAAATTGACAAATTTCTTTCCCTCAGGCACTCAACTACTTCTGAAGATCCCTCTTCCCCAAGAGCTGTCATCTCCTTGCCTTACATCAGCTCTCTCACCAAAACTGGCCAAGATTCTCAAGAAATTTAACTTCAAAACTTGCTTCACTACGCTTCCAAAACTTCGTTCATTACTTAGCAAACATAAACAGAAATATCTTCCTACTCAGTTTCCAGGAGTGTACAAGATTTTGTGTGATACTGGAAAGCCATACTATGGGCAGACTGCCAAATCCATCCTTCTACGTTTGGATGAACACCGTAGAGATATCTCCTATAACAGGACTAGAGCTAGCGCTCTCTCTAGCCACGTTCTCTTTTCAGCTAACTCAGACAAAGGCCGCCAACACATTGTAAACTGGACTCAAACTTCTAACATCCATGTGTGCTACGATGAACTCGAAAGAAAGATTGTCGAATCCAGGAAAATTTCTCTGGATTCCTCTCATATCAACAACAGCTTGAGTTACAATCTCTCTGATGCACACGTTGCTTCTGTTCAGTATTGCTGCACTCACGATAGCGCGTAGTATACATTTGTTTGGAACTTATACTCGCATTTGTTTTTCAAACACGCTACTGTCTTTTTATACTTGTTCTGTTATTACAATTTTAAGTCTCTGTAATTTTTTTATATATTTCTTTGATTGTGATACATGAGGATGTTGATCTATTCAACGAAACTAGTAAACTAGTAGTATCTTTTTAAATATATGTCATCTTTTTATCTCTCAGTAACAGTCATTAAAACTTTTTCATAATATTCCAACCAAGTAAAAATGAATTCGCATAATATCTATATCTATATATATATATAAGACTTATATATATATATATAAGACTGCTTATATATATATATATAAGCAGTCTATACAAATAAAATCATGGAAATACTTTGTAGATAATAAGAAGTTAATATGATGAGATTAGAAGTTTGTTGTTCTGGAATACCATATTTACTCGAATATAACTCACACTTTTTTCCCCAAAAGGAAAGCTAAAAAATCGTGGTGCGAGATATATATTTTCAGAAACTGAAGTTCTTCAAAAAAAATCTAAATTGATGTTATATTGAGTAATTAAATCCTCAATATTCATTATAATTTATAATTGTTCACATTATTTATAAAACGAATGCATTTAAATTTTAACTAGCAATGTTATTTATGCCACTGGCTGCTCGCCTTCATCACACAACATATTTGAATCTTTTGCGACAATGCTTCTGTAATTAAATTATTTCTGGCAAAATCATGTCCCAAACTCTCAAAATCCAGTTGCACAGCAGTTCTAATGATAGTCTCTTAATCTTAATCCATTCCCTTTCCCCTGCACAATCCAAGATAGAGTAGAAGTGAATAGTCTCTCTCCCACATTTCCTCTACTGGTGGCTTTCATCTCTATGTATATGATTGGTGTGGTATTAACAAGAGATTGCATGACTCAACGACAAAGGCAAGCTGATGATTCTTGAATTGAAATGCTGATGATTCTTGAATTGAAATGCTGATTCTCTTCAACTGAATTCCAAAATATCTGAAACTGCCATAACAACATTCACTATTTTTTCTTTTAGAGTTACGGTGATCAGCATTCATTTTAAAAATTTATGGAATTTACAACCGTGTTAAAAAACTTTTTTTAATACGGTTGTAAAATGCGCACTCCCCAAGAATTTACAGGCTACCGAAAATTCACAAAGAAAACACACCGTTAAGACTTATAGTTGAAGGAATTGATAGCCCGACATATCACTTAACCAAAAAGTTAGTGGCAACACTCGAGGAGTTGGTAGGTCATTCCCCCTCCTATATCAAAAACATACAACACTTCATAAACACCATCAAAGACATTACATTAGAAAAAGATAATTTATTAGTCTGTTTTGATGTCTCTGCCCTCTTCACAAATGTCCCAATCAATGACTTCTTTGTTCTGTAGGAGAAAAATTGTTTTCTCCTACAGAACAAATTCCCTCCAGATATCACGGCGCTATTTGTGCATGTATTACGGTTGGGTTATTTTGTATGGCAAAACGCCTTCTACTTACAAAAAGAGGCACAGCCATGGGGTTGCCATTATCTCCCCTTATTGCTAACTTTTACATGGAACATTTTGAGCAACTTGCCTTAGGTTCCTCCCCCTTCTAAAACCGAAAGTCTGCCTTAGATACGTTGACGATGTTTTCGCAATCTGGTCCTATGGCTGCCAGACATTAGACACATTCCTTAGGAGCCACCATAATAACAATAATCCCAAATCTACCCAACTTTAAAATGCCACACTACCATTTGGAGATGGTGTATCAAACATTTCCAGAAAACTCCTTGATGATATCCAGAAGAGGGCAATCCAGTTAACTGATAAATCCTCTCTAACAAAATCATGCCAATCGTTTTTCACAAATATTCTGTGTTATGCATTTTCTATGAACATTTTCATTAGTGCTATGCTGCTAAATCAGTTTCCATGATTCGATTATCGGACTTTCCTCAAGAACATAAAAGCATCAGCATCTGCTCATGTTTATGCATACTTGTGGCAGTCTTCCTGTCAGGATGTTCTTCAAAAGATAGCGATTGCTTCTTTCTTCTTAATGGACACATGGTGCTGATGTCTACAGGTTTTGCAACCTTTGCAAGGTGAAAAAGGAAAAACTTATTATATATGCTTAAAAAAATATATAATTGATGGAATAATTAGTTAAAATATTCAAATAAGTAAACTGGATGGAGACAACAATTCAACAAGAAAAATAAAACAATCTAAATCGTGGAAAAGATTACATCATGAACATGATCTGGTACGTATGCTATGTGGTAAACATATATACTTCCCATGAATGGGGCAGGACATATTTCAGTAATCAGGGATTCAAGATAAAAGTAAGAATTTAAGTACATGCCAATCTGCTACTTTTGTAGACTTCATATGTTTACTAGATAATCTACTTGGTTTTTCAGGATTCTGCTGTCCCTAGAGTCTTAGGGACAACAAGCCTATTACACAAGGATGGTTGTTGTTCCTAGGGACAAAATAATCCTTAATCTGTCACTTTACTGAAGTACAAGCAGTTCAAAATGGAGAGCCATTTTCTGAGTTAAAAATAAACAGCAGTCGAATGCTGTTCCCACCCAGTTACACTACTGAGAGAAATGTACTGAAGAGTCACAAACCAAACTGCATTAAATAAGTTGCATGATTCATTCACTATATTTTTTAAGCTAAAGATGAAATTATTCTGAAGTAACATATAAGACTTTGAGATAGCTTAAAATATGAATATAGCAAAAATAATACAATTCTCTATTTCACATGATGGGAGTAAACAATATATCATAAAATTAAATAGAAATGACTAAAATTGATAGCTTAATTCTTTGCAAGGTTCAATCCAAAAGGACTTCAAGAGGAAACTTATTAAAACTCATTATATCATAAAGAAATTAGATAACTCTTCTTGTAATGATATTTTTGATACAAAACTTTCCAATTAGAAGACAATATGGTAGAACAGTATTTATTGTGACAATTTTTTTATTATTATTACCAAACTGTTTTTTATTTATAAATATAATTATAAGAATAAATCAGACTTTGTAATACTGAGTACTGAGTACTGAGCCACTATTGGGGTCAGTGAAATAAAATATACAGCCTCTCCTGGATTAAGTCAATCTTCTTTCTGAAGGTATGGCCTGTCTCTGCCCAAGGGACTGATTTTCACTGACATTCACAGCAAATATTCTTGCTGTAAAAGCATACTTTCCTAGTTGGATGAAATGCCAACTAGACCTATTAGATGGCAATCTAACAGATAAGCTTAGGCGTTGATGGTTATTCATGACTTATTTTTCACGGTATTAACAACACCACAAACACTTTTATCAACAAAGATCTTTTATTAACGCTAATATTTCGCTGATTTTCAAATCAGCATCATCAGAGCACAACACACATGTAAACGTGACAGTGAGTGAGTGAAACAATATAATTGCAAAAGACAAAAGATCTAAAGTCCTATTTTTGGCGCCCTCTAACGAAAAAAAAAAAAAAATTTCCCCCAGATATTTTTGAATTATTTCAATTTACCATGAATGCAGGTTATTTTACATGGGAGGGGAAATTCTACAAACAGATTAATGGTACTGCTATGGGTTCTCCCCTCTCTCCCCCGTTAGCAAATTTTTACATGGAACACTTTGAAAACAAAGTACTTATCACAGCTACATACAAGCCACAAGTGTGGTTGCGCTATGTAGATGATGTATTTGCCATCTGGCCCCATGGACAAGACACTTTGGATGCTTTTGTCACCTACCTAAACAGCCAACATCCCAAAATTCACTTCACAGTAGAAAAAGAATCAAATAACTGTTTACCATTTCTTGACACATTAGTCACCCGCCTTTCAGATGAATCACTATCTTTTTCTATTTACAGAAAGCCTACACACACAGGAAGATACCTACATAAACAATCACATCATCATCCAGTCCAACAGTACGGCATTTTAAAAACACTTACACACAGAGCCAGAGCCATTTGTTCTAACGATACAGCTCTGACCACTGAACTCCAGTACCTGCGCCATACGTTTTTAGCCAATGGCTACAATCCCTACAAAATAGATAAAATACTACATAGGCCCATTACTCTGCCCTCCCCTAATACACAAGAATACAACATGACCATTTCTACTCCCTATATCAGAGGTACATCAGAAAAGATAGCCAAAGTATTGTTGAAACATGGCCTTTGCACCACCTTCAAACCTCATGTCAAGCTGGCAACTCTGATCCACTCGCCAAAGGATAAACTTCACCCTTTAGCACACCCAGGAGTGTATGAAGTTCCATGTGACTGTGACTTGGCCTATTATGGGCAAACAGGAAGATCAGTGAACATCCGCCTGGAAGAACATGAAAGATACATTCGCTACTATTACTATGGCAAGTCGGGACTGGCAGACCACGCTTTGGACACTCCGTCACACAGGATTAGATGGAGGAAAACAAATGTGCTATTTAGGAGTCGCTATAGATCTGAAAGATTATTTTTTGAGTCAGCAATAGCTTTGAAGAATTCTCCCAACCTTAACAAATATGGTTGCATTAATTTGCCAAAAATTTGGGAGACGGTTATCCTAAGAAAAACTCCTGGATAACTGCTTTTTTTTTTTTTTTCGTTAGAGGGTGCCAAAAATAGGACTTTAGATCTTTTGTCTTTTGCAATTATATTGTTTCACTCACTCACTGTCGCGTTTACATGTGTGTTGTGCTCTGATGATGCTGATTTGAAAATCAGTGAAATATTAGCGTTAATAAAACATCTTTGTTGATAAAAGTGTTTGTGGTGTTGTTAACACTATTAGATGGCAAATGATCATCATTGCTACACACTTTCCAGCTCTTTATTTCACCTTTGAAAGACTGTCATGACAGTAAACTCAAATACATACACTGAGTTAGCTTTGCATAGTCTACTAAATATGATACATTATATTGGATTTTTTTTTTTTTTTTTTTTTTTTTTTTTTTTTTTTTTTTTTTGCATCTGGCATAAACAGCATGAAGCCCTATCCCCTGATTAGCCAGTGGAGGTGGTGTTATGGTCAGGGGAGCTTTTCATGGCATGCCCTAAGTTCATTGGTTATCATCCCACAAACACTCAATGGTGAAAACTACAGGGCCCTATTAGCTGACCATCTTCATCCATATCTGAAAGAGGTCTACTCCGACCATAGTGCCATCTTTCAACAGGACAATGCACCTTGTCATCAATGTCACGTGTGCTCTTCAATTTGTTTAACTGGTTTTTAGGTCGTTACTGCATTTCTTTTGTTTTAGCATTTAATGTTAGTATAACCTTTCTCATCTTGAAGAAGTCAGACAGACCCTAGCTGGCAAAACTTGTCGACGATTATGTATATATATTTATCAAAATCATGGTCCAATAACAAATCCAATATAATGTATCATATTTAGTAAAAATGGACCAAATATTAACTATCAAAACCACTTGTGCTTTTGTGCAGTTATTCCTTGCCAGAAGTTGCCATATCTTGGATCCTCACCCCCTCATTCTGAACTTCTCTAGCTTAAAATTCTTGTCCATTATGTATCAATCATCTATCTCTACTGCTGCCCTATTCTGACCACTTATCACAAGCTTGATTTCCTGTAGTGCAACTATCCAACCAGTGAAGTCACCTTTCTTGATGACTAACATTCACAACTCAAACTAGCTCTCTTTCTTTTTTCCCCCCCCAATACTGCCTGACTAAAACTGGAAGAGAAGCTGAAGTATTTGCTTGAAGTATCAGGTCATCTCCCCTCTCATTATATCAAATCACAATCTCATATTTCATCTCTAGTGGAATACCCTTTCCTCGGTCATTCTCAATCGCACGTCTTTAGGCATTGCAACAACTTCTAGTCCTCCTTTCCATGGTCCAGATACTTGCTCCAGTTGAGCTATAGAAATTATCCATGTTGAAATGAGGGTCTTCATTACTCACTCGATTCAAAATTCTTACTATCTAAGCTATGGCTTTCCAAGGCCACAGCTTAGATAGTGCCAAGGCAGTCAAAGAAAACAAATCTGACTTAAGAGCTAAATGCAAAAATCTCACCTCCTGCACAAATGCTAGTCATGCCTTCTGGTCCCTTACCAAAGGTTGATGGATGCAATTTCTATCCATCTGTGCTTTCAACTCTCTCTGACTTAGATGCGATGCCACTATTGCAACAACATCTAAAGACAAAGCCAATTTCTTGGAATCGCCTCTTTTTTAACTCCTACATAAATGACTAAGGAAAATCATTTGACTATACTGAGGACAATACACTGCATGCCTCCTGTGGCCTTCTGCCAGAAATAACTAAACAACCAAAATACGAAAAATGGTTCCAATCCTAATGGTATTATCCCAATTTAGCCCATTCCAGAGAAGATCAGTTTCTGTAATTAAATTATTGACCTACTATTTTGATCTTGGTGCTCTTTAAAGTAATGGAGAAAATCATCAACGTTATCAGTGACCATTTAGCATCTACAATAAATCTTACCTGCAGTCATCCACCTCTGGATATGTGCCATGACCATATCATGGCACATATCCAGAGAAAACCTGTCTTGTAGATAATGTTCCCTCTAATTATTGCTGGTTCATGTGCATATGAAAAATATTTGGTTTCCAAGTTTCCAGTCTCTGACTCAATGTACACAGTAATGTAATATTTCTCATAAAAATGCCTTTTTTTCATCTAGTTATAACCTGTAAAATTGCAAACACTAAATGAATTCGCTTAAATCTGCATAACTACAAAAATCCATCACAGTTTGCATGAGTTCAAATGATCGTACTGTCTAGAGCAGCGGTCGGCAACCTTTTTGAGTGAAGAGCCATTTTAAAATTATATCTGTTAAAAAAAATTTAGGGAGCCGCACGCAGTAATGAGTAACCAATGGTCAGCAGGCTGCATGTAGCCCTCTCAGATTTATTGTGTGGTCCACGGTTCGTTTTGTATGGCAGAATTAGTATATTTTAATTAAAAATCTATTTTATGAATGTTAATTATTTATTCAGTTTTTTTTTTACAGTAACATGTTATCATACTTGTAAAACATAGGGGTGGCATGTCACATGAAATTATATGACATTTTTAAATATTAAATAATAAAACAAAGAATTTCCTCCTCCTTACAAAAACATATGTATAAAATCCAATAACATACCTATTACTTTAATTTTTTTAATTTAAAATATCTTCTTAGTGCGACTTTTGCTGTTGATCTTCTTGGGATAGTTACTCAATATGCGGCGAATACACCGTAATTTTCATTTTCAAACATGACGAAAGACTCACGTTGTTTAGTTGGTTTCTCAACTTACTTTTAATAAAATTCATATTAGAAAATATTTGCTCACAGAAATATGTCGATCCAAAAATCGATAGAAGTCCAAATGCGTATGTTTTTAACTGAATGTAAGCGTCCAGTAAACAATTCCACGTGTCAAATACAATCTGATCATGCTTTTTAAGATCTTCTATTTCAGACCATTTGTGTTGTATTGCAAGGGTAGATTTTTGTCTTTCCAACTCCTCCAGGGTTCAGCTTCAAGATTTCTAAATTTTGAATTCCACAAATCCTTGGTTTTCAAGTCCTCTAACTCAAGTTGAAAAACAGCCTCATCAATTCCAGAAAAAGGTGAAAAATTTAATTTGGCAGGATTAATTTCAAGTGGTCGCAATAAAAATGACATAGCTGCCTTGTTCTTTCTAAACTCCTTAAATCTCCCATTAAATTCAGATCGCATATTTACCACAATTTCTTTGAAAAAGGATGAATTTATGGTAAATTTAGTTTAATCCTTTATCCAAGTGTAAGCAAACAAAGTTTGTGCCTGAAAATATCTTCAGGACTGAGGTAAGGTGGTGCAACACCAGGCAGCTCCGAGCAAAGGTGGACCAAGCTCTCATCACTAATTGTCTCAGTATCTCCCATAATGCAAAGCACATCTCCTTGCAGACATGTATACTGCTATGGTCCGCCTTTGCTCGGAGCTGCCTGGTGTTGCACCACCTTACCTCAGTCGTGAAGATATTTTCAAGCGCAAACTTTGTTTGCTTACACTAGGATAAAGGATTAAACTACATTTATTATAGTCTAACCAAGTGCAAAATAAACTTCCAACATCTTTCTCTAAATCCAGAGTAATTCAATAATAAGGTGGTACACCTGTTGGCAACTTGTAAATATGACCTCTCCTATTGCTTCTGCCTTAGTATTTCCACATTTGGGTCTGCCTCCCACTGACGAGACCTCAATAAAGGTCGAAACCAGTCTGGGTAGTGGCCCTTCCCTTAATGCATAGCAGTATACATGTCCGCAAGGAGATGTGCTTTGCATTATGGGAAATACTGAGACAAGGAGTGATGAGAGCTTGGTCCACCTTTGCTCGGAGCTGCCTGGTGTTGCACCACCTTACCACAGTCCTGAAGATATTTTTTGGTGCAAACTTTCTTTGCTTACACTTGGATAAAGGATTAAACTAAGTTTATTATAGTCTAACCAAGTACAAGATAAATTTATGGAATTATTATTAGCTTGTTCTTGTTGATATTTCTTCAATATAGGAAAATGTAATAATGTGCCTTTCTCTAAGTCTGTTGCAAACAAATATAATTTTTGTTCAAACGAAATCACTTCTTCTAAAAGCAAAACTGCAGTATTTTCCTTTCCCTATAGTCTTATTTAGTGCGTTTAAATGGGAAGTCATATCCACCATAAAGTAGAATTTTTGTAACCAATGAGTATCGTCTAACTGTGTATATTCAAGGTCTTTTTGTCTTAAAAACAACTTAACCTGTCCAAGGCAGGTGGCAAATTGCATCAACACCGCGCCTCTGGAAAGCCATCTTATTCTGTTATGCAAAAGAAGATCGGAATATTCACAACTGATTTCTTTAAGAAGTTCATAAAATTGCCGATGATGTAGCGGTGTTGCCATTATTTTGTTAACAATTTCTACAACCAAATCCATCACTACTGTTATCGCTTTTGGAAAAGTTTGTGCACAAAGTATCTCTTGATGGATTATGCAGTGAAAGGGTAACACGTCAAGCAAAATTTGTTTTTTAAATAAAGAAACAAAACCTTTTTTTGTACCTTTCATGCTCGGTGCTCCATCTGTCGCAATAGATATTATTTTGTTAATATTAATAACCTTACTTTTCAAGCAAGTGGTAACAGCAGATTCAATGTCTTCTCCATGAGTTTGTCCTGTAAGTGGCAGTATATCGAGTAATTCAACCTGAGGTCCTTGAGAGTTTATGTATCTACAAATAAGTACAATCTGTGCAATGTCATCCACATCGCATGATTTATCACAAGCAATGGAGAATCCTGGTGTTGAATTTAGATCTATAACCTGCTGATTTCTTATATCTTCTGCCATTTGTATAGTTCTGTCCCTTACAATTTTAGCAGATAATGACATGTCTTTTATTTTTGTAATTATTTCTGCATTGTGTTTAAAATCACAGAAGAGAAATTCAGACATTTTAATAAAACATTCTTTCACATATTCGCCGTCCATAAAAGATTTTCTTCGTTTAACAACTTCTTGAGCGGCCACAAAATTAGCAATAGTTGTATTTCTTGATCCTTTTATCCATTTGGAAAATGAACATTTAGTTAGGTTTACTTTGCGTTGCAGCTCTTCTACTGCCTTTTTTCTTTCATCTCCCCGTGCATATGCTTTGTCAAATGTATCGTGTTTATTTAAAAAATGTCTTAGCATATTTGATTTTTTATTGTTTGAAAGCTTTTCATGGCATATTAAACACATTGGAAATCCTGCTGTATTTGCTACAAATGCATAGGTTTCGGTCCATTCACTTTTAAACTCCCGATTTTCTTGTTCTATCTTTCTTTTCTTTGTTGACATTTTAAATACTATAAAAATATTTTTAATTTGTTAATATTTAATTTAATGTTACAATATTCACGTTACCTAACACAATCACCAGTATTGTGTTAGGTAACGCAATTTCTCCACACCAATATTACTCTAACCCCTGGGTTAGAGTAATATTGGTGTGGAGAAATTATTAAATAAAGTGACAAGTATGATTTATCATATAATTAGTTTTTACAGTACATTGAAAAATTATTGGCTGTAAACTAGATATTCTGAAAGCAAAAATTTTGTGCATGGTTACTAGGCATATGTCTCCCTTTTTGACCAGTGTGCACAACTAAGAGAAGACATTGCTTGTGAGATAGAAAACATGAGTTATCTAGAGGAGAAAAATCTGCCAACTACCTTCATTTGAAAGGACATTATAAAAGCATTATAAAAGCTCTTGGAATTTTAATACTGAAGATGGGATTCAAATTGTTGTGTTTCCAACCAAATGGTATCAAAGACTACCGATCCAAATTATGTGTTCGGTACACAAGTCAAAGAGCTAGTTTAACTGTTGTAATAACAAATGGCATGACCATACCATAGTGCTATTACACAACACATCTTTTTCTTATATTGTCTATGATCATTCCTTTACTCATTTGTTTTTGATTTACATAACAGATTTATTACAGCTTAAATAATTCCTTTTATATATATATATATAGTCTCCACAGTTAGCCTAGTGGCTGTGCGCTTCGCAACAATATGCCTAGGGAAGGAGTGTCCTAGGTTCGATTTGTGTCGGTGACGTGAAAAGCTAAAGGATCTTCCCCAGCCATAACCAAGTTAGCCAGTCTTGGGCATGGACAGTAGGATTTTTTCCCCCAGTTCATCCTGGGGTATTTCATCCCGCAAAGCAGACAAACCAGTTTTGAGAACTCAACACTACAGGACATAGGATACACTGGGGCATAGGGCTGACCACCTTATTCTGTGAACGGTTTGAGGTTCGATGATTAATAAAACCCTTGACACTGCAAGGTAAAAGAGGGTAAAAAGAAGATGAGATAAAGCATTTTTACTATTATAGTTTGATAGTAAAAAAATGAATATTTTTCATGCTGCATATGACAAATCTGCATTGGCAAGGCCATCATGAGAAAGGATGAAATAACAAAAACTTGCAAATCAATAGTTAGGGAAATTATATTTTAAAGCATTTTAAAAATCCCCATCCCGAAAATATTTTTGGGACATTCAAATTAAGTATACACACTTTCAGCCCTGTAATATTAACAATGATAATTTTCAGTGAATAGTACTTCTTTTTGGATCTATAACAAGTGCAAGGGAAGTTACCTTATAAAGAAATATTTTTACAGATAATAAACATACTCATACTTACCTTATCGAGCTGATGCATCAAATATGAAAGATGAATATGTGGATCATGAAGAATTTCTTTTTCTAAGTCCAAAAGGTTGTTTCTGTAAGGATCAAGAACCATGTCTAATCCACTACAAAAGGCTTGCAAATAAAGACCATGGAGATCATCTGAAATAAACTTTTTCTATTAATTATATTAAAAGAGAAGCAGAAATACCAAAATAATTACTTAACTGAACTGCTTCATCACTACTTTTTCAATAAATGAGTAAAAATATCTTATGATAATCAATTTTAACCAAAAATTAATTAATTTGATTAAAACTTTTTACTCATTATCATGATGCTTTCAGTGATGGATGGAAGGAAGCAGAGAAATTTACAGTTAATAGATTACAATTAGATAATCTATAATTGCAGGCAACTTCTGATTTTAATTATTGAAAGAGCTTGAACAGATTTTATTCTTACTAAAAAATTGATCGAAATTACAGTTTTTGAATGATTATGCTAATTATTAAAACTTTAACAATACAGTACAATATCTGTAGATTGGAATCACTGGAAACAAACTGAAATGAAACTTCAGTCCAATGACTAAACAGCATAAACAGAGAAGAAAATTAACGAAGAACATAACAGAGAAGAAAATTATTGTATGACAAGAAAAAAAAAAGAAGTTACATACCAGATTAGGTGGATGAGAGGATAGTTTGTCTATTTTCAAATATCATGGGTTCAGATATCCCACTGTGGTCGTGGATATTTGTATCTTTAAGTGGAATATGAATTTCATCACTTAGCATAAGACCTTTACACTGCTTAATGACGGCATGAGAAAGTTCCCCATTTGTTCTATAGAGCAGGATTTTTGGAATATAACACATAGCCCACCTGAGGTGCTAATGTATTGCAGATTTACAATCTTTCGTGGGTGAGAACACATAAACTGGCTATCATGATCACTCTTATCTGCACAGCATCATCTGTCATATAAGAATGACAAGTGGGATGATGTTCATGATTTGTACACTTCATTTCCTAGGTTGGTGGGGTTATAGTTTCCAATCTTCTAATCCACAGTCATATGTACTAGGTTTCATCAAAATCTCAATCTTCCTTTTTTGCTTATACTATACTAAAGCTCAAAATAGCTGTAAACAAACAAAAAATGAAAGAAACTGATATTAAAAGAGCCAAAAATGAAAACTTATATCATGTCCAAATGATAGCCACATTTTTCTGGTCTCCTGGCAAAGATATTAGTCAAAACTTTTCTTCAACTATGTCTTCCACTTCTCTGCACTCTGATGGCCCTATCATATTATGACTGACAGAAAAAGGTCCATCTCCCAGCTTTTAACTTTTCCTCCAATTTTTGCATATTATTATACAGGTACCTCTGTGAAGTCAGAGGACACATCATGGGAAACCTACACTGACCTTTATACATACAACACCTAACATACCTCTCCTTAAACTCCTTCACTGTCAGAGCACTCAACTAATTCTGGTAATCTATTCCACACACCACTCTCCAAACAAAAAATCTAGTCTGCACACTCTTACACAACTCCAGGTTGTGTAAGAGGATAGAACTAGAGATAGAACCTCTAGTTCTATCTCTCTCTATTCATCATATATTGAAAAATTTCTTCTGTATCAATGTTACAGAATCCCTTTAATAACTTCTATCACATTCCCTCTTTTCCTCCTCTGAACTAAACTTAGCAATCCACACACCTTCAACCTATCCTCCCAGAAAGAAGAAGACCTGCCATCAGCTTGGTCACTCATACCCAAATCCTCTCTATCATCATCACCTGAGTATCAAGAAACCCAGGTGACAAAATCTGTGCACAGTAGTCTGTGCAAAACTAACACCTATCCTTCATCACCTCTTCAATCTATCCTATTCAACTGGCATCTATCTGACAACATGGAAACAGGTCCACATCCAGCCCATCCCAAAGATAGGTGATAAAAGTCAACCAACGAACTGCCATCCAATTGTTCTCATTTGTTCTCTCAAAAATTACGGAGGAGGTCATCAAAACCAACTCTTGAACCACCTAGAGATGTACCAACTAATCAGTAAACAGCAGTATAGATTCTGCCACTCACGATCTACAGCTGATCTTGCTTTTCCTTATGGACTCAAGCCATGCAGAAATTTGGAGAAACTCACGTGGTTGCCCTCGACATTTCAAAGGCATTTGATTTGGTGTGGTACAGGAGCCTACTCACCAAACTGCCATCCTAACATCTGCCTTCTCCACTCTGCAACTGGATAGCCAACTTTCTCACTGTCGCTCACTATATGTCATGATGGATAGCTTACTCTCCTCAGATTTTCCCTACCAATGCAGGAGTACCCAATGATTCCGTTCTTTAATCCACTCTCTTCCTCTTGTATATAAACAACCTGCTCTCAGACTTACAATCCTATCCATAGCTTTGCTGATGACAGTACACTTCATTCCTCCTTTTCATTCAACAAACCTGTTAGTGCTCAAGTATTAGAATCCTCTAAATCATAGCTGGCCAACAGCAGGACCGTGGGCCGCATGCAGCCCGTAACGTGATTTTGTGAGGCCTGCAGCAGGATATAAACTATATTAAATTATATGTATTATCAATTTAGCTATTAGTTTCAACCGCAGATTTTCTGATTGATATACTAGTTATATTCATTATTTCTGATGATGGAAACAATTTATATTCTCAACACAGAATCAAAATTGCTTTAAAAAAGATTACTCAATTTATAAAATCTACTGCTTCTCTGTGCAAGTTGTAGTAGTAGTGGGAGTGATAGATTTCTAGGCGCTCCAGAGTAATGCATCATTGAAAGTCACATGCTCTGCTCTGGTTACAGTGATCAGTTTCAGAGACTCAGTTTCACAGTTAACAGTGTTATTGTTGCAGTTTGTGTCCCCTGGTCAGTTACTTCAGCCTTTGTGTACCATAAGTAAGAAATGTAAGATCTGTGAAGAAAAAAGGTCATTTCAGGAGAAATGGGAAATGAATTTTTGTTTATAAACAATAACGACAACAAACCACAGTGCCTTGTGTGTTTGCAAGTATTGTCTGTGCACAAGGAAATAACCTCAAATGCCACTACATACAGCACCATGCTGCTAAATACTAAGAATATGTTGGACAAGTATATACTAAAATTGTATGTAATTTGAAGGGAAAGGTTAGTGCTCAGAAATCTATTTTTACTAAACCAACATCAATACAAAAAAATCTCACTCTTGGTATCCTTTGTTGTAATTGCAGAGACAGAAAAAGCAAAAAAAATCATTATCTGATGGTGAATTTGTAAAACACTGTTCTGTGAAAATGACACTTGCACTTGGGGAAAATAAAATTGTCAGTGAGTTTGAAAGCGTCCCACTATCAAAACAAACTGTAACAAAAAGAGTTGAGGAAATAGGTTCTCACATATTAAATAAATTAAAGTGTTATTACGGATTCAGCTTACTTCTCATTGGCTCTGGATGAATCAACTGACATAACAGATACAGCTCAACTTCTAATTTCCATTCGAACTGTTTCCAAAGACTTTGTTATTAATGAAGAGCTATTAGCATTAGACTCATTGCATAACACAGCCAGAGGTCAAGACATTTATGATGCAGTTATAAAGGTTGTAAATGGTACTGGTGACATCAACAATCTCAGAGCTACTGTTACTGATGGCGCCAAATCAATGCATGGTACTCAAACAGGCTTAGTTGGCTTACTAAGGAAGGCTGGAATCAATTGCCCTGCATTGCATGGCATCATACATCTGGAGTCTCTGTGTGTGGTAAAATTCTGGGGATAGAGGATGTTATAAAAACTTTAATGAAGTGTGTGAATCTAATTAAGGGCGGAAATCAGGCCTTGACACACCCAAGTTTCTTTAATTTCTAAGAGAAATGGAGACAGAATATGACGATTGAGTGTTGTACACAGAAGTACGTTGGCTAAGCAAAGGGAACTGTTTGAAACATTTTTTGCTTTGAGAAAGGAAATAAAACAGTTTTTAGAGGCACACAAGAAGACGAACAAAGAACTAATCACAAAACTATGTGATCCTCATTTTAACAGCTTGCTCGCCTTTCTAATAGACATCACACACACACACACACACACACACACACACACACACACACACACACACACACACACACACACACACACACACACCACATGAATGAACTCAACGTGAAGTTACAGGGATTTAGTTGGACACCTAGATGGATTCATAAGTCGACTGAAGGTTTTTAAATTCACCCTAGTCACAGGAAGCTTGGTACATTTCCCTTCCTGCAGGGAGTTGATAGAGGAGAGCCATGACATTGACTTCAAGTTTTCTGTGCCAATGTTAGACCAACTTTTGGAGCAATTCAGCAAGCGATTTTCTGACTTCAGTGACATGCAGCCACAACTGACATTATTGAACAACCCAATAAAATGCAACATTTAAGAGCAGCATGACACTATTCAATTGGAGTTGTGTGACCTTCAAAGTGACCCCTTTTTCCAGTCAATGAGATAGGCATAGACTTTTGGAAACTGGTAAAATACCTGTTTCCAAAAAGTCCTGCTTTGAGTGATTTCAGCTTGAGAATTGCATCTATGTTTGGAAGCACATACATATGTGAATGCACTTTCTCAACTATGAAAATCGACTTTGATGAACTTGTTGCCGCACATGAACACCCACAGTGTTCTCATTAAGTTGTGTTACATGTAAAAAAAACAGAAATATGTAATTAAATTTAATTTAAACAACTTATGTTTAAATCAATCAAGTGTTTTATATTGTTCTCCCAGTAGTAAAATGATTTAACAAATATAATAATTCAAAACATAACTATTGACTTGAAAAATTAAGAGTTTATTTTTATTTAAGATCTGTCTAAAAGTGTGCGGCCAGCCCGTGAGGCTACCACTTATCATATATTGGCCCTCGTATAGAATGAAGTTGGCCACGCCTACTCTAGATCATAGGTGGCCAACAGCAGGCCCGCGGCAGAATAAAACTATATTAAATTATATGTGTTATTAATTTCGCTATTAGTTTCGACTGCAGATTTTCTGATTGATATACTAGTTATATTCATTATTTCTGATGATGGAAACAATTTATATTCTCAACAAAGAAACAAAATTGCTTTAAAAAGATTACTCAATTTATAAAATCTACTGCTTCTCTGTGTGAGTTGTATAGTGGGAGTGGTAGATTTCTATGTGCTCCAGATTAATGCATCATTGAAAGTCACTTGCTCTGCTCTGGTTACAGTGATCAGTTTCAGAGATTCAGTTTCACAGTTAACAGTGTTATTGTTGCAGTTTGTGTCCCTTGGTCAGTTACTTCAGCCTTTGTGTGCCATGAGTAAGAAACTAAGATCTGTGAAGAAAAAAGGTCATTTTAGGAGAAATGGGAAATGAATTTTTGTTTATAAACAGTAACGACAACAAACCACAGTGTTTACAAGTATTGTCTGAGCACAAGGAAATAACCTCAAATGCCACTACATACAGCACCATGCTGCTAAATACCAAGAATACGATGGACAAGTATATACTAAAATTGTACGTAATTTGAAGAGAAAGGTTAGTGCACAGAAATCTATTTCTACTAAACCAACATCAATACAAAAAAAGCTCACTCTTGGTATCGTTTGTTGTAAGCGCAGAGACAGAAAAAGCAAAAAAAATCATTATCTGATGGTGAATTTGTAAAACACTGTTCTGTGAAAATGATACTTGCACTTGGGGAAAATAAAATTGTCAGTGAGTTTGAAAGCATCCCACTATCAAAACAAACTGTAACAAAAAGAGTTGAGGAAATAGGTTCTCACATATTAAATAAATTAAAGTGTTATTACGGATTCAGCTTACTTCTCATTGGCTCTAGATGAATCAACTGACATAACAGATACAGCTCAACTTCTAATTTTCATTCGAACTGTTTCCAAAGACTTTGTTATTAATGAAGAGCTACTAGCATTAGTCATTGCATAACATAGCCAAAGGTCAAGACATTTATGATGCAGTTATGAAGGTTGTAAATGGCACTGGTGACATCAACAATCTAACAGCTATTTGTGACAGATGGTGCCAAATCAATGCGTGGTACTCAAACAGGTTTAGTTGGCTTACTAAGGAAGGCTGGAAATCAATTGCCCTGCATTATACATCAGAAGGCACTGTGTGGTAAAATTCTGGAGATAGAGGATGTTATGAAAATTGTAATGAAGTGTGTGAATCTAATTAGCAGAAATAGGGTCTTGACACATCGCAAGTTTCTTTCTTTTCTAACAGAAATGGAGGCAAAATATGACGATTTAGTGTTATACACAGAAGTACATTGGCTAAGCAGAGGGAACTATTTGAAATGGTTTTTTGCTTTGAGAAAGGAAATAAAACAGTTTTTAGAGAAACACGAGAAGACAAACAAAGAACTAATCTATATGATGCTCATTTTAACAGCTTACTTGCCTTTCTAACAGACATCACACACCACATGAATGAACTCAATGTGAAGTTACATAACCAAACAATCTCAGATTTATTTGGACACCTTGATGAGTTCATAAGTCGACTGAAGGTTTTTAAATTCACCCTAGTCAGAGGAAACTTGGTACATTTCCCTTCTTGTAGGGAGTTGATGGAGGAGAGCGATGACATTGACTTCAACTTTTCAGCGCCAATGTTAGACCAACTTTTGGAGCAATTCAGTAAGCGATTTTCTGACTTCAGTGACATGTGGCCACAACTGACATTATTTAACAACCCAATGAAATGCAACATTTCAGAGCAGCATGACACTATTCAATTGGAGTTGTGTGACCTTCAATGGTGGAGATAATCATTGACTTATGGAAACTGGTACCAAGGGTAAAATATCCTGCATTGAGTGATTTCAGCTTGAGAATTGCATCTATGTTTGGAAGCACATACATATGTGAATGCACTTTCTCAACTATGAAGGCGGTTAAATCGTCACAAAGAAGCCGACTGACTGATGACCACCTTCAGGATTTGTTACCAATATCATCATCATCATCGTTGAAAATCGACTTTGATGAATTTGTTGCCGCACACGAACGTCCACAGTGTTCTCATTAAATTGTGTTACATGTAAAAAAACAAGAAATATGTAATTAAATTTAATTTAAACAACTTATATTTAAATCAATCAAATATTTTATATTGTTCCCCCAGTAGTAAAATGATTTAATAAATATAGTAATTCAATAAATATAATTATAGCCTTGAAAAAATGCAGAGTTTATTTTTATTTAAGTTCAGTCTAAAAGTGTGTAGCCTGTTACACTACCACTCATCATATATTGGCCCTCGTATAGAATGAAGTTGGCCACGCCTGCTCTAGATCTACCATGATCAGAAACCTGAACTCAGATCTCCTAGCTATAATCCCACTGGGATAAGGACAACCTTATAAATGTAAATGCCACCAAAACTCAGTTCTGTCTGATCTCTTGCAAGAAATAGTTCGCATTCCTCCCCCTTACCTTCAGTAATACTGAGTTATCCAAACACAATCAGATTTCTCTTTTCGGACTGACTTGCACCTCCAATCTTTCGTGGCACAATCATATTTCAACTATAGCTTCTGCAGCTGCCAAAAAAACTTGGTGTATTTTTTTTGCACAAGACACTACTTCACTAACTATATACAAAACCCAAATCTGCTCAGCCATGGAATATTGCTCCCATATTTGGGGTGGTGAAACCAAAATCCTCTCTAAGGTTGCTCAATTCTCTCCAGAAGAGAGCACTAATTAATGGTCTGGCTAATTAATGATCCCTCTCTTAGACCCACTTCAATCTCTCTCATAGACGTTCAGTTTCTGCCTAGTGCCTCTTCTACAAATACTTTCATGAACAGTGCTCTGCTGAATTGGCCACTATTATTCCTCAACTCTCCTTCAAAATCATTAAAAACAAGAGCCAATACTAGCCAACAACCTTTTACAGTCCATCTTAAAACTCACTGAAACAACTTCACTGCCTCCTCTTTTATTCCATCTACTTCTGCCCATTGGAACAGGCTCATTCTTTCTTCTATTCCTCTTGCTCACACATGGCACTATATATATATATGACTACTACTACTACTACTGTTCTTAACGCCTGATGAAGTCAATCTCGACGAAACATGTTGCGTTTTCAAATAAATCTCATTTTGTTATAATTCTCGGGTTTTAAGTCAGTTAATATTAAAAATGAATATATATATATAAAATCATGATATCAGCAACTGCTTTTATTCCATCTCCAAATACTGTATATTGCTTTGAAGAATTATGACTGACAATGAACAATGACTGACTATCTTGCTAAGGTTCAAAACTGTTCTAAACTATGGAGAAGATTCACCTCAGTTTGCCCATTCATTATGGAATTGTTATGACACTGCTTTCGACTAATGCAAAGAGTGGCATCAATGCATTCAGCAAATTAATTAATGCTTTTCATCTAACAATATGGAAGTTTCTGAAAACCATAAAAGATGAGCAAAATCTAATTGAAGGGAAAATAAAACAATGTATTGCTTGTGTCCAGCTTCTTCCTGGGAAGATGCACCATCTATACACTTCAAGGTGTCATCAGTGAATATCATGACATGATAGATTATTTAAGAGGACTTAGCCATAATTTTGGTTTTTGAAAAATACTAATCATTACTTTTTTTCTTGTATAATAATTTTTTTTTTCCAAATGTTCATTGACTACAAAGGCACATGTAACTTGATTTTAAAATTTTCAATTCAATTTATTTTGAAGTTGGTTTATTCATTATGTTATCATTTTTTAAAACACTTTGGGTGCTTATTAATGATAATTTTTATCATTGATACAATTACAATTGTAAATCAACTTTTTTTATGTATCCTTAGGTATGTATGTGAGGACATTTGTGTGTGTTTAATAAATAATGGATCATATACATACTGTCAAAAGTTTAATTTATTTCTAAGAATTTTACTTTAAACTGGAATGAAAATTTTATATAAATATTAATATTTCAATAAATTTTTATAATTATTTTCTAATATTGTTAAAAAAGTAACATTAAAAAATTATACCTAATCTTTAAAGTCTAAATTTATAGTAATATAAATTTACTTATGTAACTATAAATTTAGTTACTTAAGTTACATTTCTTACATAAGTTTACTTATGTAAGAATATTGATAGACTGAATAGTGAAATTTTAAGTTGGAGGGTTGACCATGTTTGTGGAAAATAACTGAATGTCCAAATAAGTTTTTGATGGTTAGGGAGGAATTTTGTTTAGTTTATTATCATTTAAATTTTGATTTGCTATAAAATTTGTCACATATAGTGCCAATAATTTGTGAGTGGGATTGCCATTAATATACATATATATATATATATATATATATATATATATATATATATATAAAATCAATAACAGGACAACTGCTAGTCCTTTCCTTTAATGTTACATGGTGATCAGCATCGTTTTGATAAATTATGGAGACTAAATAATACTAAAGCAATAACTAACAACCTCACCAAAACTGAATTAGCAGCTTGAAATCTTTCTTTTACTAGAGCCAATAAAGGCAGTGTTATGGTTATTTTAAACTGACAACTTACCTTTGAAAAAATGAATCAATTAGTCTTAGACAACATCAGCTATCAACTTATGAAACATAACCAAACTAATCAGATTAAAAAGAAAACAGTAAAACTACTGAGGCCGCAACATGGCCATTCTTTGAACGCCTCAGCATTCAAAGAATGCTTCCTGTGATGAGCTCTTTGTGGCAACTTGTGCTGCCCTTCCTGATGCAAGATGCTCTATGACAGACAGTTGACCTCATATGGCAGTGGAACCAGAGAAGGAAAATAGGACAAAGACCTTAAGATACATCTCTTTCCGATGACCGACAGTAGACGTTCACATGGCAGTGTACCCAGGGAAGAGAAGGCTGAAACCCTAAGATGCTCTTTTCCAAGACACAAGAGCATATATAGGTCCTGGACTCTGTGTAGTATGCATTTGTCCCACTCAGGATTTCCATATATGGAAATTATTATTATTAGAGCTCTCCATAGAGGCGAAGCCTCATCGAGGGAGGCTATAAATCACCCAAACCAGCTATCATACCTTCCCTTAAATTCATTCACACTAGATGCACTCACTACCCCTAAAGGCAAATTATTCCACTCACTCACTGCTCTCTGGGAGAAAAACCTAGCTCTTACCCCTCTCTTGACTGTGAACAAACTTAACGTCCATGGATACCCCTGTATTCGCTCTCCACCTTTGATATCCTATAACACTCATTCAAGAGTTTATAGACATCTATCATACCATAATCTGGATATAATCTTTGTAACTCTTCTTTGCACCCTTTCCACAGCTTATCCCCTTGGAACTCAGAAGACCAAATCTGTGCACAATAATCCAGGTGCAGCCTTATAAAGAGGTAAAATGACTTACTTATCCTTACATTCAGGGTTCGCTTTAACATTGCAATTATCCTCTGAGTTGTATTTGCAACTTTTGCTATGTGACCTTTGAACTTTAAATTCCTATTCACCAATACAACAAGATCCCTTGCCTCTTCAGTTTCTTATAGCACAACCCTGCCAATATAATTTGCTGCTGGAACTCTAATCACACCAAAGTGGATAACTTGACACTTACTAACATTAAACCGAGAGCCATTTTCGTTTGCCCAAATTTCCAGTCTATTAAAATCATTTTGTAATTGTTGCTGAATATCAGTAGCATCCCTGATTGCCCTGCCTATCTTAACATCATCGGCAAACAATTGCACACCTGATGTGATTAATGTATAGATTGAACGATAATAGCCCAAGGACTGAACCCTGAGGTACACCACTGTTCACCTTAAATCTAGCAGATTCACACCGACTGTATACCACTTTTTGATATCTGTCTGTCAACTATCCCGTGACCCAAGTCAAGAATTTACATTACAATCCCATATTCTCAAGTGTATGCAACAGCCTTTCATTTGGTACCTTATCAAATGCCTTAGAAAAATCCAACATTATCATAGTGTATCCATTCCCTTGATCCAACTCGGCCATAACATTGTCATAAAATATGAGCAAATTGCTAAAACATGACCTTACTTTAGTAAACCCATGCTATTCCTTGCAGAGTATAGCATGTTTGCCTACCCATTTCTGTATGAGAGTTCTTACCAAATTCTCTAAAATCTTCACTACCACACCAGAGATACTGATAGGTCCATGGTTAGACACATCAGTTTCTGCACCACCCATGTAGAATAGAACTATCATACATTCCTTCCATTATTGTAGTATCATTTCTCAGCTGAGACTCAAGCTATACAGACATGTGAAAGGAGTAGTCAATTCGGATGGACATTCCTTTAGCAAATGGGCTGATATTCTATCTATTTCTATAGACAAAATCTTATCCAGGTTATGAAACAGATCTTCAACCTCATTTTCATGAACCTCTAACTCTTCATCCAATGTAGTAGTCGCATTGCACACTACGTTACATAAACCAGGTTGATATAGCTTAGCAAAGTGAGCACTCGTTAACTGAATAATCTCATTAGCTTCCAACACTCGAGTACCATCTGCATTCAATAAAGTTATTCATCCACATTCATTCTTTCTTTTGCTTGCAGCATAATGATAAAATTCTTTTGGATTGCCTTTAGCTTGACAGGCCAATTTCTTTTCATACTTCAATTTAGCTTTCCTAACAATACTCGTTACTTTTCTGGCTTGAGCTTTATATATTTCATAACTCCTCTCACTGTTATTCTCAGATATTCTTTCCACATCATCATCTTCTTGTGTATCTCTTGCTTAATAAGGTTGCACATCCATTTCACTCCCAACCCTATTTATTCTTTGAATACTAGGGATACATTCAAATACTGCCTCATTTAAGCACTTTAGCAAAGATTGTCATGCATTGCGGACATTTTTCCCATTCAATAACTAATACCATGGAACCATAGATAGTATTCTCCTAAGTTGATCATAATTTCCAGCTTTGTAGTTCAGCATAACCAGTTTTAATCGAAGCGTTCAAATTAGATACTTCCCAAGGAAGTACAACATGATCACTGTCAGGAATTGGTAGTAAAATAGCCATATTCTTGACAGAGAATATTGTTATTTCTGACACTATGAGCAAATCCAACACAGATCTTGAGTTCCTTCTTTCCCATGCTGCTTGAAAAAATTGTCTTGCAACAATTCAATAATTCCTCTTCTTTCTTATCATGAGATTTCTCTTCTATCCAATCAATGTTTGGAAAATTAAAGTCACCCACAATGATCATTCTTTTGGTACCCATAAGACTAAATTGGCTATGCATTTCTTCGTCCCCTGCAACTGAGCTGCCAGGTCTGTAGCAACACCCCACCATATATTTCATTCATCTGATATCATTAGTAGCACTCCTCCTCCTCTCTTATCTCCTATCATTCCAAAAAATGGTATACCCATTACACTTAATCCCACTTACCATATCTGATTCTGATGGCCAGGTTTTGCTAATACCAACAGTCTTAGGCCACATCATATTAAATAAAGCAACAAACTCAACACTTTTGTTTCTAATGGTGCTGGCATTTGTGTTTAGACATAATAAATTACCACCTTGCCTATTCTTATAATTAGATATGCAATCTGTTTGGTCTTGTTCTAGAATTTTCTCTTTTCCCTTCCAGACACTTAAAAGGTCTGAACCAAAGCATATTTTCCCACCCTTTTGCCACATATGTAACCATGTTTGAAGACATTCATATCTTTCTCACGTTTGCATAACATAGCTGAACTTTCACACACCATCAGCCATCATTTTTTCCATTCCTCCCTTGATGATCTAGTTTCCTTGACTTTCTGCATTAGGTCTCATACCAAGAAGTAATTTCTCCAGGCTTCTGAATCCAAATAAATTCAAGTACAGGCCACCCTTCTTAGACAAGCCTTTTCTACCATCAAACACACCTCACACATCTAAAAACTCGGCATCCATATCTTCTACACAGTGTGCATGTGAAATCATTTGCTATTATCATTTTCCTTCTTAACTCAGTACTGTCATATCTGGGTAGTAATACTACAATTTGTGCTCTCTCACATTCTTTCTCACTTCTTCCACAGACCTTTCATATCTTCCCTTATATTATATCTGTCAATACTTAAATTATTAGTACCCAGCAGAACTACCATCTCTTTTACTTTTCTTTTTTGGTTTTCAATTACATTTGTCATATTTTTAATTTTCGCTCCGGGGAAACTAGAAGTGGTGACCTCCTCTGGCAAGCGCAAATTTTAAAACTGAGTCACCATACCATATCAATTCTTTTTTTTTTTATTTAACTGACTTACCTTGTTGTTATTAATATTTTGATTATCAAGTTCAGCTTTCCTGCCTGTTCTTGTTCTGATCCTTTTTCTTATCCTGTCCCTTTTTGAATTCCCTATTCGATTTTCTAATAATTTCTTTTAATCAACATATTTCTAATGTCAACTTATCCTCAGATAAATTATCATCATCATCATTGCAGCTGTACTTTTGTTCATCAGGACAAATGCTCTCCTTAGTAGCAACAACTTGAGCTTCAGACACTGCTTTGTTACGACGAGTTTTCAGCGCCATTTTTAATAGTAGTAAAACATAATATTTCTGCAATTATGTCATAAAATGCTGTAGTAATAATAGCATGATAACATCGCACTTCATGCGATGTATATTTTGTTTAACACAGTTTCGTAATAAAATTATTACATACAAAGGACTTTTCATAATTTTACAAGCAATAACAATTCATTATATTTTTCTCACAAAAACTTGTAAAATTAACATGATACATTTAATTATGTGAGATTTTACATTTTACATGACTGGTGATTATGGTCTGTTTCAGAGCCATTGCTGTTTAACTGCATGTTAATGATATTGGGGTGAATTTGCATGGGAGATATTCAGTTGTTTGCAGATGATGCAAAGTTAGAACAAACTATGAGGAGTAGAGCAGATGATGTGGCCTTACAAGGACTTGAACATATTGAGTGAATGGGCAGAGGAGTGGGGATTACAGTTCAGTGTTGCAAAATGTAAGGTTTTAAAATTTGGGAAACAAAGATGGGATGTAAAATTTACACTTAGTGGGAATATATTGTTGGAGGTGGAAGAAATAAGAGATCTTGGAGTGATGGTGGATAAGGGTCTAAAATTTGGAGGACACATTGCCAAAACTGTAAGGACACACACAATGAATTCTGAGAATGATGCAGAAGACAGGAGATTCTTGTTCCATTGCATAAGGCACTGATTAGGCCACACATGGACTACTGTGTACAGATTTGGTCACCTGCTTTTCAAAAGGATGAAGAGATATTGGAAAGGATCCAATGACAATTTTTTATATTTTGAAAGAAACCACCTTAGTCAGAGTGACTGACTAAGGTGGTTTCTGATCTCTGGAATGTTGAATATGAGGAAAGGTTGAGAAGATGCAATTTACTAAGTCTAGTGGATAGGAGTGGATATGATAGAGATGTACAAGTTGGTAAGGAGTGGTTGTTTTAGGATCAATGTTGAAGAGGTTTTTCATAAAATGGTGGAAGATTAGGGAGAACAAGAGGTCATTCCTGTATAAGGAGTGTGTGAACAAGGGAGTGTGAAGCAGGTTTTTTGCATGCAGAGTTGTGAATGATTGGAATGCCTTGCCTCAGAGTGTGTCTGCAGAGAATTTGAATGTGTTTAAAATGCAGCATGATGAGTTGTATGTATGACAAAGGGACCTCCTAAATGAATCTTTGTCTCTATGGGGTCTTAGGGTACTAATAATAAAAATAAACAGAATACTACACAAATACAACATTAATTCCACCTTGAACCCTCCTGCAAAATTAAAGAACTTATTCAACTTCTGCAAAATTCCACTTCTTCCACTGGCCCACCCTGAAGTATACCATATTCAATGCAGCTGTAACCTTGCCTTATATAGTGGATGCACATTTTCTATTAGAAAAAAAAATAACATTAATCACACATTAAATTTAATAACTATTTAATAAACCTGGCCTTTCTAATCATGCCTTACATAGAATTGACTGGAAAGGCACCTGTTCATTATATCATGCCAAAACATGGTATGAGCACAAATTTAAAGAGGCTTGTTGAAATTCTAATCAACCAACCTAATCTTAACAGTAATGATCTAAAAATCCCAAGAATATGGATGACAGATATTCTACCACATAACCTTTTGTTTTAAGAGTTCATTATAAATTATGATTAGAACTATAGCCTGGATCTGAGCTTTAATATAACAAACACTTATGTTAAATTATTGATTAAGCCACTATTATTGCTGTATTAAAAGAATTAATATAAATTCATTCTCTGACCATGATATACATAGGATATGCTTTGATTTAAGCTTTTTTTTTCCCCACTAGAGGTCAGGCCAGTAAAATAATGGTTGATCAAATCATTGTCACTTTGGCACTCTGTTTGAAATGTAATGTAGCTTGTCTTTGTATATGTGTATACTCCAAATGATGATCTTAATATGAAGATCAAAATGTTAGGAAATTGAAGTAATTATTCTTAACATGGTAGTAGCTTCCATAATTTATCAAAATGAATGAGGACAACTGTTAGAACTCAAATCTGGTCAAAACATGATACCTTTACTTAAAAAACGACTGCAGTAATGCAATTGCCTCTGGAATATATTCTTACCTCCCTGTTTCTGAATGGCACAATTATAGACAGACAAGAAATCCTGAATCCGTTTATAGCTCGTACCTAAAGCACAAAGATTATCCAATATTGCTTCTTCACTGGGATGCATAAAAGGCAATCCCTTCACAACCTATAAACAAGAAGACAAAATAAAAATTTAATCATTAATTTAAACATAAAAATTATATTTGATTTATACAATGGTACCAAGTTAACATTACTAAATCACTTAAGGAATTGACAACGTAGATAAGAATATAAATGAATTGCACCTAAATAAATATTTCCGATATTTCGGCAACGTCACGTTGCCATCATCAAAAGGAACTTACAAAAAAGGCACGTGCACGTAGGCATTACAACACAGTAACTGAGAATGAAGTGATGAAGCTATTGCTCTCCTAAATGTTCTGATGGTGCCCATAGTGGGCTATGTAGGTGTTCTTGGCCATTGGGCTGAAGGTCTGCTGATGTAAGCCTCCCAAATTCCGGGCAGTCTCATACAACCAAATTTGTTGAGGTTTGGAGTTTCTTAGGGCTGAAGCAGATTCCATGAATAGTCTTTCGAATTTGTATATGCTACGGTGTATTACTGTAGCTTTCTTCCACCGTATTCTGTGGTGTGTATCCAGAGCATGGTCTGCAAGACCAGAGTGGCTGTACTTGTGAAAATCGGATATAGTCCTTGTGTTCCGAAATTCTGATATTCGCTGTCCTGCCTGTTTGGCCAAAGTAAGACAGTTTACAGCTGCAAGGGACCTGGTATACACCAGGTAGGTCTAGGGGAAGTGGTTGGTCTTTAGTGGAGCGGATAAGGGATCCCAATTTTCTGTATGGTCTGTATCAGGAGGTAAGTCATGTTTTTTTTTTAAGATTAGAATAATCCTTGTTGTGAAGGGGTGGTTTTTTGGTTTCAATATTTTTTGGATTTGGGGGGGGGGGAGGGTAGCCATTGGCTGAGAAAGCGTTGAGGATGTGATTTAGTTCATCCTCAACACTTTCTTAGCCTTGTTGTTAGAACAGATTAGTTTAGCCCTGTTGTATAGTGTTTCACCACTCCATATTGTTGTGAGAGGGGGGGGGGAATTGTTGGTGAATGTACCTGCCTGTACGAGTGGGTTTTCTATAAACTGAGAAAACCAAGGTTCCATCAGGCTGGCAGGTGATTAGTGTGTCTAGGAAAGGGAGGCTGTTGATTCCTCTTTTTCCAGAGTGAACTTGATTCTGGAGTGTTGCCTGTTTAAGTGTGTTAAGAAGGAGAGGAGTGTATCAGAGTCATGTGGCCAAATAGCGAACACATCATCAATGCAGCGAAGCCATATGGTTGGTTTTTGTGGGGCAGAGGCTAAGGCTTTTTCTTCAAAGGTCTCCATAAAGAAATTGGCCAAGGGTGGGGAATTTATTAAAGTGTAATTTAATTTATATTCTTATCTACGTTGTCAATTCCTTAAGTGATTTAGTAATGCATAACCAACGTATAAGCTTGTCTACGAGAATTACCATCATCCACGGAGATTCCATCGCATGGAAGGCCCGCCAATACGGTAAAATGAAGATGAAGTTATCAAGACAACTAAATCGTCTAACTTTCCTAAAACGCTGCCAGGATAATCAGGCAATCCCAAATTGTGTAAAATTCAAGCACCATTATGTTTCACAAAAAGCTCTCCGTATCTACAACCATGCCAGGTATGCTTTGCTTCGGGAACAAATCACCGCCACGCAGTTTCTCTTAGCTGACATTAACAAAGCTATTCATGCTCTTGAAGAAGAGCTTTCATGCACTTTAAATCACGAGGTTTGGTCAATTTTACATGACATCTCATGTACCTCAGCAGACAAAGAATTTGAAAAAATAGGGGGACGACAGATCAAAAAATTCGAAAAATTAAAAAAGAACTTTACCATCATCTTACCAACACCGTAATCACCCTTTCTTCAGTCACCCTGAAGTCTGAAGCACTCAACGCACTTTCACGTGGCCAGAACTTGCCATTGCTCCCAGAAAAATACCTTGTGAGGATATTATGATCCAGATCGAACGTGGAATCCGCAACCTTCAAATGACAAGGCCCTAAACACTGAACTAAATCACATCTTCAACACTTTCTCAGCCAATGGCTACTTCCCCCCCAAAAAATCCAAAAAATTTTGAAACCAACAAACCACAACAAGGATTACTCTAAATCCATCACCATTCCCTACATCCAAGGCACCTCGGAAAAAATTACCAAAATCTTGATAAAACATGACTTGACCTCCTGTTACAGACCATACAGAAAATTGGCATCCCTTATCTGCTCCACTAAAGACCAACCACTTCACCTAGACCTACCTAGTGTATACCAGGTCCCTTGCAGCTGTAAACTGTCTTACTTTGGCCAAACAGGCAGGACAGCAAATATCGGAATTTCGGAACACAAGGACTACATCTGGTTTCAAAAGTACAGCCACTGGTCGGTCTTGCAGACCATGCTCTGGATACACGCCACAGAATACGGTGGAAGAAAGCTACCAGAATACACCATAGCAAATACAAATTCGAAAGACTATTCATGGAATCTGCCTCAGCCCTAAGAAACTCTCCAAACCTCAACAAATTTGGTTGTATGAAACTGCCCCGAATTTGAGAGGCTTACATCAGCAAACCTTTAGCCCAACAGACAAGAACAGAACACCTACATAGCCCGCTAGGGAGCACCATCAGGAATTTTAGGAGAACAATAGCTTCATCACCTCATTCTCGGTTACTGTGCACATAGTGCCTACGTGCACATGCCTTTTTTGTAAGTTCCTTTTGAAGATGGCAACGTGACGTTGCCGAAATATCGGAAATATTTATTAAAGTGTAATTTAATTTATATTCTTATCTACGTTGTCAATTCCTTAAGTGATTTAGTAATGCATAACCAATGTATAAGCTTGTCTACAAGAATCAAGTTAACATTATTTTATAAACTGCAGTTTCAGATATTACCTAGGTGACATAATGTTTCTCTTCTTATCCTCCTTGAATCCACTGGAATTCATAAATGCTGAATTCCACTTACATGAATTCATGTGTCAATCCAGTATAAATTAAATTCATCCTATTATGCATTACTGATGCATTATATTGATGAAAATATAAGATTAAAATATCAACTATAAACTGAAGTAGATATTACATATCATCACTCAAATGTAGCATGAAATCTTTTATACCAACAGGTATCTGCATGTCCCCTTACATCAAGCTAACTAGGAACCATAGTACTAAAAAGAATAAATAATTTCCATTAAAAAAGGATATTCACTCATACCTGATGTCCAATCACTTTTTGTGCAAAAATGTGTACATAAATTTCAATACTAAATTAGAGCACAGTTTCATATAAAATCAGGGTGCAACACTATCTTCAATATTATTCATTTTCTGTATGCATCATATTAGAAAGAAACTAGCATTAAACTTAATATTAAAATTGGAGACAATCAACACAGCTCTATTTTATGCAGATGATGTTAAACTCTTGAATTAATCCAGTGTCATTTCATGTCTGGAGTGAGAACAAAACATTTTGTGATAGCAAAATTCCTGGATATGTTAGCAACACATCATTTAACCGATGAACTTGGGTGGTGAGCCGTGGTGAGCCTAGAAGCCAAGTAGAGGTAGCCAAATCTTCAAACTAACTAAATTAATAACAGGTAAATCCAGCATAAAATCAGTAATAAAAAAGGCAAAATATTACAACAGGGGTTAACTTGAAAAACATCAATTGCATTCACAATGCCAAACCTGTTGAACAAGTAAAATATTTCAATGATATATTAAATTTGGAAATAGAATAAGCAAAGTGGGTATGGTGGAAAACCACCATCATCAAATTCTTGATAAGTCCTGGGGGAGGGGATATATTATAATAGTACTACATGAAAAAATTCATTCATTACCGATCAACAATTTTCCTCCAAATGGTGGAAATCTAATGAATAAATATACATGGCATAAGAAAGAAATCAGCCAAAACACCAAAGAATGAGCAAAATATTTCAGCTATTTATGTACAATTCTTGGTGAAGATATAGCAAAATTCCTGGATATGGCAGCAGCACATCATTTAACCAATGAACTTGGGTGGTAAGCCTAGAGGTAGCCAAATGGTTGCATGTAAGGCGTTCCACTGTTCACAGACTATGGAGCCAATTTCAACCAGGAAGGCCACAGGCAACAGCCACAGTGGGTGACTGATATCTCTATCTCCTTACTAAAACAGGAGTGCTATCCCAAAATCAGCTATGACATGACCTCATGTCAGTTACAGGAACATTGGTATTTGCTTCCACTGTGCGCAGAAGGCTTCAAAAAGGTGATCAGTCTACAATTCCCATCCATGCCACAGGAGAGAATGTTAAAATGAGTAAGACTCCACATCAACCAATCCATGACCAATGGAAATCAGTACTCTTTACAGACACGTCTCAATTTACTCTACAAAGTGGCACCAGAAGTGCTCTGATATGGAAAGAATAAGACGCATTATCATCCCTCTAATATCCGTGAAAGGGACACTTATGCTGGACGTAGGATGATACTTCAGGAGGAGGCACTTCACTGACTGAACACACCAATATGTATGTGCTTCACAGCAGTACCATTAATGCTACAACTTATCAAGATGAGGTCTTCTATGTGGGTGTGATAGGGGGATATATTTACCAACAACAAAGTAATGTTGATTCTCACTGAGTGAAGCTTGCAGACTAATATCAGCATCCCAGACATGCTTAATAGGATTAAAGTCAGGAGATTTGACTAGTCGGGTCAAGGCAGAACTCGTTGCTGCTCTTAACCCCCTTTCCAAAAACCTTGAGGAAATTAGGAAAGCTTTGTTGGAGCAATGGTGGTTATTAACAATTGATCTGCTGGACATGATGAGGAGATTACCACATTCCATATTGAGGCACTTTGACAATCTCATTTTGGCCATTGTTTTCATGTACTCATTTGTTACTGAATTAGTCCATTTATTTACAATTTTTGTGTTTTTTTTTTTTTTTTTCCACATCTCATATTATACTGCTCTATACCAAACTGCATAAAAATTCATCACACAGTTTTTAATTTTTAAAATTCTTTCCCAATTTATGGAAACCAGTATATGTGTGTATATATATCAGATTTAATGATGTTAAATTATAGCATGAATTTTTTGTAATTATCTCCCAAATTACAATAAATGTCACTAAAAATAACACCTTAAATTTACAAGAAAACCTTGGTTTCAAGAGATGAGAGAGAGAGAAATACTTACATGCATCAAGTTCAGCAAAAAGTGGTTTAAAATAAATTGGGATTCCTAAAATAACATGTATATTCTTTCCCAAATTACACACAACTTACGTGTGTGTATGTGTGATTTAAGAAAAGAATGCACTACTTAAACTTCACATATACAGCCTCAAGAAGCTAATGCACTAATAAAATCCAAACAACAGATATACATTATTGTGTACCTCCCACGATGAATCACTGACTCCATGGAGGTTGGATGTTAATGATAATTATTATTATTATAATAACAGCAACTTGACATGCGAGTTCTCATTACAGCACTGAAAGTGCAGTGTTAGCCCAACATCACAATATATCTTTTTGTGATTTTCTGCAAAGACACCATAACTCTTACACAATTATAATCATTTGTAAGACATTCTCCAAGCAAAAGATCTAAAGTTTATCAACAGATAAAAAAATGATGTCTATGTAGATTCTAATGAAGATCTATGAGCCTCTGTAGCTCAGGCAGTACAGACAAAGTCCTTTGGTTGGAAAGACCTGGGTTCGATTCCCATCTATGATGTGAGTATCCTTTATCTTGTGTCTTTCAACTAAAGGTGAGTTAGCCGATCTCATACAGAGGTAGAGGGTTTTTTCACCCAGAAACTTGGGTTTTTCATCCCTCAAAAGACATACGGCCAGTAGACCACGCGCAATTTATAGTCAAGAATAATCAGAGGCATAGGGATAACTGCCTTATCCTCATATTACGGTTATCCTTATCCTCGTATTAGGAAATCCAAGGATACTTGGAAGGCTGTGGGTGCTTAAGTGCCTGTTAAAGCCACTAATGATGATGATGATGAATGAAGAGCTATTTGAAACAAATTTATTCTATAATAAATTTAGTTTAAGCAAATTTAATAATAAATTCTATAATAAATTTAGTCCAAGTGTGAGCAAACAAAGTTTGCGCCTGAAAGTATCTTCAGAACTAGGGTAAGGTAGTACAACACCAGGCAACTCGTTGCAAAGGCGGAGCAAGCTAACATCACTCCTATCTCAGTATCTCCCATAATGTAATGCAAAACACATCTCCTTGCAGATATGTATACTGTTATGCATTAAGGGAAGGGCCACTACCCAGACTAGTTTCTACCTTTATTGAGGTCTCTTCAATGGGAGCCAGGCCCAAGTGGAGATACCAGGCAGAAGCATTAGCAAGGTCATCTCTACCTATAAGAGTTGCTAAACGGTGTGCCACCTTTTTATTAAGTAAAGTAGTACAACACTAGGCAACTCGTTGCAAAGGTGGAGCAAGCTAACATCACTCCTATCTCAGTATCTCCCATAATGTAATGCAAAACACATCTCCGTGCGGATATGTATAATGTTATGCATTAAGGGAAGGGCCACTACCCACACTAGTTTTGACCTTTATTGAGGTCTCTTCAGTGGGAGCCAGGCCCAAGTGGAAATACCAGGCATATCAGGCAAGGAGATGTGTTTTGCATTATGGGAGATACTGAGATAGGAGTGATGTTAGCTTGCTCCACCTATGCAACAAGTTGCCTGGTGTTGTACTACCTTACCCCAGTCCTGAAGATACTTTCAGGCGCAAACTTTGTTTGTTCACACTTGGATAAAGGATTAAACTAAATTTATTATAGTCTAACCAAGTGAAAAATAAACTTTCAACATCTTTCTCTAAATCCAGAGTAATTTAATAAAAAGGTGGCACACTGTTTGGCAACTCCTATAGGTAGAGATGACCTTGCTAATGCTTCTGCCTGGTATCTCCACTTGGGGCTAACTCCCACTGAAGAGACCTCAATAAAGGTTGAAACTAGTCTGGGTAGTGGCCCTTCCCTTAATGCATAATATTATACATATCCACAAGGAGATGTGTTTTGCATTATGGGAGATACTGAGATAGTAGTGATGTTAGCTTGCTCCATCTTTGCAACGAGTTGCCTGGTGTTGTGCTACCCAGTCCTGAAGATACTTTCAGGCGCAAACTTTGTTTGCTCACACTTGGATAAAGGATTAAACTAAATTTATTATAGTCTAACCAAGTGAAAAATAAACTTTCAACAAATTTATTCTATCTACTGTATATTAATGCCATTTTGTTTTGCAAGAGGTAAACATCTGATTTTCTGCTAAAAACTGAGACAGGCTGACTCAGCTTCAGTTAAAAGCTTTAAAAATTACTTGCATCTTTAAAAGGAGAGCAGGTAACTGAACTATTTTCCCCCAATGTTTCTATTCCTATATCATCATCATCTGTATGATGCCCCTCCCCCAATCCACTGACATTAATCGGGGTAATTAAAGACTTTGGGCATGTGGCATTTCCTACTGCAAACAGCGATATTTCATATGTGCTTACTGACCCCACCTTACTATTTAATGTGAAGTCCAAATCAATTTGAATATTATTTAATCAGCAAGTAAGATATTAACCATGCTAGTGGTCTTAATTTTTGGCTCATTACATGTATATTATGCTTGAATCATTGCACATTACATGCAGTAACTCAAGGGAAGTGTTAAGTATCAACAATCCACTGTAATTTTATATCATTAGCTATCCACAATTAAATATCAATGCTCTACTGGAAATAATGACACCAACTTTTTTTTTTTTTTTGAAGGTGGTGTATTTTCTAATAAGGAATCCACCTCAATCATTTTTTGTAAGATTGCCATGTGAAGATTCTTTTATAATGTTGGCAGTTAACCTCCGAAAATAGAAGCGATGCTTTAAAATAGTGAGGGAAGAGAATAAAATAAATAGAGAAATTGCTGGGCTAGGAATTACAATCTTGAAACAATTTATTGGACATGTATGCTTTAACAGAAAAGATGACAAAATATTTATCTCATCCTTTTAACTTGTTAGATGCAATGGTCTATCACAATTAAGTACCTTGACTTCACATAACCTGCCCAATTAATGCTATGATAAATTCATTAATCTTATCTACATAATTGGGCCAGGTTGGATAGTTTTGATTTATACAACTAAGACTATGAGGACAGCTACACAGTGGACCCTAGATGTTCATGCAGGTATTCTCTGGTTGGCTTATGGAAAGAAAACCTTGCACTTTTGCATGAGTTCAGTTAATTTACCTTTAGTTGAAAAAGTACTTTGGAATATTGTTCTCACTCTTAATGAGATTCAAACTTCTGTCTTTACAACCAAAGGGTTAGATCTCTATGGACTGCACTATGGAGGTGCTGCAAAATTATATGAATTATTAAAACTTTACCTAGGCTATCATTTCATTACAGTCATTCATGATATCTGAATAGAATATTCATAATATATATAGCATATATTACAACAAGCACGCATTATGTCATCTTCCTTTTTTAGTAATGTTACACTTTTATAGCAGTCATGCACATTCCTCAATTAATGTTGTTCTGTTCCACTCGGATGATATCAAAAATGACTGTCTAGTGAATACACCGGTATCCAAAAGCTAAGGATGAACTACATTTTTATCTGTATATGAAAAAATTTTCATGACCACAGCTAAACATGGATATAAATTTATCCAGCATACTAATAAATTATATTACACAAAAAAAGTGTTATAAGTTGCATACAAATTAAATTAAAATATGTTTTTGGTAAAAGTTACAAATTTCCTAATGATATAGTTAAGGAATTAATGTGCAGCAGAAAACTATATAGAGACATTTCAGTATGGAATATGTCCACCACAGACCGCAATGCAGCTCTCACAATATTGTACCGTGGTTAGCACCAAGTGATTCAAGAGTTCTTGAGGCAAACTGTCCCACTCCACCATCAGAATAAGGCCTTGTATATTTTCTGGAGGGGAATTTTGGGCAACAATGCATCTCTCTATTGCGTCCCAAATGCGTTCTATGGATTGAAATCTGGGGAGCATGATGGCCACTCAATTTGATTAATATCCTCAGTCTCCAAAAGTATCTCCACTGCTCGTGTATGATGTGGCATGGCATTGTCATCCACAAAAATGAATTCTTCACCTACAGCACCACAGAACAATCGAACATGACATTGAAGAACTTCGTTACAATATCATTCACCAATCATAGTCCCTTTTTCACCTGTGGCTCAGTGCGTCTATTAAGCATAATGCCTACCCACACCATAATCCCAGCACTGCCATATCTATATCTTTCAAGAACATTCTTGCGATGGTAAGCAGTACCGCTTTCATGCCAGATCAAGTGTCATTTAGAATCGAAGGAAAGACTAAAACAACTCTCATCTGTAAAGAGTACATTAGTCCACTGGTGTCCTCTCTAATTTTTATGGATAGAAAACAACTGAAAATGTGCTCTATGATGAGCTGTGGATAAAGGGATATAGAATATAGGACTTCAGGCATACAGGCCTACTCTTCGCAGATGTCTTGCCACAGTTTGTTGAGAAATCCACATATCTGTGCTTGAGTGGAGCTGACTTGCAAGCTGACCTGTCATGGTGTGTCAATTACGTTTTGCTATTATAACCAAATCTGTCTTCATGCTCCATGGTAGAGCAAACACAACCTCTTAATAAACATCTGCAAAATTGGCTTGAATTGTTGTCCAGATCCTGGATACAATACAATATAAGATTCCAAACTCTCTGGCAATATCAGTAATTCTGCAGCCTTCTTCAAGCTTTCCAGTAATTCTTTCTCATGTGAAATCATTTAGATGATGTCTTTGAGACATTACAAAACATCCAAGTTTGCAACTTTATTCCTTCAAACACAATTCGCTTAGCACAGCCTTTTGTTTTTCATCCTGTTGAGTGCTACCATGTCATTCCTTTGCGTACGATTCAAAAATTGGAATGTGTACCCACTTTCTTCTCAAAATCATCAGTTATACAAATTGTTACAAGTAGATTCTTATGAATATGCAGTTGTAATCTTCAGAAATAGTGTTCACCCTTAGGTTTTGAACACTAGTGTACTACCAGTAATACAGCTTCAATAATACAATTGTGCCTTCTTTGCTACTGAGGAATCATGCCAATCTCACCAGAATGCACACCTGGCCAACCAGGTGTGAATCCCGCTGTGGGCATAGATGTTAGGTAGGAGATGAATTCCATCAGCGAGTGCAAGACCACACTCCAGCTTATTGAAGGCCTGAAGTGGCTTAGTAAAATACTGTTTGGTTTCTAGAATTTAAAAAATAAATAGAAATAAAGTTTATAACTTGTCATGTATAGGAAACACATTAAAAAAAAATCCTCTGATTATATAGCTGCAATATTTCATGAATAATTCATCAATTCAAAAGGAATGGCAGAGCAGGGGAAACTGATGGCAATGATACAGGAAGAAGAATTAAGTAAATAGGGGACTTGATAACAACAGTATGCATGTTTCAACAGATGTTCCAATAAGCAAAAGCCTTGATACACTTATTTAACAAAAGCTTTGGAATGGTGCAAGTTCCAAAGGACAATAATTGCTGCAAAGAGAGCAAAATTGTACCTTCTTCAAAGAGATATGATAAAATTGAGGCTTCAAATTATAGGCCAATTGGTGTCTAGAGTTGAAGTTAAAGTGTCAGCAGAGGCATAGCTAGGGGAGGACGGAGGGGAGCAGTCTGCCCCGGGTGACACTTTGAACCTTTTTGAAATTTTGCAGTTAATTCTAAAATATAGTCTGGAGAACTCGGTTTCCAATATTGTAATACTACTGTGAATTTTCCTCACAATTGCTGAAAGTATTGCTAGTTGTGAGAGCAGTTTTGCTAAATAAAATAGATTAAGAATTACCTACATTATTATGAAATAGACTTCGCCAATGTCATCGACAAGTTTGCTAACAGAAAAGCAAAAAAATAACATTTTAGAATGTTGAAATTAAAGTTTTACTTCAAAAATAGACATAGTGTTTTAATTTATTTCCCTATATGTCGTTTTGACATTCGATTATTATTACAGGCGACTCCAAGGAGTCCTTAGACTCATCGAGAGAGGCCCTAAACATCATGTCCATCACAACTCTTCGACATTCACACAGTATCTATCATACTTTGCCTTTAACTCTTTCACTCTCATAGCACCCACAACAGACTCTGGCAGCCTATTCCACTCATTCACCACTCTAAAAGTAAAAAAAAACCAGCTCTAACACCCTTACTAACACACTCCTGCCCAGCTTCCATGGATGTCCCCTACCAGTTCTGTTCTCAAAAATATCCTCTGAATTAATCCTATAGAAACCTTTCAGCAATTTGAATGTCAATCATATCTCCCCTTTTCTGCCTATCAACCAATTTCTGCAACTCACAAATCTTCAACCTGTTCTCATAAGGTTCATTCCATAACCTGCTATCATATTGGTAACTCGCCTCTGGATCCTCTCAACTTTCTCCCCATCAAGAAGAAACTTAGGTGAAAAAATCTGGGTACAGTAGTCAAGATGGGGTCTTATCAAGGCTTGATACAGAGGAACAATAACTTGCTTGTCTCTGCTCGTCAAAGTATTCTCCAGCATAGAAGTGATTTGATGAGCTGATTTAGCCACTTTTGCAATGTGCCTCCTAAACTTCAACTCCATATCCGCCAACACTCCCAAGTCCCTGGCCTCATCAATCTCCTGGAGTACAGTTCCAATGTGATATGCTGCTGCTAATCTTTTCACTCCAAAATGCATAAACTTACATTTTGCCACATTAAATTGACAGCCATTCTCCTTAGCCAGACTTCCAATCTATCCAAATCATCCTGCAAAATTTTGACATCTTCTGCATTCACTATTGCCCTACCCAACTTTGCATCATCAGCGAACAAATGAACCATTCCTCTCAGATCCTCCCCTATAATGTTAAGGAACAAATTAAGCAGTAGTGGTTCAGGAACAGAACCCTGCAGCACACCACTAGTAACAGGCTGTCTCTTGGACTCTACTCCTGAGTAAACCACTCTCTGATATCTCTCCATCAACCACCCTTCTATCCATCTTACTAACCCTATATCCATTCCCATATGTTGCAGTTTACGGATTACAATTCCATGTGGTATCCTGTCAAAGGTCTTACCAGGTCCAGCAGTATCACTGTAAACCCATTACCCTTATCCAGTTCAGCCGTCACTGTGTTATAAAAACCTGAGCAAATTACTGAAGCATGATCTATACTTCACAAAACCATGCTGTCCCCCCATATAGTATCTCGTTTTCATCAATCCATTATTGTATTTTTCCCTTGACTACTTTCTCCAAAACCTGGACAACAACTCCTGATATGCTGATCAGTCGGTAATTTGCAACAGTAGTCTTGGATCCTCCTTTATGTAGTGGAACTATTTTCCCCCTCTTTCCACCCCTTCGGGACTAAACGAGACTCAGATGAAACAATATGGTCAAGGGTACTGACAATTCTTTAGCCACTTCATGTAAGACCTGTGCTGGTATATCATCCAATTCCAAAGATGTATTCACATTAAGGTTCTGTAATAGACTATTCACCTCCACTTCATTCACCACAATTCCTGTATAAACTAATGGTTCCGCCATTCCTTCAATGCCATCACCTGGATGATAAACTCTTGCAAAGTGCTCACTCAGTAATTCCACTATATCGACTAATTCAGTGACTTCCCTACCATCGGAATTCCTTAAAATCATTCTGCTGTGTGCAGTTTTTCTTTTACTTGCAGCATATTGGAAGAACTGTTTGGGATTCTCTTTAGCTTGCATGGCTAATTTCCTCTCATAATCTGCTTTTGCTTTTCTTACCACACTCGTTACCCTTCTGACCTGCGCTTTATACCGTTCCTGTGCCTGCAGGTCACCTTTCTCCTTAAATTCCCTCCACAGTTGTTTCTTTTTTTGCAACTCAAGCCTAATGATGTTATTCATCCATTTAACCCCTACTTGATTTACTATTCGGACTCTAGGTATACAGTCAACCATAACCTCCTACAAATGATCCTTGACCACTTCCTATGCACTATCAACATCCAGCCCTTGCAGTTTTACATGCCATGGCACTGAACCAAGCAATCTTCTAAGCTTGTCATACTTGCTAGCATGGTAATTCCACATGTACCTTGTCTTAATCAAAAATTTAACACATTTAGCCACCTCCCAGGTAAAGTGACCTTATGATCACTCTCACCAATAGATGGCAACATGGTCATAATCATTACAGTCAAATTCTCAGATGCTATTACTAGGTCAAGCACTCTCGAAACCCTAGTATTTTCCATTACATGCTGTCTCAGATAGTTATCCCTTACTAACTGAATAAAATCCAGTTCCTTCCTTACATGTGTCCTCTCCTCTTTCCAATCAATGTTACCATAGTTGAAATCCCCCATAATAATTACCCTCCTTCCACTCATTTCATCAATTTGCTTATGCATACTATCTCCACCATCTATTCCATCACCTGGTCTATAGCAGCACCCAACTGTATATTTTGTTCTGTTAGTCTCAATCTCACACCAAATAGCCTCAAATGAGCTCTTTTCACTATCCTGCAATATAACTTCTATTCTCCTTGGCTGCAGTTCAGCTATCATCAATAACACCCCCCCCCTTTTTTTTTGTAGTATTTTTGGTGTGTATTGAGATTGCCCATGTGTATTGAGAGAGAGATCCCCGAGTTTGCCCTGGGCGGCAAACTCAGGGACCACCCCGGGTGGCAAAAGCTCTAGCTATACCACTGAGTGCCTGTAGATTAGTGTCATGTTCTTAGCAATCTACTTATGTATTACAATAGGATGATAACTGTATTTTGCAATGGAGTACACATATAATAGCGTATTTAGATTTTGCAAAAGCCTTTGACAGACTGCTATATGACCAGCAGGTGAATTGGGAGAGATGGAATGGTAGTTAGATAATTGCAAACTGGATAGGAGAAAAGCTACCTAATAGGTATCAAACAAATTGTGTGCTGGAGAGTGGTTTCCCCAAAGAGGAGTCACAAATGGTGCCACAAGAGCATATCTGGAATGATATTGAGAGGTTTAAATGGAGATATTCAGTTAATGTTCCAATGAGTCACTAGCAGCTTTGACATATTTATTTAACAAATCCTTCCAGTGGAACAAGTCTGCATATGATGTGTAAAGTTGCAGAGGATCAAGGAAGAGAAGTTTCGGAATTATATGGGTGAGTAGCCAGTTTGATGTTGCAAAGTCGAATCTATGGATTGAAAGTTTTCTTTCTTTTTTTTTTTTTTCATATTTATGTATTACTTATTTTGTTTTGCTTCTAATTACTCAGAGAGAAAATAAATCTTCAATTCTTCATCTTAAGCCAAATATCAAGAAGAGATGCAACAAAACATTCTGTGACCACACAAAAGAGGTTGCACTTGTGAAGTGCATGTTGGGAGTTTGGAAGAGTTGAACAGTTTTTATTATTAAAAGTAAAGTTTGATGATTTCTTATGACCAGAAGAACTGGTGAATGGTTCACCTAGTTATGATGCACCCACAAAAATGGAAATACAATGCTAGTGAACCTTTCAAACAAACACAAAGCTCATGTATCTAAAAATCTGTGTATTTGTATATGAATTGTTATAACTTTCAAGTTTTTAGTTATTTAATGAAGTATACTCTACAGTTGTTTATTTTAGTTTACATTATTTTGAACAAAGAAACTTCATGGATGCAATTTTTTTTTTTTTTTTTTTTTTTTTTTACATATTCTTTATTAAAGCCCCATCTACAGATACATAAAGCACCCATATAGGTTTTTTTTTTTTTAAATAGTTAAACTTCTTCAATTATGAAAATTGCTTATCAAGTAGTAATAGCTGATAAAAGACCTTGCCTACCAGCTGTTATAGTATTCAGTTCTACAACAGTTTAAACATTTTGACAATGTCACAGGGCATAGGAGGAAATTCTCAAAGGGATCAAACAAAAATAACCTGCAGCTATGAGTTGGCAGTCTTAAGTTTATGATTTACTAGCAAGCAAATGCAAATTAATGAGATGCTAGCAAGCGAGTTAACTGTGAACAAGAAATCGATAAGGTCCACAATTACCACTAACATATGGTGGTGGGTGAAGAACTGCAAAACATGTGCTGCATAATGAGAAAAAACACAAACAACTGGAAGCCTGCAAAAATTTTGTTTAAACAGCTGACAGTGAACATGGTTTTCTAAACCAACATTTCTGAAGATGAGAAATGGTGCTTCCATTATTATTATGGTCCTGAGACCAAAAGACAAGGTACAATTGTTTCTGTCCAAGACAAACAAAACAAAAAAAAAGTTACCTTCAAAAAATTGCATATAAAACCATACTGACTACATTCTTTAATCACAAAAGAACAATCCATACGGAATTGCTCCAGAAAGGCCTCCAACCAAGGATTACTACTTAGAGGTGCTGAAATGCTTAATGATTAAAAGCAAACAAGCATATGCAAGCTCACAATGTGATCAATGTTACATGGTGAAAATGCTCAGCCATCCTCCATCTCCCCTGAATTGACTCCAGCAAACTTTCTTTACCTCTAGTTCTCAGGTGAGATTGAAAGAATGTTGACCCAATAGAAGTTATGACATTAAAAAAAATGCAATAATAGAACTAAATACTAACTAAATACTCGAACAGGAAGATGAGTTTTCCAAGTCTTGGAAATGTTGTAACAAGTATATTCTACTTCATTGGGGATGAAAACTTTTTCCATTACACATATTTCAACTTTTTTTTTTTTTTAGCAATAGTGTGTATAAGTTGACGCCTTTTGTCAAATGAATGGGGAAAAGGTTTTGACAGAATGAAGAACAAGGAGTTCATCTATAGAAGCTGAATAAGGAAGGGATGTGTGGAAGAGCGTAAGGGATAGGATTTTTTTTTTGTGTGTGTGTGTGTGTGTGGCAGCAAGGATCACCCATGCAGTCCAACTTCATTCCCTGCATCTGTAGATTTTATTTTGACCAAATCAGGGAGATATACGGCTGTTAACAAGAATTTTCTGTGTGCATGCAAAAGACACTGACTAAAAACACATATCTGCCTTTTATTAGTGTTTCTGATTAAGGATTTCACTAGCCTGGGAGCTGTTTGGAAAACTGGTTCTTATAAAGAGACAGGAAGAAGCTCTCTGAATACTGTGAACACTGCTGCCAGCACAAGACGGCAAAATCTTTAACAAAAGACAAATATGCAAGCTTCTGGTGTCCATGTCTTTTGACTACTGAAGGCAGCATTCTCAAAAAATATTTTGAAGTTTTCAAAAGCAATAATTATTTCCTCCCTCTTAGCTATAAAATAATGGATATTTATTACACAATGTTCTATTAAATGTCAATGGTAAGTGATACGTTTCTGACTTTTTCGAGTTATGTTACAATTTTTTCTTCACTGTTTGCATTTTTTTTATTTGAAACGAAAACAAAGAAAAAATATATATTAAAATGGGGGTAAGGGGAAAAACATATTTCCCCATCTAGATTTGCCACAATGCTTGACTGAAGCACACTCTGAATACTTCTAATCCAAATTGTGACAAACATCGGTTGCGCAAAGCTGTAGTCCACAAATCAAATACTAATGGAGATTCGCAAACGTTTTTACCGATCCATGTTATGTGGTAATGACCTCATGCATTTTGTTCAGCATAAAGGAATAGCTGCCTACCATCAGCTGAATATTCACGTTTATAAATAAAAAAATAAAAAAAATGTTTATTTAAAATAGTATCCCTATTAGAAAAAGGCAACTGGCCTTGATGGTGCACAACAAATTACACATATAGTTCATTTTTCCATATACCTTTATTCCTTCATCTCCATCCACAAATATACTTCCAGGAAATCCCTGTAGTGCCAACAGCAATTCATGCAGCATGTTTTGAATTTAATGTAAAGCGCAATGCTAAAATTTTAAATCCTAATAGACACCAAAACACATTGCAATTCGCAGTGATATGAATGTGTAGAAAAGCGTAAGACATTTCTTATTGGGTTGACAACATCCTACGATGACATATCATTCCTCACATTGTGGAAATTTCATCATAAGATAAACCATAATTGTGATATTTACTTCGCACATCTATTGCTAGTTAACACCACTATCAAACGCAGACTTCTATATACTGTCCTAACATCACTCACACATGCAATAAGAAAGACAATAACAAATTTCCCTCCTAGGATAGACATTCCCCCTTATGAGTATATTTTTCCCTTAAAATTGACGCCTACATTTCTTTAAAAAAAAGTTTTTAAGCATATTGTAAAACATTAATAAAGCAAGATAAAAGAAGGAAACAATGCGACACAGCACAACATCACAGTAGATTTCTTCACACGGAATATTTTAGTAGTAGTTACTTCAACAAACAGGCATTTCTTTCATGTTAATTAGAATTCACGTCAGAAAACGTATAGGAGAAAACAAAGGGAATTTATGCAGCAGGAAAAGGGAAATAACTGAAATTACACGATGAATAAGCGGATTATACATCGGCAATGGGAAGTCCTCAAAATTGTGCGAGCATATAACAGTAGATACCGCAGAAATGTTTCTGAAATAAAATTCTTTCCATTGCTCTAATTGCATTATACATATTTTCGCATTCCATAAAAGAAAAAAGATGTAGGTTACAAATACAAGAAAGGTTTTTAAAAAAATGTACTGGCGTCCTAATGATTCTTGTTTAAAAATTTGTTAATTTAAATATATTCCACGCTCTGAAAACTAATTAGAACAATGTCACTTTTTAATTTCCTAGCTAGGAATGTTAATAAACGAATGTATTTAAATAAAATCTCGTTCAGGATTAAATTAGATGTCTTCATTACATACAATTCAAGTATAGTTATATGGCAATGGTAAACTTTAAATCATAATAGACACCAAAACATACTGCAGTTCGCAGTGCCATGAATGTGTAGAGAAGCGTAAGACATTTCTTACGCTTTTCTATATATCCAGTGTGCATATTATCTATAATATAATTTGGAAATGTGCTAATATGTATTATTATTATTATTATTATTATTATTATTATTATTATTATTATTATTATTATTATTATTATTATTATTCTTGATACCTCCAAGGAGTCCGAAGACTCATCACAGGAGGACACCTACAAATGTCTCAACCACTACACCGAACCTCTACTACGAATCATCTCCATCAACGCCATTTACCTCCCACCTCCATCAACACAACAACTAGCATATGTCTGTAAATTGCGTGTGTTCTGAAGGGCAGATTTGTCTGTATGCAGGATGAAAAACCCGAGTTTCCGGGAGAAAAAACCCTGCTATCTCCGTCTGAGATCGGCTAACTCACCTTCGATTGAAATCGTCCAGATAAAGATTCCTCCCGTCGCGACGAGAATCGAACTTAGGCCGATTCCAAACGATGTACCGTCGTTCTTCCAATTGCGCAACGGAGGCACTATTTTTTATGTATTATGTATACTCGACATTTTTCAAATATATTATTATTATTAGTTAGTCGATCTCGGTCACAGGCAAGCGGGTTTTTCCTCCCGTAAACTCATGAAAATCGACCGTAGTACCAACATTATTTTCAGACAGTGACATATTTTGTTAGGGTTAGGTACCAAGAGATGGCAGCACTTGTTTGCTAGCCTCTTCATCGGTGGCTGTTAAAATTAGTGATGGACATGGGCTAGCGATCTCTGATTGGCAACCGATGGAGATTGAACTGCCCACTCAGTCTCCAAAAGCTCGATAGGGTATAAAGGCCTCGCCTACTTCCGATTAGGGAATAAAAGGCGTTAGTTTATATTTTTATTTGATTACTATTATTTTTTATTATTATTATAAATCAGGGCTGTGTAGCTCAGTGGAAGTGGCGCTTGTGTCCCCTGCGCTTGAAGTTACACCTAGGTTCCAGTCTAGTCGCTGCCTGGAGGAACTTTTTCTAAGCTTATCCTCGACCGGTTCCCGAGTTAGTCAATCTCTGGCACAGGAAAGCGGGTTTTTCCTCCTGGAAACTCGGGTTTTTCGTCCCGTAAACTCATGAAAATCGACCGTCGTACCCACATTATTTCAGACAGTGACCTATCTTGTTAGGGTTGGGTACCAAGAGATGGCAGAACTTGTTTGCCAGCCTCTTCATCGGTGGCTGCTATAATTAGTGATAGACATGGGGTTGCTATCTCTGATTGGCTACCGGTGGAGCTTGAACTGCCCACTCAGTTTCCAAAAGCTAGATAGGGTATAAAAGCCTCGCCTACTCCCTATTAGGGAATAAAAGGCGTTAGTTGATTGTTTGATTTGATTATTATTATGTCACACCTCCAAGAAGCCCTAAGACTCATCGAGGGAGAGTGTGCCAACAGAATCGAATGATTGTGGCTCCTTCCAACTACTAACCGCGCTCAAACTTGCTTAACCTTTTGCATGCGCCATTAGTAGCAGAGGTTCTGCCAATCGACCAACCTTTGCCAGCAAAGGTTGGTCGATATACTTAATACGCATAAAAATGTTTTCTGTTGACTTAATAAATAACATAAAAACTTCCTTTAATCTGTATAAATACTGAGAAGAACCCCTACATACTATGTCAATCATTAGACATACTATATGCGGGACTTCATGCAGAACTACTTTTTAAGATTTTATGGTAGTCTTATACAGCAATAAAAATTGAATAAGATATAGAAAAAAAAACGAAAAGATATTTGAATGCAACATTATATTATATGCTTATCGCACATTAAAGAATAAATCTAGTGGGCGATGGGTAACACCATTGAATAGGAAGAACTAAATAAAACGAATTGGTTCTAGGATAAAAGGAGTTTGAAATGGTACAAAATCATTACGTAGCTCGGAGAAAATAAGTGAAAGGTATAGTATGGAAACATTATTAAGAGATCATCGACACTAGGGAATATCTTAGGAAGGAAAGTGGAAAGAAAATAAAAATAATTATTGAAGAAAAATTCTGGCAAAATAGAGTTAGAATGTATTTCACTTGCAGAATACCTTATATGTAATAAAAATCGTCCAAGTAGAAAATAACATGATATATTTAATAGGGGATATGTGAAAGAATTGATGAATGAGTGAGTGGACTGCTGACTTAAAAGGATGAACTAAGGAATTGTAGTACCTTTCACATGGGAATTTACTTTCAGTGTTAACTTTGGCATGATGCTAAAAGAATAGAAAGAAACTGGCATTGTCATTATAAAAATATATAGTGTTAAACAATGCGCTGCAAATAACAGGCTAAGTATTATTCTATGAGCAGTTGCAGAAGTCCTAAAATATTTAGTGGGGAACAGCATTGTCAAGGCTATGGACCAAAAGTTGGCTGCAGTTGTCTACTATATTCTATATTTTATATGCCTCCGTAGCGCAATTGGAAGAACAACAGTACATTGCGCCCTTCGATTGGAACAGGCCTAAGTTCGATTCTCATCGCGACGGGAGGAATCTTTAACTGGACGATTTCAATCGAAGGTGAGTTAGCCGATCTCATACGGAGGTAGTAGGGTTTTTTCTCCCGTAAACTCGGGTTTTTCATCCCGCATACAGACAAATCGGCCCTTCAGAACACACGCAATTTACAGACAAAAAATACTAGTTGTGGCAGGCGGTAGATGGCGTTGATGCAGATGATTCGTAGTAGAGGTTCGGTGTACTGGTTGAGACATTTGTAGGTGTCCTCCCGCGATGAGTCTTCGGGCTCCTTGGAGGTGTCACGAATAATAATAATAATTCTCCTTCAAGAGAGCATATTGTTAGTGACAGTCATGGACAGCAATTCTGTGATTAGCTAGTTGCTCATTAGTCTCCAAAAAATTAGTTAATGCAAAATAGCCTCATCTTCCCTTTCGCAAATAAAAGGACGCCAACGAAATTTTTTAATTGATAATGACCTATTCATATTTTTATGTGTCATTGGAAACGTTCTAAACCTATTATGATATATACATTAGTAGAGTGAATGCTAATGTATTAGATGATTACAAAGCCTACAACATATATTAGGTTTATAATGGACTAAGGCTTGTTTCTATTTTTATATAATTAAATAATAAAAAATAAATAGAAATTTATTACAGAGCCTGTGTAGCTCAGTAGAGAACAACGCTCTTTCACGAATTAGAAGCAGGAGGTCTAGGTCCAATTAATATCCACTTAAAAACAGTTATCAACAGAGCGAAGACTGCAGAAACAGCAAACACCAAGTGATACCACGGATATGCAATAGCATTCCTACAGAAATGCCTTCCACACAGAATAATCAGCACAATGCGAGATATTCACGGAAGAGTTCCCAGAATGTTTATAGAGATGGCGGAGGAATACGTATTTGTAACAGAGCGCATCAACACTGAAACCTTAATAAGTCAAAAAACAAAAGCAACATACTACAAACTAAGCAGAACAACCATTCCCATACCACAACATAGAGAATTAAGAAGAGGACAAATCACACTCAGTCCGGTATTAAACAATATCTTCAAGCTCCCAATACATCCAAAGTATAAAACCTTCTTCTTTAAAGTACACCATGCCTGCCTACCAACCAAGATGTGGATAATGGCTAAAGGTATACCCCTTGAAGGGAATGCAACATGTCAGTTTTGCCAGGAACCGGAAACACTATACCACCTAATGTTATATTGCAAGGAAGCAGAAGTAACTTAGAAAGCCGTTAAAAGATGGCTTCCAGAAATCAAAGTAATCAATGAAGAAATGTTATTCTGGCTAAAAGGAGAACATATAAACAGGGTGCAAACAATTGTTCTAATCCTAACGATGTACGCAATTTGGGCTCACAGGTGCGACCAAGCGTATGGAAGGGAAGATAGTCCCGGAACAATATCGAAATTACATCACTACATCCAGGAGGAGATCACCAATTCGGTCCAGTCCAGAAGAATGGACACACTTAACCTCCAACCTTACATCAGATGAACCTTCCAACCAACAACAGAACGACACCTTCATCACTCCTAGTGGAAATGGGGCAAATCGGAAGTAAATTCGGAAGGATACTAACTCTCCACCTCCACCAGAGGAAACAGCACCTGAGTCACTTGGAACAGATCTCCTACCGCAGGAAAAAAAATGTGCTCTCCTACTTCATTGCATGCGAATGTTATTTCGCTGTACAGATGTATATATGATTTATCTTGTAGAATATATAGATTGTTAAATATATAATAAGTGTGATATATAATTATATATATGGTATGTAAATAGAATTAACTGTATATTAAAAAAAAAAAGCTGAATTATACCTTAATTGATGTAATTGAGAAAATAATGTGTATGTAACTAACAGATGAGATTCCCTGTTTATAAGTAAAGGAAGTTAAGGCATTTTAAGAGAACAGTAATGTAACAACTACATTATAACATGGTGATATAATATAAAATGAAACTTCTATTGAAATAATGGTATAACAAATGTATATATTGTATATAGAATTCATTATGATGTAAATAATTGCAAAAGTTTATAATAAAGTTGTTAATAAAAAAAAAAAAAAAGTGTAGCTCAGTAGGTTGAAACGCATGTTGAAAAATGTCACAGTCAAATAAATCGTTTAAAGAAAGGAGATCTTTCGCCCAAAGGAAACAGGATGTCGAACAGATTCGAGCAAAACATCCCAACAAAGTTCCAGTAATTATTGAACGCTATTATGGTGAAAAGCAGTTGCCTATCCTAGACAGAAGAAAATTTTTAGTACCTGACCATATTGCAGTTGGAGAATTAGTAAAAATTATCAGAAGATGGCTACAGCTTCATCCAAACCAAGCTTTTTTCCTTCTGGTAAATCAACATAGCATGGCACCTGTTTCAATGACACTAGGAGAGCTTTATGAAAGAGAAAGAGATGAAGATGGATTTTTGTACACAGTATATGCTTCACAAGAAGTATTTGGTTGATTATTTATAGAATTATGTTTGACTTTTCTGTGTAACATAATATCATCTCATTGGTTTATAAAATTGTTGTAGAATGTTCATTTGCACATTTTGGAAAGTGGAAGTATGTATTAAACAGTGATATCTGAAACTTATCAATATGATGCAAGTTATTCTTCATTTTTAAAGATTTTTTCTTACTTTTTTACATTAGGATTTGTGCATAAAGTCAGTTTGTATAGTCTGTTATTTCACTTCTTTGAAATTGTTTCAAGCTGAAAGCATTTGGCAGATTATGGCAGCAGGAACTGCCTTAATGGTCATGTGAAATAAAGAGAGGGGGGGAAATGGGATTGTATATGTCTGCTGTATATTTTTATATTAATCCTTGGTCTCTGCTGTATCTAAATGTAAAATAGTGATTAACATTTTGCATATCACAGATTATATTTAGCAAATGACTAATTTCTCATGTTTATTTTATTTTTTATAGGATATTGCCATTATTTCTCAAGTAGCTTAAAAATGTAGACAAACTCGGAAGCTATCAAAACAATAAATTTGACAATACTGTTGTTCAGAAGTGGCGCTTGCACTTTCAGCGCTTGACCGCATGACGAAAGGCGTTCGAATCTAGTCGCTGACTAGAGGAACTTTTTCTAAGCCTTTTCTCGATCGGTTCTAGAGTTAGTCGATCTCTGGCATGGGCTAGCGGATTTTTCCAAGGCCTATTCCAATCGAAGGGCGCAATGTACCGTTGTTCTTCCAATTGTGCTACGAAGACGCTTAATTTATCAATTTAAAATTTTTGGATGAAATAATTATTAACAGTGGGTATTAAAATATAGCAATAAGGATCTGGAGCAGGTATTTTAATTACGTTCTTTTTCCAATTAGATTTTTTTTTTTTTAGAAATTTTCACTCTATGGTGACAAAATCGAAACTAACTTCGTTGTTGTGCTAGTTTGGTGCTGTTCAAGTCAAAGTAGGTATTGATGAGATAGTAAACTAGAAAAATCATAAAACTGAAAACTTTTGGAGTAAATATTTATAACTCTTAAGTGCTCAAATATATTAATAAAGGAGTGAGGGTGGTTGTTTTTATCATGCTTTCTTCAATTATTTTTTTTAAAATTATTTTTAATAACACCTGCGTAAGTCAGAGTGAACACATGTTTACCTCGTAGCAGCACTTACATATTTGCGAAATGGCGCGCTAGCTTTGTATGAGTTGTGGTAGGTTACAGCTGCGGGGTGGTATACTTTGTACCGTTAGTGGTAATTATGTTATTTCTCTTTAAGATGTGTCATTAATTATGGTGATTTTAATTTATTTTATTCGCTTCCTACCTTTGTAGAGTAAGTGATTACTTTTACTCTTTGGGTAGAGTAAGTGATTCAATTGTTTTGAAAATAAAAGAAGTAGGCAAATAATTTCTTGCAGAAATACAATTCTTATTTGAAAACTGTGTTGGCTTATTTTCAGCATTAGCTTAGATAAGTAAAATAATTCTGCATAAGAGATGGAGGCGATACATCGTAGCAGTGAGCGACCCTGGATTTCCGAACATATTAATTTGAAGAAGTTTCTCATGGACTGGATGACGCTTTTTAACGAAAGCGGTATACCACGTGAAATAGTTCAGTCGAAATTAACGCTGTCGGAGAAGCTTCAACTAGCCCTCGGTGTGAATATGGATGTTGTGGCTCAGTTAGAAAACGAATGTGGGTAAGTTAATTATATCATCATATAGGTAGGAGCCAGAATCTCATTTTTTAAGTCATTTATTTAATTTTTTTGTGAAGCTTGAAATAATTTTGCGTTATTACAGCAACATATACTATTATATTTTGATGCTTTTCAGCCTTGCATCCTGCAGATATAGCACCTATTATTATTACATGACACCTACAAGGAGTCAAACTCATTCAGGGAAGGACATTTTACTCTACTGCATACAGCTTACCTTCTCCTTACTTACTTTATCCACCAACTACACACAACGCTATCTATCGTCTACAACCAATAGTATTTTTTTTTTGTCTGTACTTATACGTACTTCTCTCTGCCAATATATTTTTGAATGATAACAATGAAAGATCCTTTCTAATATCTTCATTATCTTCATATGATTTGTGTCTTTGATGTCATCTGTTCATTAGTCTAAGTTTTCACAGAATTCTGTTATCAATGGGCTCTGGTCTGATCAGATCAGCTGGCTTGGTTGGCCGAGTGGTTAGCGTATCTGCTCTCCAGCCAAAAGGCTGCAGGTTTGAATCCAGCTATGAGCATGGATGTTTGTGAATGTCTGTGAAAATACCAGTAGTTGTGGTGAGCAGTAGATGGTATTAGTGTAGATGATGATGATGGTGGTAGTTGCGGTTCGTTGTAGTTGGTGGAATGAGTGATGGAGACAGAGTTGTAGAGTAAGTGCCCTCCCTCGATGAGTCTTTGGACTCCCTGGAGGTGTCATGTAATTTCTGTCTTATTTCAAATTTATTCAACTGAGTCCCTACCATACTAGCTCTATTTATTCTCTTGTCTATCTATATAAATATATATATATATAATTTGCCATCTTCAATAAAAAGTGTGCATAAATGGTTGAAATATTTTATTTGTTGTACAGATGAACAAATTTGGGATGTAATTGAAGCTTTCCCATGTTCCTGTCTGTATTCTTATTTTGGGTCTTTTTATTCCTGATTATCATTCTGAATTTGTTACAGTTGTTATTCAATTTAGATAAAGAATCCTGGAAATTTGTACTGGGTTTCTTTAGAGATGAATGATCTTCATAAAGCAAGGATCTAAGTTTGATCTCTCTGATTCTGAAGTGATGTTTATTATTATTAGTATATGGATATCTCCTTGGAGTCAGAAAACTCAGGTGAAGATTGTAGAAGTGTTAATCTCTATACATTATATCATCTCTCTCTCTCCCCCCCCCCCTTAAACTCTTTCACTGTCAGGGCACTCACAACTAATTATACCAATTTATTCTGCTCACTCACTGCTCTCCAGGCAAAAAATGTAGTCCACACTCCCTTCTAACCATAATCTTATACAACTTTTAGGGGAGACCTCTAGCTCTCTTTATTTATCATATATTGAAAATACGGGGCATCTCAAAAAAATGTATACACACTTCAACAGCTGATAACCCACTTAATTTTCATTATTTTGCAGGTGTAACAGATTTGAAATAATGGCTGAAACCAGACTAAGCTTCGAGGAAAGAAAATTTATCCTAAAATGCTACTGGAAGTATGAAAATGTAGTGGAAGTGCAAAGACAGTTTAGAAGAGAATTTCATCGAGATCCACCTACGAGACTTACTATCACTCGAATTAGAGATAAATTTGAAGAAGATGGAACTGTTCAAAATGTTCATAAGCAACGTTCAGGAAGACCACGAACAGCTACGAGGCCCGCAACAAAAGAAAGGTTGATTGAAACGTATCGTCAAAGTTGAAGAAAATCTGTGCGACAAGCGTCTCGTGAGATAGGAGTATCAAAATCAAGTGCCCATCGCATGTTGAAGTGCAGTCATTGGAAAAGTTACATTCCAAGAAGAGTACATGCTCTCAACAAAGATGGTCTGGATAGGAGAATGCAGTTTTGTGAGTGGTACTTGGAAAAATGTGAAGAGGATGCACAATTTCCAAGATGAATTGTGTGGAGTGATGAGGCCACATCAAAATTAAATGGGTCAATTAACTGGCACAATTGTACTTACTGGGCACCTGAGAATCTGCATTTTATGGAGGAATATCATGTAAATTTACTAGGAGTGACTGTAAATTTACTGTGGTGCAGCTTATCAGTAATTGGTACTGTAACTGGTGCCAATTACCTGAACTTGCTGCATGAAACTCATGCCATGTATTCAAGAGGACTTTGAGGATGAGGACTTTTATTTTCAACAAGATCGGGCACCCTCACACTACCATCGAGATGTGAGGGCCTATCTTGATGAGACTCTACCCAACAGATAGATTGGAAGAGGTTCTGGAATACCCCCCCCCTGCGTTCACCAGACCTCACGTCAATGGACTTCTTCTTATGGGGATTTATCAAGGATAAAGTTTACACTTCAAAACTGACAACAGTCGACGACTTGAAAGCAGCAATCGAAAGATAATGCACTCAGCTATGAGACAAAATGATTCTCAGTGTTTGCAATTCCAGTGCTGCATGTTATCAGCGGTGCCTGGACCAGGACTGTCCTCAATTTGAATACAGATGTTGAGGGATGAAAAGTACATTTATGCAGTGTACTTTACAATGTGAAAGTTAACTGTATTATAAATGAATCATGATCCTCGATGAATCTTGACAGACTTTATGTTCTTAGGAAGGACCTCCCACGATGAGTCTTTTGACTCCATGGAGGCCTGAATAATAATAATAAATACAAACTTTATGATCATTCAAATTGTGTATACATTTTTTTGAGACACCCTTTTTTTTCCTTTGTGTCAATCTTATAGAAACTCTTTAATAACTTATAAGTTTCTATCATGTCCCCTCTTTTCCAACTATCAACTGAACTCTGCAACCCATATAATTTCAACTTATTCTCAAAGGAAACATTTTATAGACCTATCATCAATATAGTCACTCTTCTCTGAATCCTCTCCACCACCTGCTGATCCCAAAGAGAAAGCTAGGTGATCAGATCTGTGCACAGCAGTCAAGTTGTGTTTTCAACATCCAAGTGATCCTTTCAACTATTTACCAACTTTTGCAATATGACCTCTGAACGTCAACTCTCTGTCCACCCTTATTCCTAAATGTAATGTTTTATTATTATTCATGACACCTCTGAAGAATCGTGGGAAGACACTCACTGTACAACTCTGTCTCCACTGCTACTACCAATCAACTACATCAGCGCCATCTACGCCCACAACCACCACAGGTATTTTTTTGTCTGAAAGTCGCATGTGTTCTGATGGGCCAATTTGTCTGTATGTGGGATGTTTTAGTGTAAAACTTTTCTGAAATATGTTTCTTTTTAACAAACAATAAAATGCACAATATGAACTTTTTTAAAGGGTTAATAGGCCTTTAAAGGCTCTGCTTTTAGTTGTGTGGAAATGTGATACAGATAATGTAACCTGAAGTGTATATCCTTATATTTTGAAACATTAAATTGACAATCATTATCCTTTGCCCTCATTGCCAATTTATTTAAATCATCCTGCACAATCTAAATCACCTTTATCAACTATTGCCCTCCCCAGTTTTATTTCAAACTGTAAACAACTGAACATACATGCCTTAAATCTTTTCCTATATCATTACTATTGAAATTAAAATGTATTGCCCATAGTACAGAACTCTGTAGCACTCTGCTAGTCACCCTCATTCTTCTAGGTGGCTGACAGACAACTCTTCCCCCTTCCTCCATCCATGCTACTAGCTTCATTTCCATTCCCATTCGCTCCAACTTTGTAGTAGTTTTTCACACAGTATTTTGTCAAATGCATTTGCAAAGTCCAGCAGTATCATGGTGACTATTTCACTTATGCCCCTTTAATTCATAATGTAATCCATATAGATGTTGAATAAGTGATTTCACATCACACCACCTTCTTTACTTTCTTCGATTCAACCCCTGATTTGCAACTTAAGTAGAGACTAAGTACTTTCTGCATGCTGTTCTGTTTACCCTATATAACTAGTGTTATGAAGACAAATTAATTTGTCTTTTAGGACTTTGATGTCATCAGATCTTATATGTTCATTTTTTAAGGCACGTGTTACTGTATCAATCCATTTAGATCTTGGTCTACTTCTGGGTATTTTTCTTGCTGTCATGTCATCCAACATCTTTTTGCTAATCTTTCCTTTCTCATTCTGTATAAGAGACCATATCAGCTGAGATTGGCTCTGCTCACACATCCTGAATGCTGACAATGTCAGTTCCTTCTTAATATCCTCATTTGTAATATGATTTTGCCATTTCACATCAATAAGTTAAAATTGGTTTGAACACTATCTTGTATATATGTATGTAGCTAGTTTAGTATTTTCACTAATTTCTCTTCATTCCATATAAATTTATTCAGTTGGCACTCTACCATTCCAGCTTTGCTAACCCTGTTGTCTGTTTGCATATTTGGTTTGCTATCTTCAATAAAAATTGTGCCTAAATATGTGAAATGCTTTACTTGTTCTATTGGTTCTCCATTTATGAATCAGTTGATATTTTCTCTGTTCCTGTCTATTTTCATGGTTTTTTTCTTTTTATTTCTGATTTTCATACCAAATTTATTAGTGTCATTCAGTTTAGTTAGGGAATCTGCAGATCTACTGGATTTGTTGAGGAGTTCATTTGAATAAAGGAAACAGCTGAGTTGAATAGCTGCAATTTTGATATCAGATTTAATACCACTGTCCTTCTTAATATAATTAATATATGTTGAAAGTTTTTTCACTTGGCTATATTATAAATGAAGGATTCCAAGAAATTATATTATTGGTTTCATCCTTTATCCAAGTGTAAGCAAACTAAGTTTGTGCTTTTTTTTTTTTTTTTGAGCCCCATACACAAGAGGTTGGTAGATCAACCTATAGCATGAAGTATCTTCACAACTGGGCTACTTGTATATAAAGGTTGAAACTGGTCTAGGTAGTGGCCCTTCCCATAATGTTTAGCATCATACATGTCCATAAGGATATGTGCCTTACATTATTATTACCTGACACCTCCAGGGAGGGCACCTACTCTACAACTCTGTCTCCACTACTCAATCCACCAACCAATGAACTGCAACTACCATCATCACCTACAACAATGCCATCTGCTGCCCACCACCACTAGTATTTTCACAGAAAATCACAAACATCTATGCCCACAGTGGGATTTGAACCTACAGCCTGTTGGGTGGAGAGCAGATACTTTAACCACTCGGCCAACCAGGCTGGCTATTATCCTTATGGGATACTAAGCCAATTGATGTGATGTCATTAGCCTCTATGTACAAGTAGTCCAGTCATGAAGATACTCCATGCACAAACTTTGCTTGCTTTACTTGGATAAAGGATTAAACTAAGAATATAATTTCTTGACATCTTTAATTAACCATGAAAAAAAACTTTCAACATCTATCTTTAATCCAGAGTATTTTAGTAATAAAATGTGACACCTTTTGACTACTTGTATATAGGAAATATGACTTCTGCATTACTTAAAGCTTTGTATCTCTTCTGGGTCTGGCTTCCACTGGTGACATTTATTAATGTTCATCTCTGGACTTGTTTGCTTCATGGAGAGTAGAGCGGCTTTGCTTGGTGGTGGGTTTTGCCTGTCGCTGAGTGGACCGAGTTTCCTGCTTTGGAGTGATTAGTTTAGTAGTAATCCCTTAGGGTCACTCAGTGAGAATTAGAATGAGCTTGTAGATCATTCACAGTTTTTGAAGGGGTATCCTCCATTTTAACATACCTTAATAAAGGTTGAAACCGGTTTGGGTAGTGGCTGTTCGCATAATTCATAGCATTATTCACATCTGAAAGGATGTGTGTTTTGCATTATGGGATAAGACAATTAATTGATTTGAAGTCATTAGCATCATTAGCTTCTATATACAAGTAGCCCAGTCATGTGAAGAAATACACATAATAGAAGTTAATTTATCAGTTTCAGATGTTTCAGGAACTGACATATTGTTTAATTTAGTATATTTATTTTCCATATCCATATGGAAAATCTCTCTCTCTTTCTCATGTGTGTGTGCACATAAACTGATCATCAAACCATGCCTTAAACCTGGCCATCTTTTCTGTTTCATTACTGTCAGTGCATTCTGCTTGGCACCCACTCTCCATGCAAAAGAAAGAATGAGATGCACATTCAAGAATGCAAGATATGATATATTCTTATTAGCCATATTGTAAATTGTACGGTTATATGATTTAAATGTTTGAAAGTTTATTTTTCACTAGGTTAGACTATGATAAATTTAGTTTAATCCTTTATCCCAGTGAGAGCAAACAAAGTTTGCACCTGAAAATATCTTCAGGACTGAATATAGTGTTGCACTATCTTACCTGGGTAAGTAGTACAACACCAGGCAACTCATAGCAAAGGTGGAGCAAGATACCAACACTCCTATCCCAGTATCTCCCATAATACAAAACACATCTCCTTGTGAATATGTATACTGTTATGCATTAAGGGATTGGCCACTACCCAGACTAGTTTCGACCTTTATTGAGGTCTCTTGTTCCAGGCAGAAGCAGTAGCAAGGTCATCTTTACCTATAGTAGTTGCCAAAAGGTTTCCCACCTTTTTTTATTAAATTACTCTGGATTTAGAGAAAGATGTTGAAAGTTTATTTTTCACTAGGTTAGACTATGATAAATTTAGTTTAATCCTTTATTCCAGGTGCTACTGCTTCTGCCTGTTATCTCCAACTCTGGGCCTGGCTCCCACTGAAGAGACCTAAATAAAGGTCGAATCCCTTAATGCATAACAGTATACATAACCACAGGGAGATGTGTTTTGCATTATGGGAGATACTGGGATAGGAGTGTTGGTATCTTGCTCCACCTTTGCTACGAGTTGCCTGGTGTTGTACTACTTACCCAGGTAAGATAGTACAACACTATGTTCAGTCCTGAAGATATTTTCAGGCACAAACTTTGTTTTTGCTCTCACTGGGATAAAGGATTAAACTAAATTTGTCATGATTTAAATGTTTGTTTGTTTGTTTTTAAGGACTCAGAGAATACCAGAATTGGTATTATGATAAGTAACAAATTTATTTAAAAATAAAACATCAAAATATAAATTAGTTTTAATTAATTTTTTTTTTCTCTTCTTTTAGTCTTCATAATTTGGGTTGTAAAGGAGAGAACAGTTTAGATTTAGTGAAAACTTTTGAGATTCCTGAAGGTCTTGATCTTCTCACTGTTCGGTAAGTCAATACATCGTTCACTAAGCAATATACAATATATATTCTCTTCCCACTAAAACACTTTACATAAAGAAGAAAAAGGTTTAAAAATATCTAAAAAATTATTGACACCAAATTACATGACTCAAAAATCTGCACGTGGCAGATTTTTGAGTCACGTAACTTGGGTAACTCGAGTCATTTTTAAGCCCTTACTAAGTTAAATTTATATAAGTAAATTATGTATATTTGACAATGTTTTTTTTTTTTTTTTTAACAAAGTGTGTTTTAAGATTTTATAATGTTTAGAATTTCACAATGCTGTTTGTTATATTCTTGCTTATTTTGCTTAATTCAGGGACCACATTGCACAAGTTGTCAAGATGTCACATCGAATAATGGCAATGGTGCAGAGAACCTTGACATGCAGAAATAAAGAGGTTATAATGCCTTTGTATGCATGGCCTTGATCAGGCTTTGTATGAATTATTGTGCACAGATTTGGTCACTGGGTTTTCATGGTGATGAGGATATGTTAGAAAGGGTGCAGAGAAGATTCACAAAGGTGGTCAGTGGTCTTTGGAATGTGAAGTATAAGGACAGATTGAGAGAATGTAAATTGCAAAGACTCGTGAATAGGAGGAGGAGAAAGGGGAATATGATTGGGACATATAAGTTAGTTAGAGGTTGTTATCAGGTTGACATGGAAGAGATTTTTCATAGAATGGGAGAGGTGGGGGGGGGGTAGACCAAATGGCCATGCTGGAAATTTAAGGATGGTGAGAGCAGAGGAGTGAGGAGCAGGTTCTTTGCATGGAGAGTGGTTAGTGAGTGGAATTCATTGCCTGAGTGTGGGCTGTGAATGTAGACACATAATCAGTTTAAGGCACAGTTAGATGAGCATTGTGTGCAAGTGTGAGACCCATCCATGATGAGTCTGACTGCATGGAGGTCAGATGTTAAGAATAATAAAATAATAATAATTTCTTCCCTTCCTACTCTCCTTTAGAGTGAAATAAAGACCTACCATTCGATTTGATTCTACACTCTGTAGTACCTGAAAGCATGGAACAGATCTCCAGCCAAAAGACTGCGAGTTTGAATCCCGACGTGGGCATGGATGTTTGCGATTGTCTATGAAAATACTAGTGGTGGGGTGGGAATTAGATGGTGTTGATGGATTGAGAGACAGAGTTGTAGAGTAGGTATCCCTTTCTCGATGAGTCTTTGGACTGCCTGGAGGTGTCGTAATCATAATAATCACTAATCTGTTAGAAAGGAAGTGTTCTAACATGCTGCATCAGTACTCCTTTCTGGGTCAGTATTTTTAAAAAAAGAAATCTTCAAAAAGTTCACTAAACCATGAGGGCAAAGTCATATTGCAAGTTTTATGTCTTTCCAACCATTAGAGAAATGGCCTACTTAAAATAGTACTTCTTTTTCATCTCACAAAAGAGTCAGACTGGCTGCAGAACATATGCTGGCTTCAGTTTTAGTTGCTCTGGCTGTAATGTGAATTAAACCAATGATACTCATGATTGAACTATCATTCCAGCCTTTTCATTTTATAGGTATTAGCAGCTATTTTTTTTCTTATGTTATGCAACCTCCTGAAGGTTCTGTTAGCCATATAGACAACAAAACATGTTGAGGAAATACATCTAGTATCAATAGAGAACATATACAAGTTAAAACCTGGTTATCTATTACTAAACCAAACTAATCCTATACTCAATATTTTGGAAGGAAATTCTGATAATCACAATCGGCGATCACTAAAGAACTGTATTAAATTTCATTAGTATGTATTAAATATATTTTTTTAAATTGCAAATGTAACAAGTATGCTCTTGATTCTTTTGTTTGTGCTGCTATTTAACTTAGCATTGTAATATCCTTATAATGCTTATTAATTTGTTCGTTTGAAAATTAAACATACAAACTTATTGTTTTAATACTGACCATATTGTAATGCATACGAACAACTTGCATTCTTTGCCTACCAGTTTCGCTAGCAAACTGTCTAGCTTTTTCAAGGCGTTGACGGAAAAGCATGAAAATACTAGTAAATGCAAATTGAAAGGAACAGAAAAACATTGTAAACAATCTAGTAGCTAAGGTTACACGTTCACGTGACAGAGACTGAGAGGACTTATTGTTCTTATTTATTATCACGCATGCGTGTTTGTTGTAAATGCGTAATGTGATTACTGGCTAGCTGTAGTTCAAATGGATTTAGAGAGAGGATCAGGTTTTTCCACGAACTGTTCAGAATAGTACCCTGATTTCTGTTGAGGTTTCTGCCAGTTATTAACACTATTGTGGCTTCCTTGAATAAACGATGTCTGTAGTTGTCATCCAAATATGGCATGAAGCTGTTTTGCCACTCTATCGTGTAGTTAGACATACAGAAATTATGTGCTAAGCCGGAAGAAATATTTCTGTTGAGATTTACATCACCAACATGTTCTTTTTGTCTGATCTCTAAACTACGTGAAGTTTGTCCGATGTAGGCAAGATCACAGGAGCAAGGAATGTAATATACTCCTGGATATTTGTAGAATGGCACCTTATCTTTTGGGGATCCTAAAAACTGTCTGATGCTGGTGGTTAGTTTGAAGACCACTCTGATGTTGTAGGCTTTTAGTATTCTGGCTATTTGATAAGAAATTGACCTGATGAAAGGGATCACTACAGTAGAAATGTGCTGGAAGCTTGATTCTTCTTGTCTTCCGTATAGATATTTTTTGATGATGTTCGGAGGATATCCATTTTGTGATAATGTGTTGGCTATTAGTGAGAGTTCAGTCTGTGTATCCTCCTCTTCTGATATAAACTTTCGGGCTCTATTTTTCAACATATGGATAATGCTCAATTTGTGTGTCCTGTGATGGTTTGAAGTATAATGAAGATATCTTCCAGTGTCTGTAGGCTTTCTGTAAATTGATAATTTGACACTATTTGATTGTCTCTTTTTCAAGATGTCTAAAAAATGCAGTTGGCTGTTGTTTTCCACTTCCAGAATGAAAATGCAAGATCTCCTATGTAACGGTTCTACGTACCAAATTATAGATCGAGATCCCACTATGTCTCAAAGGAAAAAAGTTCGAAAATTACTGAAAAAAAGTGACTTCCTGGCCAAAAGAAATCATCAAAAATATAAAACCCAGTTCATGTTAAACCACCCCGCATGCATGGATTACCAAAAATCCAGAAATCTAATATCCCCTACTGGTTACAAGTGTTCCACTTGTGAAAGATGTCACATGACACAGTTCTGAGTGTAATTGGCTACTGTGATCCTAACAACTTAAGACTGCTATGCGTGTTGACTTCTAAACCAATAGAATATTGCTTATTTCAAAGAAAATAAGCCGAAATATTATACCTATGCTCTGTTTTTTGCACAGAGAATCCCTAGTTTTAAAAATGTTACCGGCAATATTAAAACCTGTACTAGACCAAGTTGCAAATATAGTAAATTACATCAAGTCAAGACCTTTAAAAGCAAGCCTTTTTTTAAAAAAAACTTTGCATATCTATGGAAGCCAAGTACGAATCTTTGCTTTTGCACACTGAAATAACATGGTTATCCAGGGGTAAAGTGCTATTCTGAATTTTAGAACTTAAGAATGAATTATTGGCCTTTTTTCAAAATGAAGGTACAGATGCTTTTGTAAAATGTCTGCAAAATGATATTTGGTGTGCTAAAATGGCATATTTAGCTGATATTTTTATTACTTAAATAGCGTTAATACAAGTATCCAAGGGAAAAATGAAGATATTTTGACATCCACTGGCAAATTGTCAGCTTTTCAGAAAAAAGTATCTCTTCCGAAAAACTGCATATCAGAAAAAAATACAGTAGATATGTTTCCGTCGCTCCATAATAAAAATATCGAGGGAATTATTTCTGTTATAACAGAACATTTAACAATATTGGAAGAAAAGATTTCGAGTTACTTTCCTTCATTAAATATACACAGTTATGACTGGATACGAAATCCGTTTGGCACAATTAATACATCTAGTTGTGAATTTTCGTTACAAGAAGAACAATTAGTTACCTTGTCAACAGATCGTACTCTAAAAATGAAATTCTCTGAAATACTCATAACTTGAGGAATTTTGGATTTTTATCCAAGCTTTCTCCACAAGGTCAGTGAAAATTTTGCTGCAGTTTTCAACATTATATTTACGTGAACTCGGTTTCTCAATATTAAACTAAAAAGCTTGAAAGACTTACTAATATAGGCAAAGAGATGAGGGTAGCTATATCACATATTAGACGTGATATTGTTGAAATCTGCAAAAGCCAACATGCTCAAGTATCACATTAAAATAAGTTCCATTTTTATAAAAGGGCAAGTTGATGCATATTTTTATTGTTAGTTTTATGACCCATTCTTTTGGTGTTCCCCAAATTTTTCTTATAATCAAAAGTGTTCCGTAACTTTGAAAAGGTTAAGAACCACTGGCATAAATAGTCCCACTTATAAACTAGCCCAACAGTTAGCCAAGTCGCTTGCCGCCCTTACTGGCATCTCTCCTACTTTTGTAAAAACATTCAGTTCATTTCAAAACACTAGTTGAAAATCACATCCTTAAAAATTCAGACATAATGGTTAGTTTTGATGTTACCTCTTTATTTACCAATGTACCACTGATATAGACACCCTTGATTTGATCAAGTCTAAATTTTCCCCTGATATCTCTGAATTATTCAAATTTAGTATGTACGCAGGTTACTTTACATGGGGAGGAAAAATCTACAAACAGATTAATGGTACTGCTATAGGTTTCCTCCTCTCACCCCCTTTAGCAAACTTTTACATAGAACACTTTGAAAACAAAGTACTTACCACAGCTACATATAAGCCACTAGTGTGATTACGTTAGGTAGATGATGTGTTTGCCATTTGGCTCCCCCGTGGACAAGACACTTTAGATGCAATTGTCACCTATCTAAACAGCCAACATCCCAAAATCCACTTCCCAATAGAAAAAGAATCAAATAACTGTTTACCATTTCGTGACACATTAGTCACCTGTCTTTCAGATGGATCACTATCTTTTTCCATTTACAGAAAGCCAACACACACAAAAAGATATCTACATAAACAATCGCATCCAGTTCAACAGTAGGGCATTTTAAAAACACTTAACACAGAGCCATTTGTGCTAACGATACAGCTCTGTCCACATAACTCAAATATCTGCGGCATACGTTCTTGGCCAATGGCCACAATCCCTACAAAATAGATAAAATACTCCATAGCCCCATTACCCCTCCCTCTCTCCCCTAATACACAAGAACACAACATTACCATTTCTATTCCCTATGTCAGAGATACATCAGAAAAGATAGCCAAAGTACTGATGAAACATGGCCTTTGCACCACATTCAAACCTCATGTTAAACTAGCAACTCTGATCTGCTCACCTAAGGATAAACTTCACCCTCTAGCACACCCTGGAGTGTATGAAGTTCCTTGTGACTTGGTCTACTATGGGCAAACAGGAAGATCAGTTAATATCTGTCTGGAAGAACATAAAAAAATATATTCACTACTATTACTATGGCAAGTCAGGACTAGCAGACCATGTGTTGGATACCCCCCCCCCTTTCACACAGGATTAGATTGAAGAAAACGAATGTGCTATTTAGAAGCTGTTATAGATCTGAAAGATTATTTTTTGAGTTAGCAATGGCTTTAAAAAATTCTCTTAACCTAAACAAATGTGGTTGCATTAATTTGTCAAAAATTTGGGAGAGTGTTATTGTAAGAACAACTTCCACATAGCTGGAATGGTGTTTTTAATTTACAACATTAGAGGACACCAAATAGGACTTTAGATCTTTTGTCCATTACAATTATTGTTTCACTTACTCACTGTCACGTATACTAGCTGTGTTGTGCTCTGATGATGCTGATTTGAAATTCAGCAAAATATAAGCAGTTAATAAAACATCTTTCGATAAAATTTTTTAGCTTTGTTAATACTGTTAAAAATAAGTAATGAATAACCGGCAACACCTAAGCTTATCTGTTAGATAGAGTTAAGGATATGACAAACTATTATTCCTGTAGCAAGAGAAGCCAAGTTCTTGGAACTCAACTTTGATAGAAAACTTGCATTCGTTGTACATACATGTTCGTCAACAAAGAGAAAAGTGCAAGAGAGCATTGCATCTCCTTCACACTATATCTATATTGAGTGGGGTGTAGATCAATATTCATTGTTTTGTCTGGTTCAAAGCTGTATAACTGAGAGGAGACCTCCACATTTTCTTTTAAAAGAATGCGGAGAATATACCAGGGCTTCTGCCCTAATGCCCAATCCTCACCTTCTTGTGGTGCACCCTGTTGGGTATCTACCTGGATACTGAACAAACGAGGATGGGTGCTGGCAATTTGGGATTTAGCTGACCAAATTGTATTCCTATTGGTTAAACCAAAATGCAAAATGATCGTACAACATGACAAAATTTCATGCCAGCTGGAGCGTTGCCTGGTGAAACAAGGCCCCCGTTGTTTTCGCCAGGGAACCAGGGCGAACAGCGAAAAGTCAGCTACTGGAATAAATCTGAAAACACACCCCAACTCAACATCACCAGAGTTAAAGATCGGTACTATCAACATAAGAAGCCTGAATGGCAAAGAAATGGAGCTAGCGGAGGAATTAGATAAGTACCAGATCGACATAATAGGGGTGACTGAAACAAAAAAGACAAAAACTGGTGAGATCTTTTTGAGCAATAAATACAAAATGTTCAGGCAATGACAATCAAGAAAAAGGAGTAGCAGCTATAGTATTCAACACAAAATACGAGGCTCATCTTCTTGAATGGCAGGCACTGTCAAATAGTGTGATTTGGGCAAATATGAGAATGGGGAACTGGACAATGAGACTTATTTGTGCCTATGGTCCCACAGAAGGTTCTACTAAGGTAGAAGTGGAGGAATTTATTGAGGCTCTAGAGAAAGCTACTGACACAATGAAAAAGAAAAAGTTGGTCCTTGTTGAGGAGCTAAATAGTAGAGTAGGAAATGATTGTCAGACACAAAAAAGTTTTGGGAAAATTTGGAGAAAAGAGCAAAGCTAATAATAATGGCAAATACATGTTGGATTTCTGCTCAGGACATGGACTGGTTATTACTAACACTATGTTCCAACATAAAAATGTGCACAAATTCACACGATGAGAAGAGGCAAGGAATAAGAAAAGTCTCATTGACTATGTTATTGTTGATAGTGATGTTTTCTCCCTGGTGCAGGACACCAGAGTGTACAGAGGATTTGAAATTGGAAGTGATCACTATTTAGTCTTCAGCAGGATAAAATTGAATTTCATATTGAAAAGAATGACATGTAAGAAAGTTTTAAAGCGAATAAAAGTTGAGCAGCTCTCAGATGTTCATGTTCTCAAACTCTTTCATTTTGAAAGAGTTTGAGAACAGGAACCAAACCTTGGAGATTCAGTGGCAGGCCATGAAGAAAACCCTGATTAATTCAGCTAGAGAGGCATGTGGTGAAGTTGTCTGAAGGATAGAAAAATTAGAATTCCATGGTGGACACAGGAGGTTAAAGAGGCAGAGAAGGAAAAGAAGAAAGCATATTAAAAGTTCCTGGCAAATAAGTCAGCTTGTGCTCTTAAAGAATACAGACACAAATGTAAGAAAGCTAAACAGTGTGTAAAACTAGCTAAACAAAAGTCATGGGAGGACTTTGGCAAGAACATAGCAAATAAATATCAAGAAGGTGGCAAAATATTCTGGAGGTTGTTGAAGAAACTTAGGAATGGAGGAAAGAGTGCTGTAAAAGGAGTTAGAGATGATAAAGGTGACATGAAAACGGAAGAAAAAGATATCCTTGAAGTATGGAGTAATTACTTTGAAAATTTGCTAAATGAAAGAGGCAGTGATGACAGCACAGTGATAAAAAAAACACTGACCAGGCATGCAGTCAGGAATTCATATCTATACTCGAAGTAGAACAAGCCATCAAAGGCTTGAAATGTGGAAAGGCAGCAGGAGTAGATGATATTCGACCAGAAATGCTGAAGTATGGTGGTATAAAAGTCTTACAATGGCTGCACTGCATAGTTCAGAAGGCCTGGACAGAGGGACAAATTCCCGATGATTGGAGTAGAGCTCTCATAGTACCCATATATAAAAAGGGAAATAAAACTGAATGTGAGAATTACAAAGGTATATCCCTACTGAGTGTTCCTGGTAAGATATATGCAAGTATACTTGAGAAACGATTGAGAAGAATTGTGGAAGAAAAGCTTGGTGAAGAACAAGCTGGATTCAGGTCAAATAGAGGCTGCCAGGATCAGATCTGCACTATGACAAATAGTGGAGAAATCATAGGAATATAACAAAGATCTGTATTTAAGTTTTGTTGATTTGGAAAAGGCATATGACAAGGTGCCAAGAGAGAAGCTATTCAGTATGCTACAGTTATATGGTGTCAATGGAGCATTATATCAAGCAATACTTAGTCTTTGAGTTGTATTTATTATCTATATGGATCACATTATGAAGGAAAGTGGTATTAAACATGATATCAAAATTGGAGATGTTAATGTCAGCTCTTTGCTTTATGTTAACAATGTTATACTTCTAAATAAATCTGCTACAAGTCTGCAAGATTCCCTGAGTAAATTGAATAACTGTTGTAATAGATATGGTATGAAGGTCAGCATTAAAATGACAAAGACAATGAAAATAGGAGAATCATTGAAAATGTCAACTGTGTTGTGAATGAAGAACCTGTGGAACAAGTAAAACATTTCAGCTACTTAGGCACGATTTTTAGTGGAGATTGTAAATTAAATATGGAAATAGACATCAGAATCAACAAAGCTGGTATGGTAGGAAGTCAATTGAATAAATTCATATGGAATAAGAGAAATTAGTCGGAATGCTAAATTAGCTGTATACAAGACAGTGTTCAAACCAGTTTTAACTTATGGATCTGAGAGCTGGGTCAGAAGTAAAACACTTGACCAAAGACTAGAGACCGCAGATGTGAGAGTCCTGAGAAAGATTAGAGGCATGAACAAATGGCTTCGATGGCAATATCATATTAGGAGAGTACTTGACATTGTCAGTATCCAGGAATGCGTTTAGCTGAGCTAATCTCAGGTGGTATGGCAAGGAAAGATTAGTAAAACAAGTGTTCTCTGCCAAGTTGGCAGGAAAACGACCCAGAGGAAGACCAAGATAAAGGCGGATTGATACAGTGAAAAGTGCCTTAGACGATAGAAATATAAGATCTGGTAATGTTGGAGATCTTGACAAGTAACAGACTGGTTTGGAGGAAAATTGTAGATAAGAAGTTAGTAATGATGTAAATTTTTCATGTAGTACTATCATATCCTGCACCCCTTGAGAGTACATGGCAGGAATTTGATGATGATGATTATCTTAATATGCCCTTGTATGTTTAAAGGTGGATTATAGGTCTGAAGTCAATAGTTCTGCAAGGCAGAGTAGTCTATGATGATTGGATCCTATTCATCATCAGAGATCCAACATCTCATTCAAAATCTTTATTGTGAATGGACCTGCTCTGTCATTTACACAGAAACAGTTCTCCCTTAAAAATTGTCTCTTCCTATGCATCCTGATGTGAGCTAGTATCATTTATCTGCGTTGGGAAACTCATTATTACACACACACACACACACATCAGACTGGCATCCATTCCTTTGGCACACATGTTAAAGAGATTTTTTTTTTTTCCCCCCGCTGAATCTGATGTTCTGTAAATGAAAGAATCAGCCTGATATTTAGACTTTCTGATTAAATTTTGAAAAGTGCTGATGGCTTTGCAGTTTGGGATGATGCTTCTTTGTTAGCATATTGGGACTAATTTGAAAAATTTAATATTATTTAATGTGATACTTTGTTTTTGCACTGAAAGAATGGTTTGCATTCATCCAACTATGATTACCACAGACTGCATTATATAGAGAATGAAAATATTTTTTGATTTGTATTTTGCTTATGGATGAAAACTAGATACTTGGTTCACATAGATTCTTGTATGAATGCAGAGAACTGATCAGGACCTCTGACACACTGTCCAGTCCTCACTTTCTTGTGATGCACCTCATTCTTAGGTATCTGCTTGGATACTGAATAAATGAGGATGGGCTGGCAATTAGCTGACTAGTTGTATTTTGTATTGACTTATAATGATGGTACAGTCTGATGTCATACTGATTGGGATATCATTCAGTTAAACAAATGTTGCTGCTGTTTTCATCAGAGTGAACAATGAAAGTTACTGTCACTCATTTTGTTTCATTTTTCATGTTTCTAATTTCATTTCTCATGTCTTTTAAGTTAATGCTCCTCCTTAAATACTTGCAACCTTGCACCCTCTGTCACTAGAAAGGTGCCAAACTGAACAACAACCTCCAGAATTTCTGTTCCTCCTTTCCTTGGTCTTATTATTGCACCTGCTCCAAACAAGTATGGAATTTTTTCTCATTGGCTTTGAATATCTTCATCCCCATCTATCCAAAATCCTTGCCTGCTTCTCAAGCCCTGGTTCAGCACAAAGTGTATCAAAGCAACTAAAGAAAAGCATGCAACAAGTGCAAGACAGTCAGCACATCTAAATCTCATTTCATAAATGTCAACAGCAGAAAACTTGCTTCCTGTCTAAATAGAATCCATTCCTTCTGGTCCCTTACTTTTAAGGCCATTGAATGTAACTTCTGTTCACCTGCACTTCTACTTGCTGCTCTTGTTCTGATAGTACCACTTACTTTAGCCAAGGACAAAGCTGACCTCTTAGCATCACTCTTTTCCTCAAACTCCTGCATAAATGATGAAGGCAGATCACCTCCTACCATACCAGAATCTGAGCACCATATTTCTCCTGTAGTTTTTCAACAAAAAATACATCAGAAAATTACTAACTAAAGCCTTCTGGTCCTTACGGCATCCTCTACAATCTGTTATACGTTGCTGGTTCTTATTCCACTGCATGGAAGCAATCGCATATCCAGCCTATCCCAAAAAAGGGAGTTAGAAGTCTATCATCAAACTACTGACCAATCATCATCATCTCAGTCCTCTCCAGAATAATGGAGAAAGTCATCAGTAGCCAACTTCTCCACTGTCTAGAGGTCTATCAGTTAATCAGCTGACCTCTCAGTTTACCCCCACCACCACCACCGCTCACTGGATACATGCTATGGATAGGTTCAGAAAAACTTGTGCTGTTGCTCTTGACATTTCCAGAGCTTTTGACCATATCTGTCATTGAGGCCTACTAAACAAATTGCCATCCTTTGGTCTATCTACTGCCCTCTGTAATTGTGTTGCCAGCTTCCTCTCTGGTCATTCATTGCATGTCATGGTGGATGGCTTCACCACCAGTGCAGAGTACTCTCTTCTGTACATAAATGACCTACTCTCAATCATCACTGATCCTATCCACAGCTTTGCAGATGATAGTACTCTCCAGTTTGCTTACTCATTTCATAAACCATGCAGTGTGCTGACATCCCAAGTCAAGAACATCTTCAACGAATGCCATAAACATTGATCTACATTACCATTCTTCAGTGGGATGAGGACAGTCTGGTCACCTTCAGTGCCACCAAAAGGTAATTTTGCCTTTTCTCTTGCAAAAGAGATATCACTGCACCTATCCTTACCTTCAGTAATATAAGAATCACCAGACTTCTGCTTGGACTTATCTGCAGTCTCTCCTGTTTTATTAACTGTATCTTGAAATAATAACTATGCGAGTCATATTCGAGCAATAGTGATATATAATCAGTGCCGGCCTTGTCTATAAAGGGGCTCAGATGCAAGAAACCTTTTGGGGCCCTAAAATATTTTTCAAAGGTAAAAATTAAAGGATTCGAAATAAACGTATTGTAAAACCTCTTACTGTAAATGATTTTGACATAGGAAAGCAAAAAAAAAAAAAAAACACATTCAAAATATAACAGGTTAACATAACATTTACTGAACACAAAAAAGTATTAAATAATTAAAATAAATAAATATTTAACACAAACAAAAGTAACCTGGCTCACCAACTAGCACATAAAAACTATTTACAATTAATTATTGTTTAAAGTAATAAAAAAAATTAATTTAAGCACATTAAAAAATAAATAGCTTTACTATTTAGGGGCTTAGTTTTACTAACATGTATATTGCTTAATATGTATTTATTTAAATATGCGATTTTTATTTTTGCTATGTCATTAATCATTTCCGAAACGTTACAATTTTTTTGGCAATTTCCTTTTCGATGCTTAATATAGCAAGAGCAAGTGTATTTAAACGTTCTTTGCACATACTTGACCGAAGATAATTCTTTATCAGTTTTAATTTGCTAAAAGAATGCTCTGCACTTGCTATAGTAACTGGTAACATAAAGAAAATGTTCAATACAGTTAGCACATTTGGAAATAGTTCATTATATTATTTAATATATATTGCAATATGTCTTGTGCGTTATTTACATTTTTTGGTCCAAGATCAATTCTCGTAACAAATCAATTTCCTGAATTGTCTTCATTTACATCTTTACTATATTATTTTACAAAATCCCTTGGGCGGTTTTATAGTTCATTTTTTTCTAATGTTTTTATATCAGTGATTAATTTAAAATAAGAAATAACATTGGGTATATTTTTAAATCTCTCATCTATTTGTACAATAACAGTATCAATCACAAGTTGAAAAAGTGACATCTAAATTCCTCTACCGGAAACTTCATCTTCTGCTAGATCGGAAAATAATCTTTTTCTTTCTTTTTCGAATTCGTTTTTCAGGGAAGTCTTTGGAAATATTCAAGTTTCATGCTATCATTTTTGCATCATCTCAAAATGTGTTAAATTTTGATCTTAAATTTTGGATTTTATTTTTAATTTTATTCACTAAATTAAAAGCAGTCAAGAATAATTGTTTTTGCTTGAAATAGTTTGTTGATACTATTAATTTTTGACAATATTGTAAACCACACCGATAAGCTTAAAATAAATGGCATTTCTTGTAATGAATCTAGTAGACTTTTAGCTTTGGATACTGCTCTGTTATCGTTAATTGCACTAGTAAATTCTTCCATTGCATTATAAGTTTGTTCAAACTGTGTATACACTGCTTTGACTGTGTCTATTTTGGCTTCCCATCGAGTATCACATAATGGTTTAAGCGTAATATGTAAATGCTTTTGTATAATTTCCCATCTTTTTGTAGATGCAGAAAATATGCAGTATAAACATTGCAATATTCCAAAAATTTTTTTACAATATATACTACTGGAAGCAGTATCACAAATTATCAAATTAAAAGAATGTGATAAGCAAGGTACATAAATTGCATGAGGGTTTAAACTAATTATTCTAGATTGTATGCCTTTATATGTTCCTTCATATTGCTACCGTTATCGTATGCTTGCCCTCTACAAATTCATAATATCTAAATCAAGCTCACCTATTCTTTTTAAAAGCGAATTTGCTAGTCTTTACCAGTTCCTTCAATAAATCCTATAAATGACTCATTTGTAATTAATTTTTTGTTTACAAAATTTACATATCTAATAATTATTGAAGTTTGTTCCTTGTGAGAAATATCAGGAGTACAATCTATTTGGATACTGTAATATATGGCTACTTTTATATCGTCTTCAATTTTATTAAGGACTTCATTACCTAATGCAGCAATAATTTCCAATTGAAATCTATGCAGCAAATGATGCACAATTCTTTTTTTTTTTCGTATTTTTAATTCTGTTTACATGATCCATTAGCACAGGATCACATTCACATAATAATTCTATTAAACTTAAAAAACTTTCATTATTCGACGTTCCTATTGTTTCATGGATCCTCGAAATGACAGATTATTACTTGCTAAAAATAGAATTACATCTACAATTCTTTGGAATAGTTAGACGTTCCGTTTCTTTATTTATATTAATTTGATTTGTTCTGTCAACAGTCGAACATAAATTAAGCCTTTTTAATAATTCTTGCCAAGCAATAAAATAATTAAAGTGACCAACAGAAAGCTCATGATCTCGAATTACAGATGACAGTTTTCTCGATTTAAAAACCATATATAAATCGTGTTGATTGATCTTTTCCTCTTCTTTTGGAAAATAATACACAACAAAAGCAAAATACTGAGTCTTGAGCTTTTGAGTAAACTAACCAGCTGTGAAGCTGAGTTTTGCCATTTGGCATTTTTTTTTTTTTAAATAGTACAATGTAGAAAATGATCTACCTTCACCATTCTTAACGAATGCATCTTGATGATGATGTTTAGGTTCGGTTTTAACACAAAATAATCTAAATTTATCAGTTATAATATTTGGCCACAAACCTGGATCATTTATATTCACTTGATCACCATCGTTATTATTGTTTTCATCATTATTTGCTGTATCCAAAATGTTTGTATAATCAGACGCATCTTTTTCGACGAATCCCATAGTTTCTACATTTTTGTTGAAAAGTTGTGTAGCTTGTTTGGAGTTTTCTTCTTCAGTTGAAGTTTGAATCGCAACTGCTGAAGTCTTAGCAATTTCGTTGTCAGATTTATTTTGTAGCCATGAAAACAAATCTACTTGTGCCTTTTTGAGATTTTGCTTTTCTTCTTTTTTCTTTTCTGCTGATTTCCTTTTTTGACACCCAGAGGGATACTTTCTTGGACATTATGGGTTAGGCTTTGCCTGTTGAATAAGTAAATAATATTAAATATTAATAAATTAAAGACTTAATTTGGTATGTTAGTCAAGTAAATAATTGTTTAATATCCGACATGTTTCACTGACAAATATCTGTCAGCATTTTCAGGGATACACTGGTAAGCAATGGAAAGTAACAAAAACTAGGAAACTAACCGACAATTCTAAAAATTATATAAAGTTATATTACTGTGCATGATACAATACACGTCGCAAGCACAACGTTTTATTTGTTGTAATTTTCATGAAAGTTCATTTCTTTTTGGTTAAATGATCTAATAAGAGTTTTCCATATATCTGGTAGGATTAGGCCTTGATTCCTATTTAAGTTACCTGTTGAACGGGCGACTGTAGCAGCTTCTTTGAATGTCCTGGAATGGTAGTTCTCTTCTATGTAGGGCATATGACTCATATCCCATTCAATATTATGGTTGGTAGAGGCGAAGTGGGAAGAAAGTCCTGATATATCTTGTCTGTTTTTCCTTACATAGCCTATGTGTTCTTTCTTTCTTCAAAACTTCTAGATGTCTGTCTGATGTAATTGATGCCACATGAACAGGGTATGCTGTAAACTCCAGAGTATTTGTAGAAAGGATAGCTATCTTTCGGGGGATCTTATAAACTTTTGAATGGTCTCCATAGGCTTGAAGATTACTCTGATATTATATGGTTTTAGAAGAAGAGCCAATTTTTTGGATATGGTACTAACAAATGGAATTGTTATAGAGCTGATGTATTGGGTTTCATCTCGTCTTTGTGGTATGTCATTGAAGAGAATCTTGTTGATGAGTCTTGTAGGGTAGCCATTTAGGGATATCCCATCTATCCCAATGGCTTTAACAGGCCTTTAAGGCCCACAACCTTCCAAGCATGCTTGGATTTCGTAACCACAATACGAGGATAGAATGGTCACTCCTATGCTTCGACCATTTAGGGATAGATCTCTGGATATTTTCATTAATTCTTGTAAGTCGCCAGGGTCTGTGGTACACTGTATAGCTCTTTTTTTAAGCATATGGATAATGCTGAGTTTCTCGGATATGTGGTGAGATGAGTCGAAATGGAGGTAGCGCCCAGTGTTGGTAGGTTTTCTATATACCGACAGGTTGATGCTATTGTCAGTTTGTTTCTTAATAAGGACATCTAGGAATGGAAGTTTATTATCTTTTTCTAGTTCCAATGTGAACTTGATAGTGTTATGGAAGCAATTCATTTTGTTTAGATAATCCATTAATTTTTCTTTTTTGTGATTCCAAATGATGAAGATGTCGTCAACCTACCTAAATCATGTAGTTGGTTTAGGAGTAATTTGGGATAAAATTTTAGTTTCCAAATTTTCCAAGAATAGGTCAGCACAAGAAGGAAAGAGAGGGCTATCCATGGCTAATCCAGTGAGTTGTTTGTAGTAGGTTTTTTGCCATGTAAAATAATTCGAAGTTAAACAATGCTTGAACAACTTGGTGATGTTTGGTGGGAGTTTTCTAAGATGTCGATGACTTCTGAAACTGGAATATTTGTGAATAGAGATGTGACATCCAGGCTAGCCATAATATTATCTTCAGAGATATGGGTGTTCTTTAATTTCTCTAAGAAATGTTGGGAGTTCTTGATATAAGAATCTGTGTTGTGAATGTGTTCCTGTAACATTTTGGCTAGATATTTTGATAGTTTGTAAGTAAATGCTGACAGATATTAGTCAGTGAAACATGTCAGATATTAAACAATTATTTACTTGACTAACATACCGAATTAAGTCTTTAATTTATTAATACTAGTGGTCAAGAAAAAAGGTCATAATATTAATTATATTTATCCCATGAATTAACAGAAAGTTAAATATGTACATAGTTTACAATATTACAAAATTTTAGAAACACTCAAGGCATGTGTTTATTTTTTCGTTTGTTTACTTCAGTACATCAGTTTCACCCTTATCTATCACTGTTAACTGAGTTGAAATTAACGTAGTTGAGATCTAATCACGTGCAGACAACACTTCATAATCCTGAATATTGATAATACATTTTACATAGCTTTAAAAATAACTTACCGTATTTACTGGAATATAACTGGTCCTCATGTATAACTCACACCCCTGATTTTACTTTGCGAAAAAAAGAAATTGAAAGGTTTCGCGTAACCTCGCACAGAAAAAAAAAATCACGTTCACCTCGTGGCACTAGTGACCCACTTCCCGTGGCAAATCACGCACCCTCCATACTAGCCAATACGTCTGCAGATGCAAGTAAAAGCAGGTCGTTTTATTGTATCACTGAATAAGGTACAAACATATGTAGTCTGTGTAATATATTTCTCAACAAATAGTGCAATTAGAGATAGCTGGGATAAAAATGGCACTAACTAATGAATCTCATGTCCCTTCGACCAAAAACTATATTTAGCTGCAAGCAAAACCATATGCTGCACTGGCAAACACTAAAAACTAGATGTGTGGGAGTCTGTTCCCCCAGTTCAAATACAGAGCAACAATAAAAATCAACAGAAAGTGTTAAAATTCGTAAATGTGTTAAAGCTAGGAAATATATAGTGAATATTGTTATGGCACTTTCAGATATTGAATTTGGTTGCAGAGAATTAACATTTCAATTCAAAAATTGTCTGCTGACTTTTATCTTTGACTCATGTGATCTTTTGTTAATACTGCCAATCATATGCACATATCTTTACTGGCCTAGTGCCATGGCTGTCTGTTCATTAGTCATTCGTGAAGGATTGTTCATTAAGTATCTCAAGTCTTGTAAATTATTGCTAATTTTTGCTTGAAATAATGGGAAAGCAGATGGTGCTATTTGGGTAGCATGCACACAAGGAAACTGCTCTCTAGGCAGGAAATAGCAATTGCAATATATGCGGGGATTTTACGAAAAAAACTGAAAACTTTAGTTTCCGAAAATCAATGTAAAGAAAATTTGCTTTTATATCTAATAAGTTAAACATATTAATTGACAATAAATACTTCCAATCCATATTTTAATGACTTATGATTTAATAAAATCCAAATCCAAATACACTTTAGAAAACGGATACATTCTTTATGAAACATGAAAAGATATATCAAATGATGGTAAAGGAGTCACGCCACGTCTGGATGCCTGACGAATAATGCAACAACTGAACTGGACAAAAGTTGTACATCAGTATATCACGGAGATAAATCAATGGCTTGGAAATAGGATGTTTGTTTCTAATTTTCTTATTACTTATTATTATGAAACAGTTAGTAGAGTTTAATTAATTATTGCATTTTTATTTGGTATAGCTGTACTTAATAAAATTGTCTTATATTAAGTTAAAATATGTGTCAGCGAAGATGTTTGAAATGTATTTTTTATTTAATTATTTTTTAAGATGAACCCTGGGTTGCATGCCGGAAAAAAGTCATTGGCGTGCCATGTTTGGCAGGCATGTTAAGGATTGTCCGCCTCTGTTCTAGACTAACCATATATAAAGAATATAATAAATATTTTTTCAACGGTTTCGATAACAAGCCAAATAATATAAATGTGTAACAGATTAGATAAAAACTAATGATGAATCAGGCATTTTAGGGTAAAAACAAAATAATGTTTGTTAATTCTTATACACTTCATAAACGCATCAAAAGGGTTAGGCAAAAACCCTAATATAATAGAGAAACACAGAGATATTATTATTACCAGGGGCCCTAAAATCCTGTCAATGAAATCCCTTTAGTTATAAGCAAAATTAGAAGAAGAAAAAATAAAATAAAAAATACGTTTCCGCAAATGTGTACCGACTGTGCCCACTCTATCGTGGGGCCCGGGTGCATTGCACCCCCCGAGATGGCCGGCCCTGTATATAATATGACGGTAAACTTCTTGAATGGCAGTTTGGCACTTTTAACTAGTGATCATTAAGGGTAAATTTCAAAATAGGAAATTGGACAATGAGATTTATTATTACATCTCACCTCTAAGGCACCAAAATCAATGCAACTATCACTGCATTACACAGATTCTGGAATGCTATATCTAGAACTACGATTGATTATACTGTATTTACTTGAATATAACTTGCCTTAGCGTATATCTCACATCCTTGATTTTACTTTACAAAAAAAGAAATGAGAAAGTTCTGCATGTACCTCGCACACGAAAATAAAAGTTTAAGCAGTGATGCTCAATTATGCTTGCAAGTACTGCAGATGGAAGAAAGTTGCCTCCTTATGTAAAATTCAAAAGGAAAACAATGCTGAAGGGAAAAATTGTCTGGAATTCATGTAAGAGTTGAAGATAAAGTGTGGATGGATGCTACAGTGGTTCAAGATTGGATTAGAACAGTTTGGGACAAACGGCCAGGGGCCTTACTTCGACACCCAACTTTCCTCTTGTGGGATAGTTTCCGTGGACACTTAGGACCCGAAATAGTAAAACAAACTTTCGGATGTGAAGGCCAATGTGGCCATTATTCCTGGTGGTCTTACACCTTGTCTACAGCCCTTGGATGTATGAATTATGTACGAAAATTCTATATGGAGTGAATGGCAACCAGAGCTTTGACCTGACTCTGGCAGGGAAGATTAAGAGACCATCATTAGAACTGTTGTGCAACTGGATTTTGAGAGCTTGGGACATGAATTTCCCAGAAATAATTGCCATCAGTTTTTAAAAACCAGCATCTCTAATGCCCTGGATGGGAGCAAAGGTAACGCCATTTGGGTAGATGGCCTTGACAGTACACATGAGGAAACCATTCTCAAGGCCAGAAGTAGCGATTGCAAATAAGAGAATCTTGGTAAGCCAGTACAAATTTTCATTTTTTTTTTTAATCAAGATCTTATGATTCTGAAATAATAAAAGGACAAGCAATAATGAAACTGTTTGTTTTAAATATAAAGAGCCAACAGGCTTCATTTCGGCAATATAAACACTATTTCAATTAAGGGGATATTAAATCCCACAGTGTTTTAAAACTGAATAAGAAACTCAGAGATTGGAATCAGAGAGTTTCATGCCGAATATAGTAAACTATAAAAATATCGGCGAATACTAGCATGAGCTAATGCAAGTAGTCCTAGTACGTAGTACAATATCGGGCAACTCGTTGCAAAGGTGAGTAAAGTTCTGATTGCTATTCTTTGGTATTTTCCATAATGTAAAAACACACTTCCTAGGAAATGTATGCTGTTATTACATTATGGTAGGAGGTCACTACCCATAGCAGAGTATATAAGTTCTTTTCGCTATACCCTTTGGTATTAATTTGGTCTAGCTACTCACTGATGAAGCCTCAAAAAAGGCTGAAACCAGTCTGGGTAGTGACCTCCTACCATAATGTAATAACAGCATACATTTCCTAGAAAGTGTGTTTTTACATTAATATTAATATCTTTCTTGTACAAATCCTCTACATACTTTTTCATCATTTTTTCACTTCTTCTTCCATTAAACTTTTGCATGAATTACTTTTAGAACTCCTAATAAAACAAACTTCCTAGTAACTTCATTTATCTTTCTATACAGATCCCTTGTGCTACCTCTAATGTTACTTTCTTCAATTTCCTTGCACCTTTAGATATTTTCCTCATCTTTGGAAATCTGCACTCAGTTTTCTTACCCTTTCTTTGTTTCTCTAAAGTTTTGTTCTACTTCTTTTTCTGCTATTTGTGCAATCTTTCTTTCTTGTTGCTTTGCTTCTTCTATTACTGTACATTTTGTTTCTTCCCACAGTTCTTTTAGTTCTCTTCCTGTCCTCTCCAAACTTTTTAATTTCTTTCTGACTTCTACTTTAAATGCTTCATCTACATGCCTTAAATCAAATTTCATACTGTCCTTTTGTTTCTTCTTAGCCCTTAATTTCAATTTAACTTCGGAATGAATATCAATAATTCATGATCTGTTCCATAATCTTGGTTGTTTTTGAATTTGTCAGCAGAATGTGGATAGCATTTATCCACATTCTGCTGGTAATAATATAATCTATTTGACCATTAAGTGAAGTGAATGTGTACAATCTTCTTTTTTGTTGAAAGTAAGTGTTTGCAACAAAGAAACTGCAGTTTCTTTGTTGGTCATCATCATGCATATCAAGGATTTAGGCCTAGCATGGCCTGTTCCTGCCTTAGAAGTCATCCCAAGTTCCGGCCTTAGAAGTCATGCCCTTCCAAGTTTCTTTGTTGGTGTGATTTATAATTTGTGCTCTGAAGATGCTGATTTGAAATCCAGTGAAATATTAGTATCTCAATAAATTATTTTGTTCTTCTGGTGTTATTCTGTACAAGTACTGTTATTAATAACCAACACCAAAGTCTATTGTTATGTTTATAAATCATTGATAGGTTAAGAACTAGCTATCCAAGTTGGAGATTGGCAGCTTACTGATGTTCATAAAGTTAGTTAGGTTGGTTTGAAGACATTTCAGCCTTGCTTAATCCCTTTGGGGAATTACAACAGAAGTTTTTATTTTTAATTTAAAGAGGAGAGCAGCTACAAAGAGGAAAAGCTGGTTCATTTTTGGAGATCTGAATAGCAAAATAGGAATTTCTTGACATACTGAAATATTTTGTGAAAATTAAAAAAAAATAATAATAAAAAAGGGAAAAAACTGGATTTCTGTTCAGGATGTGTACTATAAAGATATGGAGAGAAGACACAAGAAATAAGAAGTCTGTTATTGACAATGTTATGTTGAAAATGATATATCTTCCCACTGCTGTTCAAGGCAGGAGAATATACAGAGGATTAGAAATAGGAAACGGTCACCATTTAGTTTTAACCCGGCATTAGTAAGGCGGGAAAATGTAACAAAAGTGGGAAGGTGGGTCCCACACTAAACTTGCTTGCGTGCAACAGCTTGTTGTCTATGGAGTCGAGTAGTGGGTTACAGGAGGGGAAGCTATACTGAGGCATGACTCACTACCATGCGTTGGTAAAAAGTTATAGTCAATTTAAAATCTTTGGGGTCTGTGGCACCCCACCTTACTAATGCCGTTAGTAAGAAGGGGTGTCACATTTCTTTCAATGAATGAATGCATTGAAAAGAGAAATATGTGCAAAAGATTCAGAAAGAATCAAAGTCAAACAGATTTCATGTGCAAATTGCAGACTTTCATTATATACTTATAATGAAAGTCTGCAATTATGCATATATTTCAATATGTACTTTCATTAATGGAAAAAGGAAAAAAAAAACAGTTTAAAAGTAAGAACCAAACATTGGAGATTGTGTCTAAAATAGTACTCAAAATCAATTTCTATTTCTTTTTAGGAGCATGACTTCCATGAAGAGAAAAATTTTGTCTTCTACTTGACTCATAGAAGCCAAGCTGATATTGTATTTGATTTGTCACATATACTGACATATATACACAGGTAATGTGCTGAAACACTTGCCGGATTTGAATGTTTGGTTTATCAGTCGCTCTTTCTGTGTTGGTGCTTTTATTTTATGGTGAAACTTATCTTAGTGCAATTCTGGAGAAGTTATACTGAAAATCTCAATTGAGTTTGATTCTCATCAGGAAAAAAGAAATCTTATGGTTTTTTTTAGTTGGCGAGTTATCCAGTCTGATACGGCAGTAGCAGAGTTTTTTTGTCCCAGTAACTTGGTGTTTTATTCTGCATACAAGCAAATCATCCACGAGAACACACACACAATTTGCAGACAATATATAATAGTGGTGGTTGTTGGCAGTAAATGGTGCTGTGTTGATGATAGTAGTGTTGTATAGTTGGAGGATTAAGTAAGGAATACGGTGAGCTTTAATGGAGTAGCGTGCCATTCCACGATGATTCCTTGGAAGTGTCACATAATGATGATAATAAAGTATCAGTATTTGTTAAATTGCACATAAATAAAACAGACATCCATGAAATGTATGATTATTATGTATGCATTATACGATTATGTTAATAAATCATTACACTTATATGATAGTATCATTTTCAATGTTTGGATATTTTTGTGTTCTGAATTTCATAAGATTAAAAAAAATCTTTATAAAACAGATTACAGAAACAAGATCAGGATAAGCGAAATGCAGATCGTGGATATCGTAAATGCTTCATTAGCTCTTTTAAGTCTTGGAATTATCCAAAGCGTGAGGTGAGTTTCTTACTGCAGTAATTTGATTTGCAGAAGGGTGAATAATTCTGATGATGATCAGAATTATCCTCCCTTATTTATGTATATATTACTATGTAAAAAATGTATACTGATTATCAGCGAATAAAAGAAAATTCTTAGAAAACCAAGCAAAATATAAATAAAACAAATACACATAACAAATATTACAAGATGATTCGCTGCTCCATCACCCCAAACATATTCCTGGCATGCCTAAATGGATCACTGGACTAGCTTCTCCCTATAGTTACTTACTGAACTACTACATATACAGTATACAGATGTTTTTTTTTTTTTGTTTTTTTTTTTTTTTTTGTGTGTGTGTGTTATTTATATTTCAGGAACAAATCCCTTTCACTCTCCTCATAAGTTTTTTTTAATCATGCTGTCATTATTTCTAGAATTTATAAGATTACATGTTATTTGCTCCATCCAGTAACACATGGGATACATATATAACATCACAAACATTAATTGTTAATAATTCACTTCTAGTAATGAAAGTATTTCTATTCACACCTATTCTTTCTTTCCCTCATATTTCACTTGGCTCATTAACACTTTGAGTCCTAGACCTACTGGGACTTAAAGAACCCCGTATCCTGACTTTTTTAACTCTATTTAAAAAATTGCTGTCCAGTATTTCTATGGAATATCCAAATAATTATTTTGTTCCAATTAATTAATTGGAACAAAAATTTTAGTTATACATGTTACTCCAGAAATGGGTTGCAAGAAATAAAGGTTTTTGAAAAAAATAAAAAGTTAGTTTTTTATTAGTTTCTACTTATATTTACTTAGTATTTAAAATTCAACAAATTCAGTCAAAATATTTCATAAATAATGGAAATTATAAATAAAATTTGTGTGTTATTATTATGATGAAAATATCATTTTACATAGGGGTGTACATCACTATAATTATCCACTGTTGGCCACAAAAGTCAAGTGGTAACTTATTGAATTAGGCCATTCAGTTTTTGAAATGCCACGACCTCACGTACGATTGTGAACACAACTTGCTGGACGGCATCGAATTTCATCACCCCTCGTTAGAAGTTCTGCGTCACTGTCGCTTGACTCGGAGCTCACATTTGTGGGGAGATCTGCTTCCTCTTGTTCTGGATTGCTGTCTGCCCAATCATCTAATTCAGATCCTTATTGAATATTTCCTCAAGCATTTGTTGTAATTCACATTCACTCAGGAACCATTTTACACCCCTGTTTTGGGCACCACTGGGTTCTGGTCTGTCCATGGTGACAGAGAAATTCAAACTGATCTCTTGGATTAGAAGAAGAGAGTTGTGAATCCCTTATATTGTTTAGATTGGAGAAGCCAGAGTTATGATGGCACGATGTAATATAAACATGAAAACGTGCGATCATACATAACATGGCCGATGGGCAGGCATTACGATATACTAATATAAATTCCCTTTTTTATTGATAAAAGTCTGCCATCCTCATGGATAATGAAGCTGAAGGTTCAAATTTAACTACAGTACAGTCTGATAATGAATTTGAAGCATATATTATTATTTTCGGAATTTTTAATTTAGCGATTTAAATTTACATTGGGATTCTGGGTTCATGCGTGATCGATGTATATTTACATCGATAGGACTCAAAGTATTAATGATGATTCTCATCTTTACACCTTTTAGCAATTCAAATATACCAACCAAGTATAGCATTCTCCTTAATTATGGTTTTCTAATATATTCTCAAACAAACACATTATTTCCCACTTCCATGCAGATTTAGTCACAGTCAAGAACTTTCATGATGTGCGTCTGTCGATTCACAAGCAAGAAATTGCTGTAAGGCATGGTATTTTCACTTGCCTTGATGTAAACCTGTTAAGATAAATACAGCTGTAAATTACACTTTTATTTAAAAAAATTAAAATGTTAACAAAAAAAAAATTCTTGTTTGGAAACTTGCTCGAAAAATATAATTAATTATAAAAAACATAATACAAACATAAATATCCATTACATTTTATTATATTTATAAAATAACAAAAAATTTCAATAAAAATATTTAGAAACCCAATTTCATCTTTCACGGTTTTTATTAACTCAAACCTTCAATTTCATTACATTAACATTAACTTCAAGCCTGTCTTTAGTGAGACTGATGAGAAGCATTCCCCCATAACAGAGTTTTAATAGATGAAATTCTTCACTTATTTTTTTAGTTGCTTGTGGGAGGGGTCAGATTCACTTTGCTTATTTTTGAAGGAGAGAAAAGTTAGGGAAAACATTCTGGCTCTCCTGGAGCCATCAGCATGAAGGGAAAAAACAACCGATGACAATATCAGATGTCAAGTTGACATGCAATATCAGTCAAACATATACCTATCTTATTATTCTGTAATGCAAAGTTTTCTATTCAAATCCATAAACTTTTTAGGTATGCTAGTTTTGTGTTTGTTTGAAACAGATTAACTGACATTACTTATCCTTTTTTGTAGGGAAATTATAACTATGTTCACCAATTCAAAAAATAAATTTAATCACTAAAGTTTACTTTTAAGAATAGAAATCGTTTAAATGTTTCAAAATCCCAAGACATGCAGTGTTTTGTACTCTGAGTACAATTTCTATACCTGTGTGTCATGTTCTCATAGAATGTTTTGTTCTCTTCTCCCAAGTGTTTCTGCTAATCTTTGTTATGTCTATCTGCATACCACTTCAGCAGTTTCTTACCAAGAAGCAATAATATTTCCTCTTTTAGTTTAATCACTTTTATGGATCTTTCTGCGTGCTTTGCAACTCCCTACTAATGATTATATATTTCACAGTTGACCATGATTTACATATCTTTCTACATTGAGTATCTTGATTGTAATGCACAACGTTTATTGCACTTCTTTTTTGTTTTGGTGCTGCGTTTTATGATATAATCCTATTGTATTTCATGAGACCAAACAAAAAAAAAAAAAAAACTGAAGATTCGTTCTTTTTCTCTTACTAATTGATCAAAAAATCAGGAAACTAAGTGAGTTTCCTGACATTGAATGAGTCTAAAGAGAGGTATGATAAGTTTTGTGAGTATAATAGTTTTAGTCTCCCGTGATGAGTCTCTGGACTTTATGATACCGTATAATGATAACAATAATAATATATTAAACAGTGATAAATCTGTAACTCACATTCACTACACCTTGAAGATGAATTGTTATGAATAAGCTGCAACATGGAAACTGCTTATGTTAAAAAAGGACATGTTTCTGCTTGTAAGAGTATTATTAATTGCATCACATATCTCATAAATAATTATATCAATTGTATTATGTGTACCCATCATCCTAAAATTCTTGACATGTTCCTTTGGGTGTTCAGGATATTGTGATAGTACTACATGAAAAAATTACATCATTGAATTTGGAGGAAAATGACAATTTTCCTCCAAATGAATCTATTATCTGTCAAGACCTCAATATTATCAGATTTTATATTTCTCTCTTTTAAGGCAGTTTTTACTGTATCAATCCATCTACATCTTGCTGTTTTTCTTACTATCCTGGCAAAGAAACTTGGTTTGCTAATGTTCCTCTCCCATTTTGTATAAGTGACCATACCATCAAAGATTAGATCTGCTAACATATTCCTGAATGCTGACAGTGTTGAGTTCTTTCCTAATATGCTTGTTTTTCATATGATACTGCCATTATGTGCAATTCAGTATGAAAATATTTTAGCAACAAAAATAAAACATTTGTTAGTCTACTATATCTTATTTGCTCACACTCTGTAGTCTAACAAATTTATTTGTTTTTCGACTGCGCTAGTTAGACTAAGTTAACCCTGTTAACTTTAATCTTTACTACAAAACAGGTGTGGCTTGATTTTAATCACTTAATCTAAGATAGATACTCAATCACATGAAGGTTCTAATTTTTGGGGATAGTGCACTGACAAAATCAGTCCAATGTGTTGTTCACAAATCATTTAATTAAATCAAGTATTCTTATTATACTGCTTGATCCACATTAGCATATTTACACAATGAATCACAATTCATATTTACTTACAGATGTCTCTAAATTAGGTTTTAGTTCTCCTATGCTTCCACTCTTAAAGCCTAAATACAGTTTAGTACATCTTACCTGTTATACTTATACAATTTGAATATAAAGCATACCTTGAGTGAGCTTAACTCATTAACTTATACTATCTCATACAGTACTTTTCTTACCCTCATAATATAAGCTTACACAATTTTGTTGTAAGTATTTGCATCATTACACTAGACTACGAACAGAGACGCACTAGATGTGAATCGTTCAAAATTATCACATATCTAAGTACTTACAATGAGTTGCAGTCTTTACAGTCTTCTCACTCAACACAGTCCATTACACAAATCTTTTGTCCACACAGTAGTGCTCTCCTTTTCTTTCTTCATGCTGGCTCATTCTTGATCTCCCATTGAATTTCTTCTTTGTCTGAGTTGATAATTCTGTACCCTCTTGAACCCTTAATTCATTAAGGGTTCAAGACATGGTAGTAACAGCCACACGACGAGTGGTTCCTGTGCTGACAAAGATTCTTCTCCATGGAATCTTTGTCAGCACAGGAACTGTGCTGACAAATGGACATGGACAACTTTCTTCTAGTGAGCCGTTCTGGCGATCAACAGCAGACGTCTCGTGGTGGCAGACCCTGGGAATGGACTGGACCTTTGGACATAAGACCTTTTTCGATGACTTACAGTGGACTTCATGTAGCAGTGCACCCAGGTAAGATAAGGTAGAATCCCAAGACATATTATGCTTCTTTTGATGATCAACAGTAGACTCAGGTAAGAGAAGGCTGAGAAACCTAAGATGAAGTCCTTCCCAACACTGGAGCTTATAAAGGCCTTGACTTTGCATATATTCATGCGCGTGTCTCTCAAAACTTCCATATATGATCATGGATCGACATCTGAACATGATGACATCACACTTCATGTGTCTTTTGAAATTGCCACATATGGACATGGATTTATATTGTTACATAGTGATGTCATGCCACAAGCATCAGTTCTTAGCCCATTGTTGTTCAGTCTATGCATTAATGAAATTGGAAAGGATTTGGCAGGAGACATACAACTATTTGCTTGTGGCATGATGATTACTCTGCTCTATCTTTGCATGTAATCAAGAATGCAGCTGATATGCAGTACTTGCAGAATGATTTGAATAGGCCAGTATTGCAGGCAGGTGAAAATGGCTTTCAATTAAATGTAAGTAAATGTAAGTCATGCATTTTGGTGTGATTAGATATCTATTGTCATGTTATATTGGTGGGATCATGGTAGAAGGAACTGATCAGCAAATGTAACTCAGAGGATAATTGCAATGCCAAACTGACTTGACATATAAAGATAAGAAAGTCATTTTGTTTCTTTACAAGGGACTATTGTGCACAGCTCTGGTCTGCTGGTTTGCATGGTGATTCCGATACAGTGGAGAGAGTGTAAAGGGAAGTGTTAAAACTGATATTGGGATTGTGAAAAAACTGTTTATGAAGACATTGAGAATTTGTGGACTGTAGACACTAGCAAACAGAAGAAAGAGGGTGATATGATTGAGATACATCATATCGCCCACAGTAGGACATCCTTGGAAATGGAAAATGAATGTCGTCAAAAAGGGGGGGTGAGAGCTTGATTTTTCTCTCTCATAAGGTGAAGCATAATTTAAATGGATTGCCATTGGAGTTGTGAGTGCAGGCAGTGTGAATGAATTCACGAATGGGTATGACAACTGGTGTATGTAATATGTGTCCTTTTTTTTTATGAGACCCTAACTCCCTGGACGTCTGTCTTAATAATCAAGTTTAAGTTACCTAATCTTGAATATCCTCTTTTTTAACCTTCTGTGACTTAAGATTTTTCTCCTCACTATGTGTCTTTACTGCTCCTCCAATTCTGAAAATCATTCTGACCTCTTAGGCTTCTTATCCTTGAAGCTTGATTGCTGCAATCTGACAGTGAAGTCATCTTCCTTGGTCCACAGCTCCAATGTCCACAGCTCCAACTTGTTCTCATTTCCAATTCCAGTGACCAAGCTGGGATGATAAACTGAGGTATATGATGTAACTAGTGACCTAAAGCAAATTTCATCTACCAAGTAGAATACCTGACAGTCTTCTCCACTCACCCAATACTATATTTTTTCTTAATCAGTTCTCCTCTCAACACTGTTGATAATCATAATCTTTCATCTCTAGGTTTCATCTCTAGTGGAACACCCTTCCATGAGCCATTCACAACCTTGTATCCATTAGCACTATAATCCAGAATGGAAGATCTCAAACTTTTACTCCTCCTCATTGTTTCTTTTTCTTCTCCAGGTACAGATACACACTATGACCATGTTACAGCAATTATCTATGTTAGCCTGTGGGCCTTCATTCTCCACTCTGTTTAGAATTTACTCCCAATATCCAAGCCATGGTTTATTATTTGACCTCCATGGAGTCACAAGACTCATCATGGGAGTGTCATGGATATGCTAACCACTCTCCAGCCAAAAGGCTGCGAGTTCGAATCCCACCATGGGCATGGATGTTTGTGATTGTCTTTGGAAATACTAGTAGTGGTGGTCAGTGGTAGATGGTGTTGGTGTAGTTGCGGTCAGTTAGTGATTGAATGGCGGAGACAGAGTATAGAGCAGGTGCCCTCCCTCGATACGTATTAGTACTACCCCGTGGGTAAAGAGGCACCTTTGTTCAAAGTTATATTTCAGAATTTGCAAATTAAAATGAAATTATTTTCAATAAATTTTTATTTATTTACTATATAAATACAAGATATACATATGTGTCAAAGCAAAGTGACTAATTGGTTGTTGAGTTTACTGTTCATTTTTTATTGCCTTGCTGTTTATTTTAAGTTGTGCAATCTATGTAGTAAAGTTTTACTTCATGAATAATAGCATTGTCTAAAATTCTACTATTATTTATCGTCTTGAAATGGTGCCCCTCCTGATCAGGCACCTTTGTGTGGGGCACAACCTGCACTGGTGGCCCTCTCTCTCTCTCTCTTGAACATGGAAAGCAACACCTTCTTCTATGTGCCTACCTGAACATTCATTGTCAATGATTTAACTGTCTGATTTAACTAACTATGTAGTAAAGTTTTACTTCATGAATAATAGCATTGTCTGAAATTCTACTATTATTTATCGTCTTGAAATGGTGCCCCTCCTGATCAGGCACCTTTGTGTGGGGCACAACCTGCACTGGTGGCCCTCTCTCTCTCTCTCTTGAACATGGAAAGCAACACCTTCTTCTATGTGCCTACCTGAACATTCGTTGTCAATGATTTAACTGTCTGCTCATCCTGAATCTCCCCACTGTTTAAGTGGAAAACCGATGACAAGTTATTTGGGAGTGATCATTTCCCTGTGATATCCACTTTTTTGTATGGATTACTACCATCTACATTGTGGATGTCATAATGGAAAATCGGGCATGCTGAATGGCTTGTCTTCTCTTCCTTAGCAAAATTCAATTCTGCGACAGTCAGCTCATTTCCTGTGAGTGATGCAGTGAAGTCGGGGATAAAATTTGGAAAATGCAAGGCAGATATGCCACCTGCCCACTTTTGATCATCAAATGTGATGGGTACAGTTGCCAACCCAAGAGCTGACACTTTAGGGGAAATTTTTGCAAAAACATCAGTAGAATCTTCTTATCCTCCAGAGTTCTTTGCCCAAAAATGTAAACAGAAAAATAACAAATTTTGTTCTCTTTGAGTGGTATACAAGCTATTACAACAGACTATTCACAAAAGAAATGACAGCTACTTTGCTTAAATGTCCATCTGATGTTGGGCAAGATATTATCTATTATGAGATAATCAGGCATTTGTTGCCATCTGCCATGGATCAACTGATGTATCTGTTCAACAGAATTTTCCTTGAGAATGTGTTTCTCAATACCTTTCCATAGCCAAGGAAAGATCTAAAATCCCCAATAAACTATTCAATTACTCCGACTAGCTGCTTGTGTAAGATTCTGGAAAAAATAGTTAGATCTTGTCTTTTGACAAGAGTTAACTATTTTTTCCAGAAAAAGCATACAATCTTGCTAGGAGATTTGGAATATTGAAAGACTTACATGACTTTGGTCTCAGAGAGAACTACCCTCTTTTTATTAAGAACATTTTATCTAACCAAATCCTTCAGGTCTGAGTGTGGTGATCCACTCTTTCCAAACTATATCCAACAAGAGGGCACAGGGCTATATGAGAGGTATTGTCTGTTACTAAGATTGCCACCAATTGGTGATAGCGATCACATGGTCTTGATCTTGGAGTTGGCTAAATATGTGGAATTACAGAGCTGGTAAGTACAAAAAAACGCATGACTACTTAGAGCAGGGGTTCTCAACCTGGTTGTGGTTGCAGACATATTCAAGATTGGGAAGACAGTGGTGGGCAACAATATTTTTTCATATGAAAATTTATACTTGCTTATGTCAAATGATAACAGTTAACGAATTAATCAACTATGAAGTAGGATAAATACACATATAACATTATTATACAACTAAATTAAACCATCGCATAATAAGCAAAAGCATTTCTCTTTACTCTAGATAAAACAGTCTTTTTCCCAATCGTTGTTGAATTTATAGATTCATTATTTTTTTTATTTGGAGTACTCATTTTGGGGCAGAATTTTTAAACACAAGAACGCAATGTATGGTCAAAGCATGCCAATAACACCAATGAAGTAGTGACACATCCCTGAAGCGCACAGTTACCAGTGGACTAAATACATAAAGCATACGCACAAAATTGGCACTGGTAATATTCACACTCAAAGACAGAGGACTACAAAATGTTTGTAATATAACATGAATGTTAACATTTTTTAGCATTTCAATAAATATTATTATTAGCGACTTATATTTTCCAGTTAACTTTCTTTTTCTCCTTATAACACCAATGAAGTGGTGACACATCCCTCAAGTGCACGGTTGCCAGTGGACTAAATACATAAAGCATATGCACAAAATTGGCACTGGTAATACTCACACACTCAAAGACAGAGGAATACAAAATGTTTGTAATAGAACATGAATGTTAACATTTTTTACCATTTCAGTAAATATTATTATTAGTGACTTATATTTTCCAGTTAAATTTTTTTCCCCTTATTTAATAATTTGGAGTACTCATTTTAGGGCAGAATTTTTAAACACAAGAACACAATGTATGGTCAAAGCATGCCAATAACACCAATGAAGTGGTGACACATCTCTCAAGCTCACGGTTGCCAGTGGACTAAATACAGAAAGCATACGCACAAAATTTGCACTGGTAATACTCACACTCAAAGAAAGAGGAATACAAAATGTTTGTAATATAACATGATTGTTAACATTTTTTAGCATTTCAATAAATATTATTATTAGCGACTTATATTTTCCAGTTAACTTTTTTTTTTCTCCTTATAACACCAATGAAGTGGTAACACATCCCTCAAGTGCACAGTTGCCAGTGGACTAAATACATAAAGCATATGCACAAAATTGGCACTGGTAATACTCACACACGCTCAAAGAAAGAGGAATACAAAATGTTTGTAATTTAACATGAATGTTAACATTTTTTACCATTTCAATAAATATTATCATTAGTGACTCATATTTTCCAGTTAAATTTTTTTTTTTCCCTTATTCAATAATTGATAGTGGGTGCATTTGCACTTGTGGGCATAGGGTTGAGAACCACTGACTTAGAGCAATGCCATAGCACGAGAAACTACAAGAATTGGATGTTGATAGTGTTAGAGTTCAGTAGATGAACAGCATCAATAAGTAGGAGCTACAAAAAAAAAAAAAAAAAAAAAAGGTTTTGGAGAGAAATTAAAGAGAAAGGTGATCAGCTGGCACATGATCAGTACAAAGCACAGGCAAGAAGGGTGATGAGTATGGTAAAGAAGGCAAAATGAGAGCATGAAAGGAAATTAGCAGTGTAGGCCAAAGGTAATTCAAAGGAGTTCTTTTAGTATGTGGCAAGTAAAAGGAAGAATGATTATAGAAGAATAATTTTGATGAATGCCTGTGGTAGAGAGGTAACTGAAGCAGACAAAACTTCACAAGTGTATATCATCCAGGTGGAGATATTGCAGTAACAAGAAAAGCAAGGGCTGATGTGGAAATAGTGATAGACAAACAGGAAGTGCATAGGATATTACAGAACCTTGATATGAATACAGCTATGGGATTAGATGATATATCAGCTTGAGTATTATGAGAAGGTGCTAGAAATTGGCAGTTTCCTTGATCACATTGTTTAATTAAAGTCCCCACTCTGGGTTGGTCCCAAGGGATGAAAAGAGGAGAAAAAAAATCGGGTGTGGCTGTGTCGGAACACAGCCGGGGGGGGGGGGTACGTGAATACATCACGTCAGCTGATTATATTTATATGTGTTGGGAAGTGTAAATAAATGAAGTTTTTCGATTATAATTTTATTTATCATAGGTCTATAGTGAGAGAAGTAAGATACAAACAGTAGACAAGATACATCCAAGTTTCTGGTGAAAGTGCAAATCACTACAAGTGTTACCTAGCATGGTCGCAGTAGTCTGAATGTAAGTGAGATTAAACTCGCATTCCATAAAGTCCTGCATTGATCGGTTTTGTGACACATTGAAGTCACTGGTGATGATGATGAGCATATGCAGGTCTGGCTTGATACTGAGGATTATTTTCTTTATGCTTTTCGAGTATTGCAGCAGGAATTGATAGATACAACATTGCCAATGAAGCGTTTGGATGAATGTACACAGCTCCGAGGACAAATTTAGATACACCGTTGATCATTATGTCGTCCAGGCATATATCTCCCACTGATGGTTCTTCGACTCTAAGCTTACGACTGACATCAATGGTTATGATATGTTGACAATCGGTGAAGCTGTTGAGGTTCCTATATATGGCGACTCCACCGGCAGTGTGTTTGGACAATGATGATGAATTTGATGGTTGATTGCGTCGCTTTTCTCTGGCTGCATTCTTACATGCTTTAAGTTCAAAACCAGATGCATTCACAGGTGTGGCATCATCCATCCAGGTTTCACTGATGACCAAGTAGTCAGATCTGTTCATAATGGACTCAGTTTCGATATCTTCAGCGTGCTCCACCAAAGTCTGTGTTGATTGCCAAGACAAGTAAGACTCCCTGCCGTTGTTGTAATCATCATCTATGTTTCATATCTGGACCTTCTCTGTGATCACAGCAGTCAACGATCATCGACCACAGAAACTGTCAACTTGCTTAACCAGCGTTGGCAAGTGGTATTTCTTCATTCTCTTGTATTCGTCGCATATCTCCCTGACAGTGGATGCTGAATTTCCATAACCGTGATAAAATTTTTAATTGTCTCTCTCTTTAGTCAAATACAGCCCGTCAATAGAAGTGACTCTGCTCAGTGCAACGTACACCAGTTGATTTTGTTGAGACTTGTCGTACTGAAAGACGACTCGATTGAAAATGTCTCCTTGCAATTTGTGAATCGTTATGGCACAAGCGTGCTCGCCGACTTCCACTGCTCTCTTCCATTGTCACCGATCTTCCGAAATCCACATCCATTTCGTTCAATCCATCTTCTGAAGTGGTGGCATAGTCATTTACATCATTTACATCTGTGGGTTCATGCGGTGCCACCTAGGTGCTGACGCCGTCAGCTGCATGCTGCGCCACTTCTAATTTCTTTTGCTCCCGATACTTCCTTATTCATTTCAACCCAGACATTGGGATATTATTGGAAAGCTGACGAGCTGCTCTTTCCCGTCATATGTGTTCGGTATATTTCTTGCTGGCTTTCGCGGGTATAGACAGACATCGTGAAATTTCTAAAAATTTTTCAACTTTAATCCACATTTTCTTCACCAACACGTTATTGAAATTTAAGAATTATACGTTGAATTGATAGATCTCGATGAGAGCTGTTGATTGACACTAAAACAAGCTTTGTACCACAACAGAGTGTGAAGTTGCACTGAGTGGAAGTTTCCAAGGCTTGGCAGATCGTACACAAAATGGCGGAGCTCCCACTGCCTTCCATGGAGTGCAGCACACTATCTGAAGGTCACTGACGAATCTTTATTCTCTCAGCTATTGAATGATATAAGTTTGGTTTGGCTACCTTTAATACTTTAGAAATTATTAAGCAAACCTTATCGAATGATTTCGTTACACTCAACTTTCATCCCATACATCCTAGTACTGTTCTGAATTTAAAGACGTATTCACATCCAAATAGTTTCATTGCATAAAAGGAGGCTTCAAGACTGAGGAAGCAAATTATTAATCAGTCATGAAGCCTGATTAAGGTTAAGGGAAAAATCCAGGAATGGGTAGATAGGAATTGTATACTATATTGGAGGGGGAAACAACATGATTTTGTGGAGGATAAGTCATGTTTCAGTAAGCTTACCATTTATAATACAGTGAGCTAAGTTGGATAAAGGCTACGCTGTGATAATGCTGGACTTTTTGATAGGACACTACATGTAATTCTGATCAATAAATTGAAGGGAAAGGATATGAAGTTGGTAATGTGGATAGAGGTAGGGTGAACTAATGTTTAGAGGTAGGTTGGAGAGATACTAGGCAATCATTTATTCAGAAGCAGAGTTCAGTAAAAGGCAATAGTCAATACAGATGATGTTAAAATTTTTTGCAGCATGGTTTAAATAGACTGGCAGTATGGGCAAAGAAAAACAGATGTTAGTTTAATGTAGCAAAGTGTAAGGTTATGAATTTTGGAGCAAAAAGATCACTAGTTCTTCACCATATTGATGGAACTTCCAGAAATTGATGAATCAAGGGATTTGGGAGTTGAAGTTTAGAGAGCATATTGCAAAAGAAGCTCTCTAAACTTCAACTCCCTATCCACAACACTCCCAAATAACCTGCTTATTTCCGCTCATTGGATTACTTGATTACTAAAGAACCTCCTAATGAGCAGAAATAAGCAGGTTATTATACTTCTTTATAAGGTCTTGTTAAGACCCCATCTGAACTACTGTGCACAGATAATTTGTATCCAGAGGTGAGTGACCAAGATGGTGGCAAGCCTATGGATTGCTTCTTATGAGGATAGTTAGAAGATTTGTGGATTACAGAAATTAGTTGAGAGGTAGCAAAGGGGATATATGATTGAGATATACAAATTACTTTAAGGTTTTTACAGACTGATACAAAGGAAATATTTCAGAACAGTTCATTTCTGGAAATTGAGCAGGATCGTAGTTAGTGAGGATGAGATTTTTTTGCTTGGAGAGTGGCAAACGAGTGGAGTAGATTTCCAGAATCTGTTGTGGATGCCATGTTGGTGAATGAGCTCAAAGCAGAGTACGATAGATATGTGTGAATATCGGATAGTGTTTGGCATAATGTTTAGGGCATCCCTTGTTGAGTCTATAGACTCCATGGAGTTGTGCATGTAATAATAATAAGGGTTTACTTTTAAGTTATGCTTTTTATAATGAAGGTTAACTCAATAAGTGAACAACTTCCCCTAGCTGCCCAGCCATCTATGTGGATGGCTACCAATTTCTGTCATTCTTGCAATATTGAGGGGCATAGAAAGTCAGCTTCAGCAAGCCTGTTTGCTGGCATGGTTGGCTGAGTGGTTAATATACTTGCTCTTTGACCAGCAGACTGCAAGGTTCAAATCCCTTCATGGGATGTTTCTGATTGTCTTTAGGTAGAAGATGAATTTCATTGCTCAGTGTGAGACCTTCCCCGCCCTGCTTATTGGAGGCCTGAAGTGGCTTGAAAAAGTTTTCCATGTTTGTCTCTAGAGCAGGGTTTCTGGACTCCAGAGAAGAATGAAAATACTTTGATAGTTTTCTTTACCAGGAGAAAGCCTTTGATATTTTTGACTGCAACCAAATGTTTCAAATCTTAAAAACAAAGATAGATAGGAGAAATAAGGGGCTCATATTCAATCTCTATAAGCACCAAGAAGTCCAAATAGAAACAGCAAAACTAAAACACAAGGATATGTAAAGGTGTAAGAAGGGTGCTCTCTTTCTTCAATACTGTTTAATCTCTACATTAAAGAAGCAATAAATAAATTACAAGAACTAATAGAAACAAGAATAAGGTAAATGGAATTTAAATTAACTGGCTACGATTTGCCGATGATGTAATAGTTATTGCTGATAATGAGGACAAATTGAAATCTACCCTTACAGAGGTAGAAGAAATTGTCACACAGTATGGCCTAAATATTAATTATAAGAAAAATAATCACAAACAAGACACCAAAACATTAGAGGTATTTGAACCTTGGTGCTGGGGAAGGATGATGAGAATTAGTTGGATAGAAAGAAAGACTAATGAAGTTCTAAACATGGTTCATGAAGAGCAGTCATTAATGAACCACATAAATCAGAGAAGTAAAGCCTAATTGAACACTACCTGAGGCATGGAGGACTGCTTACAGAAATGATGGAGGGCACTCTGGAAAGAAAGAAGCCAAGAGATAGATAGACCAAAATTTTCCTACATAAATATCAATAATTACTGGAATTAATAACTATGGCAAAATAAAGAAGGAAGGCACAGGATGGGAAGTTATGACATACTGCTACCACTAACCAATCTTCAGAATGATGCACCTAAGAAGAAGAGATCCTGTTAAAAAAAAAAAAAAAAAAACCTCTGGAATGCATATACTCATTCAGTATCCACAGTCAGGAATGCTGTTAGAATTGCTTAAGTTGCTGCACATTAGTATTAAACAGCACTTTACCAAAGTATTCTTCAGTTACTCATAATGAATTAGCCTTTGGTTTGCAGATATATGGTCCCACAAGAAGATAAGGTGTTTCAAGAGATCATTTATAGCTGTTGTAGAAAAGTACACTGCTTCCTTATAGTTTATTGAATTTTAATTCCCTGAAATGTTTGAAAGCTAGATTCAAGGATGGTGAATGCTCTTCTAGTTGATTTTCAAAATATGACACTACACTGCGAAAACAGTCACATTGTAATGACGTATATCTATGAGCAAATTTTTTCTGTGCTCCCTTCTTTTTCATATGAAACTGAGGATTTCTGGAAATGGAAATATAACATCAGTCAAGTATCTTCATTGTTTATTGAGTATTAGTGTATTACCTTTTGAAAGTACAAAGTACAAAATATGTTGCAAATATAAAATCACACGTGTGTTAGTTGTAGTTGCTTATGGTTATTTTTGATATGTTTTAAGTAATAAAACTTAGACTAAGAGTTTTGTTTTATCCTTATATGTATGCATTTTATGGTTAGTTTTCTACACAAATTCCCCTCCCCCTTTCCTCCAATTTTTGGACATGGGTTACATGGGTTTCTAATCAGTTTTTACTCGAAATCTGAATATCTGTTCCCAGAATAGTTGAGTGCCACTACAGTGATTCTTAAGTAAACTGTTATAGACAACCTGATTAAAAAATTAGAAATAATATTCCTCTACTTTTATTTATATATTTTTCCTTCTTGTGAAATGTTAGCTTGCAGGTTTGCCATCTCAGCAAGTTAAAAACCAAGGAAGTAAAGCTCAATTCCCTGTGTCACATCCAGAAATATATCTTACAGTACAGATATATCACCCAGAGAGACAAGTATCAAGTTTGATGAAGAAGTTTCCAACTAAGTCACCAGAATTAGCAGTAAGTTCAGTAGATAAATTCATATATTACTTTTTTCTGGCAATTTTTTTTAAACTGAACAAGGCTCAATAAAGAGCTTATTTGTTAAATTATGTTAAAATTGATTGTGACATAAAGCATAAAATTGATTGTGACATAATGCTTCCTGGAGCTAAGATATTGTGTCTTCTGTTGACCATAATGTTTTATTGCTGTAATGATAGCTGTTACAAACACCAAAATGTTTAATATTTTGTGTTTATATTTAATGTTTAATAGTGACATGCTTGTTAGACATACTATATTTTTTGAATACTGGCTTCACACATGTAATCAAAAAGTAATATAATTTATTACTCCTATATACTTTGCTTGATATATCATGAGCTTCTTTCATGGAGAAGACAAAAATGTAACAACATTTAAATTCTGAATAGTCATAGATAATGGCATGTGCCTTGATTGCAACTGTCTAGTAGGAGGGAACACTATTAGAGTTTAGAGACATGGGAATAGATGTATAATTAATTAATTAATGTAAAAATAATAAATAAAAATATAAAGTTAACAACCATCACTTCCCAAAACTTGGAAATTGGCATACAGTCTGTATGCCTATTAAGATTAGGACGGTGGTGTAGGACTTCACATGATTCAAAAAATAGACAATCAGATTTGAACCTACTGTTGTGTAGCATCTTGGTATGGTTCCAGTGAACTCTAGTGTCAATGACATGAGAAGCAAGCCCTGAACCTTCAGAATCCAAAAATCTTATATAATCTTGATGTTCTTTGATTCTAATAGTAGCAGAAAGGCCAGTCTGTCCAAAGTAGTAAAGATGACAAGAACAAGGTATATGATAAACATCAGTCAAGTATAGAGGCAAGAATGAATCTTTGATAGATGGTAAGAAAGATAATTTCTGGTCTGGTTTTTTGAAGGTGGTGTACAAATTATATCTGTGAAGGGTCCTTGCTATTCGTTCAGCTGTTCCTTGAAGATAGAATATGCTGATCCTTTTAGCATCAGATTGCAATCTGGAAGAGGAATGATATTTTCTGTATCAGGGTCTCGCTGTATCCATTAAGTAATAGAGTAACTTAATTTATTTAATTCTTTTAATAGAAGAGACTCAGGAGAACAAATTATGCATGCTCGGTGTACAAGGGTTTTGATAATACCTTTTTATTTTTTTGTGAAGGATGATGATATGAAGATGCATGGATATATCAGCCTGGATATCTTCCTGTAAACAAAAATTTCAATACTACCAGCAGGGTTACGATGCATTAAAGTATCCAAAAAGTAAGATTGTTGTTAGATTCTTGTTCAATAGTGAACTTGATGCAAGCATATAAGGAGTTAATTTTATCCAGAAACTGGAGTAGTTCTGTTTTAGAGTGAGACCAAATTGTAGCAATGTCATCGATAAAACATAACAAAATGCAAGAATGAGGAGAAATGGAGAAATCCAATCCACTAAATGCTCCATAAAATAATCAGCCAAATCAGGTGATATAGGACTACTCATTGTAGTACCTTTTGCTCTGCTGAAAAAATTTATTACACCAAGTAAAATAGCTAGCATTAATAGTAAACTTGAATAAATTGACAATGTCAAAAGAGAAATCTATTTCTAAAAGCTTCTTGAAGTTATATATTTGTAAACAAGGAATTATGCAGTCAGTTTTGGTTTAACAGGTGTTATGTAAAGGTGTGTGATATTTCATAGTAAATTGTATCTGAGAGATACTGTGACCTGATGTCAGTACAGTATTGGTTAAGTTTTTTTTTTTTTTATTATTATTATTATTTACCATTGAAGATGGCTGGAAAAATATATTGATTGGATAATCCATCAGATTCAGCGATTTTCTTAAGTCCGATGATGAGAATGATAGTTGAATGCCAAAGTGATATTTGATAAATTGTATCTGAGAGGTACCGGGAATTCTGATGTCAGTATAGTATTGGTTTAGTGGTTGTTGTTTTTTTTTATCGCATTTCAGCACATACTAGTAATGAATGTATCTCACAGATACACACGAGCTGCGCTGAAATTTTTTCAACGGCGACTTCCGCAGGGTTAATGAAACAGTGAATCGGCATAATTGTGTTTACTCGGCTCTAGAAAATCCAGCTGGTCATGTGGACTAGGCAGACAATTTACCAGGGCTCAATATCTGGTGTGGATTGTCATCTAGGGGGGTGCTTAATGGTCAAAGTTGTATAACTGAGAGGAGACCTCCACATAGCTTTTAAAGGATTGCGGAGAACCAACCAGGGCTTCTGACCTAATGTCCAGTTCTCACCTTCTCGTGATGCACCCTGTTGGGTGTCTGCCTCGATACTGAACGGATGAGAATGGGCTGGCAATTTGGGATTTAGCCGAACAAATTGTATTCTTATTGGCTTAAACCAAAATACAAAATGATGGTGCAACATGACAAAATTTCATGCCGGCTGGGGCATTGCCCGATTAAACAAGGTCCCCGTTGTTTTCGTCAGGAAACAGCAAAAAGTCAGCTACTGGAACAAATCTGAAAACACACCCCAACTCAACATCACCAGAGTTAAAGATCTGTACTATCAACATAAGAAGCCTGAATGGCAAAGAAATTGAGCTAGCTGAGGAATTAGATAACTACCAGATCGACATAATAGGGATGACTGAAACAAAAAAGAGAAAAACTGGTGAGATCTTTCTGAGTAATAAATACAAAATGTTATATTCAGGCAATGACAATCAAGGAAAAGCAGGAGTAGCCATAGTATTCAACACTAAATAGGAGGCTAATCTTCTTGAATTGCAGGCAGTCTCAAGTAGAGTGATGTGGGCAAATATCAGAATGGGGAACTGGACAATGAGAATTATTCATCCCTATGGTCCCACAGAAGGTTCTACTCAAGTAGAAGTGGAGGAATTTTTTGAGGATTTAGAGAAATCAACTGACACAATGAAAAAGTTGGTCCTTGTTGGGGATCTAAATAGCAGAGTAGGCAATGATTGTCAGACACAAAAGTATTTTGGGAAAATTTGGAGAAAAGAGGAAAGCTAATAATCTGCATCACAATGCATATCTAGTAATTTGGTTAGCAGCAGCGACACAACCTCGAAAGCTAAACAAATGAACAACACTAATTGTGCGCTCACGTTCCCCATCAGCACCCTGCGCATGCGCTTTGGAACAAAACAATGTAAGAACGATTCTTTGCCACATCTAATATTTGAAAAACATGTGGGTATATAGTGATGTAAAAGCACCAAATAAAATTACCAACATCGAGATTATCGAATAGTGATAGAATTAAAATATCTAATACGCATTAGATTCAAATTGTCAATTTAATTTTTTTTTCTCGTGAAAATCAAAACCCACAGGCTGGCCGTGCTTTGGACAGCCCTGATTTAATGTATTGACTTACGTCCTGCCAGATGGAACGGAACCCTGACGTAAGTTGGGGGATGACTGTATTTATGTCCCCTATTATTATCAGGTATTTTGAGATGCCTTCTTCCATCTGTAGAAAGCCATCTGTTTAATTCATCTAGAAATTTTGTGGTGCTTAAATTGGGTGGTCTGTACATTGTGTTTAATATCAAGAGTTGTATTATTTGATATTTTTAATTTCAATGCATATATTTTCTGCAAATTCTACTTTATAGTTTATTTCTATTACTTCTAATTTATTTTGGCTAAATATTATTATATCACAGCCTCGTTTAGTTTGCAGCATTTGTATGTATATATATATATATATATATATATATATATATATATAAAAACAATGGCTACTCTCTAAAAAATATTAACAACCAATTATCCCGCCGTCAACGTAGCAATGTAGAGACACAGGACGACTCCAAAGATATCGTCTTGCCATATATCAGCACACTATCCAAAAAGCTGAGTAGAATTCTAAAGAAGTTTAACATAAAAACGTGCTTCTCGACTCTGCCAAAAATAAGATCACGCTTCAACAACTATAAACAACCTTACAACCTTCTACAATTCCCAGGTGTATACAAGGTCACTTGTGAATGCGGAAAGCCTTACTATGGGCAGACAGAGAAATCCATCTTACTACGTCTCGAAGAGCACCAGCACGACAATGCTTATAAAAAAACCAGAGCAACTGCTCTGTCAGGCCATGTCTTGCTTTCAATAAACACGAACAACGAAAGCCACCAACATGAAATAAATTGGACACCAACTTCAAACCTATACATCTGCCATGATGAGGTAGAACGCCGCATTGTCGAGTCAAAAGAAATCACCTTGGACCCTTTTCATTTGAATAATAATCTTAGCTATAATTTGCCTGACTCTTTCAACTCTACTATTAGATACTGGAGATCGTGTGATTCCACACACGCACAGGTGTACAACAATAGAACTTTAACTCGAACTGTAGTTCAAGCTCATAATAACTGTAATTTACAGTCGAATATTATGGCTTTATAATTGTATAGCTTTAGAGTGTGTCAATGTTAATTTAAGTGTCTTTTAATATCTTTCTATGTTCTTATCGCCTGATGAAGTCATTCTTGACGAAACATGTTGCGTTTTTTCAAATAAATGTCATTGTGTTATAATTCTCGGGTTTTAAGTCAGTTAATTTAGAAAAATGAATATATATATATATATTCTTGATCTTCTACTCGGTTATAATGATACATTATAAAGAATAAATTTTAATGATAATGATACAACTAGTTTCAGCCTTTTACAGCCTTCTTCAGGTATTCACTTAAGGTAGAACACAGTAATAAGAAATTGAAGTTACAAAAACTGAGAATTACAGGCAAAAAATGCAATACATAATTGACACAAAAAAAATTGTATTTTTCAAGTTGTTCTAACTAACATGCTATTGTTTATTGTATGCGCGTTTGCGGGTTCTCGTGAGCACCAATATTGAACAACTGCAGTATGGCTATCAGGGATGTTATAACTCAAATTGATGTTCAGGATTAAGGAGGATTTCTCTGGACTCCACGATTTTCCTTTCAAACTCATCACTACAGCGGAAAATGTTTTCGGATTTATCCCAGCAAACTGAGTGACTCTGTAGATAGTCACAGAGGGTTATTAGAGAAAAGAACATGACTGGATAGCGCAGATACATGTGATCTTTTATAGGAGATGTCTCTCTTATGCTCCTCAATACGCAGTTCAACTGATTTGTTAGTCTGTCCAAAATAAGGAATATTACGATCGCACCATAACATGTAAACACCTGGATATTTGAACAGCAATTTGAGTTATAACATCCCTGATAGCCATACTGCAGTTGTTCAATACTGGCGCTCACGAGAACCTGCAAGCACGCATACAACAAACAATAGCATGTTAGTTAGAACAACTTGAAAAATACAACATTTTTGTGTCAATTATGTATTGCATTTTTTGCCTGTAATTCTCAGTTTTTGTAACTTCTGTTCTACCTTTAGTGAATACCTGAAGAAGGCTGTAAAAGGCTGAAACTAGTTGGGTCATTTAAAATTTATTCTTTATAATATAATAACTATAATTATAATAATTACATTAATTATACATAATCCACTACACTACATAATTCCACATTATTTATTAAACAACCTTTCATATGATATAAAACATTTGGCATACCATGTAGCCCTAAAGATCTCATCATCTCATCTTCTTTATACCCTCTTTTACCTTGTGGTGTCGAGGGTCCATTGATCATCGGACCTCAATCCGTTTACAGGATAAGGTGGTCAGTCCTATGCCCCAGTATATCCTATGGCCTGTAGTGTTAAGTATTCAAGGCCATTTTGCCTGTTTTGCGGGATGAAAAACCCCAGAATAAACTGAGGAAAAAACCCTGCTGTCCACGCCCAAGACTGGCTAACTTGGCTATGGCTGAGGAAGATCCTTCAGCTCCTCACGTCACCGACGGGAATCGAACCTAGGACACTCCTTCCCCAGGCATATGGTTGCGAAGCGCATAGCCACTAGGCTAACTGCGCGGACAGCCCTAAAGATGGTTTTGTATAATAATAATAATTATTATTATGATTAATATTATTATTATATGGTATCTCCATGGAGTTTGAACTCATTGTGAGAGACTTGAACTAACTAACTATTATACACACAAAACCTATTACATCTCTCCTTAAACTCATTCAATGTCAGGAAACTCGCAACTAATTCTGACAATCCATTCCACTCATTCACCACTCTCCATGCAAAAAATCTGTTCTGCACATCACCAGCTTTGTCACTCATCTCTGAATCCTCTCTGCCACTTCCTGGTCACCAGGAAACCCAGGTGCTCCGTTGTCAAGATGTATCTGAATCATGGCCTTATAAAGAGGGATAATAACTTCCCTATCTTTACTTGTTAGCATGTTTTTCAACATCCAAGTAATCCTTTGAGCTATTTTAGGGGCCATCACTGCTCTCCATGCAAAAAATCTGTTCTGCACATCCCTACTAACCATACTCTTACACAGATTTCACAATGGCTGCTAGTTCTCTGGCTATTTGTCATGTATTGAAAAATTTCTTTTGATCAGTTTTATAAAGCCCCTTTAATATCTTCAAAGTTTCTATCATATCCCCCCTTGTTTCTGCCTGTTAACTAAATTTTGTAATCCACAAACCTTCAGCCTATCCTCACAGGGAGCATTTCACAAAGCTGTCACCAGTTTAGTCGCTTATCTCTGAATCTTCTCTAAAACCTCCTGGTCACTAGACAACCTAGGTGACCAAATCTGTGCTCGGTAGTCATGATGTGGCCGAATTACGGCATCATTATCCTTCTTTATAAGGCCATTGCTCTGAACATGGCCATTTTAAGGCCATGTTCAGAAGGCATAGTTTTGCAGTATGTCCTCTCTGAACTTCAACTCTCTATCATCCATTATTCTCGAAGTTCCTAGCCATTTCCTGCAATCCAGTACGAACAACATTATCCTTTTCCTGTAATGCCAATTTATTTAAATCATCCTGCAAGATATCTACATCACCTTTTATTAACTATTACTCTCCTAGTTTTGCATCATGAGCAAACAACTGAATATCCCCTCTTAAATTTTTTCCTGTATCATTGATATACAAATTAAAGAGTAGTGGCCCTAGTACAGAAACCTGAGACATTCTGTTAGTCATCTTCATTCTTCTAGATTCCACTCCACCATATGTTACTCTCTTGTGTCTCTCTGTCTCCCTGTCCATTCTAATAGCTTCATATCAATTCCCATTTGCTCCAATTTTTGTAATAGTTTTCCATGTTGTATTCTGTCATAGGCCTCTGCAAAGTCCAGCAATATCATGGTGTAGCCATTTCCTTTATCCAATTATAAAATGCGAATAAATTACTAAAATAGGACCTACCCTTTACAAAGCCATGCCACCCACTATTGAGTATTGCATCTCTATCCACCCACTGTTGAATTTTGCCTGTAACCAACTTTTCCAATACTTGAACAACCACTCCTGATATATTAAGTGGTCTATAGTTTGCTAGCTCTGTCTTGGTGGCACCTTTATGCAATAACTTACGTTGTTTTCATTCCCCTGGAACTGTGCCAAAGTTGAGACCTCGATTAAACATTTTCATCACGAGGCAATGCCAATTTTCTTGCATATTCATGCAGTACATGATCTGACATGCCATCCAGACCCACTACTGTGTTCACTTTCATATTTTTCTATATGCTAAACACCTCCTGTTCATCTATCTCAATGTTGATATGATCTCTGTAACATCAGCAACTGTAAAACCACCTGGATAATACACTTTTGCAAAATGATCACTCAGCAACTCAACTATTTATTTTGCCTCTGTCACTTCCTACCATGAGCATTGTTTAAAGTCATCCTACCATAGAAATTTTTCCTCTTACTTGTTACATAATGAAAAAACTTTTGGGTTTACTTTTGCCTGCTTAGCTAATAATGTCGTATAAACTTGCTATTTTCATATTCCATTGAAAATTCAATATAGTAATCACACTATATTAATGAAATGTTTACATCTATTACAGTCGTTTATTGTTGTTTTGATTTCAATGACACCTTCAAACATCTTCGTATAACCTCAATATTGGCTTTGGAATGATGGAGTATAATTGATATTAACTGTGTTTACTGATATCATTACTATTATATATAATCATTAATATTCTGTATGATGATAATAAATCTCTATTATTGTCATTATTGATTATAATATTGCTATTCAGGAATACCTGCAGTGTTTTAAGATTCCTTGACAGTGATGGAGAGGTGGATGCATATATATACACTCAGGTCTCTTTTTATGCGGATTTGAAGTTATGCGGTGCATAACTTCAAGATACCAGACCTTTCGACACTTCTGTGCATGTCAACAGAAGGAGAATCCATTCTGATAATAGGATAATCCAGCATTTCCCAAACTTTTTCTACAACTGAACACTTCACCTGAAATTTTCATGGAACACCTTGGTTATTTTGTAATGTATTAATTAATAATTAATTGTTAATTTAGCTGATTTTTATTATTAATTAATAATTAAACATCAATTAAACATAAACATCATTAAATTAATTTGTGCTGATTTTCATTGACATGTCCCATTCTGATCACTGAAAATTTATAATATTATAAGTACTTATGAGTGAATGCAGACTTTTCTCCTGTGTGCTGATAGTTTTCCCCTCCTTTTGTTCATTTTCATCAACCTTTTTTATGCGATTAAGGTTTATTTTAATTCATTGTGGATGTGTTAGAAAATTATGGAACATATCCCTAATTTTTCAACGTAAGTTAGGCCTTATTTGTGCACTTTTTTATATGTGGTTTTCTGTGGAACGTATCTACCACATAAAAAGAGACCCGACTGTGTGTGTATATATATATATAGTTTAAAGAAAAAGTCTAGAAAGCTTCAGTTTGGTGTAGTAAAGTTAAGAAATAAATAATTTTATAAATCAATTATTATTTCATAAACAAAATTAAATTTGAAACTAACAGTACTTTTGAATATCTTCTTTTTATTTTAGCTGTTGCAAAGAAAAGCTATTCTCCTCAGCAGCCCTTTTGTATAAACAACTGGTTTCCTACATTCCCTATAATTAACATTGCCTATAATTATATTTGCCTTTCACTGAAGTAAGCAGATGATTTCATTATTATTACGGGCAACACCAAGGAGTCCTTAGACTTATCGAGGGAGTCCCTAAACATCATGTCAAGAACTGTCCAACATTTGTACAGTATCTATCATACTTTGCTTTGAACTCATTCAGTCACATCACTCACAACAGACTCTGGCAATCTATTCCACCCATTCACTACTCTCCAAGCAAAAAAAAAATCTAGTTCTAACACTCTTGCTAACTACACTTTTACTCAGTTTCCATGGATGGCCCCTAGTTCTCCCGTCACCACATCTGTTCTCAAAACTTTTTTCTGAATTAATCTAAAAACCTTTCAGTAATTTGTATTTCTCAATCATGTCACCTCTTTTCTGCCTATTAAGCAGTTTTTGTAACCCACAAAACTTCAACCTGTTCTTGTAAGGTTCATTCCATAGACCTGCTACCATCTTGGTCGCTCACCTCTGAATCCTCTCCGTCTCCTCATCATCACCAAGAAATCTTGGTGCCCAGATCGCACTCAGTAGTCAAGATGAGGTCTTATCAAGGCTTGATAAAGAGGAACAATAACCTGCTTTCTGCTTATCAAAGTATTTTTCAGTAACCAAGCGATCTGATGAGCTGCTTTAGCCCTTTTGCTCTCTGTCCACTAACACTTCCAAGTCTCTGGCATCTTCAATTTCCTGGAGTAGTTCCAACAATGTGGTATACAGTAGGTAATTTTTTTGCCCCAAAATGCATAAACTTACACTTTGCCACATTAAACTGACATCCATTCTTCTTTGTCCAGTTTGCCAATCTCTCCAAATCATCTTCCAAAATTTTGACATAATCTGTATTAATTTTTGCTCTACCCAACCTTACATCATTAGCAAATAACTGAACAGTTCCTCTCAAATCCTTTCCTATATTGTTAATGAATAAATTAAATAGTAGCAGTCCAAGAACAGAATGCAGCATGCCTATAACTAGTGGCTCTACTCCTGAATGAACTACTCTCTGATATCTCTCCATCAGTTACACTCCTATCCAATCCCTATATCCATCCCCATGTGCTGCAGTTTATTGATTAGAATTCCATGTGATCAAAGGCCTTTGCAAAGTCCAGCAGTATCACTATAAATCCATTACCTTTATCCAACTCAGTTATCACTGCATTATAAATGTGAGCGAGTTACTGAGGCATGACCTACCCTTCACAAAATCATGCTGTCCCCCCCCCACACACACACACAGTATCCCATTTGCATCTATCTATTCCTGTATTTTGCTCTTGACCAACTTTTCCAATACTTTGACAACAACTCCTGATATGCTGATTAGTCGGTAATTTGCTACATTAGTCTTGGGGCCTCCTTTATGCAGTGGAACTATTTTCACCTCTTTCCATCTCCTCGGAACTAACCCAGAGCTGAGACTTAGATTAAACATGGTCAAGGATACTGACAATTCCCTCACCACTTCATGTAAAAGTTGACCATCCAATTCCACAGCTGTATTCACATTAAGGTTCTGTAATATGCTATGCATCTCCATTTCATTTACCTCCGTTTCTCTATAAGCCTTTGGCTCTCTCATTCTTGCAATATCACCACCTGGATGATATACTCTTGCAAAGTGTTAACTTAGTAATTCTACTATTTTGACTGATTCAGTTACCTCTCTGCCATCGGCATTCATTAAAATCATTCTGCCATATATGTTCTTTCTTTTACTTGAAGTATATTGAAAGAATTGTTTGGGATTCTCTTTTTAGCCTGCATTGCTAACTTCCTTTCATCTGCTTTTGCCTTTCTTACTACACTAGTTAACCTTCTGGCCTGTGCCTTATACTGTTCATGTGCTTGCAGGTCACTTTTCTCCTTATATTCCCTCCACAATTGTTTCTTTTTTACCGCTCCAGCTGAATGATGATATTCATCCATTTAACTTCCACTTAATTTTACTCTCCTGACTCTAGGTATGCAGTCTGCCATTACCTCCCTCAAACACTCCTTTACCACTTACCATGCACTATCAACATGGAGTTTTGCATGCCATGGCACTGATCCAAGCAATCTCCTATGCTTGTCATACTTACTAGCTCTGTAATTCCACATGCACCTCATCTTAATTGAAAATTCCACACATTTAGCCACCACCCATCAAGACCATATGATCATTCTCGCCAATTGGTGGCAGTATCATCATGTTTGTTATAGACAAATTCTCAGATGCAATTACTAGATTGAGCACTCTTGAACCCCTAGTACAGTGTTTCTCAAAGAGTGGTAAGCATACCCTGGGGGTACGTGAAAGGTCTTCAGGGAGTACATGGCAATTTTCAGCTATGCATCATTAACGCATGGAATCATTATTAAGAAAAAAAGAATTAATTTAAATGTGTATATTTCTTAATAAATTATATATATATATATATATATATATATATATATATATATATATATTGAGGAGGGGGAGAATATATATATATATGTATTAAATTATATTATGTATGAATTCTCCTACTCAAATTGCGAGTTACTATCGCCCCGATGTTCATGTCAAGGCGATAGTAGCTCGCTTCCTGTGGTAAATAATACACCCTCCGCAACAGCTACTATACTGCAGATGCATGAAAAACAGTTTTATTATGTCCCTGAATAAGGTACAGATACATTTGCAGGCTGTGTAATATATTTCTCAACAAATAGTGCAATTAGAGACAACTGGGTTAAAAACGGCACTAATTAATGAATCACATGTCCCGTCGCACAGAAACTGCTGTATAGACTCAACAGAACCATATGCTGCACTGGCAACATATAGTTTTGTTTGACACCGCCCCATCGTGAACATGTTAAAACTAACAAATATATAGTGAATGTGTTTCAGATATGGAATTCGGTTGAAGAGAATTAGCATTTCAACTTAATTGTTGAAACGAGAACCAACTCAATTGTCAGCTTGCTTTTGTCTTTGGATTGTGCAATCTTTTGTTAATACAACACCAATCACATGCACATCTTCATTGCTGCTCTGTCTCTAGTGGCCTACAATTGCTGTCTGTTTCGTGCTCTGCTTTCACTTCTCATTAGTCATTTGTGAAGGATTGTTCATTATATATCTCAAGTCTTGTAAATTACTGGTAATTTTTGCTTGAAATAATGAGAAAGAAGATGATGCTATTTGGGTAGATAACTTTGATGACACACAAAGAAATCACTCCCAAGGCCAGAAGTAGTGATGGCAAATAGGAGCTTCTTGGTAAGTCATACCTATTTTCAGTTTTTTTCTGAAAACTTTAGTTTCCAAAAATCCCTGCATATATCTTGCATCACAATTATTTTGCTTTCATTTTGGGAAAAAAATTGCAAATGTGAGTTTTATTCGAGTAAATGCAGTAATTTTTTTAGCATTCAAATGCATAAGTATGGATCATTGGTTAAAGACTGAAGTTATAAAACACACAAAAAAGAGCAATATAGCAGATACAAGTAGCTGTAAGCAACAAGAAACCATTGATATTGTATCCCTCTCATTGATGATAAATTACTTAAATTAAGCAAAAATGTATAGTATCTTTATAAATTTTGTTCTATTAATAATAAGTCATATTTTTTTGTTTACACATCTAAATTCAAATAACATAGACATTTACAATGAAATATACTTTTTATTTATTATTATTTTGATAAGGGAGTACTTTGTAATAATGAAAATTTAGGAAGGGGTACACGGATATCTGAAGTTTGAGAACTGTCGTTCAACCTTTTTTACAACGCGAGCTACTTTTCTATAAAAAGCTATTCGGTGATCTACTCTCTTATATAGATCACGTTCCCCCAACCTGATATCTGATTACACAAATAAACAACTAAAAAAAATACACAACTAAAAACTTTCTTTATTTGTGTATTTAAAAATTTATTTATCACTTTTAATTATTTTAATACAACAAAAAATAATAATAATATAATGGAATAAAATATTTATTTCTCTACTTTGGAAAACCAAAGTTAAAAAAAACAACAGATTAATTACAAACTTACAAGTTATAGAAAATGCTGGTTGATTAAAAAAAAAAAAAAAAAAAGTTTATGTGAAATTTGGCATTGTTTGGACCTCGCAATATTTTCATAGTCAAGTTGATATGAAGAAGTGGCCAATCGCAGACAATCATCCAAATGATCATTTGTAATTTGGTTTGTTAATTGATTTTTTATGATGGTCATATTTGAAAAAGCAGATTCTGACAAGTATGTCGATCCGAAGCACGGCAGATTTTTTCACGCAATATCAGTTAATATTGGGAATTTTTCATGTGCATACTTCCAAATGACTTCATTGTTTATTGATTTTAAATGTAAACTATTCTGAATGTTTATTATCTCAAGTTCTACTTCAGCTTGGTTTATATCAAACAGCCCACTAATTTTATTTGAAATTTCTGTGATGTTCAAGTTTTCTTGAAATGGATTATTGATAAAAGATACAATCATTTCAGTTTTATTAAAATCTTTAAATCTTGAATTTATTTCTTCCTCAACTAATGCTATTTCACGAATAAATTCTTTTAAAAATCATAGCGAAGCATTTCTTGATTTTGTTCAAAAAATTTTAATAAATGTGGGAGATGTCTAAATTTGCGGTCATTTATATTTTTCTTTAATATAAGTAAGTATTGTTGGAAAGTTTTTATTGAACTTAACATGTCAATTAACTTTTTATCTCTACCTTGTAACTCTAAATTTAAATTGCTTAATTTCATACAGAAATCTACTAAAAATGATAAGTGTAACAACCATCTGTTATCATTCAATTGTGGAGAAATATCTCCTTTTTTATCAATAAAATTTTTTATATCGTTAATTAATACAAGAAATCTTTCTAAAAATTGACTTCTGCTGAGCCGGCGAACATTATTGTACAACAGAAGTTCCCTATCTTCATCTGCCTGTCATTTAAATAACCGCCATTGCAGGGCTTTTCTTTGAACAGAACTTACAATTTTAAATGTAATATCCAAAACATCTTTTGTGTTTAATCTTTTACTACACAGTACTTGTTGGTGAATAATACATTAAAAAATCTGGATATTTGTTATCATTTTTACATAATGAAATGAAGCCTGATTTATTACTTTTCATTGCAGGAGCACCATCAGTAGTAATAGACACAAGTTTAAAAAGCGGAAGTTTGTGTTGTTTCACAAATTCATCAAATGGCGAAAAAATGGCTTCTCCCCTAGTCCTTCCCAATAATGGTATAATTTTCAGAAGTTCTTCTTTACTTGAATAATCTTGAAATACCATGCGATTAAATGCAACACACTGTTGAATGTCTGACATTAACCTGGCCTGGAAACTTTTCTCTGGCAATTGGAACTCTTCCTTTCAGCAATTTGAAACCTTGTCTATGGCCTAGAAGTAGTCTCTCTCTAGCAATGTCTCGAACCGAGAAACTCCTTTCTGGAAGTGGGAAACTCCTCTCTCAAGCAACGTGGATCTGGGTAGTCTCTCTGATGGTGACTCTGGACCGGGCAGCCTCCTCTCTGACAACAATTCTGGAACCGGGACCCCTTCTGCTTTGCTTCAGTCCCTTTTTATTAGGCCTCCTCTGAGACCTCGCATGAAGTTTGGCAATCCCCAAAGAATTGGAGTCTTTCATCTTAAATTTCAAGTTCGGCATGCCTTTTGTTCTCCTCCACTTTCTTTTGATTGTAAGTTGCCGGCCATCGGAAAGTTGTTTGAACTCTTTCTGACTGACTTCAGAGATGTTTACACTTGGAGCCTGCAAGCCTTTCTCATATATACAAGTTTCAATAATAATCTTTCTAATGCTGCTATGTACAGCTTCGGCAACAAAAACATTGCCTTTGTTTTTAACACTCTAACACATTCTTATTAAAGCAGTATATACAGTTAGCTTCAAAAGAGTTATTTACAAAAACATCTAATACAAACTATACCAAGACAAACAAAGTTTATTTTTTTACAATATTCACATGGGACTTAGCCTAAGTAAAAAATTGATGTAATGTGCTTTGGAATATTTAATATTTAAGCTATAATCGAGTTTTTACACTTTGCTTATAATTGTATTCACTCAGCTTGCTGTTTGACTTCCACTAATCCAAATGAATTCATTTACCCGGACTTATAAGAAAATTACTGATTTGACAATTTTAACGAAAAATAAATAAACAATAGCAATACACTTAAAGCGAATTAAAAATAATACAAAATAATGATAAATAAAATATTATGTTTTCAGTTTTAATTAAATTTATAAGTAAGGAGGAATACACAAGAGATCAACCAAAAATTGCTCTGTAATCGACCGGTCAATCGCGATCGATGGGTTGAACACCTCCTGGTCTATACTATTGAATTAAAGCTTGCTTTAGTGTTTGTACTAGCTATAAGTGTTAGTATTTTATTTATTTATTATTTTTCTTTACTTTATTTGTGTTGTTTATTTATTTTTTGATTTTCATTCAGATTGATCAAGAGTTGGGCTTACTTGGTTCTCAATATTTGACTGAATTAAGAGATTGTGTCACCTGTGTCTCAGATATTGCTGTGATAGGAGACTTCAGTGATAATCCTGATCGACCTCAGTCAGAAAGATGTCAAGTATGCAGACTTTTCTTTTAAATTGTTCTGTTTATTTATTTATGTTAATCTTACTTACGAAAGATTCAGGTTTGAAAATGTATAACACACTAGTCTTGTAGAGTGATCAGGGATAAAATAAACTAACAAGCCTACTGACAGACCACACATTCAAGGATAGAAAAATCAGAACTCCATGGTGAACACAGGAAGTTAAAGAGGCAGTGAAGGAAAAGAAGAAAGGATATCAAAAGTTTCTGGCAAATAAGTCTGCTTGTGCTCTTAGAGAATACAGAGACAAATGTAAGAAATCTAAACACTGTGTAAAACTAGCTAAACAAAAGTCATTGGAGGACTTTGTCAAGAACATAGAAAATAAATATCAAGAAGGTGGTAAGATATTCTGGAGGTTGTTGAAGAAGCTCAAAAATGGAGGAAAGAGTATTGTAAGAGTACTTTAGAGATGATAAAGGTGACATGAAACTGGGAGAAAAGGATATCCTTGAAGTATGGAGTAATTACTTCGAAAAATTGCTCAATGAAACAAGCAGTGATAACACAGTGGTAAACAAACACTCAACAGGCATACAGTCAGGAATACATATCCATACTTGAAGTAGAAAAAGCCATCAAAGGCTTGAAATGTGGAAAAGCAGCAGGAGTAGATGATATTCGACCAGAAATGCTGAAGTATGGTGGTATAAAAGTCTTACAGTGGCTGTACTGCATGGTTCAGAAAGCCTGAACAGAGGGACGAATTCCTGATGATTGGAGTAGAACTCTCATAGTACCCATATATAAAAAGGGAAATAAAACTGTATGTGAGAATTACAGATGTATTTCTCTACTGAGTGTTCCTAGTAAGATTTATGTAAGTATACTTGAGAAACGGTTGAGAAGAATTGTGGAAGAAAAGCTTGGTGAAGAACAAGCTGGATTCAGGCCAAACAGAGACTGTCAGGATCAGATTTCACTTTACGACAAATAGTTGAGAAAGCATGGGAATATAACGAAGATCTGTATTTCAGTTTTGTCGATCTGGAAAAGGCATATGACAAGGTGCTAAGAGAGAAGCTATTCAATATGCTACAGTTATATGGTGTCAATGGGGCATTGTATCAAGCAATACTTAGTCTTTATATGAGTTGTAAGTCAGCGGTTAGAATTGAAGGAAGTACAGGAAGATGGTTTAATGTTAAATCTGGTGTGAGACAAGGATGTTCATTATCTCCTCTGTTATTCATTATCTGTATGGATCACATTATGAAGGAAAGTGATATTAAACATGATATCAAAATTGGAGATGTGAATGCCAGCTCTTTCTTTATGCGGATGATGTTATACTTCTAAATAAATCCACTACAAGTCTGCAAGATTCCTTGACTAAATTGAATAACTGTTGTAATAGATATGCTATGAAGGTCAGCAATAAAAAGACAAAGACAATGAAAATAGGCAGAATCATTGAAAATATCAGCTGCTTTTTGAACAGAGAACCTGTGGAACAAGTAAAACATTTCAGCTACTTAGGCACGATTTTTAGTGAAGATGGTAAATTAAATATGGAAATAGAGAACAGAATCAACAAAGCTGGTATGGTAGGAAGTCAATTAAATATATTTATATGAAATAAGAGAGAAATTAGTCAGAACACTAAATTAGCTGTATACAAGACAGTATTCAAACCAGTTTTAACTTATGGATCTGAGAGCTGGGTCAGAAGTAAAACACTTGACCAAAGACTAGAGACCGCAGATATGAGAGTCCTGAGAAAGATTAGAGGTGTGAACAGGTGGCATCAATGGCAATATCATATTAAAAATGAGGATATTAGGAAAGAACTTGACATTGTCAGCATCCAGGAATGCGTTAGAGCTAATCTCAGGTGGTATGGTCACTTAAACAGAATGGGCGAAGAAAGATTAGCAAAACAAGTGTTCTCTGCCAGGTTGGCATGAAAACGACCCAGAGGAAGACCAAGATATAGGTGGATTGATACTGTATAAAGTTCCTCAGATGATAGAAATATAGGATCTGATAATTTTGGAGTTTTGACAAGCAACAGACTAATTTGGAGGAAAATTGTAGATAGGAAGTTAGTAATAATGTAAATTTTTCATGTAGTACTATCATAACCTGTACACCCCTTGAGGGTACATGGCAGGAATTTGATGAGGATGAGTTTCATTTCTTATAAAAAAACAACAACAACTTAGAACTTCATTTGGAGCATAAGCACAAATGTCTTGTGTTATTAAAATGAATCATTGCATTTTTAAGCAATTAGATTTCATTTTACTTTTACTTTTTGTTACTTTGGCATTCACATATACCATTTGTTTCATTTGATTGTATTACTCTCATTAATTCCTTAAATTCTTTCTTGGAAAGACTGGAAGATCTTTTGACATCTGTCTTGGAGATCATAAGATATGCATCTACTGCCACAATTATGGATTGTAGCATGTACAAATACAGATTTGTAATTAGCAGTTACTCTTAAAAAACCAACTAAACCCAAACCTAAGCAAATATGGTTACATGAAAACTCTCCCAAATATAATTCTTAGACTTCTTTGACAACTATTGTTTCCTACTTGTGTCTGGAGAGGATGCCCTTCCTAGAAATTCAGGCTTGAAGCCAAATTATTTCTACTTTGTTAAGCATTTCTTTTGTATATTTAGTTTTTATTAATATTGTATCCTGATGATATCTCTTTGACAGACAACATTTGAGTCATTAAACTGGTAGCATGCTTTTAATCAGCATTTTAAGGCTAACTAAACACTTGATAATAATTCATGGTGTAATTATAACATTTTATCTAGGTATTTAAATCAGGTAGTCTTCTACAAGTAATGTAGATATACTGGCCTACATTAAGGTTTAAAATTAAATTTCATTAAAAAAAAAAAAAAAGTTCTCTACTCTGCTACGGAAACAGATCACTGCCATTCACCTCACTACAAACAAAGCTGTTCTATGTTCTTAATCTAGAGCTTTTAGTGCATTCTTCCAGACGGTTTGGTGAATTTGTTGCCAAAAAATAATTTTTAAAAATAAGGAATAAACATATTAAGAAATGCAACACTTTCCTTTATCTGTGAAAAGGTAAAAAAAAATGTTCATTTTGAGAAGAGATAAGGGCAATGCCACTATAGTCCTTAATACTAGTGAATATAAAAATGAATGCCTTACTTAGAGATAGATAACTCTACATTATAGCTTCATTAACTTCCAGAAAAAAAAAAAAAAAGGCACAAAACGATTACTTAAAAAAATGAACATCCTTGCTTTTCAAATTCATTGAAGAACTTAAGCCTTTTAAGTTCCTCTCTCCTTTGCTCCAGATATATGGATTACCAAAAATCTATAAACCAAATAATCATTTTCAACCCCTATGTAGGTGCAATCAATTTCCTCCTTCCTTCAAATCAGCCAAACAGTTAGCATGGTCTGTTATAACTAATTAATAATGGAATCACTTACGTTAATTTAAATCTTTTTATTTGTAGAATTTTTGGCTATGTTTCATAGCCATTTTCGATACAGGAAAACAATCGCAAAAAAAGTGAACATCAGTTCACTTGAAAATGCATGATATTATATGCACTATCAGCTGCAGAAGAATAGCTCCATCTGTATTACCAGATGTTAAAAAATAATTACAATGAAATAAATTAGTTAATAAAATATTTTTAAATATAAACAATTAATTACAATTTATGCATTGATTGAATAGTGAGAAAAGGGAATAAAGCTGAATGTGAGAATTGCAGAGGAATTTCTCTACTAAGTGTTGTAGGTAATATTTATGCAAGCATACATGAAAAGCAGTTGAGAAAGATTGTGGAAGAGAAACTTGAAGAAGAATAACAAGCTAGGTTCAGACCAAATAGAGGTTGTGAAGATTAGATTTTCACTTTAAGACAAATAGTTGAGAAATTGTGGGAATATGACATCTGTACTGAAGTTTCATAGATCTGGAAAAGGCATATGATAAGGTGCCCAGAGAAAAGCTTTTCAAAACACTACAATTGTATGAATAGAACATTATACAGACAATATATAGACAATACATAGTCTATATTTAAATTGTCAGTCAGCAGTTAGAATTGAAAAATACAGGAAGATGGTTAGATGTAAAATCAAGGGTAGGACAAGGATACACATTATCTCCACTTTTATTCATCATCTATATGGATCACATTATAAAAGAAAGTGATATTACACCTGATATAAGAATTGGAGATGTCAAACTAAGCTCTTTGTTTTACGCAATTGTTATACGCCTAAACCCATCTAGTGCAAGTCTCCAGGATTCTCTAACTAATTTGAAAAATGCATGTAACAAATTTGGCATGAAAATCAGTAATAACAAGACCAAAACTATGAAAATAGGCAGGAACATGGAAAACTTCAACTGCCTACTGAATGGAGATCCTATAGAACAAGTAAAATATTTCAGCTATTTAGGCACAGTTTTTAGTGTAGATGTCAGGTTATAAACAACAGAATACAGGATAGCAGAATACAAGACAGTGTTCAAACCAGTTTTAAATTATGCATCTGAGAGTTGGGTTAGAAATAAAGCATTTGATCAACGACTAGAGACCACAGATATGAGGGTTCTGAGAAAAATTAGTCGAATGAACCAATGGCATTAACGGCAGAATCATATTAAAAATGAAGATATTAGAAAGGAACTTGACACTATTACTATTCTAGAATGTGTAAGCATAGCTAATCTATGGTGGTATGGCTACTTAAATAAAATGGGTGAGAAAAGTTTAGCAAAACAGGTATTTAATAGCAAGATGGCAGGAAAGAGACCCAGAGGAAGACCAAGGTTTAGGTAACGTGATTCAATCAGAACTATCTTATAACGAAATGTTAAATATGACCATATTGGAGTGCTTACAAGTAATAGACCAATTTGAAGGGAAATTGTTGATAGGAGATTAATAATAATGTAAACTTAGTCATGGAGTGTTATCATAGTAACCTGAATATCCCTTTCGGGGGTACATATCAGGAAATTGATGATAATGAATAGTGAGTATTAGTAACTCTGTCCATACCTTTTCTTACATTAAAAAAAAAAATGTACCAATTTCAAGTCTAATCTAATACAAAATTTAATTTTGAATAATTTTGATAGTATGGTCAGTTTGTTTTGAATCACATCTTATCACTATTAAAAAGTGCTCCCCTCCCCCAGTATCACAGATCTCCATAATTTGACATCCATGACGGTTACTTCAGTTTGAAGAACAAAATAGACAGCCAGGTAGACAGTACTGCTGTGGGTGCTCTCTCTCTCTCTCTCTCTCTTTTCACCTTACCCTTGCTCTCTTAACATACCCATGCCACTTTTAAACCTTAAGATACACTGATTATGTGTTTTCTGTTTAACCACATTGTCCAAACACATTTGACACATTTCTCCTCCACCTTAACAGTCGGTAAGTATCCCTAGAAACAGTTTACTGTAGACTTCAAAAAAAAGTCTTGCTTTTCTAGATACCATATATGTTGGCATATAAGACTACTCTCAAATACTACAGAAAACTCCTTGAAATCATGGATCGTCTTTTACGGAGAGTATAAAAAGGGAAGCTTAATTTCTTGCATGAACATTTAGGTAGTTACAATACATTGTTATATAAGAAAATAGGCAGTGTTTATAAACAAATCAGATTAATTTTTTGTTACATAAATTTAATTAAAAATATAAATAAATGTAAGTCTTAAAAAACAAATAATAATTATTAACCTCAATTTTCATGTTAATTTTCTTCATCTGTTGAAAATAGTTCTTCAGATTCATTGTTTAAATGATCATCATATGGACCCCCAGTTTGCATCTGGTGAATTGATTTTGTTTTCATCGTCATCAGTGTCCCACGACAGATCATCTTCCATACCATCCATAAGATTAGAGATACCACACTTTTTAAATTATTTTACTACAGTCTCTACTTTTACTTTATTCCATGCTTTCATCACAAAATTGTACAACACATCAAGTGATGCAGCGTGCATAGATCCACCATTTGTAAATTATTTTTCACCAGTGAACATCCACTTATTCCACTCTTCTCGCACGTGATCTTTAAATGGTTTGTTCAAGCAGATGTCTAGTGGTTGCAACATAGAAGTTAAACCACCTGGTATAACAGCAATTTTCTAGTTGGGACCATCGGATGATCCCCATTCTCATCGCACTTTTTTTTTTTTTTGGCAATTTTTTTTAAAATAACTTCTTTCTTCCTCCATTCTCTTACCATCTTTTCAGTTATGTCAAACTTTCTTGGAGCAGCACAGTTATTAGTTTGCTTTGTTCATTTCAATTACTCTTATTTTAAATCAAGCTTCATACTTTCTTCATTTTGTTGCTGGTTCCATGATTTTAAATGATAATAATTTTAATAATCCTAAAATTTAAAAAAAAATGCAAAATTAATAATTAATTAAAATTGGGGCTAATCACTTCTCATTAGGGTAATTTGCATAAATACTAAATCTATGCTATGCAAAAAAATAACAGATATGCATAGATATAAAAATAACAGATATAACAGCAATACCTAACGTTGCATTAATACAAGAAATCAGAAATTGGGGCGTTGTCTTATACAACTGACATAAGCTTAACCTAAAATTTAGGCCTCATCTTATATGCCGGTCGTCCTATATGCCAACATATATGGTACATCAGGAAATCCCTAATCCAAATGCAATCTTTTTTTCAGTGTAGAAAATATATTTGTACACATTTACTTGACACACCTTTGCCAGTCTTAAACCTTAAGATATACTGATGACTTATCTTCTTTTTAACTACATTGCCCACATCACTTTCCCTTCCCAAAAGTATGGTATTACTGTCTGCTCGGTTAGCCTGGCTGTGCGCTTCGCGACCATATGCCTGGGTAAAGGAGTGTCCTGGGTTCGATTCCTGTCGACAACGTGAGAAGCTTAAGGATCTTCCTCAGACATAACCAAGTTAGCCGGTCTTGGGTGTGGACAGCAGGATTTTCCCCCCAGTTTATCTGGGGTTTTTCATCCTCCAAGCAGGCAAACTGGCCCCGTGAACACACGGATGCAGTCAGGAATGCTTAAGACAATCCCTCCAGCCATAGAAGGGATTGTCTTACTAAAACCCTAGCTATGAGAGCTATCATTTTCTTTCTAACCAGACATTATTATGGGTGAACTTAACCATATCTACCATGCCTTCTTATCTGTTGGCCACAATTTAGCATAAGTAATAACATAATCTTCCCTCCATTCTAAAACCCTCTCAGCATGCAGATTTCAGTAGTAGGTTAGAGTAATTGTTTTATTCTCTATAATCTCCGCACTGCTTTCAACCCCTATATTAAACTGGCTACTCCTATTCACTTCCCAAATGACTAACTCCTCCCTTTTTCATTTTCAGGTGTAAAGGTCCATGCACCTGCAGATTGATTTGTTATGAGTATACTGGAAGATCATAAATGCAACCACCATCACACTTAACAGTCAGGTCTAGCAGACCATGCCATGGACACTGCCCACAGAGTAAACTGGAAACCTACTATGCCTCATCACATCAAGTACAAACATTGTGATTTAACATCATCGACATGCTGTGGGTGGGATGGGTAGGCATGTTTGCTTATGAACATGGGTAGGCATGATCTTGCTTATGAACATGAGCATGTTCATAAGCAAGATTATCTTGCTTATGAACATGCTCCTTTTATAGCATTATGAGATATTATGAGTAACACATCTCTTTAAAATACAGTGGGAACTATTTATGTCCTTTAGTAGAAATACCTGGGTTCAAACTCCATCTTGGATACAATGGATATTATAAGTGGCTTCAACAGAAATTGAGTTAACTTGTCTGATATGAGATGGCAGGGTTTTTCTTCTTGCAATGACTGAAGTTCGTGAAGAAAGAGACTAGATGATTTGCAGACTTGGGGGGGTCTTTTGATGAGCCCCCCCTTAAAAAAACATCCCCACTTCCTTTCCTTTCATTTCCATTCAATCTTATCCCATTTCTTAACCCTTTTCATTAACAGTAAGCCAGCAACATCTTTTGTAACAAGTTTTTTATGTATTAACAGGGATTGTAGCCACAGGTGAATGACTTTTTATATGTATAAGTCTAAGTGCTATGTAGTTTTTACTTTTTTTTAAAAAATTACTATAAGTTTAATAATTAATACCAATAAATTATAATACGTAACAGTAAATATAAGTATTCAAAATATTCTTTTATGACACTGAATTAAAAGTACAGTTGAAATATTGGTATTAAAATTTCACTGAAACTAAGTTGTGAAATTGTATATTTTCAAAAAACTTCAGTTAGTTTTGATTTGATGTGGTTTACAACATAATTCTCTTCATGCATATACTATATATCACTCTTTTTACACTGACCAACTTTTACAGGATTTGTTTAAATCAGGATTTTTCTACATTAATGGTACCTTTTATAATGACATGAGAGACCCCAATAATATTGACTATAGCGAGTAAGTTCATACTACTTCTGATTTTTTTTTATATTGAATTTTGAAATTTGTTATGGGTATTTTCACTTGATCATGAACAAAATAAAAAAGTTTTAATTGTAGGCTAATAAATATTTCATTGTTTTAGCTTACATAATTTGCTACCTGAATTCCACAATATCAAATGATTATAAACCTTGGGTAGGGAAGGGTTAGCTTTATTATTATTTATAATATGCATTACTTAGGCTTTATTAACTCCTAATTCACAGCTTGATGCACACTCACTTAACCTGATATATAACTCTGTGACCTTTTTTTAAAAAAAATAACAAAATGGTATGAAACAGTAAAATGTATTTATGGAATTCTGATGGAGACAGTCATTTAAAAAAAATATATATATATATACACACACACACTTAACTCACTCAGTAAGACTACTTAAAAGCCCATCTAAACTATCTCATCAATACTTTCTAAAGTGTATCACTGATAGCCAAGTTTAGTGAAGTTTCTGCCATAGCAAAGACCAGTCTATTAAATGATTACAATTAACTACTGAAAGTTCTGATGGATGCCTCATGCAACATAATGTTATTCTAATGAAAATCCACATCAGCAAACTACCACTGTAATAAACTATTCTTGTTTACTGTCAGATAATTCAAGGATCAGTTAACAGAAGGTAATTACTATACAAGGAATTGGTGACACACTAGCTCATTCAAGAGTTAGTTAATTAAAAGTTTGGTTATTTGAAAGTTGTATAATTCAGAGATCACTGTATATAAACAGTACCGTAAACTCAGTTTTTCATCCCAGAAAACATGCAAACCAGCTAGAAGAATATCTGCATTAACTGACATTTTCTCATAGCTTTATTTGTTTTAGCTACAATTCAGAGTAAATCAAGATGATTTACATGGCTAACACTAGCCACACCTCTATACAGAAAACAGTTGATAATTATCATCCCACCCCCAGATTGCATTCTGATATTAAAAGGATCTGCATACCCTACCTTAAAAGAACTTCTGAACAAATAGCAAGGACCCTTGGCAGATATGATTTGTATACCACATTCAAACCAGCTTAGAAGTCGTCATCGTTCTTACCACTTATCAAAGATATATCCCCACCTATATACTTTCCTGGTGTTTATCACATACCCTGTTTTTGTCATCTTTGTGCAGACTGGCCATTCTACTATGATTAGAATTCAAGAACATCAGGATTATATAAGATTTCTGGAATCAGAAGGTTCAGGCATTGCTTTTCATGCCATTAACACTAGACACAGAGTTCACTGGCACCGAACTAAGATGCTATGCTACAGTAGGTTCAAATTTGATTGTCTATTTCTTGAAATGTGTGAAGACCTGCATCACTGTAATAACCTTAATCAGACAGATTACATGCCTCTTTCTAAGTTTTGCAAAGTGATTGCTATTAATTGTTTGAAAAAAGAAGTGTTTTTATACAACTATACTTACATCTCTGGAACTCTAATAGTGTTTCCTCCTAGTTGTACAGCTGTGACCAAGACACTTGGAAGTATATGCATGTTGTATTCATAATTTAAATGTTGTAGCGAATTCTTCTGCCTTCTCCCCGAATGAAGCTCATGATATATTGAGAAAAATATATGATAGTGATAAAGTCTATTTAGTTTTTTTCTCTTACATGTGTGAAGCCATTATTTAAATATTATACCATGTCTAACACGCATGTGTCTATTAAATGTCTAGTGCTCTTAGATTAACCCTTTCTGACCTGAATTTTTTTTTCCAAGTGAAAAAAATTTTTCTTTCTATTTATTTTGTCTTTAGGTCTAAAATAGCATGAGTATCAAGTATTTTGATGAAAATTATCATTTTTCAGAAAATGAAAATGTATTTTTTTCAATGATTCATGGAAATTTCATTTTCAATGAATCATTGACAATGAAATGATTCATTTTCAATGATTCATTTCAGAATTGGAAGCATTTGCCATGTAATATGGGCTATGAAGGCCAAGAAAGTTAGTGATTCCAATTGGAATCACTAGGGCAGAAAGGGTTAATGGTCTCCCAGATCTTTTGCAAATTAATGCAGCCGTATGTGGTGAGGTTAGGGGAGGGCTTTATAATGATGCTGATTCTAAGAATAGACTCTCAGACCTAGTAACTACTGTGCAGTGTATTTGTCTTATTCCATTTAATTCTGTGTGAAGGAATGTGCAGAACAGTTTCTGCCACTCCTGATTTGTCATATAGATTAGTAATGTACTTTTTATGTTCTGCAAAGCAGACCTTAACAGATGTATCTGTCTGTTCAGAGTAGGCTACATAGGCATAAGGAACTTTATACACCTCCAAAATGGGCTTCAGATGATGAAGTTGATCCTTAAAATGAATGAAGGTTTTAAGCCTTTCTTATGCACTTTTCTTTTTAATATGATATTCAATTTTATCCTGCTCAAAACTAAATGGCAATCACTTCTTATTTCAAATACTCTGTGTACTTTAATGTCCTGAACGAGCCTGTTATTTATCAGTACGATCAACAAAATTATTTATTTTCCTCTAGTATTGTTTATACCATGATGCATTGTTATGAATAGCAACCATCACCTAAGCCAATGTTCATTAGAACTGGATCAATAATTCTTTGACCTTCTAGTAAATCCATTAAATATGTACAGCAACTAATCTAAGAGCACTAGACATTTAATAGACACATACGTGTTAGACATAGTATAATATTTAAATAATGGCTTCACACATGTAAGAGAAAAAAACTAAATAGAATTTATCGCTATGATATATTTTTCTCGATATATCATGAGCTTCATTCAGGGAGAAAGCAGAAGAATTTGCTACAACATTTAAATTATGAACACAACATGCATATACTTCCAAGTGTCTTGGTCACAGCTGTACGACTAGGAGGAAACACTATTAGAGTTCCAGAGATGTAAGTATAGTTATATATAAAAACACTTTTTTTTTTCAAACAATTAATAGCAATCACTTCACAAAACTTAGAGAGAGGCATGTAATCTGTCTGATTAAGGTTATTACAGTGATGCAGGTCTTCACACATTTCAGAAATAGACAATCAAATTCGAACCTACTGTAGCATAGCATCTTAATTCAGTGCCAGTGAACTCTGTGTCTAGTGTCAGTGGCATGAGAAGCAAGGCCTGATGTTCTTGAATTCTAATCATAGTAGAATGGCCAGTCTGTACAAAGATGACAAAAACAGGGTATTTGATAAACACCAGGAAAGTATATAGGTGGAGATATATTTTTGATAAGTGATAAGAACAATGACAGCTTCTAAACTGGTTTGAATATGGTATACAAATTATATCTGCGAAGGGTCCTTGTCCATAGAATAGTTTCTTCTCCTAGTTCATTCTTTCTTACTTCTCTCTGGAATAGTCTTCCCATGTTATGTTTTCAGAGATTAAAATGCAATGTGCACAGCTTTTCAAACTAAAAATGAATAAGTTCCTTCTTGGCCTGCCTCTTGTTCATAGATATGATTATCATTTAAAACAAAATAAACAAACAAACAAATCAGAAGTACAAATCAATACATGAAATAGAAATAAAGTCATCAGAAACCAGAAATGTGCAAAGGCAGCTGGAGTAGAATACATTTGATCAAAAATTCTTAAAATGAAGGTGTGACAGTTTTATAGTGGTGGCACTGCATAATTCAGATAGTTGTTGTTGATGGCAATATCTTCATGTTTGTTCAGGATACAGGAGTATATAGAAGATTTGAAATTGTAAGTAATCATCACTTAGTTTTAATTAGGAAAAAAAAAAAAGAATATCACATTGAAAAAGAATAATATGTAGGGAAGTTTTAAAAAGAATTAAAATTGTACAGCATTTACAGGTGAACTGTAAACTCAACTGTACAAATTTTATTCAAGAAAAAATGGAAGAGTTCAAAAGGAAGATCCAAACCTTGGAGTCTTAGTGGCAGAATCTGAAGAAAATATTGTGATTTAGCTAGGAAGGCATGTAGTGAAACTGCATGCAATGATAGAAAAATAATAACATCATAGTTGAACACAAGAAGTTAAGGGAGCATGCTGAAAGTTCCTAGCAAGTAAGTCACCAGCTGTTTTAAATAAAGAGAATGCCAAGAATAATGCAAGAAAGCTAAGCTGTGTGTATAAAGCTGAATGAAAGTTATGTGAAGACTTTGGTAAGAATACAGAAGATAAATATCAGGAAGGTGGCAAACTGTTCTGGAGGCCATTGAAAAGCTTAGAAATGGAGGAAGGAATACTCTAAAAGGAATCAGAGATGATAAAGGTGACATGAAAACTATCTGAAGATAAAGATGTTATAGATGCCTGGAGTAATTATTTTGAGAGATTACTAAATGAAACAAGAAGTGATGGGAACAGTGAGTGGTAGAAAATATTCTAGAGCAGGACTGTCCAAAACACTGCCCGCAGGCCGCATGTGGCCTGTGGTGCAATTTTGTGCAGCCCGCCTGTTGGTTTTGATTTTCACAAGTGAAAAAATAAAATAACAATTTGAATCGAATGCATATTATATATTTTAATTCTATCACTAATCGATAATCTCGATGTTGGAAATTTTATTTGGTGTTTTTGCATCACTATATACCCACATGTTTTTCAAATACGTGTCAAAGAAGTGTTTTGTTCCAATGTGCATGCTCCAGGTGCTCACGGGGAATGTGAATGTGCAACTAGTGTTGTTCATTTGTTCAGCTATCGAGGTTGTGTCTCTGCTACTCGCCAAATTATTAAATATGCATTATGATGCAGCCCTCAGATAATTTTTTTTTTTAATGCGGCCCTCGGATTACCTAAGGTTGGACAGCCCTGTTCTAGAGGAATGCAGCCAGGAGTATTACATATCAATAGATGAGGAAGAAAAGCTGTCATAAACATTAGATGTGGAAAGGCAGCTGGAGTAAATGATATTCGACTAGAAATGCTCAAATATGGGGGTATAAAACTTTAACAGTAGATATGCTGCATAAATCAAAGAAAGGCCTGGAGAGGATCAAATTTCAGAGGATTGGAGTAAAGCTGTCATAACATCCATCTGTATCTCTAAAAGGAGAAAGGATAAAATGTGAGAATTAGAGGAATTTCCCTACTGAGTGTTCCAGGCAAGATTCATACAACCAAACTTGAGAAAAGGCTAAGAAAAATTGTGGAGCAAAGACTTGGAGAGCAAGCTGGGTTCAAGCCAAATGGTGTTATCAGGATCCGATTTTCACTTTACAACAAATAGTTTAGAATCATGAGAATATAAGGATCTGTATCAAAGTTTTGTAAATCTGAAAAAGGCATATTACAAGGTGAAAAAATAATAATAAAATAAAAAACATTACAGTTATACAGGGTAAGTGGAATATTTAAGTTTTAAGTCAGCAGTTTGAATTGAAGGAGGTACAGGAAGATGATTTAATGTAAAATCAGGTGCTAGACAGTGGTGCACACTATCTTCACTGTTATTCGTCATCTGTATGGATTGCATAATGAAAGAAAGTGGCATTAAACCTGATTTTCAGAATCAGATATCAAACTTAGCTCTATGTTTTATTCTAATGATGTACTCCTAAAAAAAAAAAATTTAGTGAAAGTCTCCAGTATTCTTTAATTAAATGAATAACAGCTTTAAGAAGTTTGGTATGAAAAATCAGCAATATAAAGACCAAAACTATGAAAACAGGTAGGTACATAAAAAATTTCAGCTGCTTTCTCAGTAGGGAACCTATTATATAGGTACAATTTTGATTGAAGTTAGTGAAATATGATGAATTGATAACAGAATAAGCAAAACTGGTGAATAAATTTATTTGCAGTAAGAGCGAAATTAGCTAAACAAAAATGAACATTGTACAGGACAGCTTTCAAACCCTTTAAGCTTATGGATGTGAGAGTTTGGTTAGAAATTAAACAATTGATCGAAGTCTAGAGATCACAGATACGAGAGCTCTGAGAGAAATTTGGGGATTGAACAGATGATATAATAGTTGTTATGCATAGAACCACACCATACTGTGCAGGCTTTCAAAATAAGATCTGAGAGAAATAAGGTAGTTCCTTATGTCTATGTATTGCTTGGGTTCTTCTGGTTGGTTTACTTGTTTTGCAAGATGAAAAACCCAAGTTTCTGGGAGAAAAAAAAATCCTGCCTCCTCCATATGAGATCAACTAACTGAACTAATGTTGAAAAGCCCATAGGTCTTTCCGACCAAAGGGCATTGTCAAAACTAATGAGCTATGGAGACAATGGTAGAATCATAAAAATGAAGATATTATGAAGCAATTTGACATTGTTAGCATTCAGGATAGTGTGAATTGAGCTAATATTAGGTAATATGGTCACTTAAACAGAATGGATGAGGAAAAGTTAACAAAAGAGATGTTTGATGCCATTGCAAAGATTTCAGAAAGAGAACCGATGAAGACCAAGATCTAGGTTGACCAATTCATTCGGAAGCATCTTAGAAAACCAAAATATGACATATGAAACTATTAGAGCTGATAAGTGATTAGAGTAATTTGGAGGCATATTGTTGATAGGAGATTAGTAGTAATGAAACTTAATCATCTAGTACTGTCATAGTGTCCTGTACATCCCCTTGAAGGCAGAAAAGAGGAAAATGATGATGCTGAACATCATTTAACTTGCCCTAGGTATTATTCAGTCTACTCTATATATTGTTGTAGGTGATGTTTTAAAAAAATATATGTTATGATGGCAAAAAATAGTAAAATATTCTTTAATTCTCTTTATACACTGCAGTGCAATTATACAGAAATATGCTTTCTTTTAATGTGGGTTTAAAATGTTTGCCACAACACAACTCATCACAACTCAGTTTGTGTCCTTCATTTACTGTTCATAATGAAGGGTGAATTTTAATAAATTATCCATAAACAATAATTTTTAGGAATGAGAAATAACAAAATTCATGAAAACAGCAAGAAAGTAGGTAGCACTTGCTATGGAGATTAGTAGTAACCAGTGGTGAGCTATAAGGGGCTTGCCCGAGCCCTTTGTTAAATTTTTCTCAAATTTGCCCCTTGATCTTCTTGTTTACTTTTTTATTTTTAAAAAAAAAAAAAAAAAAAAATTTGTAAATATATTAAGCGACAAACTCATACGGTAACCTAACAAAGTGATTTTATTAAATAAAATATTATAGTTACTGTTACTACCATTTTACAAATAAGAATTCACTTTTGGCATATAAATAAATAGGACTATAAAATAATGTTGCTTGATTGGTACCGTTGATTATCACTTCAATTATAAAAACAAAAGAGAAATATAACGTTTTTCAATATTATTGTGTTTAGATATTTATGTATTCTTTATAGATTGTTTGTTGTAAAATCTGTCGCAAACAAAAAAAATTTATTTTGTTTATATAAAATGCAGACTATTTCATATATGTGATTATAAAGATTTTATTCTTATTATATTTTGATAGTTAAAAAATGTTTTTCTTATGTAAATAATTAACACAGATGATTGTTTGCAAATATTTCATGTTTAGATCATGAAATATTTGTTTAAAAATGATAGCCTTTACAGGTTGATTGTCACCTCCTACATTTTGATTGGCATTTGTACATGAGCTATATTAATAAAAGTTTTTGTGTGAAATACGGCTTTTTTTTTGCTCGATGATGCAAGCTGCCCTTTGTTAAAATTTCCATAGCTCACCACTCGTAGTTACGCTTACTCACTTTTTACAATGTGCTTAGTCACATGATCCAGTCTTTGATTACATTCATTAAATAACAGTAGTAAAGAGCCTTTTTGTTATGTTAAAATGTTCACGAAGCTAATTCTTGTTTGAGCTATGACACTAAATTGGATAATACTCTGGATTAGAGAAAGATGTTGGAAGTTTTTTCCCACTTGGTTAGACTATAATAAATTTAATTTAATCCTTTATCCAAGTGTAAGCAAAGTTTGCACCTGAAGTATTTTCAGGACTGAGACAACTTGTGGTAAAGATGGACTAAGCTCTCATCACCTGTCTTAGTATCTCCCATAATGCAAAACATATCTTCTTGCGGACATGTGTAATTATTATTATTACGGGCAACTCTAGGGAGTACTCAGACTCATCGAGGAAGACCCTAAACATCATTTCCACACAACTATATGACATTCTCACAGTGTCTATCATACCTTGCCTTGAACTCACTCACCGTCATAGCACCCACAACAGACTCTGGCAGCTTATTCCACTCATTTACCACTCTAAAAGTAAAGAACCCAGCTCTAACACTCTTGCCCAGCTTCCATAGGTGACCCCTAGTTCTCCCACCACCAGTCCTGATCTCAAAAATATCCTCTGAATTAATCCTATAGAAACCCTTTAGCAATTTGAATGTCTCAATCCTATCAACTAATTTCTGCAACCCACAAATCTTCAACCTATTCTCATAAGGTTCATTCCATAGACCTGCTATCATTTTGGTCACTCGCCTCTGGATCTTCTCCACCTCCTCCCCATCAAGAAGAAACCTAGGTGGCCAAATCTGGGCACAGTAGTCGAGATGAGGTCTTATCAAGGCTTTGTATACCGAAGTACAATAACTTGCTTGTCTCTGCTCGTCAAAGTATTTTTCAACAACCAAGTGAGTTGATGAGCTGATTTAGCCACTTTTGCAATGTGCTCCGTAAACTTCATCTCCCTATCCACCAACACTTTCAAGTCCCTGGCCTCATCAATCTGCTGGAGTACAGTTCCACTAATGTGGTATACTGCTGCTAATCTTTTCACCCCAAAATGCATAACCTTAGATTTTGTCACATTAAATTGACATCCATTCTCCTTAGCCCAGAACACCAATCTATCCAAGTCGTCCTGCAAGATTTTGACATCTGCATTCACTATTGCCCTACCCAACTTTGCATCATCAGCGAACAAATGAACTGTACCTCTTAGATCCTTCCCTATATCGTTAATGAACAAATTAAACAGCAGTGGTCCAAGAACAGAACCCTGCAGCACACCACTAGTCACAGGCCATCTTTTAGACTCTACTCCTGAATAAACTACTCTCTGATATCTCTTCATCAACCACCCACCTATCCATCTCACCAACCCTATATCCATTCCCATATGTTGTAGTTTACGGATTACAATTCCATGTTGTATCCTGTCAAATGCCTTAGCCAGGTCCAGCAGTATCACTGTAAACCCATTACCCTTATCTAATTCAGCTGTCACTGTGTTATAAAATGTGAGCAAGTTACTGAGACATGATCTACCCTTCACAAAGCCATGCTGTCCCCCGGTACACTATCTCATTTTCATCAATCCTTTCCTGTATTTTTCCCTTGACTACTTTCTCCAAGACCTTGACAACGACTCCTGATATGCTGATCGGTTGGTAATTTGCAACAGTAGTCTTGGAACCTCCTTTATGCAGTGGAACTATTTTCCTCTCTTTCCACACCTTCGGGAGTAAACCAGACCCGAGACTCAGATTAAACAACATGATCAAGGGCACTTGATCATGTTGTTTAATCTGAGTCTCGGGTCTGATAATTCTTTAGCCGTTTTACGTAAGACCCATGCCGGTATACCATCCAATCCCACATATGTATTCACATTAAAGTTCTATAATAGAGTATTCACCTCCCACTTCATTTATCACAATTCCTGTATAAACTAATGGTTCCTTCATTTTTTCAATGTCGCCACTTGGATGATATACTCTTGCAAAGTGCTCGCTCAGTAATTCCACTATATCGACTGATTCAGTGACCTTCTTACCATCGTCATTCCTTAAAATCATTCTGCTGTGTACCATTTTTTTTTTTTTTTTTTTTTTTTTTTTTTTTTTTTTTTTTTTGCTTGCAGCATATTGAAAGAACTGTTTGGGATTCTCTTTAGCTTGCATAGCTAGTTTCCTTTCATAATCCGCTTTTGCTTTTTTTTACCACACTCGTTACCCTTCTGGCCTGCACTTTATACCGTTAGTGTGCCTGCAGGTCACCTTTCTCTTTAAATTCCCTCCACAGTTGTTTTTTTTTTTTGCAGCTCAAGTTTAATGGTGTTATTCATCCATTTAACCCTTACTTGTTTTACCACTCGGACCCTAGGTATACAATCAGCCATAATCTCCTGTAAATACTCCTTGACCACTTCCCATGCTCTATCGACATCAAGCCCTTGCAGTTTTACATGCGATGGCACTGATCCAAGCAATCTCCTAAGCTTGTCATACTTGCCAGCACGGTAATTCCACATATATTCTGTCTTAATCGAAAATTCCACACCTTTAGCCACCTCCCAGGTCAAGACATTAGTATACATGAAATGCAGGGGGTCCCTTTGTCCCACCCCTATCTTGATTCCGATTTCTTGTCCTTAGTACTGGCTCAGGTACATTATATACATTCTTACACTCAACTGTCTCACTGATGTCCGCATATCCACTTCCCTCCCTCCTTGGTATTTCTAGTTTCCCCGGTTCTGCACATCCACTTTCACTTCATTCAGCAACACTTATTCCAGTCTCCGCACACCAAATCCATTCAAATGCAGGCCATCCATCTTGTATAAATCCTTTCGCCCCTCAAACTCGTTCCACACGTTCACGATTTCCATACCACACCGTCTGCATAACCTGCGCATAAAGTCATTTGCGATTATGGCCCTCCTTCTAAACTCCTCTCTGTCATATCGTGGCAACAGACTCACCATCCTAACTCTGTCACACTTTTCTTTGCGCTACCTTTAACAATACTTTCAAGTCCTAAATAATGCTATGTATTAAGGGAAGGACCACTACCCAGACTGGTTTCGACCTTTATCGAGGGCTCGTCAGTGGGAGCCATATCCAGAGGTGGTAATTATTATAGACTATTTATTTATTATATTTAATATTTATTAAATATAATTTAATATTTAATTTAATAATTGATTAAATATAATTAATATTATATTTATTTATTATAGACTCTTATAGTCTAACCAAGCAGGAAAAAACTCCCAACATCTTTCTCTAATCCAGAGTAATTTAATAATAAGGTGAGAAATCTTTTGGCAACTAGTATAGGTAAATATGACTTGTCCATTACTTCCACCTTAGTATCACCACCTCTGGGTCTGGCTCTCACTGACGAGACCTAAACAAAGGTCGAAACTGGGTAGTGTCCCTTCCCTTAATGCATAGTAATATACATGTCTGCAAGGAAATGTGCTTTGCATTATGGGAGATACTAAGACAAGTGATGAGAGCTTAGTCCAGCTTTACCATGAGTTTCCTCAGTCCTGAAGATACTTCAGATGCAGACTTTGTTTGCTTACACTTGGATAAAGGATTAAACTAAATTTATTATAATTTAGGAAAATACTATATTTTCCTAAATTATAATATATAATAAATACTACAGTTGCATGGCTACTTAGGGTTAAAAATGGTTGGAAGAATAAGGTGTATAGATGTACTACAGTACTTCATTAAATTGTGTCAGTTGTATTTTTTTGTTGTTATAATTATCGGTTTCTTTTGTTAATGAAATTATAATGTGAGAAAAACACTATTAATTATATGTATGTGTTTAAATAATGGATTGCCTATTACATACAGTATGTCATTTGTACTGCATTGATTTGGTTCAGAAGTGTATATTGCTATGCATAGCAATATATATATATATATTTTTTTTTTAATAATTTAATTTAAATGACTTAAACGCAGAGATAATAAAGAATAAGGTATAATAAGCATGGATAGGCTTATGTGTTCATCACATGTTGAATTGGATTTAAATGGTATTGATGCAAACACAGATTAATAAGAAAATAACTATTTATTAACTTGAAACATACTCCAGACCTTAACAAGTATGGCTGTATAAATCTACCAAAGATTTGGGAGACAGTCATCCTAAGACCAAATTAATATTTATTTATTTTTATTTTATTTTTTTCAAAACTTTGGACTACGGTTTTTTTTTTTTTTTTTTTTTTTTTTTTAACTTAGATGGCGGCGTATTAGGACTTTAGTCTTGTGTTGCACGCTGCAATTACTTATACTAGCCCCACTGTTACACCGGATTGTGGTTGTCTCTCATTTGTAGCAAACTTTGTTTGTGGGCTCTGAAGATACTGGATATAATACCAGCAAAATATTAGCTTTTAAGTTAATAAATAGTTATTTTCTTATCAATCTGTGTCCGCATCAATACCGTTTAAATCCAATTTACCAAGGTTTAATAAGGACACTACTAGTTTCGTTGGTAATCCATCTTCTTCAGGCATCAAAGTACAAAGAAAAATCTAAAATAATCCAACATAAACACTACATATTAACAACAACAGATTTACTTAAAACTGTAGTACAGTTTAAATTGGAGTCCGTGCTACAGTTCCAGCTGTATGTTTACGTGTGATGTCGCGAGAACGCCAGCACTGGATAGCAGAGCTATACTAATCTGGCAAACTGTAGCTAAGGCTGCTATTCATGTGAATTAAATCAAGGGTAATTTCTTTTGACTCAAGAATACGTCTTTCAATTTCATCATAACATTAGTGAATATTAGAAGTTTGAGTCCAGTCTATTTGATGTTGGCAGCCTTCATCAGAGTTTATAGAGAACAAGACGTGGCTGGCGAGAGCGCTGCCTCAGATTGTGTTATAGGATATGTCTCTTTTGTGCTCTTCAACACGGAGAAGGATAGATTTATCAGTCTGTCCGTATTAAGGTTTTCCACAATTACAAATAATTTTGTATACTCCTGGGAACTGAAGATGTTTTTCTTTAGGTTGATTAAGGATAGAACGGAGTTTAGGTAAAGTAGAGAAACAGCTTTTGATGTTGAACTTTTTAAAAATTTTAACCGATTTGGGAGAGAGAGGGAACTAATGAAAGGCAAAGAGATGTAAGCTCTGGGAGGTAGTAGAATCTTCATTAGTTTGTTGACAGCGGTGAAGAAGTTTCTCAATACTTTTTGAAGTAAAACCATTATTAAGAAAGGTCCTTTTGAGGAAACTAAGTTCATTTTTAAGTCCTACATCGTCTGATAATAAGATCTGGCCCGACGTGCAAGGGTGGAAATAATGCCAAATTTCTGTGGAGTGGTGAGAGGATGCATAAAGGTATGTGTTGGCTTCCTAAAGATTGAAATTTTAATATTATCAGAGCACTTAGTTAGTTTTATGTCTAAAAAAGGAAGACAATTGTTAACTTCTAGCTCATAGGTGAATTTGATCTTGTGATGAAAGTTATTTAGATGATCCAAAAAAACTTAGAGGTTATCTAGGCCATGTTCTCATATAAGAAAAACATCATTATATAACGGAGCCAGATTTTAGTGTGGCCGAACAAATTGCTTTTTCTTCAAAGTCTTCAAGAAATATATTAGCCAGCAGTGGGGAAAGCAGTACAAGCTAATGATGATGTTTTTCTTATATGGGAACACGGCCTAGATAACCTCAAAGGCTTTTTTGGATCATCTAAATAACTTTCATTATAAGATCAAATTCACCTATGAGCTAGAAGTTAACAATTGTCTTCCTTTTTTAGACATAAAACTAACTAAGTGTTCTGATAATATTAAAATTTCAACCTTAGGAAGCCAACACATACCTTTATGCATCCTCTCACCACTCCACAGAAATTTGGCATTATTTCCACCCTTGCACGTTGGGCCAGATCCTTATTATCAGACGATGTAGGACTTAAAAATGAACTTAGTTTCCTCAAAAGGACCTTTCTTAATAATGGTTTTACTTCAAAAAGTATTGAGAAACTTCTTCACCGCTGTCAACAAACTAATGAAGATTCTACTACCCCCAGAGCTTACATCTCTTTGCCTTTCATTAGTTCCCTCTCTCTCCCAAACCGGTTAAAATTTTTAAAAAGTTCAACATCAAAAGCTGTTTCTCTACTTTACCTAAACTCCGTTCTATCCTTAATCAACCTAAAGAAAAACATCTTCAGTTCGCAGGAGTATACAAAATTATTTGTAATTGTGGAAAACCTTACTATGGACAGACTGATAAATCTATCCTTCTCCGTGTTGAAGAGCACAAAAGAGACATATCCTATAACACAATCCGAGCTAGCGCTCTCGCCAGCCACGTCTTGTTCTCTATAAACTCTGATGAAGGCTGCCAACATCAAATAGACTGGACTCAAACTTCTAATATTCACTAATGTTATGATGAAATTGAAAGACGTATTCTTGAGTCAAAAGAAATTACCCTTGATTTAATTCACATGAATAGCAGCCTTAGCTACAGTTTGCCAGATTTGTATAGCTCTGCTGTCCAGTGCTGGCGTTCTCGCGACATCACACGTAAACATACAGCTGGAACTGTAGCACAGCCTCCAATTTAAACTGTACTACAGTTTTTAGTAGATCTGTTGTTGTTAATATGTAGTGCTTCTGTAGGATTATTTGTATTTTTCTTTGTACTTTGACACCTGAAGAAGTTGGTTTACCAACGAAACTAGTAGAGTCCTTATTAAACCTTATTCTTTATTATCTCAGTGTTTAAGTCATTTAAATTAAATTATTAAACATGTTGTTAAACCGAGTAAATCTGCATACGAATATATATATATATATATACATCAGGAGTGAATATTCAGGGTGTGTGGTGCTCATCCACCGAATAGCAATATCGCTGATATTATATTTTTGCATTTATTCCTGTTAAAGACTCCCCCTAATTGTTTTCAGACTTTGCGTGATTCCTAAAAGTAAACACAATGTACTAATGCTTCATGAAGAGGACACTTTTTTGACCGGTAAACATTGCATCACATTTGCATTAAGTGTGTTCAAAATATATTCACGTTTGAGCCCTTTGAAAGATGTACAGATGGCGCAGCAGGTCAAATTCTTAGCATTCTAGTAGTTTTCAACCACTGAGAAGGCGAGGCAGGGTGAGCTCTGAGACAATAGAACCTAGAGGTGTGATTGGTTATTGTGTGAACCAATCCAATTGAATGTTGTCATCTGTCATGAGTTGCTGAGTTTCATCTGTGGTATGTAAGTTTTTATATATAATATAGACAAATGTTTGATATATAATTTTAGGTAAGTTACAACTTTTTTGCCCATATTTACAATGGGAAACAGTATTGTATTCAAAGGAGGTAAACCTTATCCTCCTCCAAATTTTGCACCTTTGAATAATTCAAGCATACCAACCAAATATAATTCTCCTTCATTATTGTTTCCTAATATACAGCATCTTAAAACAAACACACTGTCTGCGCAGATTTGGTTACAATTAACTGATAAATTAAAGTGTTCAAAGTTATCCTACAATTAACTGCATTGAGCCAATTAAGATGAGTGCTCATGTGCTATACACTCTTAAAACTTTCATACATTGATAAAAATGTAATCACATGGTAAAACTGACGTGAATTTTGTAGTGCAGGTTGCATAAGTCACGACATCACACCCAACTGAATTGGGCACGTGACACCACTGATATATACATATATATATGTATTCACCGAGTTAGCTTTGCATTAGGACCACCCACTCTGATTTACATATTTGCTACGATAACGAAGTGCCACATGATATCAACATCAAGTTAAGATACTATAAGTGGGTACACCTATTCTCTGTACTAATCAGTAAGTGTTTGTCAGTAATGGAGAAACGTGATGACATAAGCCAATTTGACCGTGAGAAAATAGTTGGGGAAAGAGGGCAGGTGTCAGTATGTTGCCGGACTTGTTAGTTGCTACTCTGCTATTGTATCAAGGGTGTACCAGGACTGGATTAACCATGAACAGACATCCAGCAGAAGGACTCGCATTGGTCAGCCACTCATGTTTGATCTTAGAGGTGAACATCGGATATCATGACTGGTATCTCAGTAATGACTTGCAACAGTGACACAGGTCACCCACCAGTACAACAATGGGATTGTTCGACCCGTTTACACATGCACGTTTGACCTTGTTTTGCCTGGTGTTCCACAGCCAGAGACCAATGAAGGTACCCATGATGACGACCGGGCATTGCAAAGAGTGCCTTGTATGGACTAAGTAATGTTGGCAGTGGATCCTCGACAGATGGAAGAAGGTTGTCTGGAGTGATGAGTCCCATTGCTTGCTGCACTATGCTCATGGCCAGGTTCGCTGCCATAAACAGCATGAAGCCCTATGCCCTGGTTGCACAGTTGGGGTTCTACAGGCTGGTGGAGGTGGTGTTATGATCTGAGAAGCTATTTCCTGGCATACCCTAGATCCGTTGGTTATCATCCCAGAAACACTGAATGGTGAATGCTAAAAGGACCTGTTTAACTGACCATCTCCATCCATATCTGCAGGAGGTCTACCCTGATCACAGTACAATCTTTCAACAGGGCAATGCACCATATCACTGGGCTCATACAACTACTGAGTGATTAGAGGAACACGACAATGAATTTGCCAAACTTCCCTGACTGTAACCCAATTGAACATGTGTGGGATATGCCAGAACAGAGTGTGAGAACTGCTGATCTTCCTCCATGGAATGAGCATGAACTGACGGAGTTGATGCAGCAAACATGGGTCAAGTTACGCATGGAGGATGTTTAACACCTTGTGAAATTTGTTCCTAGGTGTCTGCAAGTTGTGATTGTACAGAGAGGTGGACCAATGCGTTATTAGGTGGGTGTTACTAATGCAAAGCTAACTCATTGTATGTACAGGACTTGGCAAATTTTAGTAAACCCTACTTGCTATGCACTCTACTTCCATTTTTAACATGTCCTAGAGTTCTGTAAAGTGATTAGTGGTGCTGCATATCTTTTTTCTTAAAGAGATTTTGTTTAGAAAGTTATTTTTTATAAAATAGAAATATTCTATTTTGTCCAGTCTGTCTGCAGTACTTGCCAGCTGCAGACAGACTGATTCTACTTGATACGGGTGAGTGGGCAAGCATATTTGTTGAGCCCTGTACACCTATCAGACCCACACACGAAAGATTGTAAGCACTCTTAATTTAGGAAAGACACCATATTTTTGACCCTTTCTTCTTGAGACTCAGTTTTTCTCCCAGCTTTTCATAAAGAATATTGCTAGAAGTTAGCAAGTAATATAATTTTAATACATGCTAACTCTTGTGATCTAGAAAAAGCAGGAAATTTTGACCCATTCTTCAGTTTTTCCAATTAATTCATTTTCCCAGTTTTTATGTTGAAATTACCGCTACTATTAAATTTACAGTAAAAATTTTAGTCTAATAAGCAAATTTCATCACCCAGCATGAGATGATAACTACTAAGCTTATTGGAGACATTCCGTGACTTTAAAAAGTTTTGTCTGTAGAGCATGGTATCTGGATTGTTTAATTTTGGCCCTCCCATACTAGTGTAAGAAACATTTCAACCTTTTCCAGGTGACATTCACATTATAAATAAATAATAAACTTACATCACACAGTTTGCCATGCTATGACAAACAGTGCTATCATCATCAAATTTCTGATATACATCAAATTCCTGTATACTCTGAAGGGCTGTACCATAGTACTATACATGTAGTATAGTATTATGTAGTGTACTACACATGATAGTATACTACATGATGTTTGCATTATTACTAGCTTGTTATTATTCTTTCCCAAGAGTTTCTCTTCTTTACTTTTACTCTTCTCAAGTATTCGTTATGTTAATTTATGGAATCAGTTACCATTTTAAGATAATTTTATTTGATGAATGTTATTTATCTTTCATGTTTCATTTACATCAAGGACATCTCTCTCTCTCTCTTTCTATATAGATATATCTATATATATATCTATATGGAATATATATGCAAAAAATATATATATCTATATGGAATATATATACAATATATATATATATATATTGCACAATACCTTGTATAGGTAGTGGATATGAATATAACCATAAGTAATTGAAATACAGAATTCAAAAAATTATGTAATGTGGGCAGAATTTTCAGCTTTATTCCAAGATCATTTTCACTGCATACAGTTAACATTACTATTAATTTCAAGTGTCATTCTTTTATTTTGTCTCTAAGTGCGTGCTCTAAAAATGGTCTTGAAATAAGACTGAATTTTGCTAATATTAAATAATTAATTAATTATTATTATTATAAGATCTCCATGAAGTCAGACTTGTCGTGGGAGACCCTCCATCACACACACACATGCACAGCTCATCAAACTGTGATGAGCTGTGCATCCTACTAAAAATATCCTGCTCCTCATTACTTTGCACACATCCTCCTTATAGAGCTTCCAGGAATGGCCTCTTGGTCCTCTCCTGTCTCCACCCATTCTATGAAAAATCTGATCCACATTAATCCAGTAATAACTCCTTACCAACTTATGTCTTGATCATATCCCTCTTGTCCTTCTTTCCACTAGACTCTGCAGTTTGTATTTTCTCAATCTAAATACCCTTCCATCTCTATTCCTGTCAGAATGTCATCCTCATGCAAGCGTGTCTCACTTATTCCAACAATTTTGAATATTGTAAACATACATACTAGCTTATTTCTGGTTCTACAGCAAGTCTCACCCACTCCACTCCACCTCTGAGATATGACTCTTCCATACTCACCTCCCCTTGGCCACTCATCTCTGTCATCACTGATCTTACACCCCTCCTCAAGCTGTTTGTTTTCCTCACATCCCTGGTCATCTCAACCCCTTTCTTGTGTGAATACAAGAAGTGGACAAATCCAATCTTCTCACACAATGAGAAGATTGGATGTGTCCACTTTGATCCTCCCATATCCCTGTTTATCTTGTGTTTCTTCTCTTTCATTCCCTTTACTTATGCCACTGACATTTGCATTCACAAGCTCTTCTACCTTACTTTTCTGCTTTTCCACATCACCACTACTGCCTCTTGCTTCTTCAGGTCTTCCATTCACTTCAGTCATTACTCCCTCCTGTAGCAATGGTTTCTCCAGCTGACTCACACCAAATCCATTTAAATGTAGCCCATCTCTTTTATGTAGTTCCATTTGTCCCTCAAATTCATCTCACACATTCACAAAATGAATTCTTTTCTCTTCAAACAACTACATTAGCATCCCATACATATAGCATTCCTCATATCTGGTGCTTGAATCACTCTGCTCAATCTACCCCCTGGAAAGCAAACTTTATGCACCTTGATATTAACCACCTCTAATAATTGAATCCCCATACATGGCCACTCTTGAATCATTAGACGCCTCTTTCATGCTGCCATCTTTTATTCCAGCCTTCCTCTCTCTTCCATACATACCTGCTAATCTCTTCATTTCACTGTGCATTTTTCATCACTTGCCTCATCTTCACCAACTCCGCTTTCATATCATGAATTACTTTCTCGCTGCTCTTTGCTTTCTATACCAGGTTGGTCACACTTTCATTCTTACTACCCATCATGCTCGCTATTGTATGGTCCATTGGTTTAACTTTCATATATGCTATCTTACTGCTACTTTCAATCATCTCATTTATACTCTCTTTCATATTTTTTTTCACTATCATTTAAACTAAGAACTCCATTCACTACAACACTTTCACTGGTTTCAGCATTAACTTCCTTACTTCATTTTCCTGCTTCTGACAAGTCTTGCATTTCTGGCTCATAACATATCTATGGCACACACTCTCTCTCTCATATCACAATCCATTTTCTCTCAGCAACAGATACATAGCACACACTACATTTTACAAACCCCCAATATCAAACTCCCTGAACGTGGTGGCTAAGACATCATTGTTCTTGTTCTCATCAGCACCATGAATAAAGCTATTTGTGCACCATATACAGTATAAATATATTTTAACAAACCTGTTTAAATCCAAATAGCAATAGCTGACATGATCCTAAATATCTATCTTAGTTTGTCAAGTTGAATGAACCTGAGATTGGTGTTACTGCAATTTGGTATTCTATGCAATCTCAAGGCTTGTATTGTTGGCAGTACTAGATGAGAATTAAATCTTAGAAATTTTAATTTTAGATTTGGTTACATTATGAAAGTCCCACTTCTTTACATTTACTCTTGAACCTTGTTTTTGTCAGGTATAAGAATTGTATGCCTTTCTGTTCAGTCCAGTGGAATGTTTCCAGAGCATGATCCTCTCTGAACATGCTCTGGAGCGATATTCCCATGGTGGATTAAACAGATATGGCTTTTGTGTTCTTTTCTAATTTTTGCTCTCACTTATGTATGGGAGGTGGCTTGTACTGATGCCAGGCAAGATTTATGCAAGCATAAATCTTACCTGGAACACTCAGAAGGGTAATTCCTCTGTAATTCTCACATTCAGTTTTATTTCCTTTTTCTTAAATGGATTAGTATTGTGAGAGCTCTATTCTAAACATGCAGAATTTGACATTCTGACGGGCCCTTTTTAATTTTGCAGCATAGCTACCATAAAACTTTTGACATTAAAATTTGATTTTATAATTATGCACGAAATTTGAGTATTGTGAAAATAATTCAGTGTATGTTTCTGCAAATAGGAATATTAGAAAATGGGCACTTGAACCTTCAAGAGGTATAGGTCCTTATGACACAAAAAAGATGGAAGAAACAAAATTTATAGACCTAGAAATTCAGCTGGGATATCCATATATATATATTCATCAGGGAGATTGTGAACATTTAATGGTTTTCAGTGATTTAAGGTGAGTAAGTAAAAAATGTCTTTGTGAATTTTATTATTCAGCTTTCACCATGGCAAACAACATTATAACATGTTAATTAACCCTGCGGAGTTTGCGATAAAAAAAATTGCAGCTTTGGCTGCATGTATCCGAGAGATACATTCATTACTAATATATGCTGAAATTCGATAAAACTTAAAAAAAAAACACTGCAAATATAATATATGATGGTTTATTTATTTTCAGTTACAATCTAGAAATTATTGAACAAAGAAATATAAAGAATAAAAATAAAACAAAATAATGAAAAAATAAAACTAAACAAACGCATTTAATATTAATTAATCAGAATCTTCAATAGTTGGATTTACAAAACGGTCATAACAGTCATCGCAAACAATATTGCTTTGCTCAAGGCATAAATACATTTTACAACACTTGCAAAAATATTTTGATAAGCGACTTGTTTTGGATGCATAGCATGTAAAACATCTTTTTTCTTTTTCTGTTTGTCGAGGAAGCCATATCTATGTTGTCATTAGAATTTCCTTCAAATTGTGTCTGAAATTGATGAAGTTTCAGGTGTAAAGGCTTATGCACACCTGTAGAGACTTCAGAACACCTTTTTATTTGTTCTGACACTAACAGCATTACGAGATTTCTAATAAATATTCTGCACCGTATTTTCACATTGTTGTTCAGCATATGAATAGTCTGAGCATTTATTCCTGCAATATTCAGAATTGTGTAGAATATAACCATAGGCCATCTTCTGGTGTTCCTGGCTATATTATATGTACGAATCATTTGGTCCACAATGTCAACTCCTGACTTAGTTTGATTGTAATATTCTATTATGTCAGGCTTTTGGGAATCTAAATTCACGGTGTATTCAAAGTGCATACTTGAAACTAAAATTACTTTTTTTGGTATATGGGATACAAAGTGTGCAATCTGCACTAAAAGCAAATATGTTGGATTTTTCGGACCTGTTTTTTAATAAATACAGGATACAGTAACAATAAATAACAATAAATTAAAGATACCAAGAAATTATATACTTGGTTTAATCCTTTATCCAAGTGTAAACAAACAAAGTTTGCATCTGAAGTATTTTCTGAGGTGATACCAAGGTTGAAGTAATACAGAAGTCATATTTTTATTATATGAGTTGCCAAAAAGTGTCACCTGATTATTAAAATCCTCTGGATTAGAAATAGTTAGTTATTGTTATGTCATACCACCTTTACAATGAGTTTCCCCAGTCCTGAAAATACTTCAGGTGCAAACTTTGTTGGCTTACACTTGGATAAAGGATTAAACCAAGCATATAATTTCTTGGTATCTTTAATTTCCAGTATAACCAAGTGGAAAAACTTTCAACAACTAACTATCTCTAATCCAGAGGATTTTAATAATAAGGTGTGACATCTTTTGGCAGCTCATATAATGAAAATATGACTTCTGCATTACTTCAAGCTTGGTATCACCTCTGGGTCTGGCTCCCACTAATGAGACCTCAATAAAGGTCAAAATCGGTCTAGGTGGTGACCCCTTCTCATAATGCACAGCATTATACATGTCTGCAAGAAGATGTGCTTTGCATTATGGGATACTAAGGCAAGTGATGTGAAGTCATACCACCTTTACCACGAGTTTTCCCAGTCCTGAAAATACTTCAGGTGCAAACTTTGTTTGCTTACACTTGCATAAAGGATTAAATCAAGTATATAATTTCTTGGTATCTTTAATTTATAGTATAGCCAAGTAGAAAAATATAATGTTGGAGGTTTAATGGATTTTTTACAACACTCAGAAAGGATTAAAAAGAATTTAATACTTCCTATATTTCGTCCTAGTCACTAGGACATCTATGGGGATTACAAAAATAACTAATGTAACATAACACAAATATCATACAATACTAAGCCCAACCATGTGGGTGACACTAAAGTCCTATCTAGGTGGAGCACCCTCTAAGGGTGGTTGTAGGTGGCCTGGAATATAAAGTAGGATCTTTGGTGATGAGTGTTTCCCAAATTTTCGGAAGCTTAATGCAACCATATTTATTAAGATTTGGTTGATTTCTAAGAGCTGCTGCTGCTTCTAAGAATAGTCTCTCTTTCTTGAATTCACTGTGATGGAGCATGGTGGTTTTCTTCCATGATGCTCCATGATGCACCACCATGCTCCATCATAGCGAATTTAAGAAAGAGAGACTATTCTTAGAAGCAGAAGCAGCTCTTAGAAATCAACCAAATCTTAATAAATATGGTTGATTTAATCCTGCAGAGCTGCGACCTCTGCAGGATTAAAAAATTTATTTCTTTAATTTTTTAGTGGTCATTTATTAACATGAGCTGATTAACAAGATAACAAACAGTAGAAGCTGTATTAATACATTTATTTATTATTAACAAGAAGTTTATTAACATGTTTATTTTATATAATATCACTACATTGAATATATCTATCATGTATGTAAAGTAGTAAAATTGTAAATGCGAACTCTTGCTCCTGATTTGTACCCTCGTTGTAGGTATACTGAGGTGCAAGATAATATTACATGATTAAGTTTTTGTCATTACTAGTTTCCTGTCAACAGTTGTCTTTAAAATTACATCACCAATCGCCACATCACCAATATCGTCAGGTCTTGCATTTAATTTTTTTCAGAGCTAACTACTACCTCAATCCACCTAGATCTTAGTCTTCCTGTAGGTCATTTACCTGCTATCCTGACATCAAATACTTATGCTAACCTTTCCTCTCCGTTCTGCTTAATTAACCATCTCACCTCTGCTTCTCACACGTTCTTGAATGCTAACATTGTCAAGTTTCTTTCTAATATTTTCATTTTCACATGATTCTGCCACTGATGCTGTAGAACCTTCAGATCCAATAGTTAAAATATTGTAGTTTGTCTTTCTATGACATGACATTCTTGCCTAAACAAAGAATTTACAGAAGATTTAGTCCATAAATTCATGTAAAAATTACTTTCAAACTTGTTAGTGCAAGTTCATATTCGTCTCCGTAGGATCATTTCATCCCAGCCATCAAGGAATCTGCAAAATACTATACATGTGCCATAATATTTCTTACATTGGTGAAGCCAGATACTTGGTTTTAATTAGGAAAGGGGAACATGAGAAATGCATGAAAATATTTATAACATGATAATTCTGACTCCTCAGACCCTACCATTTAAACTTGCCACGAATCCATTTGGATAAAAAATAATAATTATGATAATAAACCATCTGATACATATTTCATGATTCTACTATTATAACAAAGTTTACAGAAGTTTTTTAGGCCAGTATTAATTTTCTGTTAACCTGAGTAAAAATTATTGCCTCAGATTTACATCAGTTTCATTCAACAGTCACTAGACTGTTGGTCAAGTGTTTAGCAAGTGTTCTAACTAACAAGCTGTGGGTTCAGATGCCACTGTTTGGGCATGGTTGTTTTGCAGAGTCTATGTAGTAGATAAGGTTGATCACCTGGCATGAGAACTGTCATCATAATCCTTTCCTTTAGTGTTACATGGTGATCAGCGTTCATTTTAGACAAATTGTGGACTCTACAATCATGTTATAAATAACTATTTTAATTTCCCATTGTTTCGAAGGTATATAGAGCCCTAATTATTACCTAGCCAAGAAATTAGTGTCAACACTTAAGGAGTTGGTAGGTCATTCCCCCCCTGCCTATATCAGAAACACACAACACTTTATAAATATAACAAAGACATTACATTAGAAATATTCATAGATAAAATACATTTAGAAAGCAATATTTTAAGTGTAAATTATAAGAAAACAATAACAAGCAATTTAACAAAACACGAATTAACAGCGGTGAAATCACTAAAATCAAATCCGGACATCATAATAACTAGAGCTGATAAAGGCAGTGCCACTGTTATTCTAAATTGAACCACATATTTAGAAAAAATGAATCTGCTAGTCTTGGACAACAGCACATATCAACTTGTTAACTACGATCCAACCAATAGAATAAAAAAGAAAACAGAGAAGCTACTTAAATCAGTTACTACATGGCCTGAATTTATGGTCTACCAAAGATTCACAAACAAAATTTAACACCACTCCGACCAATAGTTGAAGGTATAGACAGCCCTAATTATCACCTAGCCAAGAAATTAGCGTCAACACTCAAGGAGTTGGTAGGTCATTCCCCCTCCTATATCAGAAACACACAACACTTTATAAACATAATCAAAGACATTACATTAGAAAAAGATGATTTATTAGTTAATTTTGAAGTCTCTGCTCTCTTCAAGAATGTCCCAATCAATGACACAAAAACTAGGTGTTATTAATACTCTAAAAAACAGGACTCTGAAGATTTGCTCCAATGAACAAGCGCTGAAAGTTGAATTTAAAGTTATCAGCAATACTTTCCTAAAAAATGATTACAGCCAAAATACTATCAACAAAATTCTCTACAAGACCTCACTAAAAAAACAAAGATAAACTAGACTACAATAAAACTATAACCGTTCCATACATTAAAGGGACATCAGATAAAATAAACGGAATACTACAGAAATACAACCTTAAATCCACCTTTAAATCTCCTGCGAATTTAAAGAGCTTACTCAACTCATCTAAAGACCCACTCCCTCTGCTGGCCCACCCTGGAGTATACTGTATTTATTGCACCTGTAATCTACCCTATAATAGGGGAAACAGGACGCACAATTCCTGTCAGACAAAAGGAACATAAATGACACATTAAATGTAATAACTATGATGAAGCTGACCTTTATGATCATGCCCTGAACACTTTACATAGAATTGACTGGAAAAGCATCAGTGTTTACATCACACCAAAACATGGTATGAACGTAAATTTAAGGAAGCCTGTGAGATTCTTTTCAACCATCCTAATCTTAACAATAATGATGGTCCAAAAATCTAAAGAGTTAACTATAAATAGGACCATAAGTAATCCAGAATTTTAAATTTAATATAACAATTGTCATGTTAAATTAGGACATCAATATTACTGTAAGAAACCTATCTATATGAAAGAATGTTTCTCTGATGTTATCTTAAATAGAATATAGCTTTGATGTAGTTAATTAATTTTTTATTTATATTTTTTATTTATTTATTTATTTAATTTTTTTTTCTTTTATATATTCTATTTTCACTAGAGATCATGCCAGTAGAATTATGTTGATCAAATCATTCTCTCTTTAGCATACTGTGTGAAATGTAATTCAGCTTGTCTCTATATATATATATATGTATACTTCAGATGATGACCTTAATATGAAGGTCGAAACGTTGGGAAATTAAAATAGTTATTTATAACACAGTTGTAGAGTCCATAATTTGTCTAAAATGAACTGTCATCTTACTTATTGGAGAGTTGAAGTAGTTGAAAAAATTTCCATGTTTATTCTTTAAAGCAGGGTTTAAATTTTTTTAAATTTTACTCCTTTTTAATCCTTAACTCAACCACAATATATTGTTGTCTTAACATTCTAATACAAATATAGTATACTGTAGACTAACAGCTTTTTGTGAATGGGATTCGCATTAAAAAAAAAGTCTTTTAGATTTGGTCCACCTACATTGGCTCATCATCATCTTCAGACTTGCCTTGAAAAATTTCAGGCTTCTATGTACAATGCAAGAAGTGTTCCACTTTTCAGTTACCTGGGTGTTTTTTATGTGCAATACACAAAAAAGTACAGAGCATGATATAAATTGTTTTTTCCATTAGCATCTGATATTTTTATTAATAAAAAAATTTTATAAGAAAAAAATTTTCCTTTTATATAGAGGTTATTTTATGATTTTATATAAACCCATAAGCTATTCCAAAGTTGAAATAATACAAAAAAGATTTTTTTTATGATAAGATTTAGAGGAAAAAAAAACAAAACTGATGAAGTAAATTGTTTCATTTTGAATTTGGGAACCACAATTTAGATTATCTTCTTTCCAGATTTGATTGAGAAATGCCTTGAAACTTTACATCTGAAGTTGCTGTTAGATTATTCCTCTCTCTCTTTTTATAATGTGCTTCCAACCCACAAAAGGTTATATGCAAACCTATAATATGTTGTACTGTGGATTGGCTAAGAATTGCTTTATTTGCTTTGTAAATTATATATACGTATATATATATATATATATATTTTTTTTTTTTTTTTTTTACATGTTCTGGAAACCCTGCTCTAGAGACTAGATATAGAACTTTTTTAAGCCACTTTTTAGGCCTCCCAAAAGCAAGCCAGTGGTCTCACACTTAGCAATGAAATTCATCTTCCACTTAAAGACAATCACAAACATTCACACCCCCCCTGATGGAATTCAAACCAGCATCTTGTTGGTTAGAGATCAAATGGGCTAATCACTCAGCCAACCAGGCTGGCATTTGAGTGCAGGATGCATATACGTGGCTGTCTTAACATTCTATATGCACATGCTTACATACTTGTAGACTTTTTGTGATTTTTTTTATTTTTAAACTATGAAACACTGCTTTGAATTTTATAGGGTTTATCTTTTATGAAGATAATATTTTAGCTTGTTAGGCTTTGCCACTGACAATCTCTAACATTGTGGAAACCAAGCATTGAAATTATTCATGTTTTTTTTTCTTTGTTCCACTAATTAAAATTCATAGCTTCCCCCCCCCCCCCTCTTCTCTATTAGCATATCATTCACTATAAGCTAAAACCTATCCATTATTGGCATTTACACTGAAAAACAAAAATGATAAAAATTTGCAGTATAAGTTTGCAAGACTGAATGTAGAACTGAAACATAGATAGTAATGCTGGGTTCAATTTATGAGCAGAGGGAAGGAGCAATAGAATACACATAGCACACTATGTGTATGCTTAATGTGTTGTGAAATAAAAAGATAGATAAAACAGAGGTGCAGATTTAGAAGCATACAAAAAAAAGGTGTGAGTGTTGTTACTTTTTTATTTTTTATTTTTGCTTCTCTTGTTCGCATTCACAAATGAATCGGAATCATTAGAGCATGGAATCGAATGCATGTTACATTACAGTTTCTAAATTTCAGTAAAACTTTATTACCTCTGTAGATTTAAAGAACTTACTGTGGGAAACCACTCTGCACCACATAATCTACTGCCCACCATGCAGTTTACTCTCTATGCTATCCTATCCATTATTCGCTACATAGTATTTTTGTCTATTAGTTGCATGTGCTCTCTGGTCAGTTTGTTTCTTTTGCTGGAGGAAAGACCTAAGTTTCCAGAATAAAAAAAAACCTTGGTATCTCCATACGATACTGGCTAACTTGCCTTCAGTTGAAATACCTATATAAAAATTCCTCTCATCATGACAAGAAGTGAACACCTAGCTCTTTTCCAATCAAAGGAAGCATATTCTTCATTTTTCCAACTATACATGGGGGGGGGGGGGAGAATCGCCCAAATCAGTCTCGAAGTATGTAGTAGAAACTGTTAGATAATTTATTTTCTGTCATATACTATATCATAAGTAGAAACGTTTTTTCTACATATGGTATATGGTATAATATACATTGCTTTAATTATTTATAAAAGCATTTTATAAATTATTTATTTCATTGTATATTTTTTTAAATAACAGCTTCACACATGCAAGATAAAACTAAATATAATTTATTACTTCTACATATATTTTGCTCAGTATCTCATGAGGCTTCTTTCAGGGAAAAGGCAGAAGAACTGGCAATAGCATTTAAATTCTGAATACAAGAACAAGTCATACAGCATGCATATAATATTGTGTCTCGTTCGTAGCTGTATAGTAGGAGGCCTCCCTTAAACCATATTAGAGTTCAGAGATGTGGGAATATATGTATAATTAATTAATTTAAAAAATTATAAAAAAATCACCTCTCAAAACTTAGAGACAGGCATACAGTTTATCTGAATAAGATTTAGACTGTGTCGTATGGCTTCACACAATTCAAAAAATAGATATCAAATTTGAATCTACTGTAGTCTAGCATTTTGGTATGGTTTCAATGAATTCTATGTCTGGTGTCATCAAGCATGAGAAGCAAGGCATGAATCGTCAGATTCCAAAAATCTTATATAATCTTGATGTTCTTCGATTCTAATAGTAGCAGAATAGCCAGTATCTTCAAAGAAGCAAAGATGACAACAAGGTATTTGATAAACACCAGGCATGTATAGAGTTGGGAATGAATCTTTGATATTTGGTAAGAAAGATGACAACTTCCGAGCTGGTTTGAAGATGGTATACAAATTATATCTCCGAAGGGTCCTTGCTATTTGTTCAGAAGGTCCTTTAAGTATATTCATGTTATGAATATACTTAATATTCATTTCATGTTATTATGTGAAATATATTCATGACTAGGCTACTTGTATATAGAGGCTAGTGACTTCATATTAATTGTCTTAGTATCCCATAATGCATAAGCAAACATCCTTTCAGGTATGTTCAACAACTTGCTCTAATCCAGAATATTTTAATAATAAGGTGCTACACCTTTTCACTACTTCTATATGGAAATATGACTTCTGCATTACTTCAACCGTGGTATCACTTCTGGGTCTGGCTCCCACTGATGAGACCTCAATAAAGGGCGAAACTGTTCTAGGTAGTGGCCCTTCCCATAACATAGCAATACAAAATTAATAACGGAAAAATTCACGTAAAATGATTATTTAATGGTATAATATTCGCCTGTATGTCACAGGCATCTTCAGTACATTTTAAGCTCAAATTAAACAATAACTGACAATTCCAAAAAGCATCACCTAAGTAGCTAGTGTAAGATAACTAAAAAGGTCAATAAATTTTCTAACAAAAAAAAAAAAAAAAAAAAAAAAATTATATATACAATAAAAAGTTAGGAAAGATTAGCTGAATTATAAAGTACTATCTCCCATAAAGGGGATAGACGTAAACCATCAGATCTGTTTAAATTAGCCGAGTGAAGAAAAGTTTCACATGTTTCTTTATAAAGCTGTTCCATGAGGAACCGACTTTTGTGAAGAACTCTTGTCCTTTTCCAGTGAACTCTGTGTCTAGTGATGATGCCATGTTCTGCAAGTCCAGACTGTTCAGGTTCAAAGTATTGAATATAAAACTGGTGTTCTTCTAGCCGAATAGAGGCAGATCTTCCTGTTTGTCCAAAATAAGATAATCCACAAGAGCAAGGAATCTGGTAAACACCTGGATAATTAAGATGTGGAAGCTTGTCCGTAGGAGAAATGAGAAAGGTGGAGATTTTTCTGAATGGTTGAAAGACAACAAAAATATTCAGCGGTTTTAAAACTTTTGCTATACGTTCACTAATGCCTTGTACATAAGGGATAGGAATGCACGTTATTTCTTCTATATTTGAAGAGGAAGACATATTAAAACTACTCAAAGCTCTTTTGATGAAGGAGTTCTTATATCCATTAGATAGAAAGGAAGAAGTAATATATTGCAGTTCTTTCTGTAATAGATCGTCTGAAGAACAAAAGGAGTGGGCACGATGAACCAGTGCTTTAATAGTTCCTGCCTTTTGACTGGGATGGTGATGAGATTCAGCATGGATATAATGGCCTGTATGAGTCTTCTTTCTGTAGACTGAGAAATGTAGGTTAGCATCTGGTTGACGAAGAATTAGAAGATCTAAAAAGGCTAACTGCTTATTTGATTCTACTTCTAGGGTAAACTGGATCCTTGGATGAAGTGCATTTAACTTAGTGAGAAACTGTTGAAGTTCATCAGAAGAGCCATTCCATATAGCAAAAATGTCATCGACATATCTGAACCAATGAGTAGGTCTGGGAGAAATGTTGTCAAAGATACGTTGTTCAAAAATGTTCCATAAAGAAGTTGGGGATAGCAGGAGAAAGAGGATTGCCCATTGCTGTTCCTTCAATTTGTTGATACAACTTATTTTTAAAGGAAAAATAACCAGAATGTATTACAAAATCAAATATTTTTTCAATGTCTGAAGGAAATTCCTGTTGCAGTAATTCAATGCTGTCAGATAAAGGAACATTTGTAAATAAAGAAACAATATCTAAACTGATCATGATATCCGAAACATCCAAATGAAGATCTGAAATTTTATTTTTGAAATCCAAAGTATTTTTTATATAAGTATCAGTTTTTTCTAGTTGAAGAAGTGAAAAGATTTGATAAAAATTTTGTAAGTGGGACAACCTATGCAATCTACAACTGGCCTCAACAGAATGCCTGGTTTATGAACTTTCGGAAGACCATACAACTAAGTGGACCATACAATCCACTTAGATTCTAAGTGGATTGTATGGTCTTCCGAAAGTTCATAAACCAGGCATTCCGTTGAGGCCAGTTGTAGATTGCATAGGTTGTCCCACTTACAAAATTTCAAAATTTTTATCACATCTTTTCACTTCTTCAACCTAGAACTGATACTTATATAAAAAATACTTTGAACAACAAATTGAAGGAACAGCAATGGGCAATCCTCTTTCTCCTGCTATCCCCAACTTCTTTATGGAACATTTTTGAACAACGTATCTTTGACAACATTGGTTCAGATATGTCAATGACATTTTTGCTATATGGAATGGCTCTTCTAATGAACTTCAACAGTTTCTCACTAAGTTAAATGCACTTCATCCAAGGATTCAGTTTACCCTAGAAGTAGAATCAAATAAGCAGTTAGCCTTTTTAGATCTTCTAATTCTTTGTCAACCAGATGGTAACCTACATTTCTCAGTCTACAGAAAGAAGACTCATACAGGCCATTATATCCATGCTGAATCTCATCACCATCCCAGTCAAAAGGCAGGAACTATTAAAGCACTGGTTCATCGTGCCTACTCCTTTTGTTCTTCAGACGATCTATTACAGAAAGAACTGCAAGTTCTTTCTGTAATATAAGGAGTTCTTATATCTAATGGATATAAGAACTCCTTCATCAAAAGAGCTTTAGTAGTTTTAATATGTCTTCCTCTTCAAATACAGAAGAAATAACATGCATTCCTATCCCTTATGTATACAAGGCATTAGTGAACGTATAGCAAAAGTTTTAAAACAGCTGAATATTTTTGTTGCCTTTCAACCATTCAGAAAAATTTCCACCTTTCTCACTTCTCCTAAGGACAAGCTTCCACATCTTAATTATCCAGGTGTTTACCAGATTCCTTGCTCTTGTGGATTATCTTATTTCGGACAAACAGGAAGATCTGCCTCCATTCTGCTAGAAGAACACCAGTTTTATATTCAATACTTTGAACCTGAACAGTCTGGACTTGCAGAACATAGCATCATCACTAGACATAGAGTTCATTGGAAAAAGACGAGTTCTTCACAAAAGTCGGTTCCTCATGGAACGGCTTTATAAAGAAACATGTGAAACTTTACTTCACTCGGCTAATTTAAACAGATCTGATGGTTTACGTCTATCCCCTTTATGGGAGATAGGACTTCATAATTCAGCTAATCTTTCCTACTTTTTATTGTATATATATATATACAGGGTGTTCGGGATAAATTTGACAGTTTCGTAAGGAAAAAGAAAATCTTCTTTGTATCTATTAAATTTAATGAATTGACAAAAAAACATTACAGGCAGAGTTAATTACAATACTATCAACAAGATTTACTCAAAATAACCACCATTAGCATCGATCACAGCTTCAATTCTGCTTCGGAGCCTCGAACAAACTGATGCTACAGTCTCCTTGGGAAGGGCCGCAAAAACTGTTTTAATTTTATCCATTAACTGGGCTTTTGTATTACTGGAAGTGCGATTGGTGTCTTTTTCAACTGCACCCCATACAAAATAATCCATGGGGTTAAGGTCTGGGGAGTTTGGAGGCCAAACATTTGGACTGGTGAAGTCGTAGAAATTTTCAGACAACCATTTTTGACTTTTCCCAGAGGTGTGGCAAGGGGCCGAATCCTGCTGCCATACATACGGCCTACCATTGGCTACCCTTGTTATCCAGGGCTTGACTACAGTTAGCAACTCCACGAACAAAGCCCGAATTCCAATGCCAGGGTTCTTCAACACCTGTTCCTGCAGATTTGCGAGGAATTCTGCTGTACGAACGCAATCAGATCGTCTGCTAGGGATCTTTCTTCTTGCTACATCCTCGTAGTCACCATTGCAAGTCTCTAGTTCATGCCTGATTGTTTTTACTGTATTCAGGGAGCATTGGGCAGCAGTCGTAATATCCTTATTTTGATGGCGGGCACGAATCATCATGATACAAGTTATTCTCTTCCATGATTCAGGTGGGTTCCAGCTATCCATCCTTTCTGACATCTTGTATATGAATGAAGAAGGGTCCAAACTTTTAAATGAAGAGAAGTGTGTGTTAATACATGTAACTTACGGAAAAATATAATTAATTATAAATATGTCAAATTTATCCCGAACACCCTGTATATATATATATATTTTTTTTTTTTTTTTTTTTTTTTGTTAGAAAATTTATTGACCTTTTTAGTTATCTTATACTAGCTACTTAGGTGGCGCTTTTTAGAATTGTCAGTTATTGTTTAATTTGAACTTAAAATGTACTGAAGATGCCTGTGACGCACAGGCGAAAATTGTACTATTAAATAATCTTTTTACATGAGTTTTTCCATTATGAATTTTTTATTTATATGTCTGCTCACGGTTTGCCATTATTAAAACTTATTATAATGCATAGCATTATACATGTTCATGAGGATGTGCTTTGCATTATGGATACTAAGGCAATTGATGTGAAGTCATGAGCCTCTATATACAAGTAGCCCAGTCGTGAAGTGACTTCATGCACAATCTTTGTTTGCTTACACTTGGATAAAGGATAAAACCAAGAATTTAATTTCTTGGCATCTTTAATTTATTTTACCTGATTTAGTTGATGGGTTTGAGTGTGATAATTTCTTCGGGATGTAAGCAGCACATTCAACAAGATTAAATTCAACTCCCATGTTAAAGGGCAATTAAAAAGGTTGACAATCCATTCATTTTAAGGAAGTTTGCAGGAAGTCTTTTTTTGAAGGTTGTCAGATTTCTTATTAGGTGATGAATAAGCTTTTGACAAGCTGAATTTCCAGATTACTGTGAAATATGCATAACTAAATTGGATAGTTCATGGTCTAGAATGTTTGATAATTCAAATTTTAGACTGGAAATTATAAGAATCATAGGAGAAAGTTCTGTTTTTGAATCCCTAAGTTTATTTGCAAGAGATTGACTTGCTTTAAGATGTGTATTATGTATGTATTAATTCTAGTGAAGGTCGGAATTATAGTGGCATTCCTACATTTTTTTCAAGAAAGATATTCAAGCTAATAGTCGTGTTTTAGATATCTTTCCAAGTTTGCTGGTCTTCTTAGATATGGTCTTTGTGAAGGAGTAAAATTTGTTTATTTTACACAGTTATTACTCCACGTTTGTATTTCCACATTCTTTGATTCTGGAAATAAGACTTATCAAAAGCTTGTTCATCTTCTCAAATAAATTGGAAAAGGTTCAAAACACACTTCCTAATAAATGATTTGTCAATCTCTCTAATCAGCCTCTGACGCATGAACTTATTCTTTTAGTCTTAGAACATAAATTTAATATTTAATATTAAATATTAAATTAGTTTAATATTAAATTGTGGAAAATTCAAGTATTCTATTATTAAATATTTAATAATAGAATACTTGAATTTTCCACATAATATTGAACACAACCGCTCTCATCTTTTCTGAAGATAGAAATAAACTAAACTTCAAGGTCGCAGTAGTAATCATGGTTTTAAAACAGCAAATCTTAATATTCCTTCAACTCTCTCTCCTCTCTCTCTCTCTCAGAATTGGTCTCTCACGAATGATCATTGTGTGTTTTGTTATTACTGCTGCTGAAAGATAAGTAATTTTTCATGTTTTAGTAAATTTAGTTTAATCCTTTATCCAAGTGTGAGCAAACAAAGTTTGCGCCTGAAAGTATCTTCAGGACTGAGGTAAGGTGGTACACACCAGGGCAACTCGTTGCAAAGGTGGAGCAAGCTACCAATACTACTGTCTCAGTATCTCCTATAATGCAAAACACATCTCCTTACGGATATGTCTAATGTTCTGCATTAAGGGAAGGGCCACTACCCAGACTAGTTTCGACCTTTATTGAGGTCTCTTCAGTGGGAGCCAGGCCCAAGCTGAGATACCAGGCAGAAGCATTCGCAGGTCATCTCTACCTATAGGAGTTGCCAAATGGTGTGCCACCCATTTTTTATAAATTACTCTGGATTTAGAGAAAGATGTTGAAAGTTTATTTTTCACTTGGTTAGAGTATAGTAAATTTAGTTTAATCCTTTATCCAAGTGTGAGCAAACAAAGTTTGCGCCTGAAAGTATCTTCAGGACTGAGGTAAGGTGGTACACACCAGGGCAACTCGTTGCAAACGAGTTGCCCTGGTGTGTACCACCAGGGTGTCTCAGTACTACTGTCTCAGTATCAGGAGATACTGAGACAGTAGTATTGGTAGCTTGCTCCACCTTTGCAACGAGTTGCCCTGGTGTGTACCACCTTACCTCAGTCCTGAAGATACTTTCAGGCGCAAACTTTGTTTGCTCACACTTGGATAAAGGATTAAACTAAATTTACTATACTCTAACCAAGTGAAAAATAAACTTTCAACATTTTTCATGTTTTAGTTAATAACATTAGGTTAACTCATTATAGTTGTTGTTTTTAATGTATTTTGTTTAAGTTTGATGTTGGTATGGCATCATTGTATGGAAGAACATTTGTGGCAAAAACATCATTGTTGAGTGATCTGAATTTATGTGATTTTGTACAGTTCAGTGTGTGTGAGAGATATATTCATCATAAAAATTAAAGGATTTATGGAAGGAAAGTGAAACAGGTGAATGAGTTTGTATTAAGTGTTTCGACAGCAAGTGCCAGTTGGGTGGCAAGAACGAAGTGAATGTTAGTAAAGCAGATAATATAGATGGCAAAATGGAAAACAATAATGTTGGAATTAATATTGAACATGGGGTAGTGGAAATACAGGAGAATGAAATAGACATAAATAAGGAAATAGCATGCGTTAATGTTATCCTTCCCAGGACAAAGTGTGAAATTGGAAAGTTACATAAGTGGCAAGAGATTAGCAGGCTGAGCAGAGAAAGAAGCAGTTGGTCCAAGGTAAAAATTGAGATCATATCAACAGATGAGAAAAGCATGGTAAGATGAAAATTATGTATGGGGACTCAATGATCAGATGAAAGTATAACAAAATCATGTTATGAGATGTAGAATTTACTATTGGTGGGAATATATTGTTGGAGATGGAGGAAATAAGAGATCTTGGGGTGATGGTGGATAAGGATCTAAAATTTACAAGATACATTGCCAAAATTGTGAGGACAATGCAACGAATTCAGGCAATGATGCAGAGGACATGGACTTGTAGAAGGAAGGAGATTCTGGTTCTATTGTATAAGGCTCTGATTAGGCCACACATGAACTACTATGCACAGATTTGGTCACCTGGTTTCCAAAAAGACAAAGAAATGGAAAGAGTCCATAGGTGATTGACTAAGGTAGTTTCTGATCTTTGGAATATTGAATATGAGGAAAGGGTGAGTAGATGCAATTTACAGTCTAGTGCAGGGGTTTTCAACCTTTTCCAGTGGCATACCACTATATTTAATTCAAGGTATTAGATGTACCAGTAAGGCAGTGGCTCACGTACCACTCTCAATCTGTGGTACGTGTACCATAGGTTGAGAATCCCTGATCTAGTGGACAGGAGGAAGAGGGGTTATATGATACAGACCTACAAGTTAGTAAGGGGTTGTTATAGGATCAATGTTGAGGAGGTTTTACAGAAAAAGGTGGGAGATTGGGAGAGAAAAAGAGGTCACCCCTGGAAGCTGTATAAGGAGGGTGTGAGCAAGGGAGTACATACATTTCGCATGATTGAATTTGTGCAAATAGAAAGATAAAAACCGAATAAATGAAAAAATGAATATATATATATATATATATATATATATATATATACACATACTAAAACTAGATACTAAAAATCACAAATTTAAGTTCAGATTGTCTCTAATCCATTGGACTGTGTCTGGGATAGCCTGGAACAGGTCAGTCAATGTGCCCTTAAAACTCAAACTCCGCATGAGTTTGGGCAGTCCTGGATAATATGATTGATGGTCTGTTGATCAGCACCACAGTCACATCAGTGATTGATGTAAGCCGACTTGTACATCATGGTAGCACATCTGGCATGGCCTGTCCTTAGGCGGTTGAGTTTGCTCCGTTATCATCTAGGCAGGTCAAAGCCCGGGGCCTCTGTTGTGGGATCTGCAATGAGGTGTCCATTTTTTATTGTTGAAGTAAACCAGCGATTCTTCCATTCAGTTTCAGGAGAATATGTATCTGGTTGTCGAGTTTTCCAGATCAGATTGCGGGACTTTAAGCGAATAGGTGGTAGATTTTGGAGGTCCTCATGGATGGGTAAGGTGTTATTCCCATACATTTTATCCACTCTCTGTTAGCAGCAGCTTTCCTCTTTATGTCTGGTGGTATAATGTTAGAGAGTGTTGGTAGCCATTCAACAAGTGTAGGCTTTATGCAACCCATGATAATTCTCATGGTATCATTAACTTGCACATCGACCTTGCTGACATGGTGACTCGAATACCACACTGGAGCACAGTATTCTGCACAAGAGTACACTAAAGCATGGGCAGCAGATTTTAAAATGTTGGGTCCTTCCCCTCCCCAGCCCGAACACACAAACTTCCTGATGATATTATTCCTAGTTTTCAGCTTTTGGCAGACATTTTCCAGGTGTTTTCTGAAGGTTAGAGAGCGATCTAAGGTGACTCCAAGATATTAGCAAGGGAGTGAGAAGCAGGTTTGTTGCATGGAGAGTTCTGAATGATTGGAATGCATTGCCTGAGAGCATGGTGTCTGCAGAGATACCATGCACAGACTTCTAAGAGGTCCCATGTGTCATGGGACCTCTTAGAAGTCTGTGACTCAATGTGATCTTAGAATTATAATAATAATGTTTCCCTGGTGCAAAAATTAATGATATTAGTCATGCCATCCAACTGCAAACAAGTAAGGCAAAAGAACTATGTTCATTGGGAGGATGTAAAGGAGTTGTTGGACAAAGCAAATATGAAGAGTAAGAAGGTAAAAATTGTAAGTCTCCTGCCACTCTATGGTAGAGGCAAATTGAGGAGGAGGACATTAATAGTTAATGAATCAATACACAGTTGTACAGAAGGAGTGATATAGAGTTTGTAGACCTATGACATGTTTGATGGAGAGAAAGATTTGTATGAAGCTGACAGACTGCATCTAAATGGTTTGGTGTTAGGTGTATAGAGAGAGAGAGCTTTGTTTACTGAACATGCTGAAGTGCAAATTTGGAAAATCTTATGCAATTATGGTAGATGTGTGTGTGTGAAGGTACTATAAGGTAAGCAAGTATGAGAATGATCAAGTGCAGAATCTAGTCTTTCAAGCCAAAATATTGAATAGGATAGAATAATCATTTCAGGAAGTAAAGGTGGTTGGGGATTTAAAGGGATGCTGAAGTTTCTATATACTAATGCCAGAAGTATCAAGAACAGGCCTCCTGTTCAACCATGCACAAAAATTATAGGTATTAGTGAGTCTTGATGATCTAATAGCGATGATGTAATTACAGGGATAGAATGTGAAAGGTTTAGTATTTTCAGGGAAGATAGAGAAGATAGGTTCAGGGTAGGGATATTGCTGATAGCAAAAGAATAGGTGACAGACAGGAGGGTGGCTGTTCATTTGAAGCAATCTGATGTTTCTATATACTATATAATGCTGAAGTTTCTATATACTAATGCCAGAAGTATCAGGAACAGGCCTCCTGTTCAACCATGCCAAAAATTATAGGTATTAGTGAGTCTTGATGATGTAATATTGATGATGATCTAATAGCGATGATGTAATTACAGGGATAGAATGTGAAAGGTTTAGTATTTTCAGGGAAGATAGAGAAGATAGGTTCAGGGTAGGGATATTGCTGATAGCAAAAGAATAGGTGATAGACAGGAGGGTGGCTGTTCATTTGAAGCAATCTGATGTAAGATCAAGACAAATAAGACAAAATTTGTTGGTTGCTGCTATAGGTCAGAGGATCTTCAGGGAATGATCTGGGAGATATGCATCAGCAAATTAGTATGAGTGCAGATTGAGTGATTATTATGGAGAACTTCAACTATGGAAATGTAGATTAGAAGGAAGAGATCACATGGCAGGAAGGAAATGGAATTTATACACCTACTGAGAGATAATTACTTGAGGCAGCATGTGATGGACAGGACTCGAGGTGCAAGAGTATTGGACCTAGTCATAGGAACAGAAGATCTGTCCATAACTAAGGTGGCCACATCACTTGCAATGGGGACCCTTCTTGACAGAATACGTGTGTAGAGGCTTAAGTGCTGTGAGGACATCATGTTGGAGGCTTAATGGATTTTTTACAACACTCAAAAAGAATTAAAATAGAATTTAATACTTCCTATAATTCTATTTTAATTCTTTTTGAGTGTTGTAAAAAATCCATTAAACCTTCTTGACAGCATGAAGAATATTCTGTCAAGAAGGAGTGTATATGAAATTACAAGGCAGATATTTATAACAAGCAGAGGAGGAGGTTCAAACCTGGGCCATGGCATATAATGTCCTGCAAGGAAAGGATGTTAGTAGTGCTTAGGAGATAGTTAAGGGGCATACAGAGGAAATTATATCGAATTGTTTACCTAAGATAAGGAGGGTTAATCAGGTAGGAGTTAAATGGATGAGAAATATCATTAAGCATGAGCTTCAGAAAAAGAAAATGCCATGGTAGGTGTATATAAGGAGAAAGTTCACCAGTAAACTCATGAACAGTACAAGGGTTTGGCATGATGGGTGACCAGTATGGTAAAGAAGGCAAAATCAGATGACAAGAAGAACCTAGCCAAGCAGGCCAAGGGAAATCCCCAAAGGGTTCTTTCACTGTGTGGCAAGTAAGAAGAATGACTATGGAAAAATAACCTTAATGAGTGCTGACTGTCATGAGGTTACAGAAGTAGATAAAATAGTTAAGTTACTGAGTGACCACTTTGCAAGATATATCATCTAAGTGAGGGTAATGTTGTGACATATGCGAGAGACTTATGTAGCAACAGAGGTGGATGAATTGGAGGGTCTTTGGATATTACAGAATCTCAGTGTGAATATATCTGTTAAATTAGATGGGATATCAGCTCGAATTTTACGAGATGTGCAAGGAACTGGCGATGCCTCTAACTAGGCTCTTTCATTTAAGTCTTAGCTCTTAGAGTTCCAAGGGAATGGAAAGAGGATAGAATAAGCCCCTTGCATAAGGGAGGTTCTAAGACTGCAGTAACAAATTATAGACCAATCAGTATCTCATGCATGGTGGTAAAAGTACTAGAAAATTGGTCAAAAAGAGAATTCAGGAATGGGTGGTTAGAAATATGATGCTATATGATGGGCATCATGGCTTTGTGAAGGTTTCAAAGAACAGGAAAAAATCTAAATGCAGAAATAGTTCTGGGTTATTCCAACATTCCAGAGACTCTAGAAGTTTCATGACTTAGTAATTTACTAACTTTTTATAATGGAGTGACAGATGAGTTAGATAAGGGCTACATGATGATTCTGCTGGATTTTGCAAAAGCATTTGACCAAATATCACATGGAACTCTGTTACTCAAATTAGACCAAATAGGGATGGATGTGACACTGGTTATGTGGATAAGAGGGTGGCTGCTGGACAGATATCAAAAAAAGTGGTATACAGAGGAGCAGAATCCAGGTGAAAGCTGGTGACTAGTGGTGTATCGTAAGGTTCAGTGCTAGGACCACTACTGTTTAATTTATACATAAATGATATAGGACTTTGAATGCCTTTTATATTCCCTCAAACATCATAGATGGTTTTTAAGTTTATTGTGAATTCTTGATATTTTATTTGCTATGGTAAACTCTCTAGGCAAATGGAAGGAATTTTGATTGGAATCTCCACTATCTCCATCTCCAGTCAACTTTTATTTAGAGGAGAATTTCTCTCCAAATCTATTATTTAAATGATATTTTCATCAGTATCAAATTTCTGAGATGTACCCTCAGGGGATGTACAGGATATTATGATAGTACAGGGTGTCCACATCGGACCACCCTAGTTTCAAAGAACAGGAAAAAATCTAAATGCAGAAATAGTTCTGGGTTATTCAAACATTCCAGAGACTCTAGAAGTTTCATCCAGAATTTTTTACTGTATCACAATACAGTGGCACTGCTTGTACATACAGGATATCAGGGGCAGAGAAAATGAAAATGTTGTGGTGGTTAGCTAAGCTGAAATCAATCAAAGCAGTGCAGTATAAGTTCTGTCAGATGTACAAAACGGCAGCACCTGACCCCCCAAGAGTATCCGTTTGTAGAAAGAAAATTTTCTAATGACAGGAAGTGTTTTGAAACAACGTGGAGGAGGGAATCACCAATATCAGAAGAGAAGGTAGAGAAGATTCACAAGACTTTTGCATAAAGCCGACAAAATCTGTTAGGAGAGTGTCACATGAACTGCAAGTACCCTGTTCCATCATTCAGAAGGTCATCCATCATAAGTTACATCTCCATGCATATAAAGTGCAGGTATTGCAGGAAATCAAGCAAAATGATAACCTACAATAGGTAATGTTTGCTGAATTTCTGGAATGTGTCGACGAGAATCCAGATTTTCTTCCCCAGATTTGCTTTTTGGATGGAACCACTTTTCATGTCAGCAGAAAAGTGAACAGGCACAATGCCAAGATATGGAGGAGTGAATTGTTTTCGTTGAAAGCAATATCGACAGAATGATTTACCTTGCCGTGCTGGAAAATTTCATCTTTTTGCAACTTGAAGACTTGGAACTGCACATCCTCTTTCAACAGAATGGTGCTCCTCCACAATGGCATTTGAAGGTCTGTGCAACTCTTGAGTCTTCCCTCATTGGTGGATTGGATGTGGAGGACCGATTCCCTGGCCACCACGATCACTTGAACTTACCCCACTTTAATTTTTCTTGTGGGGGGGGGGGGGGTATTGTGAAGGACACAATCTATGCAACTAAAGTGGACAGCCTAGAGAACTTGAAACATCGCATTTCTGCTGCTGTGTCCTCCATCACCCCCTGACATGTTTCAGAGAACCTGGTTGGAGATAGACTATTGACTTGACATTGTGCATGCTACTAAAGTAGCACATGTGGAAGTGTACTGATTTTTCTTAAAACATGGTGAGTGTTCCTTCTCATTTGTACAGTCTCAACACCATGGTCCATACACTTACATAGTCATTTACTTATTTATTTAGTATGGGGGTTTGCCCCTATCCTCTCCCGTCCCTTAAGACAGGTTGAGCTCACCTAATGAGGGATTAAGTATATTTTTTTATGACTAGATCTGTGGATGTTCATGGGACTGGTTTATCTGTTCTGAGGGGGGAAAAAAACCCAAGTTTCTGGGTGAAAAAACTCATACTTCCATATGAGACAAGCTAACTCACCTTTAGTCGAAAGAGACCAGGTGAAGGTTCCTCGCGTCATGGACGGGAATCAAACCCAGATCTTTTTGACCAAAGGGCTTCGTCTGTACCGACTGAGCTACAGAGGCTCTTTAAGTAGTAGTAATGCATTGAAATCATGGCAGTCCAATGATTAAACTTTTTTATATAGTACACCCTGTACTATATAAAAAACAGTTACATCATTACTAACTTCCTATTGACAATTTTCCTCCAAATTAATCTTTTATCTGTCAAGACTCCAATATCATCAATTTTATATTTCTTTCTTCTGAAGTACTTTTCTACTGTATCAATCCACACAGATCTTGATCTTCCACTGGATCGTTTTTCTTCCATCTTAGCAAAGAACACTTGTTTTGCTAACCTCTTGTCTCCTGTTCAGTTTAAGTGACCATACCAGCTGAGATCAGCTCTGCTAACACATTCCCGGATGCTAACAATGGCAAGTTCTATCCTAATATCTTCAATTTTAATATGATGCTATCATTGATGCCATCTGTTCACTCTACTAATCTTTCTCAGAACGCTCATATCTGTAGTCTCCAGTCTTTGATCAAGTGTTTTATTTCCTACCCAGGTTTCAGATCTGTAAGTTGAAGTTGGTTTGAACACCATCCTATATACAACTAGTTTAGTGTTTTGACTAATTTCTCTCTTATTCCATATAAATTTATCCAGTTGACTTCCTGCCAGCTTTGCTAATTTTGTTGTCTATTTCCATATTTAATTTGCCATCTTCATTAAAAATTGTGCTTAATGTTGATGTTTTCGTTGTTTCTGCCTATTTTTGTTGTCTTCGTCTTTTTGTTGCTGTCATACTAAAATTATCAAAGCAATTTGTTGATTGTCATACCAAAATTATCAAAGCAATTATTCAGTTCAGTCATGGAATCCTGCAGACTTGTATTGGATTTATTTAGAAATATAAAGTCTGCATTAAGTAAATTGCCGAGATTAAAATCTCCAGATCTCATATCAGATTTAATAAACTTTTCTTTATAATGTGATCCATATAGATGACGAATAACAGTGGAGGTAACATACACCCTTTTCTCACACCTGATTTAACATCAGACATCTTCCTGTACCTCCTTCAATTCTAACTGCTGACTTACTACACAAATATAGACAAAGTATTGCTTGATATAATGTCCCATTTTTACCATGTAACTGTAGTGTTTTGAACATACTTTTTCTTGGCACCTTGTCATATGCCTTTTCCAAATATACAAAACTTAAATAGATGCTTATTGTATTCCCACGGTTTCTCAACTATTTGTATTAAAGTGAAAATCTGATCCTCGCAACCTCTGTTTGGTCTGAACCTAGCTTATAGAAGGGAAGCTTCTCAAAGCTTCCCTTCTACAATTTTTAAGTTTTTCTCAAGTATACTAATGTAAATCTTACCATGAACACTCAGTAAGGAAATTCATGTGTAATTCTCCCAGTCAGTTTTATTTCTCTTTTTATAGGTTTGTATTATGAAAACTTTACTCCAATCTTCGACCATCTGACCTGGCTTTCTGAAGTATGCAGTATAGCTACTTTGAAACTTTTATATGTGCATATTTGAGCATTTCTAGTCAAATATGACCTGTTCTGTTGAAAGATTTTTTCCACTTGGTTAGACTATAATAAATTTAGTTCAATCCTTTATCCAAGTGTAAGCAAACAAAGTGTGCACCTGAAGAATCTTCAGGGCTGAGGCAACTCGTGGTAAAGGTGGACCAAGCTCTCATCACTCCTAGTCTTAGTATCTCCCATAATGCAAAGCACATCTCCTTGCGGACATGTATAATGCTATGCATTAAGGGAAGGGCCACTACCCAGATCGGTTTCAACCTTTATTGAGGTCTCATCAGTGGGAGCCAGACCCAGAGGTGGTGATACTAAAGTGGAATTAATGGAGAAGTCATATTTACCTATATGAGTTGCCAAAAGGTGTCTCACCATATTATTAAATTACTCTGGATTAAGAGAAAGATGTTGAAAGTTTTTTCCCACTTGGTTACACTATAATAAATTTAGTTTAATCCTTTATCCAAGTGTAAGCAAACAAAGTGTGCACCTGAAGTATCTTCAGGACTGAGGCAACTCGTGGTAAAGGTGGACGAAGCTCTCATCACTCCTAGTCTTAAATATATTAAATTATCTTTAATAAATATTAAACATAATATTAATTATATTTAAGAAATTATTAAATTAAATTAAATATTAAATTAATTTTAACAAAATTTAATAATAAATATTAAATATAATAAGTAAATAGTCTATAATAATCACCACCTCTGAGTCTGGTTCCCCCTGACGAGACCTCAATAAAGGTCGAAACCGGTTGGAAGCTTAGGTGATGAATGGCAATGCTGTAGCCCATGAAGTTTTAACTGAGGCTCGGTTGTTGCTGTCACCCAGGTCCTGGGTGTGTGTGGAGGGGGGGTTAATGAATGGCAATGCTGTAGCCCATGAAGTTAACTGAGGCATGGCTGTTGCTGTTACCCTTCAGATGACATATGAGCAAATGAGTGGCTCTGGTTGGTGATGAGGTGAGACTGCCACAGTGTAGAGCCGATGCTGAGAGTTCTTCTCAGTGGCAGGGTGGGCCTGTTACTGAGGAGAACAATGCTGAGTTTTTGGAGTTTGACTTGTACTTCAATACATTCAATACAAGTTGAAACTGGTCTGGGTAGTGGCCTTCCCTTAATGCATAGCATTATACATGTCCGGTCTGCAAGGAGATTGCTTTGCATTTAGGGAGATGCTAAGACTAGGAGTGATGAGAGCTTGGTGCACCTTTACCACGAGTTGCCTCAGTCCTGAAGATACTTCAGGTGCAAACTTTGTTTGCTTACACTTGGATAAAGGATTAAACTAAATTTATTATATCACCTATTCTAGCTGCCTTTTCAATTTCCGGCTTTTTCTGCCAAATATTGATATGTATTCCTGATTGCATTTCTGTTGAGTGTTTTCTGCCATCATGCTGCTAAATGAAACTGCTGCTTTCTGTAAAGTAGTTCATGAAGGTAGGAGAAAGAGGACTCACTGTTAAAACCTATTGTTGACTGTACTGGTTCAACTTCTTATAAAATCACCAAGCCCCTTTCTAACATACGCTCAGCCTTTCTGAGTAAATCGATCTCTTTCATTAAAAAAAGAAAAAAGATTGAATTACATGAGCATTATGCGCATTCTAAATTCTGAATTTTATTAAATTTTATTCAGCCAGAGCAGTTTACACTTCAGAGAACAAAGATCATCTCCTCTCTGATGATCTCTTAATTAGCCTGGATGTTGTGTCTCACTTCAGAAATGTTCTTCTAGATCATAGGTTCACAAACTTTTTCGGGCCACCACCCACTTTGCAAGACATAAATTTTGTAACGCCCCCATTTTATAAATTATATAAAATTGGTTTTTTTTTGTATAAACAATTAGAAAAGTGGTTTTATATATTTTGAAATGAAATATAACAAATATATTTGCTACTGTAAACATAACCTATTATACACACATATATACATGCTCTATTTTCTCATTGACATAGAAAATTGACATCTATTTCTATTTGACATGGTAAATTTTCAAATGATTAAATAACTGAAATAGAAAATTGATCGTATAAGACGGGCATAAGATGAATTAAAATGCAATATTTAAATTTTAAATGATTATCTAATCGCAAAATCACGAAAATAATTAATTTTTAAATATATATTATTAATTTCTTCTATAAAGAGCCACCGACCCCCTAGACTGCCTGAACATCCCCAGATGCTTCTGATCCCACTATAGTCCCCCCCCCCCCAGAAGGCTTCAGCACCCACTGGGGGGAAGTACCGCCCACTTTGGGAACCTATGTTCTAGATGAAACAAGAGAATTACTCAGATAAAGCTTTTCTGCTCTCTCTTTGACTTTATTATACATTTTGGCTACTTCATCAGATGAAGTAGCGCAATAGAATCCCGTGTTATGTTTCTTCACTGTTTCCCTGTGTCAAGTGTGGATAATTTGGATGCCTTCTAACTTCCTTGGATGTGGTACATATTTTTCAAGTTCCTTCTCTGGAATCAAACTCTGATTCTCCATTATCTATTACACATAATAACAGTTGACAAGGCAGATGCTCAAAAGATGCATCACTGGCATGAGGCCATGCAATCTGTTCAAGGTTATCTAGAGTTACCAGGAGGCTTTTAAAACTAAAAGTTGGGCTTCAGACCAACTGACAAAAGCTTTCACACACTCAGCTATCTTTAAAAAAAAAAAAAAAAAAAAACTTCAATGCCATTTGCTCCAAATTAGTGTTTTTGGTGCCATTCAATTATATGCTATGTGAAAAATATGAATTTTGCTGTTCACATATAAAGTTTATATAGTCCCATTCTTGACTATATTGATTTCAGCTTATACCTTGGCTCTAGGTAACTAACTGCTTTACAAGTTAACTAAAACATTATTAACTCATATTTGATGTTTCTTTAGTATTTTCTTGTGCCTTGTCTAAGATGTAATAATACACGATGTAAATGATGGTAAACACTAACAAATCAATCACAAATATGTTGCCTGAATAATTAGATACAATTCTTGGGCACTTTCATATTATGAATACTTAATAATACAGGATATATTACAATAAAAGAAGTTTTTATAAATAACTAATTGAGGCAGCTTGTATTTTACTTGCAGAAATGTTCAAGATAGACACTTCACCTTTTCAAAAAAACTTTGAACTCTGTAAATGTCACCATCAGTGTGTGCTCTCTCTCACACACACAAAGCTTACACTTACCTGAGTATAAGCATACTCCTCTGTAGGAAGGGATGTTTTCCAGTATGGGAATGATTCTATTAAAGGTTTCTTTTATACTGTAAAATACTCAAAGAAATATTTATTTGGAAGAAATTTCATTTATAATATTTTGCAGGATTCTGTCCTTTGAAGATAACCAAAATGCAGGTGATTATCCAGTGTATTCCAGATTATATCAAAAAAAGAGAGTCCTTTGCATGGTATGCCATATGCATACTGCGAAGTAAGTGCTTTTAATGTTTTTAAGGAGTTTAATAAATTAGTATTGGATAATAAAAATTCTTCTGATTCATCATATTTATTTTTTCTGTATGTATTTCATGCTTATCAGATTAGTCATGTGGATAACATCTCTGTCCTCCATCCAACAGGATGTGAAGGCAAATCCTGTATGTTTGTGAATGTTTTTAAGTATTTTATCACCCCACTGTACTTTCTATTGCTATCAGTTTTCTATTGATAGTAATAGAAAATTGATGATATAAAGTTAAGTAGTAATAGAATAACAGAAATTTACAAAGGCACAACCGATGACGTCTTTTACATCATTGTAAAATAATATTGTTTGTGCCTTTGTAAATTTCTGTTATTCTATTACTACTTAACTTTATATCATCAATTTTCTGTTGCTATCAATCACTCCTTTTATTCTTATATGTGCACTTTAAGCTTAACTTATTTCTTCTACTTTACTCAAATAAAACTATACTCTGCTTAATATAGACCTCACTATTATTCCTTTATAATCCTCTATATGTCCCTGCTAAATACAAAGGTCATTCACAAAGGTGAATGACCTTTGTATTTAGTCTATTCACGATAAGCATGTTACCAACTCTCAAACTATTGTTATGTTATTGATTGTTTTATTATTTTATTATCTTAATATTTTACATATAACTAAAACTCTATATTTCTATATTGACTTCCTCTTAAAACTCCTTCAATCCTGAATCTTGTTTAACCCTTAACTATATCCCTTTTCTGCTACGCCTTTGTTGTAATCCTTTGTGGCCTCTCCTACAATTTAAAATCATGTGCAAAGTCTTCAAACAAAAGGAGAATTTTCCCTGATCTATAAATTCTGGGGTCAAGTCCTTTTCGGAATCAAAAAAATGTATTTGTTTAGCTGCGCATCTTGATTCCTATACAAGAGAGAACTTCTTGTCAGGGATTTGACCTACAGATTATCACGATTCCAAAAAATATCAAGGTTAAACAAGCCCTTACTAATATTTCTAAACAGCAGTTGTAACTGTTTCCCGCATTTTTACTTATACGGTTCGATATTTTTAGCAGGTGGTTCATTGGCTTGGTAAATCATACACATATTTTGGATTAAGAAGCAAAGAAATTTATTCATTCTAAAATACAATACATGTTAATCAAAACTATGCTAAATGAAGATCCCTAAAATTAATTATGCTTGTGACAATTTGTATATTTGATAATTTCAGGTAGAAAGCATTTTAATTTTAACACAATTTAATTTAATTAAAATTTTAATTTTAACATTTTAACACTTAAATTTTTGAATCGTGCGCAAAGGGGTCATGTGGCAGCACTTAACAGGATAAAAGGCAAAACGCTGTTGTATTAAGCAAATTGTGTTTAAAGGAAACTCCTTTTGTGAAGGAATAAAGTTGCAAACTTGGATGCCTTGTATCATCTAGATGTCTCAAAGACATCTAGATGATTTCATGCATGGAAGAATTATTGGAAAGCTTAAGGCTGCAGAATTACTGATATTGCCAGAGAGTTTGAAATCTCACAGAGCATACTGTGTAGGCTATGGACAGCATTTCAAAACCAATGAAATGTGTTCTAGGTAATTGCTAAGAGGTCACCCTCACTTTACCATGGAGCATGAAGGCAGATTTTTTGGTTCTAACAGCAAAACGTAATCGATACACCTTGGCAGGTCACCTCTGTTGAAGCACAGGTAAGTGGATATTTCAACAACTGTAGCAAGACATCTGCGACAAGTAGGCTTATACACCTGTAATCTGCATCCCTTTATCTACAGCTCATCATAGAGCACATTTTCAGTGGTATTGTATCCATAAAAATTGGACAAGACACCAGTGAGCTATGTACTCTTTATAGATGAAAGGCATTTTAGTCTTTCCTCTGATTCTAGACAACACTTGATCTGGTGTGAAAGTGGTACTGCTTTCCATCACAAGGATGTTCTTGAAAGAGATAGATACAGCAGTGGTGTGGGTAGGCATTATACTTAATGGATGCATTGAGCTACAAGTGCTGGAAAAAGTGACTATGACTGGTGAATGATATTGTAACAAAATTCTTCATCATCATGTTCGAGTGTTCAATGGTGCTGTAGGCAAAGAATTCATTTTTATGGATGACAGTGCCACATCACGTTGTATACAAGTAGTTGAGATACTTCTGGAGGTTGAGGATATTAATCGAATCGAGTGGCTAGCATACTGCTCAAAATTCTCCTCCAAAAAAAAAACAAGCCTTGCAATTGAATACTCAGATTGAATATAGTGGTATTCAATTGAAAAATCAGATTGAATACCACAAGAAAGTGGTATTCAATCTGATTATTAAAATTGGAGATATCAAACTTAGCTCTTTGCTGTATGCAGGTGATGATGTACTCCTAAACACATCCAGTGCAAGTCTCCAGGGTTCTCTGACTAAATTGCATAACAAATTTAGTATGAAAATAGGCAGGAACATAGAAAACTTCAGCTGACTTCTCTATGGAGAACCTATAGAACAAGTAAAATATTTTGGCTATTTAGGCACAGTTTTAAGTGAAGATGGCAAATTAAATTCAGAAATACACAACAGAATAAGCAAAGCTGGTAGTGAGGAGAGCCAATTAAATAAATTTATATGGAGTAAGAGAGAAATTAGCCAAAACACTAAACTAGAGTATACAAGATGGTGTTCAAACCAGTTTTAAGTTATGGTTCTGAGAGTTGGATTAGAAATAAACCACAAGTACCCATAAATATAAGAGTTCTGAGAAAGATTAGGAAAGTGAATAGTGGCATCAATGGTAGAATCATATTAAAAAAAAATTAAGATATTAGAAAGGAACAGGACATTGTTAGCATTGAAGAATATATCAGCAGAACTAATCAGTGGTATGATCACTTAAATAAAATGAGTGAGGAAAGGTTATAAAAACAAGTGTTTGAAACTAAGATGGCAGGAAAGAGACCGAGAAAGATGGGTCTAAGTGTACTGATTCAGTTAGAAGCACAGAATGTTAGATATGATATTACTGGAGTGCTCATAAGTAATAGATTGAGTTGGAGGAAAATTATTGATAGGAGATTAGTAATAATGTAAACTTAATCATGTAGTGCTGTCATAGTAGCCTGAATGTTACATTCTGATTTTTTTTTAGTCGTCGTCATCATTATTATTATAATACGGTATCTCCATGGAGTTCACAGACTCATTGTGGGAGGCACACACACACAAAACCTATTATACTTGCACTTATTCACTAGCAATTCATTCTACTCATTCACCACTTTCCATGCAGAAAATCTAGTCCACACACACCTTTACAAACCATACTCTTACACCACTTCCACAGTGTCCCATAGGTCTCTGACTATAGATCATATATTGAAAAATTTCCTATGCATCTATTTTATGAAACCCCTTTAATACTTTATAAGTTTCTATCATGTCCCCCTCTTTTATGTGTATCAACTAAACTTTGTAACCAACACATCTTCAACCTGTCTACAGATTGGTCACATATTTCTAAATTCTTTCTACCACCTCCTGATCCCCAGGAGGTGGTAGAGAGAAATCCAGGTTATCAAATCTGTGCACAAGTAGTCAACATGTGGTCATAATCATAACCATATAAAGAGGGATAGCAACTTTCCTATCGTAAACCTGTTAGCATGTTCTTCAACATCCAAGTAATCTTTTGAGTATATCACCAACTTTTGCAATATGCTGTCTGAGCTTCAATTCCTGTCCACCATTATCCCAAGTCCATAGCTTCATCAATTTCCTGCAATCTGGTACCATCAGTGTAATACATAATATGTGATCTTGTCAACCCAAAGCTACCTTACATTTTGCAATATTAAAACTGATAGTCATTATCCTTTGCTGACAATGCCAGTTTAAATTATCCTGCTGGATATCTACATCACCTTTATCAACTATTGCTCTCCCTAGTTTTGCATCATCAGCAAATAACTGAATATTCCCCCTTAAATCTTTCCCTATATCCAAAATACACAAAATAAAGAGTATTGGCCGTAGTACAAAACATTGAGGTACTCCACTACTCACCCTTATTCTCGTAGATTCCACTCAATCATATACTATCTCTGGTGGCTCTCTCTGTCTGTCTACCATCCTTTATCCTTGCTACTTCCATTCCCATTTGCTCCAATTTTTGTAATAGTTTTCCATGCATATTCTGTCATGTGCCTTTCCAAAGTCCAGTGGTATCATTTTCTTTATCCAATTCAGCTGTCACATTTATTATAAAATGTAAATAAATTACTAAACCAGGACCTATCCTTTACAAAGCTGTGTAGCCCACTATAGAGTATTTACCTTTAACCATCTTTTCCAATACTCCAACAACCACCTCTGATATATTAATTGGTCTATAGTTTGCTACTTCTCTCTTGGAGCCACTTTTATGTAATGGAACCATCCTACCCTCTTTCTACTCCTTGGAACTTTGCCAGAGCCGATACTTATATTGAACATCATCAGAGGCATTGCCAGTTCTCTTGCACATTCACATTTGATATTTTTCAATATGCTGAACACTAGCACTTGCAAAATCTCCATCTGGATGATATGCCTTTGCAAAATGTACATCAGAGGTGGTTGTTAAAGTATTGGAAAAGTTGGTTAAAGCAACTCAACTATTTCTTTTTTTTATTATTTACTAAATTAGCTGTATACAAGACTGTGTTCAAACCAATTTTAACTTATGGATCTGAGAGCTGGGTCAGAAGTAAAACACTTGACCAAAGACTAGAGACCGCAGATATGAGAGTCCTGAGAAAGATTAGAGGCGTGAACAGATGGCATCAATGGCAATATCATATTAAAAATGAGGATATTAGGAAAGAACTTGACATTGTCAGCATCCAGGAATGCGTTAGCAGAGCTAATCTCAGATGGTATGGTCACTTAAATAGAATGGGAGAGGAAAGATTAGCAAAACAAGTGTTCTCTGCCAGGTTGGCAGGAAAACGACCCAGAGGAAGACCAAGATATAGGTGGATTGATACGGTACAAAGTGCCTTAGACGATAGAAATATAAGATATGATAATGTTGGAGTCTTGACAAGTAACAGACTGATTTGGAGGAAAATTGTAGATAGGAAGTTAGTAATGATGTAATTTTTTCATGTAGTACTGTCATATCCTGTACACCCCTTGAGGGTACATGGCAGGAATTTGATGATGATGATGAACTATTTCTTTTGCCTCTGTCACCTTCATACCATCAGCATTGATTAAATTCATCCTGCCATAGTCATTTCCCTCTTGTTACATGATGAAAAAACTCTTTTGGATCTACTTTGGTCTGCTTAACTAATTTTATCTCATAATCTGATTTGGCCTCTCTTATCATACTAGTTACCAGCTTGCTTGTGCTTTGTATTGGTCATGGGTATACTGATCTCTTTTTTCTTTACATTTTTTTCAGTTTTTTTTTTTTTTTTTTTTTTTTCCCAGCTCTTGCTTTATATCTCTACTCATCCACTTAATCTTCTCTTAAGATGCTCAGAAAAGGTAGTTTCCCATTATATTTCAATACCAAGGTGAATTTTATTTTCTGATGAAATGAATTAATGGAGAGAAAGAAATTGATTAGATCAGAGACATCTTGTTTGCAAAATGATAAAAATTTCAATCTATATTTTCATCAGATTTTCACAATTTCAATTCTTATAAATGGGTATTTTTTACTAAGTAATTTAAGGAAATTATGTCACTAGGATTACATTAAAATAAATTTTAATATACTTCAGTATTTCGGCAACGTCACATTGCCATTTTCAAGAAACTTAAGAACAAGATACGTGCACGTAGGCACAACAAACAATAAATGAGGAAGAAGCAGGAAGCTATTATTTCTCCTAAAGTCCTGATGGTGCCCTCTAATGGGCAATATTGGTATTCTTGGGTGATTGGGCTGAAGGTCTTCTGATGTGGGTTTCCCAAATTTGAGGAAGTCTCATGCAACCAAATTTGTTGAGGTTTGGATTGTTTCTTAGGGCTGAAGCTGATTCCATGAAAAGCCTTTCATACTTGCATTTACTACGGTGTACTATCGTGGCTTTCTTCCACCGTATTCTATGGCAGGTATCCAGTGCATGGTCTGCAAGACCAGAGTGGCTGTACTGGTGAAACCAGATGTAGTCCTTGTGTTCTGAAATTCTGATATTGGCTGTCCTGCCTGTTTGGCCAAAGTAGGACAGCTTACAGCTGCAAAGGACCTGGTATACACCAGGTAGGTCTAGGGGGGGGGGGGTTGGTCTTTAGTAGAGCGGATAAGGGATGCCAATTTTTTATATGGTCTATAACAAGAAGTTAAGTCATGTTTTTTTAGGATTTTTGTAATTTTTTTCCGAGGTGCCTCGGATATAGGCTATGGTTATGGATTTAAAGTAATCCTTGAAGGGGGGGGGGGGGTTGTGATTTACTGGTTTCAATATTTTTTGGATTTTTTTGGGGGGGGGGGGTAGCCATTGGCTGAGAAAGTGTTGAGAATGTGGTTTAGTTCTGTGGTTAGGGCATTGTCATTTGAACAGATAAGTTTAGCCCTGTTGTGTAGTGTCTTAATGACTCCATATTGTTGCAAGGAGGGGTGGTGGGATTGTTGGTGAATGTATCTGCCTGTATGGGTGGGTTTTCTATAGACTGAGAAAACCAAGGTTCCATCAGGCTGGCAGGTGACAAGTTTGTCTAAGAAAGGAAGGCAGTTGCTTTTTTCTTCTTCCAGGGTGAATTTGATTCTGGGGTGTTGGTTGTTTAAGTGTGTTAGGAAGGAGAGGAGTGTATCGGAGCCTTGTGGCCAAATAGCGAATACATCATCAACATAGCGAAGCCAAATGGTTGGTTTTTGTGGGGCAGAGTTTAAGGCTTTCTCTTCAAAAGTCTCCATATAAAAGTTGGCCAAGGGTGGGGAGAGTGGAGAACCCATGGCTGTCCCCTCTATTTGTTTGTAGAATTTTCCTTGCCAAACAAAATAGCCCGAGTTCATTGTGAACTGAAAAAGGGCTGTGATATCGGGAGGAAATTTAGATTGGATTAGCTCTAAGGATTCTTTGAGTGGGACATTTGTGAATAAGGAGGAGACATCAAAGCTGACGATTATGTCAGTGTGTTTGAGTATAAGGTTTTCTATGCTGGCTTTGAAGTGGGCAGAGTCTTTTATGTGTGAAGGTGTGTTGCCAGTATAGTGTGAGAGAGAGCTTTGGCCAAATGTTTAGCTAGTTTGTAATTGGGGGAATCAATGCCATCCACTATGGGACGTAATGGCACGTTTTCCTTATGTATTTTTGGGAGTCCATAAATACGGGGGGTGGGGGGTATTGGGTTAAATGGTTTTAATTTGTTGGTGATTTCCACAGGCCAAGAAGTGACCTTCTTAAGGAGCCTGTGGAGTTTTCTAATTTGTGAGTTGGTGGGATTGTACTCGATAGGTAAGTAGCCCGATCTAACAATAAAGCTTTCAGCTTACCTGTGTAATCTTTTTGTTTAAGCAATACTGTGGCGGTCTCTTTATCAGCTTTGGCGGTTATTATTTTCTTGTTTTTCTTTAATTCCATTAGAGATTTAATTTCCTTACTGGGCATGTTGGCTTTTGGTGGTTTAGCTTTGGTCAGAACACAAGCTACATCCAGTCTAATATCGTTGGCGATGTGATTTGGAAGGTGTCGTATCCCGCGTTCAATTCTTATAATATCTTCAGCAGGTATTCTTCTGGGTGCAATGGCGAAGTTGTGGCCATGTGCGAGGGCGTTGAGTGCTTCAGGTTTTACACTAATTGACGAAAGGTTGACTACCGTTTTGGTACGACGTTGTGGTTTCGAGATCGAGTTCTTTTTAAATTTTCAAATTTTTTGATGTGTCGATCTTGTACTTTTTTGAAGCACTCAACGCCCTCTCACGTAGCTACAAAATACATAACTAACGTCTAAGCCTTTCCACGAGAATTATAAACGGGTACTTTGAGAGTTCTACTATAAGCTAGAATACCTCTATGTTTGAATATTTCTGGTCCAAATTTATTTGCATCTGTTGCATGTATTTCTTATGTATCCTTCTTATTATCTGATGTACATGTGAGGTATCTGAATCCTTGTTCTGTAATTATCCTTAAATTGTACTTCTTTAGTTGTAATGGAAACACTACTTATATTGATCACGTGTGTGAATTAGATTAACAAGGGGATTGCCTTTGGCTAGAGCCAATTCCCTTGTTACAAATATCTGGAGTTACCTCCTCGTTAAATTCTGGAAATTTTATTTGTTATTGCTGCGCCCTTAGATTAGAAAAGCTTCTTAATCAAGAAGTTAACTCTCAGACAGACACACGGTTAATCATCCTATTAAGTACTTAGTTCAAATTAGCTAAATTTCCTGTTCCAACTCTAGTTTGCAGTCGTGGTCTTCGTTAAACAATTAAATTTCACTCAGGTTATAATTAATAAGTGGTGCATTGGATCCATTTATCAGGCAACTAGTTAGTTAAAATTACAAAGGTTCATTTATTAAACTCATGCAATACACTTTCACCAAATATATACTCAGCTAAGATAATCACTTTCTTAAGTTACAGAACTTAATTAATATAACAAACTATAATTTATATAGCTGAATCTTGTCATAAGACACTGCTATCAAATCAATTGATTGTCCTTTTGTATTCTTTGATCTACAATTCCTTCCAGGCATTAATTCAGTTAACTTCACTTATGATTATACTATAAAATACTAAACATGATCGACATTTACAGTACATTAGACTATGCTCCTGGAGCTGTAACACTTTGCTATTAGACTAAATACTAAAGTCCTGCCTCTTACATAATATGAGCTCTACTAATGAATATTCTTGTTCACTATTATACAATAATTCTTTCTTCCACAACAAAAGAGACTAAGGTTTGTGCATTACCCGATCTTTAAGACTTCTTCAGGTCTGTCCCTCAATCTTCAATTCCCTTTACAGCTCACTTATTCTTTATCCTGACATTCATCTCACCTGAGCCTGGTTTGGAGCTCGCTATCGTGATATATCCTCTCCGATTGTGGACGAGAAACAGCTCTGCTTAAGTTGGTCCACGTGGTCTAGCATGATGGTCAGCTTGCATAGATTTCCTCTGTACGCTGACTAAATTGCCCACACCTGGCTCGCTATTTGGCCGCTTATCTCCGTCGAGACATCGCTCCATTGGCCGGGTTCACCTACACATACCTGGGAACAACTTGAGCTGGGGCCCTCAAGTGACGGGCACCGATGCTGAACAGGAGAGCACGAGGAAAAACTGGAATCCAAGAAAAAAAAAATCTCCAAACTGGGGGAGCCAAGTCTTTTTATATTGCACCTTTAGCAGCACCCCTTCTACATCACACCTTTTTGCCCATCACCATTCTTCTGCACATGGTTCCGTTCTTCTCTCTTAGCATCTTCCAAGAAGCTCGCACACATGACTGCTGTAGGCTCTGCTGCTAATCCAGTGTGTCTCGCTCGTTTACCTTGAACTCATAATTTTACACGCTAACATATGTTTCACAAATTATTCTTCTCTTGTTAAACATACAAAAGTAGGTAACATTCCTTTACATAGAATCATTCAATGTCAAGATACAATATCTTTAAGGCTTTCCAGTAATTTACAATTCTATTTTCTATTTACTGGCTATTTTCTACTACTGTTAAAGCTTGTTAAATCCCAAATGAAATATACCTTAGTGAAATCTCTTCATTCAAGATTTAACACAACTACACATTTCAATGTACACATGTACTCATAATTACACCTCCTGGCTATTTTCTACTACTGTTCTGTTGCTGCTCATCTTGTTTAATATTTTTTTGGAGGACATCCAGAAATAAAAGGTGATATAATGGATTAAGTACCTGTTGAAAATATAGCAGGTACTTAACTATTTTAGTTTCGCTGTTTTCTGCAGATTTTACTGAAACATTTCTTTATGTCTGGAATTCACTACCTTTATCATCTATGATTTCTTTTACACACATACACACAACACACACCCAATAACCTCTAGAAGATTCTTGATCCCTTCATGATTTATTTTGTGTATTCTAATGTCTTCCAGTGAATTTTGTTTTGCTACTTTTTGCACATAACTTTATACTTTTCTCTGTATTCCTTTAGGGAACACAAGCTGATTTACTTGTCAGGACTTTGATATGATTTCTTCTTTTCCTGGATTGTTATCCTTAACATCTTGAGTTGGCCATGTTCTGATTTTTCTTTCCTTGCAGATTCTGATTCTTGTTTTTTCATACTCATTTTTCAACAATATTTGTATATTTCAGTCTATAGTTCACCTCTGTAAGATACTTGACTTTGACTATTTGAAAACCTTTTGTCCATGTTTTTCTTTTCAATACATTACCCATTTTAATTCTGTTCATAACCAAATAATGGTAGTCACTTCCTGTTTCAAATCCCCTGTATGCACTTGTGTCCTGAATTGCCCTGAAAAGACTTCATGTTTTTTCTGTGTTCTTTCCATGTAAAGTTATGCATGCCTTAACATTGGAACATAGTGTTAGTTCAGAATAGCAAATACTTAACTATTTTAATTTTGTTGTATTCTCCAGGTTTCCCGAAATATTTCTATATCTGGGATTCATTTCCTGCTCTGCTGTTCACATCTCCAACAAAACTGGTCTACTCCCCCCTGCCCTCTAATGACTAGAAAAATTCTTCTTCTTCCTTACTAGAATCATGTAGGATCACACATGTAAAATCGTGTATAGAAGGAAATTTATGCAAACCACCTTATATACTGATTTTTTTGGTAAACAAGATTCCAAGAAAAATACTTGTGATTTAATAGTGAAAATTTTTATGTTTAATGAATTGGAATTAATAAATTGTGAATAACTGAATATTGTAGCCTACAAATGTTTTGTATTAAAACAAAGGAAAATAAGCGTAAAATAATTTGTCTAAAAGAATCCTCTGGTCAGAATAATTCCAGACAGATTATCGTATTAAGGGACGACAACGTAAGTGAACCCAAGGTCATTGGAGCCAGATAAATAGAGGGTTGCTGTGGCGAGTCGGGGCTTTTTGTTTTCGGGTTATTCATCTCGCGAGTCAGGCGTGCGGTGCTGGTCCCATTCTTGGGTCAGCAAGAAGTTACTATGATGTACGTGACAGCAGTGGAGTTTTGTTAACTTTGTGGGAGATGATTTGTGATCGCCATCGGAATTTTGCATTCCAGACAGAAAATGCCAAGAGAGCGATGTGACTATGATTAGAGGTTTTAAAAGAAGCTTGATGCCGTGTTTCCATGCCACCGAGTTCCTGATGCTCGCATAATAACAAGGGATCTCACAAGCCCCAGAAAAGGTACCTGAGTTAAGTGCTAAAGACGAACGGTAACCGAAAGAGATGATTTCAAGGATCATTTAGAGAAGTCCAGATTTATGTTCAAGTAAGATCTTTCCATTGTTTTACTTGAGAAAAGGATTGTGACAGTGTTTAATTAAGAGTATTGTCTAGATAGGATACTTGAGGACTTTAGGCCGAATGCTGATATTTGAATTGTTTTGTCTTATGTGAGAGAAAGCCTAGTTTAGAAATTTAGGATACTTCTTGTGTTTAATGTTGTAGCTATTGCATAAACTTGAAAATGTTTATCTGAGGATGATTTGAGTAGATCTAAGTTAGTGTTTCCTAGTTACTTCTAGAGCCTCCTACTAGAAGTAATTATGTTGAGGAGCTAAATGTAATGTAATTTTGAGTTGTTATTTGAAGCATAGAAGCAAAATCTACTTGGAACTTATAATTGACCTTTTGTATATTTCATTAGTGATGAATAAACTGTTTTACTGTTTAAATAACTTGCCTGATTCATATTTCCAATGCACTACTCATTAAACTTGAATCTGTGTGCCTTAAGGTAGATATTGCGACTGTAGATTAGAAGGGTTAAGCTGCTAAATTTAGTTAATATTAAGAGAGAAAGGTTCTGTGTGTTTTTCTTTGGAGGGAGATTCACCTCCCATCCATGTATTTTGGTGGTACAGCTAGAAATTAAACAAATTTTCCAAAATTCTGTTTAGAACAAACACCGGTAGATCAGACAAAGAGTTTGGCTCCAGCCTGAGGCGACTTCTTTGTTCTGTGAGCTTCAATATTTGCAGCTAAAATATTGAAGATAAGAGAGTAATCAAATGAGATAATGTAGATTTACAATGGCACAGCAGACGACAAGACGATAAGAATTGAATAGTATAAGGCTTGAAAGGATAAGTAATTAGTAATAACAAACATAAATAATAAGATAAACATATTGTTACAATGGCGCAGCTGACAGGATTGCAACAAGAATAATAATACTACATATGTAAAATTTACATATTTTTACACATGTAAGGTCATAAGTCTTATTGTCCAATTTTCCATTTTAAAATTGCACACATCATTCTGCTTGAAAATTGATTGCTGATCAAGAAGTTTATCTTTGTTTGTGTTTAGCCTTATTAGCTACTCTTTCTTTTTTTTTTCTTTTTTTTTTTACGTATTCACTATTGTCTGAATAAATCTTGGTTTTAGTCTCACCTGCTAGTCTTCTTCACTTTGGTAATATGAATTATGTCAGCACAGTTTATGTCAGCACAGTATTTCTGCAGTTTCTCTACTAGCTCCATATATTTTCCATTGATGCTTCTTTCACTGCCTTTATTTCTGTTTAGTGTAAGTTGTTCAGTAATTGCCTTTTCTTTATAAAAATACACTGGGTTTATTTGGTTGTACACAATATGTAATGAAAACTAGTTGCACCAATAATAATTCTAGCTTTTTCTGGGTTTGAATGACATAAAAAAAAATATATATATAAAACGCTAACATGAACTGTATAATTTATAATTAATATTTATGTAATTGATAATAAAAATTACTTATATAAAATGTTTTAATAATTGGAATTTTTTTTTCTTTCACAGATGGATTACAAAGAATAATAAAAGACTTCCAGAAGATCCTTTCTTTACTTGTGAATCTTGTTTTGAAGCTTTCAATTTTACATCTGATAAGAAAAAAATTGGAGAATTCGTAGCAATTCCTTATTTTGATCGAAGTGCTTTTGCTTAACAGAACTATAATCATAAGTTATAAGAACTTCCTGCTTTTTTTGTGCCATAAAGTTGCATCTGAATATTTGAATGAAATTGTTTATCATTATTTATGAAAATAACTGAATTCTGCTGTTCTACAAAACTAAGTACAATCTTAAAGCATATGTAAAAACAATATATTCTTGGTATTATAAAAAGTTAATTATAAAGGATTAAGTTATAGAATGAACTTTGTTGGAAATAAATTACTTAATATGAGCAGAATTTTCACTGCATACACAATATGAAAACAATTGAAAATTATAACTTGTTATAATGCATATTAAATTGCTACAGGAGAGCCTAATCTGTAACTATTTTAGTTTAGACAATCATTTCTGTTTATATTTGAATGATGAATATGAGCTTGACAGCTTTCTTTATACAGTCTAATAAAAATTAGATTTTAAGTTAAACTTTAGGTTTTATTTGCATGAATCTAGTATCTAGAAGATATGATGCCATTGGCAAGACCTGACATCAGAATCATGGAGCTGGATGCCCATAATATGAAGAAGGTAAGAGCAAGGAACTAAAAGAACAAATTCCTAAAAGAGAGTGTAATGAATTTAGATTGCAAACTGAATGGAAGGAAACTTAGACTATTCTGGCAATTATCTGACAAACAGGTTGATTAATCGAAGGTCAGATAAACAGTAGATCAAATGGAAAACTTGTTTAATCCAGCAGCAAGCAAGAATCATTCAGGCTCCACTATAGCACTTTAAAAAAAAAAAAAGAGCTTAGTTTAGTCCTCTTTTGACCATTTCTATTCCTAAAACAGAACTATGAAGAACACATTGTTATAGATATGTATGTTGTAGCTATAACTGTATCAGAGTTACAGAATTCACTTACATGGAAAATAATTTAATATGAGCCAAATTTTCAGTCTCATTTCAAAACCATTTTCAATAAAAAGTGGCAGTGTCTCTCTCCCTCTTTTTGGTGTCTTTTCCTTCTTTCTTTTGCAGACTTGTCAGCAACTGCCTGTTCTCAGACTCTGCTCTGCACGATTCCTCCAGGCCTCATCTTGCAAGCCTCTTTTCCTCATTGCTCTCAAAATTGTCCCTTTTCATGTAACCCTTGGATTTCCTCTTTTTCTTATAGGGAATGACCATTTCAAAGCACATCTTTCCTTAACAGGCAGTTCAACTTCCATCTCTTTTTGAATATATATGCATTCCTCAGATGATCTATTTCTACAACCTCTACTTGTTTCTTCTGGCTATTGGTGAAGGTCTAACTTGTATCCATAGGTCATTATACTCTATAATCACGTGATATAGTATCATCTTAGTTTTCCTTGAAATTTTATGACTCCATAAAACACCATTCATGGTTATAATATCTGTTCACGCTGACCAGACTTATCCATCATGGAGCCAAGATACTTGAAGTTATCCACTGATTTATGGTTCCCACTGCTAACTTAAGATCTGTTGAACTATCACCACCATGTACTAGATACTTGGTTTTTAACAGACCGACTTTCAGGCTGCATTGTGTAAGTATCCAACAGTTTTCTCATCTGGTATTCCACATCCTTGTCCTCTGCAAAGATCACCCGATCATCATTGGGGGGAAAAAAAAAAAAAAAAAAAGGAATGTAGGACTTATTCTCCAATGGGTACACCTGTATGTTGCTATGTATGCCCATTCCATGGAATGGAATGGGCATACATAGCAACCATTTTTTGGGATATTGGTTCTAAGGAAAATATATTATCCATGCAAGACTTTCCTGCTGAAAAACCAGATTATTCCTCCAGTGTTATTGGGGATAAAACATTTAAAATGGCTGTGATATCTTAAGTCAATCTGTCCCTCGTGATTTGACTAATATCTTGCTAATCAACCACAACACATTCCTCTATAATTTTTAGGCTCTTTCTTATTGTCCTTTGTATGGATGAATGATATGTGACAAGTTCCATTCATAATGGATATCCTCACCTGCAATTACTTTTGTTGAACAAGACCATACTTTAACATCTCCATTACCATTCCTACCAGGGCCTAATAGTCACTTTTATATAAAATAAACACTTTTATTTGAAAAGTGGATGGGCGTGCAGATCAAAGCCGAGTTACATTAAGTTCATGGGGACTCTGCACCAGCATTAAAGACTATTTATTTTTGGACAAATGAGTTTAAATGTGGTCGTAAGTCCATCAAAGATGAAGTGTGCTCCAGGTGCCCGAGTGTGGTCACTACGAAGGAAATGATTGACAAAATCCATGGTATCGTTATGGAGGACCACTGAGTGAGATTGCTAAGATTGTAGGCATCTCGACTGAATGGGTATATAATATCCTGCACATGAAAAAGCTGTGTGCGCAATGGGTGCCGATTGTTTGACTGTCGATCAAAAACGCATGTTAAAAGACATTATGCAGTATTTGGCGATGTTTAATCGCAATTCGCAGGATTTTTTGCATTGATTCATGACTGTAGACAAAACTTAGATCCACCGCTACACACTTGAATCCAAGCAGCAGTCAAAACAGTGGACAATGCCTGGTGAAAGAGCACCGAAAAAAGCAAAGACTGTTTTGTCAGCTGGGAAGGTGATTGTCACTGTTTTTTGGGATTCACAAGGAATTATCATGATAGACTATTTGGAAAAGGGTAAGACAATAACAGGAGTCTCTTATGAAATATTGTTGGACTGTTTAAAAGAAGAAGAATAGAAGAAAAAATGGTGAAGATTGGTGCACAAAAAAAGTGCTCTTTCAAGACAATGCAATGTCCCACACATTGGCCGTCACAATGGCAAAATTGAGGTTTGAATTAATTCCATATCCACTGTATTCCTCAGTCATTATCTCGAATCTGCGGAGAACGAGGGAATGCCACGAGGCAGCTCCACACACAACAGCATAACCGCAGGAAGGCACGAGATCCCGAGCGAAAAGAGAGCATAAGAGAGTTCTTCGAGGTGCTGCACGACCTATTTAATTTGCATGCCACACATTCACACTACGTCATCGATTTCTCCTCCCATTTTTTCAGTGTCACTTCACGTCACCCAGTACTGAGCGCCACACATGAAATCCTTAGCATGATTCTTGGAATGCGTGAGTGTGTGTGTGGGGGGGGGGGAACTACTTGCTAACGAAAAGGGTGAACCTGTACATTTTGTTGTATGTGTTTCTATTCCGGCTACTTTTATTTAATCATATTATCTCTTTCTCCCAGCAATTTATAAGTACTTACACTTAGGCAGTAAGATTTAAGCAATTTAGCAATTCATAATACTTTACGTTATAATGAAAGATTCTGTTTAGTGATATTTTAGTAATTTACAAGAGTTTAGTATATTCTGATATATCAATAATTGATTCAAAATGTAACCCCATGTTAAGTCTGAAGGAAACGTAAATTAATCCAATTTTAGTTTCATTCAGAACTTAACAATATAACTGTAGCATATTCAATAGCTTCTCTCTTGGCACCTTGTCATATGCCTTTCCCAAATAGACAAAACTTAAATACAGATCTTTGTTATATTCTCAGGATTTCTCCATTATTTGTCGTAAAGTGAAGATCTGATCCTGACAGCCTCTATTTGACCTGAATCCAACTTGTTCTTCACCAAGCTTTTCTTCCACAATTCTTCTCAACCGTTTCTCAAGTATACTTGCATATATCTTACCAGGAACACTCAGTAGGGATATACCTCTGTAATTCTCTGTAAAAGATGGGTACTATGAGAGCTCTACTCCAATCATCGGGAATTCGTCCCTCTGTCCAGGCATTCTGAACTATGCAGTGCAGCCATTGTAAGACTTTTATACCACCATACTTCAGCATTTCTGGTAGAATATCATCTACTCCTGCTGTCTTTCCACATTTCAAGCCTTTGATGGCTTTTTCTATTTCAAGTATGGATATGTATTCCTGACTGCATGCCTGGTCAGTGTTTTTTATCACTGTGTTGCTTGTTTCATTTAGCAATTTTTCGAAGTAATTACTCCATACTTCAAGGATATCTTTTTGTCCCGTTTTCATGTCACGGTTATTATCTCTAACTCCTTTTACAGCACTCTTTCCTCCATTCCTAAGCTTCTTCAACAACCTCCAGAATATTTTGCCACCTTCTTGATATTTATTTTCTATGTTCTTGCCAAAGTCCTCCCATGACTTTTGTTTAGCTAGTTTTACACACTCTTTAGCTTTCTTACATTTATCTCTGTATTCTCTAAGAGCACAAGCTGACTTATTTGTCAGGAATTTTGATATGCTTTCTTCTTTTTCTTCACTGCCTCTTTAACTTCCTGTGCCCACCATGGAATTCTGATTTTACTTCCTTGCAGACAATCTCACCACATGCCTCTCTGGCTGACTCAATCAGGGTTTTCTTCAAGGCTTGCCACTGAATCTCCAAGGTTTGGTTCCTGTTCTCAAACTCTTTCATTTTTTCTTCAACAATCTTTTTGTATTTTAGTCTACAGTTCACATCTGAGAGCTGCTCAACTTTTATTTGCTTTAAAACTTTCTTACATGTCATTGTTTTCAATATGAAATTCAATTTTATCCTGCTCAAGACTAAATAGTGATCACTTCCAATTTCAAATCCTCTGTCCACTCTGGTGTCCTGCACCAGGGAGATAACATCACTATCAACAATAACATAGTCAATGAGACTTTTCTTGCTTCTTCTCTCCATGTGAATTTGTGCACATTTTTATGTTGGAACATGGTATTAGTAATAACCAGTGCATGTCCTGAGCAGAAATCCAACAAGTGTTTGCCATTATTATTAGCGTTGCTCTTTTCTCCAAATTTTCCTAAGTATGTCTGACAATCACTTCCTACTCTGCTATTCAGATCCCCAACAAGGATCAACTTTTCCTTTTTTATTGTTTCAGTAGCTTTCGCTAGAGCCTCAAAAAATTCCTCCACTTCTACCTTAGTAGAGCCTTCTGTGGGATCATAGGCACAAATAAGTCTCATTGTCCAGTTCCCCATTCTGATATTTGTCCAAATCACTCTACTTGACACTGCCTGCCATTCAAGAAGATGAGCCTCGTATTTTGTGTTGAATACTATGGCTACTCCTTCTTTTCCTTGATGTCATTTCCTGAATATAACATTTTGTATTTATTGCTCAGAAAGATCTCACCAGTTTTTGTCTTTTTTGTTTCAGTCACCCCTATTATGTCGATCTGGTACTTATCTAATTCCTCCGCTAGCTCCATTTCTTTGCCATTCAGGCTTCTTATGTTGATAGTACCGATCTTTAACTCTGGTGATGTTGAGTAGGGGTGTGTTTTCAGATTTGTTCCAGTAGCTGACTTTTCGCTGTTCGCCCTGATTCCCTGGCAAAAACAACAGGAGCATTGTTTAACCGGCGACACCCCAATCGGCATGAAATTTTGTCATGTTGTACCATCATTTTGTATTTTGGTTTAATCAATAGGAATACAATTTGGTCGGCTAAATCCTGAATTGCCAGCCTATCCTCGTTCATTCAGTATCCAGGTAGATACCCAACAGGGTGCACCACGAGAAGGTGAGGATTGGACATTAGGTCAGAAGCCCTGGTCAGTTCCCTGCATTCCTTTAAAGGCTATGTGGAGGTCTCCTCTCATTATACAGCTTTGACCCTTAAGAGCACCCCATTTATGTTGATAGGATGGTTAATCCTACTTGCAAAGCATATTTCTCAGTTACCAATTATATATTTGGTTTAATCCTGTATTCAAGTGTAAGCAAACAAAGTTTGTGCCTGAAGTATTTTCAGAACTGTTGCAACTCGTGGCAAAGGTAGCATAACTTCTCATCACTTGCCTTAGTATTCCGTAATGCAAAGCACATCTCTTTGCGGACATGTATAATGCTATACATTAAGGAAAGGGTCACTACCTAGACCGGTTTCGACCTTTATTGAAGTCTCATCTGTGGGAGCCAGACCCAGAAATGGTGATACTAAGGTGGAAATAATGGAGAAGTCATATGTCCATATACAAGTTGCCAGGCAAGTGATGAGAAGTTATACCATCTTTGTCATGAGTTGCCCCAGTTCTGAAAATATTTCAGCTCAAATTTTGTTTGCTTACACTTGAATAAAGGATTAAACCAAACATATAATTGGTAGCATAACCAAGTGAAAAAAACTTCCATCAACGTATTTCTCGGTTGTATTTTTCAGCCACTTTTGTGTGTATGTATTGCTAGATGATAAGCTTGAGGGGTTTTCAGGAGGAAAGCCAGTTACATCTGTACTGATGTAGACTGCATAATTCACCTTATTTAGAAAAGTTCTTATAATAGTTCTCATTCTAGACAGGATTTGAAACCATAGAACAACTTTGTTATTGACTATGTTACTCTAGTTGCTCCTAAATCTGACAGACAAAATTCATCTGCTTGAAGACTTTCAATTTCACTGGGTAGGTATATGGAAGACTGTACAATCAGATGTGACATGCCTCAGTTTTAGCATAATTAAGATAGCTACTGCCACATATAGTTTGCTAAACTCTCGTATACACTGTGTTAGCTCAAGATAGCACTAGAGATTCTAAAATGTCAGAACGATTTTTAGAGATATCATTTCTTTACATGATTCTTTTTTTTTTTTTCCCTAAGATCTTGGTATTCTTTTGATGGCAAAATAACATTTTAAAAGTTGTCCGAAACACTGAAAATAAATTAATATGGGTATTCCACACTAGAGAAATCCTGAATAATCACTTTCATTGCATTCACACGCATGATCAAAAATTTTTTCAGAAGGGAAAAAAAAAAGCATACCCTTCATTTTACAGGGAATTACATAATACTCAACTTCCTACCAAGTGACATATCAGCATTCCAACTTACTAGAGCTTCTTGTAGCAACAAAGCATGGTGATCATTATCATAACTGTCTTTTGTCTGGGAATATGTAAATACAGGGTGCTTAAAGGTCAAAGCTTCATAACTGGGAGATCTCCATGTAGCCTTTTAAGGAATGCAGAGAACCGACTGGGGCTTCTCACCTAATGTCCAATCCTCACCTTCTCATGGCATACCTTATTGGGTATCTACCTGTATACTGAATGAATAAGGATGGGCTGGCAATTTGGGATTTAGCTGACCACATTGTATTCTTATTGACTTAAACCACAATGTAAAATGACAGTAAAACATGACAGAATTTCATGTCGGCTGGGGCATTGCCAATTTAAATAAAGTCCCCATTGTTTTAGTCAGGGAACCGAGAAAACAGCAAAAAGTCAGTTACTGAAACAAATCCTAGAACACTTCCCAATTCAACAGCATCAATGGAAAAGAAATGGAACTAGCAAAATAATTGAATAAATACCAGATCAACCTAATAGGCATGACTAAAACAAAGATAAAGACAGGTGAGATCTTTCTAAGCAACAAATACAAAATGTTATATTCTGGCAATAACAATCAGGGCAAAAAAGAGGGAGTAGCCATAATATTCAACACTAAATATCAGGATAATCTTCTTGGATGGCAGACAATATCAAGTAGAGTGATGCGGACTGGAAGAATTTTTTGAGGCATTGGAGAAGGCAGCTGGCTCAATGAAAAATGAAAAGTTGGTTCTTGTTGGAGATCTAAACAGCAAAGTAGGAAATGATTACCAGACATATAGAAATGTTTTGGGAAAATTTGGAGAAAAGCACAAAGCTAATAATAACGGTAAATGCCTGCTGGATTTCTGTTCAGAAAACATGAGTTACTTATTATTAACACCATATTCCAACAAAAAAATGTGCACAAATTCCCATTGAGAGAAGATGCAAGAAATAAATCTCATTGACTGCTGTAGTTGATATCAATATCTTCACACTGGTTCAGGACACAAGAGTATACAGAGCATTTGAAATAGGAAGTGATCACTATTTAGTTTTGAGCAAGATAAAATTGAATTTCATATTGAAAAGAAGAGTGTGCAAGAAAATTTTAAAACGAATCAAGCTTGAGCAGCTTTCAGAGGTGAACTGTAGGCACAAATATCACTGAAGAAAGCATTGATTAATTCAGCTAGAGAGGCATGTCATGAGATTGTCTGCAAGTAATTGTAGATTGTAAGGGTAGAAAACTCAGAACTCTATTGTAAGAGGCAGTGAAGGAAAATGAAGCATATCGAAAGTTCCTGGCAAATAAGTCAGCTTGTGCTCTTAGGGAATACAGATAAAAATGTAAGAAAGTGAAGTACTGTGTAAAACTAGCTAAACAAAAAAGTCATGAGAAGACTTTGGTAAGAACATAAAAAATAAATATCAGGGAGGTGGCAGCATATTCTGGAAGCTATTGAAAAACCTTAGAAATGGAGGAAAGATTACTGTAAAAGGAATCAGAGATGATAAAGATATTCTAGATGTCTGGAGTAATTACTTTGAAAGACTGCTAAATGAAACAAGCAGTGGTAGAAAACTCCCAACAGGAATACATATCCATCAAAAAGTCATCAGAAATGTGTGGAAATGCAGATGGAGTAGATGAAATTCAGCCAGAAATGCTCAAATATGGTGATATAAAAGTTTTACAGTGGCTGCATTGCATAATTCAAAATGCCTGGTTAAAGGATTGAATTCCAGATGCTTGGGGTAGAGCTCTCATAGTACCTATCTATAAAAATTTAAATGAAACAATGCAAGAATTAGAGGTATTTCCCTACTGAGTGTGGTCCTGGTAAGATTTATGCAAGTATACTTGAGAAACAACTAAGAAAAATTGGAAGGGACTGGATTCAGGCCAAATAGAGGGCGTCAGGATCAAATTTTCACTTTAAAACAGAGTTGAGAAACTTGAGAATATAATAAGAATTTGTATTTAAGTTTTGTTAGCAGGAAAAGGCATACAACAATGTTCCAAGAAGAAAGCTTTTTCAGAATACTACAGTTTTATGGTATACATGGAACATTATATCAAACAATGCTTAGTCTCTATTTAAGCTGTAAATCAGCAGTTAGAGTTGAAGGAGGTACAGGATGATGGTCGGCTGTTAAATCAAGTCTGCAGCAAGGATGCACATTATCTCTATTGTATGGATTACATTATGAAGGAAAGTGGTATTAATCCCCCAACAGGCCATGATCTATAGATGTCAAGCTAAATCTGGATAAGATTCCATAACACCAGTTGAATAACATGGATAAGAAGTGCAATTTGGTCTCACTATTTCATCCACCTCGGCCGGTGGGGAGGTTAAATCTGATATCAAAATTGGTGATGATATTCTTGGCTCTTTATGCAGAGGATGTTACACTTCTGAATAAATCCAGTACAGGTCTGCAAGATTCCCTGACTAAATTGAATAACTGTTGTAATAACTTTGGTATGAAAATCAGCAATAAAAAGGCAATGAAAATAAGCAGAAGCTTTGAAAACATTAACTGTATCCTGAATGGTGAACCTATAGAACAAGTAAAACATTTCAGCTATTTAGGCAAATTTTTAGTGAAGATGGAAAGAGACAACAGAATTAGTAAAGCTGGTATGGTAGGAAGTAGCTGAATAAATTTATATGAAATAAAGAAATTAGTCAAAACACTAAATTAGTTGTATATAAGATGGTGTTCAGACCAATTTTAACTTATAGATCTGAGAGCTGGGTAGAAATAAAACACTAGGGATCTCTGATATGAGAGTTCTGAGAAAGATTAGTGAATAGATAGCATCAATCACATTAAAAATGAGGATATTAGGAAAGAAATTGCCACTATTAGTCTTTCCTTCATGTTTACACAGTGATCAGCATGCAGTGTTATAATAAAAACTTTAGTTTAATATAAACCAAAATAATAATTATAAGTTTCGACCTTCATATCATGGTCATAATCTGGATTATACACATGCATACAAAGAAACAATTTAATTTATAATCCACATGTTATGCTAAAGTTACAATAATTTGGTCAACCATTAAAACTACTGACCTCTGGTGAGAAAAACAAAAAACCTTACAACACCAAAGCTAGTCCTGTTGTTATTATCTATTTATTTAGAAATCATTAACCTGGAGAGCTCTCACATTTAGAACAAAACAGTGCAGATGATGGCCAATAAGAGCTGAAATTATTGCTTAGTCATAAAGTAAATGTTTGCTGGAAAACTTAAGTGGGCTGAATGTGTGTCTGTGCCATCAAAATCATACAGAAACCTGGTATGAATGCAAATTTAAAGAAGCCTATGAAATCTTGATCAACCATTGTAGTCTTAACAATAATGGTAGCATAAAAATCCCAAAAATTTGAATGGCACACACACACACATTCAGCCCACTTGAGTTCAAGTTTACTAGCAAACATTTACTTTAGGACTAAGCAATAATTTCGGCTCTTATTGGCGATCATCTGTACTGTTTTGTTCTAATTTATGAGTAATTACGTGTGAACTCTCCAGCTTAATGTATCTCTTAATGATTTGTAAATAAATAATAACAACAGGACTCTAGTTTTGATGTAAGTTTTTATTTTTCCATCAGAGGTCAGCCAGTAATTTTAATGGTTGACCAAATTAGTCTTTGGCATACCATGGGGATTGTAATGTAGCTTGTTTCTTTGTATATATGTGATATACCAGATGATGATGACCTTGATATGAAGGTCAAAATGTCAAGTGATTATTTTGGTTTATATTAAATATTAAACTGAAGTTTTACTATAACACAGTTGTTTCCATAATTTATAATAATGAATGCTGTTTTTAGCATTCAGGAATGTGTTAATAGAGCTAATCTCAGATGGCATGGTCACTTAAATGAGAGAGGAAACATTAGCAAAACAAGTGTTCTCTGCCAGGTTGGCAGGAAGACCAAGATATAGGATTGATATAGTAAAAAGAGAGAACAATAAGACCTGATAATATTGGAATCTTGACAGATAACAGATTAATTTGAAGGAAAATTGTTAATCAGATGTTAGTAATGGTGTAACTTTTTCAAGAAGTACTATCATAATTATCCTGTACACCACCTGAGGGTACATATCAGGAATTGGATATTTAAATAACTGTGGTTTTACAGGGTTATTTGTGTAATATTGAAATAATGTGCTGATGTAAGTAAATCTTTATTAAGCATATAAAAACTCAAATCAGAATGGCATGTGATATTTTCCCTATTAACTAGCCCTATTATACATTAATTAGTAAATAGTTAACTATAATGCCCACTTCTTTGAGCATGCCTGTGCAGTAAAGTTATATTTTCGTTATAATATGGTTATTTTTTTAATAATAAAACTGCAAAATATTTATCATATGGTTCATCAGCAGGTGCCAGTAGTACAAGTAATTTTTCCAAGAGAACAATTTTGTAGCCTGCTGATGAGTGATGTCCTTTTGTAATTTTCATATTTATTTTTGTTTCACTTTTAAAGACATCATCTACATATTTGAGATGACAGCAGTTGTATGTGTACTCTCTTTTCCACAGGTACAAATAAAATAAATTTGCCAACGCCTTTTAATATAATTCATGTATTATTTTGCTCTCAAAAACAAGCCTGGCAATTTTAGTAAAAAAAAAATTTACTGGGTTCTTGCATGGCAAAAAAAAGATAAAAAGTATCATCAGTGAAATAAGATGTGCAAAAAAGGAATTCTAAGCATAACTTTAACACTGATCTCAGAAGAAAGGAAAGCCAAAGCAAAGAATGAAGGGAAAATAAAGATGGCTGATTAAGAGTAGAATTAATTGAAAAAGAAGTAGTTAGAGAAGATGGATCTCAGCCCTATGAGTGCACAAAGAGAACAGGTATAACCTTGTGGAAATGATGTTTCGTATGTAGCTATAGACCATTATAAGTTCACATCACTGACGAGAGAATGGATTGAATTTATAGCTATGGCTATGAGACCTGTGTATTATGTCTGTAAATTGTGTTCTGACTTTGCTTTGTGGGAGAAAATATCCACCATCTCCACATGAGACCAGCTGAAAAGTCCCAATAAAGGGGACCTTTAGGAAACTGGCAACCCAGATTCCTGAATGGATATTCATTGTGGCAGCTCTTTTCCCCCTCCCTCTTGCTTTTATATATATAAATAGCAATTTAGAAACTTATTGCAGAGTCAAGTGACATAAGCACAAAGATCTCCAGATAACACCAAAATAGATACTTGAAATTACTTAAAACTTCAAGGTGGCATAGATAGATTGTTAATGGTCTCTACTGCTTTAGAAAGAAATGAGGGTGAGAAAAAGTGGACAAACTTGGGTGAATGTGTTTCCCTCTTTGGAGAATAAGACAGAGCAATCACTCTTGAACAGAAACTTTCAGAATAGAGACATGACATTAAGATCAGGAGAGTTTTCAGTATCTAATTTGTACAAGTTATTTTTTTAGATCAAACAAAATGAGTACTACATATTGATCTGTTTAGAAGGATCAAGAAAGTCATCATTCTCAAATTCCTGATATATATCCTCAAGGGGTGTACAGGATATATCATAGTACCACATAAAAAATTTACATCATTACTAACTTCCTATCTACTACTTTCCTCCATTTGAAGAAAAGGTACTCGATGCAGAGGAAAACCCTTAAAAAGATGGAATTGAGTCTGGAAGAACAGGCCATTTGGCCTATAAGCCTGGAAAGGAAGAAGGAGAAAAATTGTACTTAGCTGTGAAGACTCCATATTATCAGGACTTATAGTTCTGTCCTCTAGGGCACTTTTTACTGTATCAGTCCATATATCTTGGTCTGCCTCTGGGTCTTTTTCCTGCCAGCCTGGCAGAGAACACTTGTTTTGCTAATCTTTCCTCTCCCATTCTGTTTAAGTAACTATACCATCTGAGATTACCTCTGCTAATGCATTCCTGGATGCTGACAATGTCAAGTTCTTTCCTAATATCATCATTTTTAATTATGCAATATCATTAATGCCATCTGTTCATACCACTAATCTTTCTCAGGACTCTCATGTCTGTGGTCTCTAGTCTTCGGTCAAGTGTTTTATTTTTAACCCAGCTCCCAGATTCATAAGTTAAAATTGGTTTGAACACTGTATTGCATACAGCTAATTTAGTGTTCTGATTTCTTTCTTATTCCATATAAATTGATTCATTTGACTTCCTACAATACCAGCTTTGTTCATTCTGTTGTCTATTTCCATATTTAATTTACCATCTTCACTAAAAATCGTGCCTAAGTAGCTGAAATGTTTTACTTGTTCTATAGGTTCTCCATTCACAACAGTTGATATTTTCAATGTTTCTGCCGATTTTCCTTTCTCTTCATACCATATCTATTACAACAGTTATTCAATTTAGTCAGGGAATCTTCAGACTTGTAGTGGATTTATTTAGAAGTATAGTATCATCCACATAAAGCAAAGATTAACATCTCCAATTTTGATATCATGTTTAATACCACTTTCCTTCATAATATGATCCATATAGATAATCAATAACAAAGGGGATAACGTACATCCTTGTCTGACACCAGATTTAACATTAAACCACTTTCCTTCAATTCTAATATTCATTTACAACTCAAATAAACACTAAGTATTGCTTCTTTTTTTTTTTTTTTTTGGATATAATGCCCCATTGACAACATATAACTAGCGTTTTGAATAGCTTCTCTCTTGGCACCTTGTCATATGCGTTTTCCAAATCGACAAAACTTAAATACAGATCTTTGTTATATTCCCATGATTTCTACACTATTTGTCGTAAAGTGAAGATCTGATCCTGACAGCCTCCATTTGACCTGAATCCAGCTTGTTCTTCACCAAGCTTTTCTTACAATTCTTCTCAACCGTTTCTCAAGTATACTTGCATGTATCTTACCAGGAACACTCAGTAGGGATATACCTCTGTAATTTTCACATCAGTTTTATTTCCCTTTTTATATATGGGTACTATGAGAGCTCTACTCCAATCATCTGGAATTTGTCCCTTTGTCCAGGCCTTCTGAACTATGTAGTGCAGGCACTATAAGACTTTTATACCACCATACTTCAGCATTTCTGGTCAAATATCATCTGCTCCTGCTGCCTTTCCACATTTCAAGTCTTTGATAGCTTTTTCTACTAGAAGTATGGCTATGTATTCCTGACTGTATGCCTGTTGAGTGTTTTTACTAATGTGCTATCACTGCTTGTTTCATTTAGCAATTTTTCGAAGTAATTACTCCATACTTCAAGGATATCTTTTTCTCCTGTTTTCATGTCACCCTTATCTCTAACTCGTTTTACAGCACTCTTTCCTCCATTTTTAAGCTTCTTCAACAACCTCCAGAATATCTTGCCATATTCTTGATATTTATTTTCTATGTTCTTACCAAAGTCCTCCCATGACTTTTACTTAGCCAGTTTTACAGTGTTTAGCTTTCTTACATTTGTCTCTGTATACTCTAAGAGCACAAGCTGACTTATTTGCCAGGAACTTTTGATATGCTTTCTTCTTTTCCTTCACTGCCTCTTTAACTTCCTGTGTCCACCATGGAGTTCTGATTTTTCTATCCTTGCACACAAACTCACCACATGCCTCTGATTGAATCAATCAGTGTTTTCTTCAGGGCTTGCCACTGAATCTCCAAGGTTTGGTTCTTGTTCTCAAACTCTTTCATTTTTTCTTGAATAATGTTTGTATATTTTGGTCTACAGTTAACATCTGAGAGCTGCTCAACTTTTATTTGTTTTAAAACGTTCTTGCATGTTCTTGTTTATATATATATATATATATATATGTATATTGCCATGCTGCAGTTGTTCAATACTGGCATTCACGAGAACTTGCAAGCTCGCATGCAACAAACAATAGTGTGTTAGATAGAACAACTTGAAAAATACGTTTTTGTGTCAATTATGTATTGCATTTTTTGCCTGTAATTATCAGTTTTTTGTAACTTCAATTTTTATTACTGTGTTCTACCTTTAGTGGATACCTGAAGAAGGCTGAAACTAGTTGTATCATTTTCATTGAAACTTCATATTTTATCTCGGTTTAAGTCATTAAATATTTATTCTTTAAAATGTACCATTACAACCGAGTAGAAGCTCAGGAATACATATATACAATAGTATATATATATAGAACATGAGTCTGCACTGTCATAATATATTATTAACTTTCTATCTTTTTTTCTTCTTGTCAACATATCTTTAGTTTTAGCCTGAATTTAAATATTAACATGCTTTTATGCAAACTGCTTTTGGGGGAGAATTTTATTTAAGTGATTTTATTTGATTTAAGTGGATTTATGTGCAGTTTGCAAACTGCTCTTCACGAGGAAACCACAGTTCATTTGAAGTAGCTTAGCATAGTATTTAAAACTTATGACAAGAGCAGAACCTAGTTCTCTTTGAGATTTTGATCAGGATTTTCTAGTGACACAAGCACACATATAAAATGTATAAAATTCTTTATTGGTACCATTGTGAGATATACAATCTAATTGAGATGTAATGACTGCACCTTTTGTCTAATTAGGCATCTAGTAGTGCAGAGTATAGTGCTCCCAAGCAAAATTACTACAGCATTTAATTACTCCAGCTCACTGAGTGTTGGTACATTATTATGTACTCTTCACTGTAGTTCCAGCATATTAAGTCAACTCAATACTACTTGAGGATTGTCTTGCCAAAAAGAGCTAAGGACATCAAGCAATTAGTCTTACATGTACTAGTTTAGCTTTTAAATTCAAACTGCCTGAGAACTTTAGAAAGTATTTGGCTGCAGTTCCATGCAAATATACTTTGCAGTTTGTAATGACTAATATCTTGAAATTTTTTTCAAAAGGGGAAGTCCAGGTTCAGAAAACTGATATTACAGCATTCCTGTTCAGCTGAGAAATAATAACTTTATGATATATATGGTAATCCCTCGGTTAATGCGCCCCAGATTAGTGCATCATTTTTTTTTCGATACCCAAATTCGATTAGTGTGCCTATATACATCTTAAAAATAAATGTTACTGATTTTAAAAATTTTCTATTTATAATTTTTATGGCAAACTATTTTTAAAAAAATCGCTCACCAGAATGAAATAATTTAGTTACCAATTTAAAACATTTTACAGTTATTTTTAATGGCATACTACACTACTTCCATGTACGCTATGTTCCAAATTTTTCCCAGCAAAATTTGTCTGCTATAGTATGCCCACAGATTCGAGACCCTTCTGTGCATGCCACAAAAAGGAGAATCCATTCCGATAATGAGTTGTTTATTATTACAGATCGAAAATTAACTTCTCTTTTATGAACATTGTAGTTTTTAAAGTGGTAACTATTTTGCTCGTATAACAGTTTGGCGACCAATTCGTATGTCCTTCATTTCTTTCTCCCCTTCAGCATGAATAGACTATTCTTGGCACCAAGCAAAGCTCTAGAAAGTGGAACGAATTATACTTTTTCCCATAGGTTATATTCGATTAATGCACCTGTTTTAAAGAATGCTTTAGGCACACTAATCGAGGGATTGCTGTATATTCATCTTTAATTCCTGTATGAAAAAAACTCAGAAGTATTTTTTCCCATTCGAGCAGCAAGAAAGTTCCTAGATCAAAGCATCCAAGTAACTCTTGTGATTTGTTATGCTGCCATGAGATGTCATAAATATTTAATTTAGTCAGCAAAGTAATTGTGCAACAATTTCATTCCAGGCAATCAAAGCATCTTTGTTTCACTGAGATTACTTTCAAGACCAAATTCATTTCACTTGATCAGAACACATTTAAATCAACCAATTTTACATCTTTAAATATACCACTGCAGGTTCATGAAAGGTACTGCATGATTTCTTCCTTATGTCCCCTTCCCACCTGTTAGGATCATTTACAGCATTGACCTTGGTAATGCTGCTTCCTATCAAATAAAAATTGCATAATCTTCTCTACTGCTGAATAACAGGTGTTTTTGCTTAGGCACAATTTATTGTAGTGATCCTAAATCCAATTCTGTTTTAAAAGGGAAAAAAGGACCTCTAGCTTCAAGCCCTAGTGAAACATTGCACTACTTCATTTTTTTTAGTTATTTGTACTACTTTTATACAAAAATGTATAAAAATTTCATTTGTTAACTGATACTAAATTTCAGCTAAGGAAGATCACTATAGAAAATTCCCAGGAAATGCCTTATTTTACTATATCTTATCTTACAGCATATTTCTAAAGGTAATAATGAAAAACTTTGACAACTAATCAGAAGTGTGTGTAAAGGCAAAGCATTCAGCTGTAAAATACTTCAGTCCAACCTGTAGTATAGTATTTTTGTTTTAAGCATGCTGCCACAAGTGCAGCGTGATTAAATTAAAACTTATATACATGGGTGTAGGCAGTTTTATATTTTGTAGTATGAGAAAGTATCAAAATTCAATTTGATAAATAAACTAGCTTAATGATCTAGACATCTGGAGGAAACTTATTTCTGCTACCAATGCCAGAAAGAATCTACAATAATATTTAGTTCAATTACTCTTATAGGATCTTTTCCATCTTTGAGATGAACTACATGCATACTGAACTCAGCTCCAATTCATTAGCCAGCAGTTTTTATATACATGTAGTTTCCACCAATGAAAGGTTTTTGTAAAACTACAGTACAATGTGCTAAGGCTTTTTTTTTTTCTATTTTTTAGCAATCTTATATATTTTATTTTATTTTTTTTTTTTACAAAATCCAAAATCCTGTTCTAAAGACCAAACATGGAACTTTTTTGAAGCCTCCAATGAGTGGGGCAGAGGTCTCGCACTAAGCAACGAAATTCATCTGTACCTACAGCAGGATTTTAACCTTGTGACCTATTCGTTGGAGAGTGGATATGCTAACCACTCGGCCAACCAGACCAAACCAGCAATTTCTGCAATATAGGTATCTTCAAGTATCCCCTAGGAGGAGGTTGGCAACCATGTCATGGAACTTTTTTCTTTCTCTTACTACTCTTGAACATTTATGGTGATTCAAGCCAGTCTGGTCCTTGATGTCTTCAAACCACATTCTTCTGGGTTTAAAACATTATTTTCTGTCCATGGTATTTTCAACATTCTTCTGATGGTTCACATTTCGAACCATCAGAAGATTTTATTTAGAGAAGGCTTGACCAGATATAGCATTTTATTAATCTTTTTCTTGTGTCTATATTAATGTCTCTGGATGTTAGAACAGTTTTCATATCAATGAAGGCTTTTCTTGCTATCTCTATTCTTTTATTTCTTTAAGGGAATTTCCTCTGTCTCTAAACATTTGTTCCCAAATATATGACTGAACCTGTTCGGTTTTCTTTTTGTTAACAGTTATGTTTAGTTTCTTATTTATTGGTTCTTTTGATATAATCATGCACTTTGTTTTCTTTAGGTTAATAGTTAATCCCGTGTCTAAGCTTCTGTTGTAAATTTTGAAGTTCCTACCCCCAACCTTTACTCTTCAGTTCTGAAATATTTTTAAAAACTTGCTCGCTGTTAAGGGTGATAAGACATCCTTGTCTTACACGTTTTTTTGATTTCAAAGTTGTCAGAACATGCATTTTTATCTTATTGAGGCCATTTAATTCCAGTATATATTTGTAATTATATACGTAGATTTTTTCCTTTTAACCTGTTATTTTGTAGGATATGTTACTTTCTTGTGATTTGGTGTAATCAATAAAACAAAGCTATATGCTATTCTGGTTGCTTCTTTCACATAATGTTTTCAAATTGAAAATTCCTTCTCTTGGGCCTTTGTCTTTTTGCAAGCCTGATTGAGTGTCTTCTGTTTCTACTGACAAAATGCTTTTTATTCTTTCTAGGATTATTCTCAGTAGTAATTTTGTAACATGGCTTGTTAAACTTATTAGTCTATATTCTGAACATTCAAAAGTTCTTGGAATTTTGGGAACAGTGACAAAGATGGATTTCCTTAGATCATCAGACTTAATAACCATTAAGCATGTTTTCATTTACTTTAACAATTTCATAGGGATCTAATCAGGGCCTGATGTTTTCATTTGACTTAGTGTATTCTCTTTCTTCATATGTAATTGGTTCACCATCCATATTTTGTATATGTGGTGCATCTGTGCAATCAGAGTTAAACAGTTCTTTTCCATATTCTTTCCATCTTTTTATGATATATTGTGTCTCTAGTAGCATTTTTTCCATTTTGATCTTTTATACAAAGATTATGGTTGAAATTTTTCTTTTTGTCAGAGCTTGGATTGGCTTATGCATTTCTTTACTATTGTGTTTCTTGTCCAATTACTCTACATTTTTCATTTAACCACTTGTCTTGAGCCTTCCTGCATAAATTTTTTATAATTTTACTGAGTATTCTATACTGGTGTGTACTTCTCTTTTTTTCGTCTTTCAGGGTTTTTTCTTATTGTATTTAATTTTTGGAATAACTGCATTAGCTGTCTCATATATTGCACTTCTAAAATATGACCACCTATTTTCAATTTCCTCTGTGTTACAAATATATTGTCTTCAGTTTTATATCCTACATGATCTAATTTTTTTCCCTAATTTCTGAGCTAAACACCATTATGTTGTCAGGTATATTCAGAGCGGTCAAGTCTTTCAGTATGATTGTTTTTTAGTTTAATTTTTAAAGTTGACACAACAGGGTTATGGTCTGAACCTATATCAGCACCTGGATATGTTTTTATGTTGGTTATATTATTTTTGTATCTATTATTTATCATTATGAAATCTATTTGGTTTCTTATAGTTATCTGGGTTTGTCCAAGTATATAGTCTGTGCTTTGGATGCTGAAGAAGGTATTCATTATGCATAAGTTGTTTTGAATGCAGAATTGTATCAATCTTTCATTTCTTTCGCCTAATCCAAATTTTCCAACAATTGGATTTTCTTCCCTTTCTCCAACCTTTGCATTCAAGTCACCCATCACTATGAGTATCTCATTTGATTTTACATATACTATAGATTTTTGTAAGTTATAAAAATCTTATATTTCTTCATAATTGTGAGTTATCGTAGGGGCATAAACCTGGATAATTATGTTAAAAGGATTTGTGGCTAATTTAGTATTATTCTTTCACTTATGGGCCACAGCCCCATTACAGATTTAAAGATGTCTTTCTTAATCATGAAACCCACTCCATATTCATGCTTCTCTCTCCACCAGAATATACAAATATAAAGCCATATTTTTCTAGTTTTCCCATTTTAGGCCATCTTGTTTCACTAATTCTCATCACATCAACTTTACAGTCTTTTCATTTCCTGTATAAGGTTGTCAAAATTCCCTAGTTTATATAATGTTCTCACATTCCAACTTCCAAGACTGTTTCTTGTTTTCAAACGAATATCAGATGCTGACTTTCCTTTTGGATTTAAGTTGACATCATCATGGAGTGCAATATAGGTATACACAAGACAAATTATTCACACTGTCTGGTGTATAATGATAATGAAAACTAGCCAGCCAGTACTGTAAGACCATAACAAATGTATGGAAATTTTGATGAAATGCTTGGATCAGGTTTTCCTACGTATGTGTAGCAACTGTTTGCACTCAGAATGACACAGAAATGCTTACCATATTTACTCGAATATAGCTCACACTTTTTCCCCAAAAAATTAAAGTTAAAAAATCCTGGCGCAAGATATATGCGAGGATTTTCGGAAACTAAAGTGTTTTTCAGGAAAAAAAACCTAAATTGATGTTTATAATTAAATCCTCAGTATTCATTATGATTGCCTGCATTTATAAAATGAATGCGTTTAAATTAATTATCAATGTTATTTACGCGATTGGCCACACAGACATCATTATGCAATATATTTGAATCTTTAGCAATAATGTTTTTGTAATTAAATTGAAACAAACAGTTTCACAAGCCTGTGTAGCTCAGTGGAAGTGATGTTTGCACTCCTCAGTGCTAAACCACCCGAAGAGAGAGCCTCATTAGTTCGATTCTACTCGCTGACTAGAGAAACTTTTTCTAAGCCTCTATTTTTGTTCCCAAGTTAGTCAATCCCTGGATCATGTGCAAGTGAGATTTTTGTCCTGTAAACTCAAGAAAATCGATCGTAGAACCCACACTATTTGTTGAGTCATCTCTTCACAATGGGACGCTTAAATAGCCTTGGGGCCAGCTATTTCTGATTGCTGCCAGAAATAGCTGGCCCCAAGTGGGCAGTAGAGATTTAACTGCCCACTTAGTCTCTAAAAGTTAGATAGGGCTAAATGGCTTCACCTATTCTCCATAAGGCAATAAAAGACATTAGATGATCTCCCTCCCAAAGTTCCATTATTGTCTTATTATCATATGATCTTTGAGTTTAAAACCAGCACTGTAACTTGAACATTTCTCCATATTTCAGGCAAAAATTACAGTAATTTACAAGATTTGCAATTCATGAACAATCCTTCACAAATGACTAATGAGAAGTGAATTCAAAGCAAATGGACAGTAAAGGTAGGCCAGTAGACAGGGCTGGCCATCTCGAGGGTGCAATGCACCCCGGCCCCAACGATAGAGTGGGCACATTTGCAGTAACGTTTTTTTTTTCCTTCTAATTTTGCTTATCACTAAAGGGATTTCATTGACAGGATTTTAGGGCCCCGGTAATAATATCTGTGTTTTGCTTAACTCTTTTGATGCGTTTATGCAGTGTATAAAAATTAAAATGATTTTGTTTTTACCCTAAAATGCCTGATTCGTCATTAGTTTTTTTCTAATCTGTTACACATATCATTTGGCTCGTTATTGAAACCTGTTGAAAAAATATTTATTATATTCTTTATATATGGTTAGTCTAGAGCAGGGGTGGACAACCCTTAACATGCCTGCCAAACGTGGCACGCAATCTAGGGCTCATCTTAAAAAATAATTAAATAAAAAAATACATTTCAAGCATCTTCGCTGACCCATATTTTAACTTAATATAATACATAATAAAATCAGTTTAATCCTTTATCCAAGTGTGAGCAAACAAAGTTTGCACCTGAAGTATCTTCAGGACTAGGGTAAGGTGATACAACACCAGGGCAACTCGTTGCAAAGGTGGAGAAAGCTACCAACATCCTATCTCAGTATCTCCTATAATGCAAAACACATCTCCTTGCGGATATGTCTAATGTTATGCATTAAGGGAAGGGCCACTACCCAGACTAGTTTCGACCTTTATTGAGGTCTCTTCAGTGGGAGCCAGGCCCTAGTGGAAATACCAGGCAGAAGCATTAGCAGGTCATCTCTACCTATAGGAGTTGCCAAATGGTGTGCCACCCTTTTTTAATAAATTACTCTGGATTTAGAGAAAGATGTTGAAAGTTTATTTTTCACTTGGTTAGAGTATAATAAAATTAGTTTAATCCTTTATCCAAGTGTGAGCAAACAAAGTTTGCGCCTGAAGTATCTTCAGGACTAGGGTAAGGTGATACAACACCAGAGAAACTCGTTGCAAAGGTGGAGAAAGGTAGAGATGACCTGCTAATGCTTCTGCCTGGTATTTCCACTAGGGCCTGGCTCCCACTGAAGAGACCTCAATAAAGGTCGAAACTAGTCTGGGTAGTGGCCCTTCCCTTAATGCATAACATTAGACATATCCGCAAGGAGATGTGTTTTGCATTATAGGAGATACTGAGATAGGATGTTGGTAGCTTTCTCCACCTTTGCAACGAGTTGCCCTGGTGTTGTATCACCTTACCCTAGTCCTGAAGATACTTCAGGCGCAAACTTTGTTTGCTCACACTTGGATAAAGGATTAAACTAATTTTATTATACTCTAACCAAGTGAAAAATAAACTTTTAATATAATACAATTTTATTAAGTACAGCTATACCAAATAATGCAATAATTAATTAAACTACCATTTCATAATAAAATTAGAAACAAACATCCTATTTTCAAGCCATCGATATATCTCCTCGATATGGAGTGTTATTGATGATAGCTGATAAGCTACAGCCAAGAAGAATAGAAGTGGAAATGCAGGATAGAGAAAAGAGCACATTTGAGGCTATTTGATGTGAGATTGAAACTAGCAGAACTAAATATACAGTTGGGTGCTGCTATAGATCAGGTGATGGAATAGATGGTGGGGATAGTATGCATAAGCAAATAGAAGAAATGAGTGGAAGGAAGGTAATTATTATGGGAGATTTGGTAACATTGATTGGAAGGAGGAAAGGACACATGGGAGGAAGGAATTGGATTTTGTGTGTCTATTAAGGATAACTACCTGACAGCATGTAATGGAAAATACTAGGGGTCAGAAAGTGCTTGAACTGGTAATTGCATCTGAGAATTTGGCTGTAACGAATATGACCACGTTGCCACCAATTGGTGAGTGATCATAGGGTCTTGACTTGGGAGGTAGCTAAAGGTGTGGAATTTACAATTAAGACAGGGTACATGTGGAATTATCGGGCTGGTAAGTATGACAAGCTTAGGAGATTGATTGGTTCAGTGCCATGGCATGTACAACTGCAAGGGCCAGAAGTTGATAGTGCATGGGAGGCGGTTAAGAAGTGTACATGAAGCAATGGCTGACTGTATACCTAGAGTCCGAATAATAAATCAAGTAGGGGTTAAATGGATGAATAACACCATTAAGCTTGAGCTGCAAAAAAAAGAAACAACTTTGGAGGGAATTTAAGGAGAAAGGTGACTGACAGGCACATGCACGGTATAAAGCGCAGGCCAGAAGGTGGTAAGAAAAGCAAAAAAGGATTATGAAAGAACATTGGCCATGCAAGCTAAGAGAATCCTAATCAGTTTTTTCGATATAAGTAAAAGAAAAAATGTATGTGCCAGAATGATTTTAAAAAATACCGATGGTAGGGAGGTAACCGAATCAGTTGATATAGTTGAATTACTGAGCGAGCACTTTGCAAGAATATATCTTCCAGGTGGTGACATTGCAGAAATGAATGAACAAATAGATTATACGGGAATTGTGAATGAAGTGGAAGTGAGTAGTCTATTGCAAAACCTCAATTTCAATACATCTGTGGGATTGGATGGTATACCAGCTCGTGACGTGAAGCGGCTAAAGAATTATCAGTACCATTGACCATTTTGTTTGCGTCTCGGATCTGGGTTAGTCCCGAGGGGATGGAAAGATAGTTCCGCTGCATAAAGGAGGTTCCAAGACTGCTGTTATAAATTAATGACCAATTAGCATATCAGGAAGCGTCAAGGTCTTGGAGAAATTAGTTAAGAGAAGAATAGAGGATTGGATAGATGAAAATGGGATACTGTATGCGGGACATGGTTTTGTGAAGGGTAGATCATGCCTCAGTAACTGGCTTATGTTTTATAAGTGACGGCTGAACTGGATATGGGTAATGGGTTTACAGTGATTCTACTGAACCTTGCCAAGGCCTTTCACAGGATACCACACGGAACTCTAATCAGTAAACTGCAGCAGATGGGGATGGATATAGGGTTGGTGAGATGGACAGGAGGGTGGTTTATTCAGGAGTGGAGTCCAAAAGACGGCTTGTGACTAGTGTGCTGCAGGCTTCTGTTCTTGGACCACTATTCTATTTGTTCATTAACGATATAGGAAAGGATCTGAGAGGAAGTGTTCACGTGTTTGCTGATGATGCAAAGTTGGGTAGAGCAATTGTGAGTGCACAGGATGTCAAAATTTTGCAGGATGATTTGGATAGTTTGGAGGACTGAGCTAGGGAAAATGGATGTCAATTTAATGTGGCAAAGTGTCAGGTTATGCATTTTGGAGTGAAAAGATTAGCAGCAGTATATCACATTGGTGGAACCGTACTCCAAGAGATTGATGAGACCAGGAATTTGGAAGTGTTAGTGGATAGGGAGTTGAAGTTTAGGGGGCACATTGCAAAAGTGGCTAAATCGGCTCATCAAATCACTTGGTTGCTGAAAAATACTTTAACAAGCAGAGACAAACAAGTTATTGTTCCACTATATCGAGCCTTGATGAGACCCTATCTAGACTACTGTGCCCAGATATGGGCACCAGGGTTTCTTCTTGATGGGGAGGAGGTGGAGAGGTCCCAGAGACGAGTGACCAAGATGACAGGTCTGTTGAATGAACCTTATGAGAACAGGTTGAAGATTTGTGGGTTGCAAAAATTGGTTGATAGACAGAAGAGTCCTATTCTCAAAAATATCCAGGAGATATTTTTGAGAATAGGACGGGTGGTGGGACGACCAGGGGCCATACATTGGAAGCTGGGCAAGAATGTGGATAGCAGGGGTGTTAGAGCTAGATTTTTTACTTGGAGAGTGGTGAATGAGTGAAATAAGCTGCCAGTCTGTTGTGGGTGCTATGACCGTGAATGAGTTCAAGGCGTGGTGTGATAGATACTGTGTGAATGTCGAATAGTTGTTCTTGACATGATGTTAGTGCCTCCCTCGATGAGTCTGTCGACTCCTTGGAGTTGTCCGTAATAATAATAATATACTGATGTACAAGTTTTGTCCAGTTCTTGTATTATTCGTCAGGTATCCAGACGTGGCGTGACTTCTTGACCATCATGTGATATATCTTTTCATGTTTCGTAAAGAACGTATTAGCATTTTCTAAAGTGTATTTGTATTTTATTAAATCGTAAGTCATTAAAATATGGATGTTAATTAATATGTTTAACTTATTAGATAAAACTTTACATTTTGGAAATGGGAAAGTTTTGTTTTTTTCGTAATATAATATCCCTGCATATATTGCAATTGCTATTTCCTGCCTAGAGAGCAGTTTCCTTGTGTGCATCCTACCCAAATAGCACCATCTGCTTTCCCATTATTTCAAGCAAAAATTAGCAGTAATTTACAAGACTTAAAATACCTAATGAACATTCCTTCACGAATGACTAATGAACAGCCAGCCCTGGTACTAGGTGAGTAAAGATATGTGCATATGATTTGATTGGTGCGGTATTAACAAAAGATTGCACGAGTCAAAGATAAGTCGGCAGACAATTTTTGAATTGAAATGCTATTCTCTTCAACCAAATTCAATATCTGAAAGTGTCATAACAATATTCACTATATATTTCCTAGCATTAACACGTTAATTAACATTAATTTTAACACTTTCTGTTGATTTTTATTGCTGCTCTGCATTTGAACTGTTGGGGGGGAAACTCCTACACATCTAGTTTTTTTAGTGTTTACCAGTGTAGCATATGGTTTTACTTGCAGCTAAATAGCATAGTTTTGGGGGGGGAAGGGACATGCGATTCATTAGTTAGTGCCATTTTTATCCCAGCTGTCTCTAATTGCACTATTTGTTGAGAAATATATTACATTACACAGACTGCAAATACTTGTACCTTATTCAGTGATACAATAAAACGTCCTACTTTTACTTGCATCTGCAGACGTATTGGCTAGTGTGGAGGGCGTGGTTTGCCACGGGAAGTGAGTCACTATTGCCATGAGGTGAACGTGATTAAACTTTTTTTTCTGTGCGAGGTTATGTAAAACTTTTCAATTTCTTTTTTTCGCAAAGTAAAATCAGGGGTGCGAGATATACATAAGGACCAGTTATATTCCAATAAATACGGCAAGTTATTTTTAAAGCTATGTAAAATGTATTATCAATATTCAGGATTATGAAGTGTTGTCTGCATGTGATTAGATCTCAACTACGTTAATATCGATAGATAAGGGTGAAACTGATATACTGAAGTAAACAAACAAAAAAATATACATTCCTTGAGTGTTTCTAAAATTTTGTAATATTGTAAAAAGTATGTACATATTTAACTTTTTTGTTAATTCATGGGGTAAAAATATTTAATATTATTTACTTATTTGACAGGTAAAGCCTAACCCATAATGTCCATGCCAAGAAAGTATCCGTGAGTGTCAAAAAAGGAAATCAGCAGAAAAGAAAAAAGCAAAATCTCAAAAAGTCACAAGTAGATTTTTCATGGCTACAAAATAAATCTGACAACAAAACTGCTACAACTGAAGAAGAAAACTCCAAACAAGCTACACAACTTTTCAACGAAAATGTAGAAACTGTGGGATTCAGCGAAAGACTTGTCTGATTATACAAATGTTTTAGATACAGCAAATAACTATGAAAACAATAATAGCGATGGTGATCAAGTGAATATAAATGATCCAGGTTTGTGGCCAAGTATTTTATAACTGATAAATTTAAATTATTGTGTTAAAACTGGACCTAAACAACATCAAGACGCATTCGTTAAGAATGTGTCTTGATGTTGTTTAAAAAAATATTTTTTAAAAAATGCCAAATGGTGAAACTCAGCTTTGCAGCTGGTTAGTTTACTCAAAAGCTCAAGACTCAGTATTTTGCTTTTGTTGTGTATTATTTTCCAAAAGAGGAAAAGATCAATCAACACGATTTATATATGGTTTTAATAAATGGAGAAAACTGTCATCTGTAATTCGAGATCATTAGCTTTCTGTTGGTCACTTTAATTCTTTTATTGCTTGGCAAGAATTATTAAAAAGGCTTAATTTATGTTTAACTGTTGACAGAACAAATTAAATTAATATAAATAAACGGAATGTCTAAAATTACCATTCCAAAGAATTGTAGATGTAATTCTATTTTTAGCAAGTAATAATCTGTCATTTTGAGGATTCCGTGAAACAATAGGAACGCCAAATAATGGAAATTTTTTTAAGTTTAATAGAATTATTAAGTAAATATGATCCTGTGCTAATGGATCATGTAAACAGAATTAAAAATATGAAAAAAAGAATTGTGCATCATTTGGCACATAGATTTCAAGAGGAAATTATTGCTACATTAGGTAATTAAAGACTATATAAAAGTAGCCATATATTACAGTATCCAAATAGATTGTACTCCTGATATTTCTCACAAGGAACAAACTTCAATAATTATTAGATATGTAAATTTTGTAGACAAAATTAATTATGAGTCATTTATAGGATTTATTGAAGTAACTGATGTGACTGTTGAAGGACTAGCAAATTTGCTTTTAAAAAGAATAGGTGTGCTTGATTTAGATATGAATTGTAGAGGGCAAGCATATGATAATGGTAGCAATATGAAGGGAACATAAATATAAAGGCATACAATCTAGAATAATTAGTTTAAACCCTTATGCAATTTATGTACCTTGCTTATTCTTTTAATTTGATAATTTGTGATGCTTCCAGCAGCATATATTGTAAAAAAATTTTCAGAATATTGCAACGTTTATACTGCATATTTTCTGCATCTACAAAAAGGTGGGAAATTATACAAAAGCATTTAAATATTACACTTAAACCATTATGTGATACTCGATGGGAAGCCAAAGTAGACTCAGTCAAAGCTGTGTATATACAGTTTGAACAAACTTATACCTTAGAAGAATATATTGGTGCAATTAACGATAACACAGTAGTATCCGAATCTAAGAGCATACTAGATTCTACTAGACCAAAAAAATGTAAATAACATGCAAGACATATTGCAATATATATTAAATAGTTATAATGAATTATTTCCAAATGTGCTAACTGTATTGAAAATTTCCTTTACGTTACCGATAAAGAATTATCTTCAGTCATGTATTTAAGCATCGAAAAGGAAATATTAAATAATAGTTATAATGAATTATTTCCAAATGTGTTAACTGTATTGAAAATTTCCTTTACGTTACCGATAAAGAATTATCTTCAGTCATGTATTTAAGCATCGAAAAGGAAATTGCCAAAAATTGTAATTTTTCGGAAATGATTAATGACATAGCAAAAAAAAAAAAAAAAAAAAAAAAAAACGCATATTTAAATAAATACATATTAAGCAACATACGTGTTAGTAAAACTAGTCCCCTAAATAGTAAACCTATTTTTTTTATGTGCTTAAATTAATTTTTTCTATTACTTTAAACAATAATTAATTGTAAATAGTTTTTGTGCGCTAGTTGGTGAGCCAGGTTACTTTTGTTTGCGTTAAATATTTATTTTAATTATTTAATACTTTTGTTTTGTGTTCAGTAAATGTTATGTTAACCTGTTATATTTCGAATGTTTTTTTTTGTTTTCCTGTGCCATAATCATTTGCAGGTAAAAGGTTTTACAATACGTTTATTTCGAATCCTTTACCTTTGAAAAATATTTTAGGGCCCCAAAAGGTTTCTTCCACCCGGGTCCCTTTATAGAGAAGGCCGGCCCTGCCAGTAGAAACAGCACAGCTATGAATGGTGTGGTATTAACAAAAGATCGTATGACTCAATGACAACGCCAAGCCTTTCAAATTCAATGATTGTTGAATTGATATGCTGATTCTCTTCAAACGAATTCCAAAATATCTGAAACTGCCATAACATTCATTATCTATTTCTTAAAGTTGTAAACTTTTTTTCATGTGCAGTGTATATGCAAAACTTTTTAATTTATTTTTCATAAAGTAGAATCAGTGGGGCAAGATATACATGAGGTTAAGTTATATTTGAGTCAATACGATATTCCAAAATATGGCAATTTTATCTAAGCATCTACACACTTGTGGGGAGAAGTCAAAGACAACGGAGTGCTGTAAGTATTGGATGCATTTTGTTGGTAGTTTACCTGTCCATTTTTAAACCAGCCTTCAAGGTGTGATCATTCAAATGACTAAGCTGCTTTTATGGATTTTTGTCTGTTATTGGTAAGAAGTCCTGAATCAACTTTTAAACTCTAAAGATAATGCCCAAACATGGTTAAACTATGAAGAGACAATGTAAATATAATATTACTATCCATACTAAGAGAAATACAAGCAATGATTACAATGTTAAGTTGTTCAGTCACAGATACCGAGTCACTTTTTACCTGCTTATGAAAATGTAATTGACAGAAGCCACCACTTTTGGACTAAGAAAGGTCATTAATTCGATATCATAAAAAAATACAAATACTAAACCCAGAAAAAGCAACAAAACAAATATTAACTATAAATTTCAAAGATATATCTCTAATTTGTTTTAAGGCAATATTTTTTTTTTGATATCTATAATTTTACAGGTAATTAACTTAGTGATATTTATTCAGTAAAAACAACGTATGAGGGTATATATTTAAAACTTTAATGGTTGGCTACACAGAACAAAAGTTTACATATGCTTATAAGTGGTCCAGAAATTTCTTGGAGATGAATGATATACAATACGATAAATCTGAAGCACATTTACATTTTCATCTTCAAAACCTTCCAAAATGTTCACGCACACTAAAAAGAGAAACAAAAATTATAAAAATATAACAATGTTTTATGAATATATATATACTGTATTATTTATTAAGAGTGAAATTACATAATTTTATACAATGAAAACTAATACAAGAGTAGCAATTATACCACTTTTCAGATGACAAATGCTAAGTAGAGCATTGCCAAGTGATAGAACTGAAATCTTATATAAAAATGTACAAACATTTTGAAACTAGCATTCCAAATATGTAAAAATGACCCCACCATATATATACAAAATGCTATATACTGTATAGCCTAAGCATGAATATTCTAAATAAACCAGTCTTTTAGGGTTTTATCAGAATTCATAATCATGCTAAATTAAAACTTCAAATTCCTGATAATGTACAACTCAAGGGGATATACAGGATATGATAGTACTACATGAAGAACTTACAGCATTACTAACTTCTTATCAATAATTTTCCTGGAAAAAGAGTAAAAAGTGCTTTCTGTTTAAGTGACCATACCACCTGTGATTAGCTTATGAAATATATAAAGCTCAGACAGAAAAGTAATGAATATTGTGAGAAAAGCTAAAGCAGAGTATGAAAAGAAATTTATCGTTATGCCGCAAGCAAAAGAAAGAATGAATGTGGAAGAATGACTTTATTGAATGCAGATGGTACTCGAGTTTCGTAAGCTAATGAGATTATTCAGTTAACGAGTGTTCACTTTGCTAAGATATATCAACCAGGTTTATGTAACATAGTGTGCAGTGCTACCATTTCATTGGATGAAGAGTTAGAGGTTCATGAAAATGAGGTCGAAGAGCTCTTGCATAACTTGGACAAGAATTTCTCAATAGGGAGATGGAATGTTCAGCTGAATTAGCTAGGCCTTTCACACATTTGTATAACTTGAGTCTCAGCTCAAGAATGCATGATAGTTCCATTGCACAAGGGTGGTGCAAAAACTGATGAACTACCAACCTATTAGTATCTCTGGTGTGGTAGTGAAGATTTTAGAGAAGTTGATAAGAACTCGCATACAGAAATGGGTAGACAAGCATTCTATACTCTGCAGGAACAGCACCGGTTTACTAAAGGAAGGTCATGTTTTAGAAATTTGCTCATATTTTATAACAATGTTATGGCTGAGTTGGATAAAGGGAATGGATACATTATGATAATGTTGGATTTTTCTAAGGCATTTGATAGGATACCACATGATAGGCTGTTGCGTAAACTGGAGAATATATGATTAGAATATAAGCTATTGACTTGGATCAGGGAATGGTTGACAGACATCAAAAAGTGGTATACAGTGGGTGTGAATCTGCCAGATTTAAGGTAACCTTGTGAACTCATGAAGTGGTGTACCTCAGGGTTCAGTCCTTGGGCCATTGTTGTTCAATCTATACATTAATGACATCAAGCAGGGTCTATCATCAGATTTGCAATCGTTTGCCGATGTGAAGATAGGAAGGGTATTCAGGGGTGCTACTGATATTCAGCAATTTAAAATGATTTGAATAGACTGGAAATCTGGGCAAACGAAAATGGCTGTCAGTTTAATATTAGTAAGTGTAAAGTTATGCACTTGGGCATGAGTTCCAGCAGCATATCATATTAGTGGGGTTATGCTACAAGAAATTGAAGAGGCAAGGGATCTTGGTGTATTATTGGATAAGAATTTAAAGTTCAAAGGTTACATAGCAAAAGTTGCAAATACAACTCAGAGGATAGTTGCTATGTTGAAGCGAACCTTAACATGTAAGGATGAGGAAGTAATTTTGCCTCTTTATAAGGCTTTGATAATACCTCACCTGGATTACTGTGTGCAGATTTGGGATAAAGTGGAAAGGGTGCAAAGAAGAGTTACAAAGATTATAGGATTTAGATTATGAGACCAGATTATGAGTATGTGGATTGCATACTCTGGTTAATAGGAGAAAGAGGGTTGGATATGATAAAGATCTATAAACTTTTGAATAGCATTTCAAATGATGAAATTTTTCATTATATGGAAGGTAGAGAGAGAGAGAAAAAATAAAGGGGCATCCACGGAAGTTAAGGTTTTCTCAGTCAAGAAAGGGGCAAGAGCTAGGTTTTTCTCCCAGAGCAGTGAGTGAGTGGAATAATTTGCCCTTAGGGGTAGTGAGTGCATCTAGTGTAAATGAATTTAAGGGAAAGTATGATAGCTTGGATGGGTAATTTACAGCCTTCCTCGACTCCCTGGAGGTCTTAGATAATAATAATATCATCTACTCCTGCTGCATTTCCATATTTCAGGCTTTGAATCCCTCTGATTTAAAACCAAATCATACCTGGTAAACTATTCAAGCCTTTCCAATCAGTATATCACTAAACCTACCTTCTTGCTCAATTGACTACATGTAACTCACATTTCACATTAAATTTTAACCTTCAATTTCTTAATTCTAATGACTCGTTGAAAGCAATCAAAATGCAATGAAGTACGATATACATTTAAACAAAATATGCAAAACCCTACTTGCCACACAAAAAAGGTATGCACCAGATCCTTGCATTTTTTTTAATGATATCTCAGTAAGTTATAGAAGTTTACTGAAAGAAAACATCTGTTTTCTTAAAAATATTATTTCAAGTTTTTATTAAATAAAAAATTGGATCTATTTGATCCAGTCTGATGCTACTCATCAGACATCAAAATATAAGACAGGAGTGAGCATATTATATATATTTCATCGACTGCTAGCCTTATTAGATGCCAATTAAAGTCCATATACCCTTAGTTTAAAATTTAAAATGTTTCCTTAATTTGTTCTGCTATGAACCGTGTGGGTCTAATTAATCGACAGTCACCTTTTCCCCAAAAAACATCTATAAGCACCAAGTTTACAACTGCCCATCCCTCCTGATTAATCCCTTAAGAGATTACGTAGTGTACTAGAACCTTGAATAATTTCCATCCTTAATTTTATGGCTCACATGATTGTCAAATACCTAGTTTTTACGATGGGTGTCATTAGCACAAAACGAGATCAGTTTGCTAACATGAGCAAATAAATGACTTATGAATGATCAGCAAAAATCTCCCATTTAAAATTATATAAGATTACAGTAATTCTATACAGGAATATTTGATAAAAAATGAGCAGAATGTCAATGCCATATATCAACCTCCCATAAAATTAAAGAGCTTATTCACTTCTCTGATGATCTTGTGCACTCATAACCCACGTAGTGGTGAAACAAGATGCACAATTCCAATAAAAAAGAAGTGATACAGGTTCAATACATGTAGAAAATCTAACCTCCTTTACCATCAGATCCTCAAAAATATACCCAGCCATGAAGGTAAATTTAAAGCATGTAAGGTGCTAAATCAAATCCCATCTCTCCCATTTCAACAGTAATGATAGCTTTAAAAAAATCTCAAGAATAAGAGCAGCTGATGTAACATCTGGCTGAACTGCTGTTTCCAGACAGTCAAATAGTTCATTTTTTTTTATTAATTTCATACAGAAAGATACATAAAGAACATAAAATAAGAAACACACATGGAGCCTGGCCTATCTGAAATGTTCTCTCTCTTATGATATGGGAATAGGGGCACACAGACTACCGGTTGCTTAGCATACAAAATCCTTTGTGAAGCTTTCTGCACACACAGTGGAAAGCAGATACTAATATTCCTCTAGCCAACGTGAGGTTTCAGATCATAGTTCATTCATGGTGGCACTCCTGTTTTGATGAGTAGATAATCTGAGATACATCACCAACTGCAGTTACATTACGATTATAGCCATGGGTTATAACCATAATATATCTCTGGGATCCCTTAATTCATGGAAACCAGTGTAAATATCCTCTGTGTTACATTCAAACCAGCAACCCTTACATGTTCATATCTTCGATCTTCTGTAATACCTGAAATAGTGTAAGGCACCTGTAATTTGCAATAGTCTGAAGAGAGAGAGAGAGATCTGTCAACACTTGCCTTAGATAATGCAAGGATTATATTCTCTACCCATTATTGTGGCAAGTCAGAATTGAAAAATCATGCTTTAGAAACACTTTCATACAAGAGAAAACTAAAATACAACATAGAAGTCATTAGCTACAATAAAGCATTATTGCATTAGTTCCTTAAAAATTTGCAAGTCAGTTTAAGACAACAGCAAAATTGTTGGGTTGGAGTTGACCAACCAATTATAATTTCAATTTTTTCCAACAATTAACTGTTGGAGCCTATTTATTGCTACAAACTATTTTTGCTTTGCAGATGCTAAGTTGAAATTCAGCAGAATATCCTTCATGTAGTGTTGTAGAAAACAAAAATTTTTGTACTGTTTAACACCATTAAATAAGATTTATATGTACCGATAGGACTTCCTTAGACAGCAAAATAAATACTGATTAGAAAATTACCATTAGCAGCTACAACAAAACTGGTACTAAAGAAAAATAAATCCCAACACTGAAATCCCACTTATAAAAGCAGCAGCCACACATTAAGAATACACAGACAGTTGACCTATACCAATTTTGCACTGAAATTTTATGTGAACATTGTCATATACACTCAGTAAAATATTACCCTCACATTTTCTTCTTAATTTTTGGTTAAACTAACTCAACAGCAGCAGAGTTTACAACTGATATCACCAAGATAAGAATCAACAGAGAAAGTGGATAAGTAACTGTGTAATACATTGTCGATAACGCATTACAGAAATAGTGAAGATTCTACAAAAACAAGCTAGATTCTTCTAAGCAACAAATACAAGATATTATATCGGCAATAACAATCAGGAAAAAAGAGAAGCCATAGAATTGAATATTAAATACGAGAAGAATAATCTAGAATGGCAAACAATATTAAGTAGAGTGATGTGGGCAAATATTAGAATGGGGAACTGGACAATGAGACAATTCGTATAGGCTCAAAAAAGGGTTCTGCACGGATCCAACCAACGTGAGAATATTTTTCTCACATTTAGAGTGGTGTACTCAAATCCTCCTTAAGAATTCTTGATACAGAGAGAGAGAGAGAGAGAAGATGATCCTCTCTGAGATTCCTGCCAGTTACTTTCCCAATAGGTGTTTCTGCACCATGCTTTTCCTATAGTTATTTTCATGGGCACTGTTCTGTTGAACTAGCCACTACCATTCCTCCACTTTCTTGTAATCATGTAAGCACTAGAGCAGCCGCTGGGTAATGACCATCATACACTGCCCAACTAAAACCATACCAAAGAAACTTATTTTATTCCCGTCATTTTTGTTCTTTGGAAGAACCCCAATCACCAACGTATTATAATACCCAACTCTGAGAAACATCAATAAATTGTCCTTTCATAATTTATTGATGTGACCTTTCATGTCTGGGATCACTGAAAAGCAAGTTATTATATATCTGAAATCACATTATTTGACTTTCGTGTCATTAGGAAACATGAAATTCTAGGATGTAACGAAACATTCAAAATAAATACATGCAGAATGATCAATATTAAAGAAATATTTTCTGTATATGCTTTTTTTTTTTTTATGAGTACTTGTACTGAAAAAAAGATGCAACAATAATATTATTAAACAAGTGCAAAAGAAATATTTCATAAGTCTTCAAGGAAAACAAATCAAAGGTGAAGATTTCCTAACCCACTATCGGAAGATAATGATTTCTTGTTTCTCAATTACAGAACAACAAAATCACTAGTCTTCCAGACAGTAAGTAGGCCTGATACCTATGAAATTATTATCCCTGTAGAATATTTTTTTTTACTCTGCATACAGGTTATATCAATATATAACTATACTATAATGAAAGATAATCATCACACAATGCAATTTAAAAGGCTGCATTAAATATCTGCTTTTGTCAATATAAATATCAAAGAATCTTAAGAAAAATCATGCTTGAAGCTTTACATGAAAAATTCACATCACAAAATCCAGCACTTATATTCTAATACTGCATATTTGAAGTAACCTGTTTTAGGACACAAGACTTGTATCTACAGAATAAACTTATTCTGGTGTTTTCATTGAATTGTGATTTTTTATTTATTTTTTTTAGAATGTGTCTAATAAAAAAAATTGAAATATAAATAACAGCAGTCAGAAAAATACACTTTGTACTAAATAATTTTTAGTGCAATACTAGTATTTCTTTCTAAGCAACAAATATAAAATATTATATTCATATTATATATGAAAGGAAAAACAATCAGGAAAAGAGGGAATAGCTATAGTAATCAACATTAAATATGAGGATAATCTTGAATGGCAGCCAATATCAAGTAGACTGATGTGGGCAATATCAAAATGGGTAACTATGAAACTTATTTGTGCTTATGGAACCACAGAAGGTTCTACAGGAAGAAATGGAAGAATTTTATAAGGCATTAGAGAAGACAGCTGACTCAATGAAAAAGGAAAAGTTGGTCCTGGTTGGAGAACTAAACAACAGAGTAGGAAATGATTACCAGACATATAAGGTTTGAGAAAGTTTGGATAAAAGCATACAGCTAATAATAATGGTTAATGCCTGCTGGATTTATGTTCAGAACATGGGTAACTTATTGTTACTAACACTATGTTCTAGCATAAAAAGTGCACATATTCATATGGAAAGAAGATGCAAGAAATAAGTCTCATTGACTATGTTACATTTGATAGTGATGTTTTCCCACTGGTTCAGGACGCAAGAGTATACAGAGGATTTGAAATAGGAAATGGTCACTATTCAGTTTTGGGCAGGAAAAATTGATTTTCACATTAAAAACAGAGTGTATAAGAAAGTTTTAAAATGAATCAAGGTTGAGCAGCTTTCAGAGGTGAACTGTAGATACAAACATCATTGAAGAAAAAATGAGTTGGAAAACAAGAACCAAACCTTGGAGATTCAATGGCAAATCCTGAAGAAAACATTAATTCAACTAGAGAGGCATGTGGAAAGATTGAGAGGGTAGAAAAATCAAAACTCCATGCTGGGCTAAGGAAGTTAAAGAGGCAGTGAAGGAAAAAGATGAAAGCATTATAAAAAGTTCCTGGCAAGTAAGTCAGCTTGTGCTCTTATGGAATCCATAGAAAAATGTAAGAAACCAAAAACACTGTAAAACTAGCTAAACACAAAAAGTCATTGGAAGACTTTGGTAAGAATAAAGAAAATAAATATCAGGAAGGTGGCAAAATAATCTCTAGGATATTTAAGAAAGTTAGAAATAGAGGAAAAAGTGCTGTAAAATGAATCATGAAAACTGAAGATAAATATATTCTAGATATGCAGAGTAATTACTTTGAAAGACTGCTAAATGAAACAAGCAGTGATAGTAAACTCCCAACAGGAATGCAGTCAGGAATACATATCCATACTTGGAGTAGAAAGTCATCAAAAATGTGAAATGTTGAAAGGCATCTAAAATGGAGTAAATAAAATTTAACCAGAAATGCTCAAATACAGAGTTATAAAAGTTTTACAGTGGCTGCATTACATAATTCAAAAGGCCTGGTCAAGGGGTCGAATTCTGGATGATTGGCTCTCATAGTACCCATCTATAGAAAGGAAAATAAAACTGAGATTTGCAGAAGTGTTTCCCTACCGAGCATTCCTGGTAAGATGCAAGTATACTTGAGAAATGGCTAAGAAAAATTATGGAAGGGAAGCTTGGTGAAGAACAAGCTGGATTGTCAGGATCAGATTTTCACTTTAGGAAAAGGCATATGATGAGGTGCCAAGAAGAAAGCTCTTTAAAACGCTACGGCTATATTATGTAAATGGGACATTATATCAAGCAACACACACTTTAAAATGTAAGTCAGTGGTTAGAACTGAAGGAGGTACAGGAAGATGGTTTCATCTTAAATCAGGTGAGAGACAAGGGTACTCATTATTTGTATGGATCACATTATGAAGGAAAGTAGTATTAAATCTGATATTAAACTTCTGAATAAATCCATTACAAGTCTGCAAGATTCTCTGACTAACTGTTATAATAAATCTGGTATGAAAATCAGCAATAAAAAATAAAACAAAGACAATGAAAATAGGCAGAAACATAAACATCAACTATATCCTGAATGGTAAACATATAGAACAAGAAAAACACTTCAGTTATTTAGGCACAATTTTTATTGAAAAAGAGTAATTAAAAGAAAAATTAAATAATTTTAACTTATGGAACTGAGACCTCTGATATGAGAGTTCCGAGAGAGAGATTAGTAAAGTGAACAGATGGCATCAATTGCAGCATCACATTAAAAATGAGTATATTAGGAAAGAACTAGACATTGTTAGCAGAGCTAATCTCAAGTGGTACTGGTCACTTAAACAGAATGGGAGAGGAAAGATTAAAAAACAAAGTGTTCTTTGCTAGGTCAGCAGAAAATAGACCCAGAGGAAGACCAAGATATAGATGGATTGATACAGTAAAAAGTGACTTAAAGACAGAAACATAAGACCTGATTATGTTAGAATCTTGACAGTTAACAGATTAATTTGGGGAAAATTGTTGACTGGACAGCAGCCCTGGCTCTGTTCATACCAATGGCAGAATATTGCTCACCAGTTTGGAGCAAAGCTCCACATAACAATCAGAACCATTTCTGGTATGTCGTAGTTGTCTGTTTTTTTTCAACATCATTCCTCCAAGCTTCAAAAGAGAAGAAACTACCAAAGAAATAAATCAGAAATACCACTGATCTTTGCATACATAAAGATATGTCTATTTGACTTGTGGAAATGTGAAATGATAGCCCTCAGGACTAGTGGATAAGACCAGAATGAACTATAAACAAGAACCTGACTGTTCAATTTAAGGATTCAATCTACCTAGACACTTCTAGTCAGCTAAACAAATTTAGGACTGGAAAAGGCTGCTGTGTCCATTTATTATAATAGTGGGGAATTTTAGTCATGCCTTTGTATGTTTGCTGCTGTGCAGACTATGCATCATATCAATGATTGCCCCATTTCCTTCAGCCCTCAGAACTTTCACTTACTCTCAAATAATGCCATGATCAACTGATTTGCATTTTGTATATTGTTTTGCTCAATTTTTTTTTATCCATATGCTAAATAAATTAATAGGATGTCCTAATTATCCTTGCCATACAAATTATTCATAAAATCAGTTCGAAGAGTTATAATGAAAAAACCAATCAATCATCAATGCAAAAGACCACATGTGGAAAGACTCAAATCCTCTAAAAACTAAGTGCAATTTTTTTTTTTTTTTTTTTTTTTTGGAGCAAGAATGAATTATATCACCAAATAAATAAGTTTATGATACTGATTTTAGTTAAATAACAAGTTTAATAAAATGAACAAATTAAACATAGCAAATGCCACATGAATCTCAAATGTTATGTAAGGTTGCATTGTTAAAATCTTGTTTTAGTTAGGAGCTGTGGGGTGTATTAAACTTTATTGATGATTTGAGTTCATAACCACTGAGGGTGTGGTTATGCCTCAGGTAGCACAGTTCTTAATTCCTGTTATCTGACATATTGTATGAAAATAGAGAAATATTTTATTATTCTTACAGTTTATACATTTTAAATGAAGCCAGAAAGTGAATTCGAAATCAAATCAGATGCTTAAATAAATTACAGAATTGAATTACAAGACAATGATGATGATAAAGAACATGAAGGAAAAAAAAGCAAAACATGAAGAGGCAGTTGACAGTTTTAATATGCGTGTAAAATGTGGTAAGCCATTCCACAAAATTTTATTGCTAATGCAGCTCTGAGAAGAAGCATTCAAAAAAAGTTTAGCTTCCAAGAAGCAAAAGAAAATCAGTGACTTTTTTAGAGAGAAAAAAAAACTTTGTGTTATTTTGTGAAACTTTTTGTGTTGTGTACAAAAAAGTGATATTTTTTATGCAAATTAAGCTATGTACTGAACTATGCAGTTTTATTAAATCAGAATCCTCAACATACAGGTACATACAAACTAAATTTTTTACTAAAATAAACTTGTGTACTGTATTATTTTTTAAGTTTTACTTTACAGTATAGTAGCTTTTTTTCTATCAGATACTTAATTTATTTACAGAATTAAATTGATGTACCATTAGAATCTGATTATTTTTGTCTTAAACACTAGTTATTGTAGTCTCTTGGGCGAAAATTTGCTAATCTGAACTTTTCGCTTATCTAATGCACGGTTTTTATATTTTATCTCTAACTGCACAGGGTCCTATGTACTGTCTAATTGAAATTAACACAAATCTCTTGCATATCTCTATAGAAATTTTCAAGTTTCTATAGCTTAATTGTGGCAAAATGAAGTTGAGATAACCAGAGTCTCACAGAAACTGCAGGACATTTCCTCCTACAGATGAAAACTAGTCAGAATACAATATTGGTACATACTATGCTAGTATAGTTTATTAATATAAAAGTTGAGGAAAAATGGCAATGAAAACAAATATTGTCTCGGGAGCCGCATGCGGCTCGCAGTTTGCCCACTTAGGTTATATAATGTCAAATATCATAAGTGTTTAATAATAACACATGAAAAAAAAAAAAAAAAAAAAATATATATATATATATATATATATATATTTTATGTTCTTTTTCCTGCATTTAAAAAATAGAGTGCACAGTTCCCAGTTGTGATGGCTACATGCACAATTACAGTTTTAAAAATAAGATATGCTGATTATTACCTTTGCTGTAAAAGGAACTGAGCCATCTGAACTTGTTGTGGTGAACCAGATACAATAATGACACGTTCGCTACTTCCAGGTGTGGCTTCTTCAATGGTAATGCCTGCACCAGACTCTCTTCTAATTTTTCTGATGCGCATTCCACCTTTACCAATAATGGCTCCAGCAACCTGTAGTCAAGATTAGAATGATTTATATAACACATGTAAACTGAAAAAATAATAAATTATTCTCAATCAAGTCAGAAAAGACACATTGTGAATACTGAGAAATATTTAACTGGAATTTGACAGTATAAATTTGACTCATCAAAAGGGTGAACTGTGAAAACTACAAGTTTTAATTTCATTGGGAGGGTGAAGTTTATTAGTACCAATGAAATATGCAACTTTTCTTTTGTACAAGATTCTTTGTATGGGCTTTCCATAACTAAAAAAAGAACACATAACCACAGTGAAAAGGCAAGAATTTTATGCACTGAATTTGTCAGGGCTTAAAACTTAGAACAGTGTGAAAATTGATTGTAGCTCATACCTGCAAATGTACTCAGTTCAAATGAAAACATTGTTAAGAACTTGGGGGGGGGGGGGGGGCTCCCCAAACTTTGTAAGAGAAAGTCCATCACTGCAATTAAGATTTAAATGGTGCAATTTTCTTTGAAGATGGAGTATCTTTAAATATGAATGTGTTAACAGAAAACAGCAAGCTGTTTCATGACTATAACAGTAAAGTGGATAAAAATTACTTTCTCTCTTGGCCAAATCAAGATGAAATTGACAGAATTTCTGTCCTGTACCTGATGTATAAAGGATCTTGGACAGTTTCAACTCAATGATCTGCAAGACTAAAAATAAATTAAATAACATGGCTATTCACTGTGGTTAAGCAATCCCTCTTGCCTCATGTCAAATCTTGGTATCATATATGTTCGATATCTGATCGCAAGCATGAATAAAAGCATGGGTGCTTATAGCCTATTTTTCACCCCTATCAGCTATTTTTTTGGGGAAAAAAGAACTGCCATCTCTATATAGGAGAGCTATACTGCTGACTTTGAACAATCAGGAGTATAAGACAGAATATACCAAACACATTCTCCCATTTAATATGTGCTCATACAAAGAGGTAAAATGCTTTTTGTAAATGAAGTTTAATATTTTGCTTTACCATTCTTTTTTTAAATGAAATTAGTCTGTTCACTCTTTCGATTTATCAATCCACATACTATTCTAATGGCAATTAATACATAAGGATACAATTAGCATCCTGTAGCATTATTCTATAAAATAGAAAATTGAATTCGCATAATACATAGTGCCAGCTTGCTGATAATACAAACCTCTGCTGCTCATCATGGATGAACTAATAACATTACACATTTCTTTTCGATAAGAAATATTTTAGATGAACTGCACCTGGTATTTTTCTCGGGGATGTGGGTTATAGAGACGCCATTCCTTGTGTTTGCATTTCATACAACATGATGCTATTAATCTGAGACAATTAAGAAATGCAAGTTACTCAAAGAATTAACAGCATTTGGATTAAAGAGGGCTTGAAATTATAGCCTGAGCATCATATTTATACTATAAATTTCATTACTGTAATTCAGAAACAAAAAAAAAAAAATTTTTTTTTTAAAGTATAATGAAGTGAATACTATACTGGTTATCTACATGTCTGTGTTGATACTTAGTAAAAGGTAATTCAGACACACAATGTAACACATCAAATGTTTCTGATATGTATACTTGGGGGAGGGGGTGTTACGATAGTACATGAAAAATTTACATCTATGGTCTGCCTCTGGGTCTTTTTCCTGCTGACTTTGCGAAGAACACTTGTTTTCCTAATCTTTCCTCTCTCCCATTCTGTTTAAATGATCATACCACCTGATTAGCTCTGCTAACACATTCCTGAAAACTAACCATGTCTAATTGTTTCCTAATATCCTCATTTTTAATGTGATACTGCTCTTGCTGCCATCTGTTCACTCCACTAATCTTTCTCAGAACTTTCATATCTGAAGTCTCCAGTCTAAGTGTTATTTCTAACCCAGCTATAAGTTAAAATTGGTTTGAACAATGTCTTGTATATAGCTATAGTGTTTTGACTTCATTCTTATCACATATAAATTTATTCAACTGACTTCCTACCATACCAGATTTATAGATTCTGTTGTCTATTTCCATATTTATTTTATCATCCTCACTAAAAATTGTGCCTAAATAGCTGAAATGTCTTTCTTGTTCTATAGGTTCACTATTTAGAATACATTTGATGTTTTTTGTGTTCATTTTCATACCAGTTTTATTACAACAGTTATTCAGGGAATCTTGCAGACTTGCAATGGAATTCAGAAGTAGAACATCATCTGCATAAAGTAAAGAGCTATCATATGATAGCAAAATCTAATTTTAATATCAGGTTTTATGTCGATATAATGTCTCATTTACACTCGGTAAAGTTTTTTTTTTCCCTAAGTTAGTACGTGGGCTGTTCAATAAGTAATAAGACTAATTTTACTGTGGCGAAACCACTCATCACAATATTAATTTCTGTGGAATAAAGAAATGTTGCTGTATGTATTAACAAAAGAGGTTGATAGATGGCGTATACGGGTTGATGTGCCAGAATGTCACGTGACTAAACGCAAGTGCTCATCGACGTGCCTACGAGGTGCGACCAGTCTTCGAAATGGAAGTGTCCTTGGAACAGCGTTATGCGATTAAATTTTGTGTGCGTTTGCAAAATTCAGCATCGGACACTTTTAACATGATACGCGAAGCTTTCCACGATGAAGCAATGTCGAGGGCAAGTGTTTTTCGCTGGCATAAAACTTTTAAAAAAGGAAGGCAAAATGTGGAAGATCTTGAACGTGAGGGAAGACCTTCAACGTCCATCACAGAGACAAATGATCAACACAGCAGCGATTATCATCAAGCACGTCAAAAGAAAGCGGCCATTGCTGAAGAATGGCTTCTTATTGCACCACGATAATGCAAGGCCACATATTGCTGGTTGTAGTGGACGTTTTGCAGAAGAACAACACAGATATCCTACCACACCCTCCATACAGTCCTGATCTCGCACTGCGCGATTTCTGGCTGTTTCCTCAGCTCAAGAAACCACTAAGAGGCTGCCATTTCGAAAGCAACAAAGCATGTGTAAAAGCTGCAGAGGCGGTTTTGAAAGAACTCTCAAAAAACGGACTCTCGCATGTGTTTAAGAAGTGGACGCAACGTTGGGACAAATGCATCGCGTCTCACAGTAGTTACTTTGAAAAAGACCATGTAAATGATGACGATTAAAGGTAATCTGTTTTCTGTATAAATATAGCCTTATTACTTATTGAACCTACGTACATCTATCATAAGCAGATGTGAAACTGCAAGTGATTCTATCAAGTAGGTTTTTTTTATACGGTTGTTGGAAGCCAAATGTGTTGTTTGTATCTCTTGAAATGGATAAAACTGAGTATGTGCAATTATAAAATTCTTTATAAAAGAAGGTTTAACGCCAAAAGAAATTCATCAAAGTTTATATGCGCACTTTTCCTTCATTTTCGACAATTAAGAAATAGGCTGCTGAGTTTAAACATGACCATAGCAGCCTTGAAGATGATCCATGTTAAAGACGTCCAAAAAGTGTAACACCAGAAATCACTGATCAAGTACACGATATGCTATTGGATGACCGGCGAGTCGAAGTGCGTGAAATTGCTGACACTATAGGCATTTCAAAAAAACGTGTAGAATATATTTTGCATGAAGAATTGCAAATGAAAAAGCTTTGTGCAAGATAGGTGCCGCACTTGCTCACAGCAAAACACGCATGAAAAGCTCTGAACAGTGCTCGGGGCGTTTGAACAAGAATAAAACTGATTTTGTGCATTGATCTATTACTATGGATGAGACTTAGATTCACCATTACACACCAGAATCCAAATAGCAGTCAAAACAGTGGACAGGAGCTGGTTGTTCAGCACCAAAGAAGCCAAGGTCATGGCATCTGTGTTTTGGGATACTAAAGGCATTTTGTTTATTAATTATTTTGAAAAGGGTAAAACAATAACCAGGGAATATTATTCCGATGTTTTAACCAGCCTAGACGATAAAATGTGAGAAAAGACCCAGCTTGCAGAAGAAAAAAGCATCTTTCATTAGGACAATGCACCTGCCCACAAAGGTGTTTTGGCAATGGGAAAATTAAGGGATATGCACCATGAATTGTTGGAAGATCCACTCTATTCCCCAGATTTGGCTCCCTCTGACTTCTATCTCTTCCCAAAACTAAAAATCAAGTGAGTCTGTTTCAGTAGCTGACTTTTCACTGTTTGCCCTGGTTCCTTGAAAAAAAGTAGAGACCTTGTTTGTTTATCCAGACCATACAGCAGTTGGCAACATTTTATCGTAGTCTTACCATCCTTGCTTTTGGTTTAATTCAGTACAGAATTCAGTTTGGTCAGCTAAATTCCAAATTGCCAGTCCATCTTCATTTCCTATCCAGGTGGGCATCTACTAGCATACATCATTAAAAGATGGGATTCAACATGAAGTCAGAAGCCACAGATGGTTCTCTGCATTCCTTAGAGCAATGTTGGAAGTCTCTGCCCCATTATCTAAGCAATCAGATAAAGTGAGTGAATGAGCGTGTGTGTGTGTGTGTGTGTTATGGTGAAAATACCTCTAAATTATATATCATGTATAATTATATACTCATTTGTTTATTAAAGATGCCATCACTCATATCAGCTCTGAAGATGATGTTACAATAGGGAAATGAGCTCATTCGTAAGTTATAACATCAAGCAAAAAAGAACAAAATTATACATATAGAATGTGATGCATACTTACATCATTTGGAATCTTTACTTTTGTTGAAGAGGTATTTGTATTGGAATCATATGATGGTTTAGAACCAAAGAACTCTCCTGTTCCCTATAAGAGGAATTTTTTTATTATTGTATAAGTAAATTAAATGAGTAGTCATGAAATAAGAGGATGACATTTAGGCAGAGAAATCTGAGGAAATTACTTAAAAATTATTAAGCAGTTAAGTTCTTGAAACCCTTACTCTCTGGGTGTGTGTGTGGGGGGGGGGGGGGGCACATTCCCTTTATGATGATTTCGATCCAACTGAAGATGAATGTCACCATGTATATTAACTATTTCTACATATTCATTATACAATTCTGACTGTGAAATCAATTTTTGATAGAATTCTACATAAGTAGTTCATAAAGAAAAACAAACTTTTATCATGTAATTATGAATATGTAATTACAGTTATTGACATAAGAGACATCGATTTCCTCATATGTACCCCAAAGGGGTGTTCAAATTACTATGACAACTACATGATTTAAGTTTACATTATATTTACATTAATCTCCTATCAACAATTTTCCTCCAAATTACTTGTAAGCACTATTGGAGGAAATGTGAAGCATCAGACTAGGTGAAAATTAAAATTGCAACTATATTTAATAAAGGAGATAGAGGTGACTGTAGTACTGCAAAATTTATTAGTAAAATTTTGAATAAAAAAATATTGTAATTGATCTGCTCTCAGAAAAACAAAGTTTTTGACACAGAAGATCTTGTATAGATAATGTTTGTCTTAAAACAAATTATCAAAAAAAAAAATAATAATAAAAATAAATAAAATTTTATTTGGACTTTATAGACTGAGAAATGTTTTGATAATGAAAACACAAGGATATCTGCTACATTTAAAACAAGCCATATGAAATTTATATAAGAAAATAGAAATAAAGTTAGTTAATCAGATAACACATCATCATCATTTTCCTGATATGTACCTGCGAGGGATGTTCAAGTAATTATGACAACACTACATGATTAAGTTTACATTATTATTAATCCTCTATCAACAATTTTCCTCCAACTCAGTCTATTTTGTGAACACTCCAATATTGTCATTTTGTGCTTCTAAGGCATTTCTGACTGAATCAGTCCACCTAGACCTTGGTCTTCCTATGGATCTCTTTCCTGCCATCTTGGCATCAAACATCTGTTTTGCTGACTTTATTCACCCATTCTATTTAAGTAGCCATATCACCTTAGATCAGCTCTGCTGACACTTTCTAATTTTCTAATTATAACACACAGAGGTATAAAACTAGTAGATCATGTGGCCTACAATGAATGTGAAGGCCAAACAAGAGCTTCTCTGTCCCAATAACTCGCCTTCCTCATGTAGTTACTTATTATTAAGTATCCACTCTGCTTGGATGATGAAAAAACCAAATTAGCAATTTGGGACTTAACTGAATACTGTTCTGAATTGGTAGGTTATCCAAATTAAACAAGATTTTTGGTCCAGAGGGACTACTGAAAAGTGAGCTAATGGAACAAACTCAAACAGAACTGTAAGTGGAGTTAAGAGAAAAATTACTGTAATAATCTATCAACATAACTGGTGTTACCAAGAAAAAGAAAGATAAGATACTTCTAAATAATATGTATAGGGTAACTTATTCTAATAACAGGGATTAGAATTAAGAGGAAGTAACAATAATAGTATTCAACACAAAATTAAATTACTAATGAAATGAAGTTGAGTTTAAGTAGTTATTGACAAATTTCTAAACAAAAACTGGACAAAGATTTATTAGTACTTATTGTTCCAAGGTTCAAGTGGTGCTAGGAGAGTGGTAAAAAGGTAATGCTTGTTCTTGATGAATATCTAATCCACATAAAAGAAATGTGACATAAAAATCTGGATAGAGTATTACAGCCAACAACGACAAAATATCAATGAGCAACTCTGCCTGGACAGCATACACTGAAGTTATCTCCAAGGATTAAAAATAATAATAATAAAATAAGCACTTCATGATGAACCAGAAACACAAGCAGTTATGCAAAGATTCTTAAGAGAGGAGACTAAATGAAAATCAGATGTGTTTAAGCTAAACAGGGAATGCCAAGACCATGCATTTTACTTTTTCATATTTTACTGTTAGAATACTTTATGCAGTTTCACTCAATTTTATTAGAGAAATTTTATTAAGTTCATTTTACAAGAGTGATGAAAACAATTTTAGCATATAGATCTGAGAGCAATATACTATACAACTGAACATATGGTACCAGTGAGAACTTCATAAAAAGAAGATATTAAGAAGGAACTTGACAATTTTAGTATTCACTAATGTAAATAAAGCTAACAGGGAGTTTGATGCAATTAGAAGTACCTTAGAAGGCCAAAAATAAGATTGGAGAATACCGAAGTCCCGATAATATTAATTTTGGAGAAAACTGTTGAAAGAATCAGTAATCATTTCACCATCCTGTGTACCACTAAGGATAAATAGCAGAAATTTGATGAAAAGTAAGAAAACTGAATAAATATATCCTTTATTCCCAAAGGGAGTGGGTGAAGCTCCTTTAGTCCTAACTTTCTGAAGAGAAGTAGGGAGCCAGTCCATTCTTCAAGCTTCATCGATAGTGAGCCCAAGCTATCAATAAATCAAGGTTTTTCAAAATAAAGCACATGGCAGACAACTGCCATGTCATCCTTTGGCCTTATTGAGACTCATTCTCATCTGTAATAATGGAAGTTTTTATCAAGTATATAGTTGCATAATTATATACAAATTTCTATATATATATAAAATTAGACAAATATAATTTACCAATAACATGCAGTTTGTTTAATCTTTCATGAAGCTCTTCATATTGTATGATAGAAGCATTTAAAATCGGGATCCTTTACATTAACTACATACTGATTGTGGGAACAATCATCATCATGCTTGTCAAGGATTTAGGCCTAGAGTAGCTTGTCCAAGCCTTAGAAGTGATTGTTGAATCTCTTGAGGACATCCTGGTTTTCTTTTTCCTAATAGTTTGTAATTTAAGGCTTGTTTTGGTAATCTTTATTTAAATTCTTTCAACGTGTTCCATCCATTTGTGTTTATTTATATTTTTTTAATTTTTTCATTTCTTTTGTGATACTTTGCAGTTTTTCCATAAACTTCATTTCAGCTGTTATTAATCTTGTTTGTCTTTTTGTTTTATTGTCCAGATTTCACTTCCATACATTAGGACTGGTAGGGCTAATGTATTGTATACTTTTAGTCTGGTTTGTTTTTGAACTAGGTTTGGTTTAAATATAGAGTTAATTACGCCTGTTATTTTTAAGTATTTTGCAATTTTTAGATTTATATCTTTTTCATATGTAATCATACAACTTAGGTAGTTAAATGAATTCACCTGTTCTAAAATAGTAATAGATTACAAGATTTTAGTTCTTGTTGGATCTTGTCCTTTAAAGGCCATCGTTTTTGATATTATCATTCCATAATCTTTGGCTATCTCATTTAGATCTAAAATAGCTTTCTGTAAGTTATCTTCAGAATTTTTAATTATTATTGTCATCAGCAAAAAGGAGTGTTTAAATTCACAGTAGGACAAGGATGGAATGCTTTGATGGAAATTTTTATTCAATTTTATTATTATTTCATTTAGATAAATATTAAAGAGATACTGAAATGGGACATCTCTGTCAGACTCCTTGGTTTATCTCTCCCGTAAATGATAGTTCATATAATCTTATTTGTATTTGATTATTTCCATATATACTTATGATAGCTTTTAGAATATTATTTAGTATTTGTCTTTCTTTTAATATGCTAAATAAAATTCTTTTAACTTTGTCAAATGCTTTTTCAAAGTGAATAATGTAATACGTATTTCCAAATTGTGTGAACAATATTAATTTTAATATAGTGATATCTTTTACACAAAAAATGAGAATTACCTGTGATCCAAATCCTTGTCCACGGCCTGGTGGGCTTCCCATGAGACTTGGAGATGAACCCATATGTCCATTTAGACCTTGTGGACTTTGGAAACTACTACTTGAAAGTAAAGCACCTCTACCAGTCTGCATGCCATCACCCATATCCAAGCTACCCATTAAACTCATTGACCTCATTCCATCTGGGTGACCCATCTGTCCTCTGCCACCTGCCCCACCAAAAGAGCGGCCACTCCTGTAATTTATAAATGAAAATAAGCTAAACAGAATCCCAAGAGGTAATATAATGTTCAGTAACTGAAAATTTTCAATAATTACTGGAACTTTTAAAAAATGATAGTTTTTTTTTTTTTTTTACCATGCTGAAACTAGTGGATATAAATGAATTATGAAGAAAGATAGTGCCTTGCCCATGCATAAAAATATGAACCATATAGAATTTTTTAAAAAATAAAAAAAAAAAACATTCATGGTGCTCACCTAAAAGTTAAATGTAAGAAAAAAAAATTAGAAGCTTAACTGTAGTGTATCTCTTAATACCTAGCCAATATGCTCCTGATTTACCTAATTTGAAAGCTTACAAATTTCAATTTATTGCTGATGCTTTAAAATATTCCACCTGAAGTCAAATATTGCCATTTCAAACAATCCATTAAATCAACTTCAGTAGTAATATAAAAACTTTTTGATTAGTAAGAGGGACAGATGATCTTATTACCTACAACTCTTACTAGCTCTCCTTCCACTAGTCCAGTTAGATGTTTTTGCTATAAGCAGTGATTAAATGACAATCATACTAGGGATGTGCCAAATTATGATTTGACTGAATAACCTAATAGTGAATGCTCGGCTTGAAATTTGGCCAGGGCACTGAATACTAGGCTAAAGCAATAACCAATTAAATTTTATAAAATGTTTAAAAATATATACAGGGTGTTCGGGATAAATTTGACATATTTATAATTAATTATATTTTTCCGTAAGTTACATGTATTAACACACACTTCTCTTCATTTAAAAGTTTGGACCCTTCTTCATTCATATACAAGATGTCAGAAAGGATGGATAGCTGGAACCCACCTGAATCATGGAAGAGAATAACTTGTATCATGATGATTCGTGCCCGCCATCAAAATAAGGATATTACGACTGCTGCCCAATGCTCCCTGAATACAGTAAAAACAATCAGGCATGAACTAGAGACTTGCAATGGTGACTACGAGGATGTAGCAAGAAGAAAGATCCCTAGCAGACGATCTGATTGCGTTCGTACAGCAGAATTCCTCGCAAATCTGCAGGAACAGGTGTTGAAGAACCCTGGCATTGGAATTCGGGCTTTGTTCGTGGAGTTGCTAACTGTAGTCAAGCCCTGGATAACAAGGGTAGCCAATGGTAGGCCGTATGTATGGCAGCAGGATTCGGCCCCTTGCCACACCTCTGGGAAAAGTCAAAAATGGTTGTCTGAAAATTTCTACGACTTCACCAGTCCAAATGTTTGGCCTCCAAACTCCCCAGACCTTAACCCCATGGATTATTTTGTATGGGGCGCAGTTGAAAAAGACACCAATCGCACTTCCAGTAATACAAAAGCCCAGTTAATGGATAAAATTAAAACAGTTTTTGCGGCCCTTCCCAGGGAGACCGTAGCATCAGCTTGTTCGAGGTTCCGAAGCAGAATTGAAGCTGTGATCGATGCTAATGGTGGTTATTTTGAGTAAATCTTGTTGATAGTATTGTAATTAACTCTGCCTGTAATGTTTTTTTGTCAATTCATTAAATTTAATAGATACAAAGAAGATTTTCTTTTTCCTTACGAAACTGTCAAATTTATCCCGAACACCCTGTATTAAAAAAAACTGATAAAAAAATTAATATTTATATTTTTTGTTCAAAACATTTGTTTATAAAATTTAATTCACTATGGTTTGGCTGAATATTTGGTGCTTCAGCCAAATTGAAGAATGAAAACACATTGAACAATGGGCAATAATACTTCCCCTAACCACATAAAAATGCAAAAATAAATATACATATTCATTTTATAACCCCATACACACTTATATATCTGCCCAGGCATCCCTTATATTTGCCTTTTATTGGGGATTTTTTAATCAAAGTTTTGTGGCCTGACAGCTGTTTGGAACCAATGGTTTGCATCCAAGATACAAGAACAAAAACAAATTCAATAACAAAGCAATAATGTGTCAGAAAGTTGCATTATAGTATTTATACATTTTATATAATATGTACTAGAGGGATCCACCCTGCACCCCACCCCAATGTGTTTGTCTCATGAAGGAAAACACATTGTTGGATGTTTCAAAACAATAAAGAGACATAAAAAAGTTTGGCTTATCTTTTTATATATATAGAATATATAAACAGAGAAACATGGAGTTTCTCTGTTTATCTATTGTTAACTAGTGCAAGCTACTTATAAAGAACTGAGAGGCTATGATTTTATAGTGAAATGTATTTATTAGGCTTAACAATCCTCAATAAGCTCTGTGCATCACAACTAAGTTTTTCCTAAATTTAGTTGCAAAATACAAATGGATCCATAATATTCTCCATAGTATCTCAAATTAATGCCTCTTTACTTAATAATATGATTATGCACCTACCAAGAATTTGCTTATGAATTTTAACAGGATTGTTATGGTATAACTAACAGAGGGTTATTGCCCTTTTACAGTTTCTGTATGGTCATTGACGAGAACAAAGAGTTCATAACAACTGACATGTATCCCATCAAGGGGTGTACAGGATATGAAAGTACTACATGAAAAATTTACATCATTACTAACTTCCTATCTACAATTTTCATCCAAATCAGTCTGTCACTTGTCAAGACTCCAACATTATCAGATCTTATATTTCTATCGTCTAAGGCACTTTGTACCATATCAATCCACCTATATCTTGGGCTTCTTCTAGGTCGTTTTCCTGCCAACCTGGCAGAGAACGCTTGTTTTGCTAATCTTTCCTTGCCCATTCTGTTTAACTGACCATACTATCTCAGATTAGCTCTGTTAACGTATTCTTGGATGCTGACAATGTCTAGTTCTTTTCTAATATCCTCATTTTTAATATGATAGTGCCACTGATGCCATCTGTTCACGCCTCTAATCTTTCTCAGGACTCTCATATCTGTGGTCTCTAGTCTTTGGTCAAGTGCTTTACTTCTGACCCAGCTCTCAGATCCATAAGTTAAAATTGGTTTGAACACTGTCTTGTATACAGCTAATTAATGTTCCAACTAATTTCTCTCTTATTCCATATGAATTTATTCAGTTGACTTCCTACCATACCAGCTTTGTTGATTCTGTTGTCTATTTTCATATTTAATTTACCATCTTCACTAAAAATCGTGCCTAAGTAGCTGAAATGTTTTACTTGTTCCATGGGTTCTCCGTTCACAACAATTCTATCTATTTTCATTATCTTTTTATTGCTGACCTTCATGCCATATCTATTACAGCAGTTATTCAATTTAGTCAAGGAATCTTGCAAACTTGTAGTGGATTTATTTAGAAGTATAACATCATCTGCATAAAGCAAAGAGCTGACATTAACATCTCCAATTCTGATATCATGTTTAATACCACTTTCCTTCATAATGTGATCCATATAGATAATGAATAACAGAGGGGATAATGTACATCCTTGTCTCAGGCCTGATTTAAAATTAAACCATCTTCCTGTGCTTCCTTCAATTTTCACTGCTAACTTGCAACGCAAATAAAGACTAAGTATTGCTTAATATAATGTCCCATTGACACCATATAACTGTAACGTATTGAATAGCTTCTCTCTTGGCACCTTGTCATGTGCCTTTTCCAGATCGACAAAACTGAAATACAGATTTTTGTTATATTCCCATGAGTTCTCAACCATTTGTCGCAAAGTGAAGATCTGATCCCGACAGCCTCTATTTGGCCTGAATCCAGCTTGTTCTTCACCAAGCTTTTCTTCCACAATTCTTCTCAACTGTTTCTCAAGTATACTTACACAAATCTTGCCAGGAACTCAGTAAGGAAATACCTCTGTAATTCTCACATTGTTTTATTTCCCTTTTTATACATGGGTACTATTAGAGCTCTACTCCATTCATCAGGAATTCGTCCCTCGGTCCAGGCCTTCTGAACTGTGCAGTGCAGCCACTAAGACTTTTATACCACCATGCTTCAGCATTTCTGGTCGAATATCATCTATTCCTACTGCCTTTCCACATTTCAGACCTTTGATGGCTCTTTCTACTTAAAGTACAGATATGTATTCCTGATTGTATGCCTGTTGAGTGTTTTTTACCACTTTGCTATCACCGCTTGTTTCATTTAGCAATTTTTCAAAGTAATTACTCCACAGTTCAAGGATATTTTTTTTCCCCATTTTCATGTCACCTTTATCATCTCTAACTCCTTTTACAGCACTCTTTCCTCCATTTCTAAGCTTCTTCAACAACCTCCAGAATATCTTACCACCTTTTTGATATTCATTTTCTATGTTCTTGACAAAGTCCTCCCATGACTTTTGTTTAGCTAGTTTTACACATTGTTTAGCCTTCTTTCATTTGTCTCTGTATTCTCTAAGAGCACAAGCTGACTTATTTGCCAAGAACTTTTGATATGCTTTCTTCTTTTCCTTTACTGCCTCCTTAACTTCCTGCGTCCAACCATGGAGTACTGATTTTTCTATCCTTGCAGACAACCTCACCACATGCCTCTTTGGCTGAATCAATCAGGGTTTTCTTCAAGGCTTGCCACTGAATCTCCAGGGTTTGGTTCCTGTTTTCAAACTCATTTTTTCTTCAACAATCTTTCTGTATTTTAGTCTACAGTTCACATCTGAGAGCTGCTCAACTTTTAGTCGCTTCAAAACTTGCTTACATGTTATTCTTTTCAATATGAAATTCAATTTTATCCTGCTCAAGACTAAATAGTGATCACTTCCAATTTCAAATCCTCTGTACATTCTGGTGTCCTGCACCAGGGAGAAAACATCACTATCAACAATAACATAGTCAATGAGACTTTTCTTATTCCTAGCCTCTTCTCTCCATGTGAATTTGTGTACATTTTTATGTTGGAACATGGTGTTAGTAATTACCAGTCCATGTCCTGAGCAGAAATCCAACAGGTATTTGCCATTATTATTAGCTTTGCTCTTTTCTCCAAATTTTCCCAAAATATTTTTGTATGCGTGACAATCATTTCCTACTCTGTTATTTAGAACCCCAACTTTTCCTTTTTCATTGTGTCAGTTGCTTTCTCTAAAGCATCAAAAAATTCCTCCACTTCTACCTTAGTAGAACCATAGGCACAAATAAGTCTCATTGTGATATTCCCCATTCTGATATTTGCCCACATTACTCTACTTGAGACTGACTGCCATTCAAGAAGATTAGCCTCGTATTTTGTGTTGAATACTATGGCTACTCCTCCTTTTCCTTGATTGTCATTGCCTGAATATAACATTTTGTATTTATTGCTCAGAAAGATTTCACAGTTTTTGTCTTTTTTGTTTCAGTCACCCTTATTATGTCGATCTGGTACTTATCTAAATTCCTCAGCTAGCTCCATTTCTTTGTCATTCAGGCTTCTTATGTTGATAGTACCGATCTTTAACTCTGGTGATATTGAGTTGGGGTGTGCTTTCAAACCATCAGACCAGTGAAACCTAATCAATGCACTAATAAAAGGAGAATATGCATGCTCTTGTGCAGAGTTGATGTTCTTTAAATAGTACAGGCAAAGGCAACTCCAAGGCTATGTTCTCAAACTCTGGTAATTAGTAATTTTTTGTAACTTTTAGTTTCTTTATGTGTTTATAAATTTCTTCTCCTTGGAAAACTTTTTTGATGAATATGCTAGTAAATAATGTCTAAAGAACTTTTCTCTGAGAAATTGTATTGTGGAATAAGTTTATTTAATTACCCCTGGAAATATTCCTTTTCCTGAACTGAATGTGGCTTGTTATCCAGTGATTTCAGCTATGTAGTGCAAAGATTTTGCTTTTTCGTCAATTACATCCTTTTTTTTTTTTTTTGTTTGTTATGAAATAATGTTTATTCTCTTTTTAAAACTGTGAAATATATATATAGAATAATTGTGGATTTATTGATCAAAATGAATTTGTGATAAATTATGAATATGAAAAGAATTTTATTTATTTTTTTAGCATATTTGGAACAAGCCTAGGGTTTGGTTACTTCAGAAGTATTTCCCCTTTTGAAAAACTTCGAATGAATATGCTATTGATTGATGCCAAAATAAATTTTCTATGAGAAATTGTACTGAGAAATAGGTTTATTCAATCATCCTTGGAAATCTTTCTATCCCCCCCCTCCCAAACAAGTGAATATGGCACGTTATCCAAAACAGTCATTTCAGCTATGTAATGAAAAGATTTTACTTGTTTGTCATCTACAATCTTTTTTTTTAAGATTATTCATTAACTTTTCAAATAACACATTGTTTTGGTGGATTTACTTCAGATCCTGACTGCTTACTTGTTCTTGCTCTTTCATTTGATATTTCAGTTTCATTTTGTTTTATAAATTCATCACTATACTTGTGTTTATTACACAATTAATCAGATGTCTACTTCCTTTTTCCTATGCCACCCATATATTTTTTAGTTTGTATATTTCACATTTTGCAAAATTTGAATGTTCGCATAAATTGTAAAACTTCAGATTATTGTTTTATATTTATGGTCAAAATTGTACTCTTAAATTTTAAAATTTTATTCATTATATAAAAAACTTTTAAGACTGTATAACATTAACTAAAATAAAAACACCAAACAAAAGTGCCTATAGCAAATTCACAGGCCTTTGTAATGGCACAAGGTAAGGGGAGGCGTTTCCCAATTCTTTGTTTGTTACGATACATGTAACAGGAATTTTTCTGCTGTGGCTGGCTTAATACCAAAGTCAAATATTTAATATTTGAAAAAACATGATGAATAGTGAACATTTGGCAGATAACCCTCTCGACTCTTTCCAACATTTTTTACTAGTTCTTCCAGATATACCATGGAGGTCACCTCTCTTCTCAATAATCAGATCACAATATTGTGCAAATTTTCTGTCAAGGAAATACTCTTCCTTCAAAAATTCCCAACATTCCATCACCTTTGACACTGCAAGAGTTAGATGGGAAGACCTCCGTAACGTGTACACTTCTTTTCCATGGTCACTCTATTGGTTCTGATATAAAGTACCAAATGCCTGCTCTTAACTGGTATGAACACATTCATCTCCCCATTCTACCTAAAATACTTGTCCAAATTCTAAGCCATAATAAGAATAGAAGATGTACTAGCAAAGTAGTTGGTATACATTAATTGATTGCCTTATCTTAAGAGAGAAAAGTGATTGATCTTAGATTAATATAACCATCAATTAATTAAGAAAAATATATACTGAAGCATTTTAAAGACAGTTGAATTTAATGTCATCACAAACAGGTGAATGTATCGAGAAATTTAGTGGAAGTGAATTAAATAGAGGGATGTCAAATGCTATGCAACAAAGAAAAAAAAAAAACTGAAAACAAATATTACAAATTAAATTATTAGTATTTAATTATCTTATGCAAGAATTGGAACTTTCATATTTTCTATAAACTAAGCTATTGCAGAATTAATCAGTAGAGCAGTAACATGAATGTCCAAGAAATTACTTATTCATGGAGAAATGTGTTTGACATTTGAAATCAAGATTTATCATTTTGTTTTCATTTTAATTAATGTAGTCAATGTATTTGAAGACTAATCTCCAGTTCTTATGGATATGGTTCAGATATAATTAATACTGAAAAGCAGAATATGAGAAATAAATAAAAGGATTAAACATAACATGCAGAAATGAAAAACAATTAGAGGGCAAGCTAAAATTATGTGATAGATTCAGATTAAATTGAGCATTCGAAAATGGGATGGGGTGAGAGAATTGATTAATGCAACACTAGTGTTATGAATTAATATAACACTTATTTTGATCCTGAGAAAATCAGGTATTAGTAAAGATATCACAGCTGTTTTTTTTTTAAATTCTGAATTTGTAAATGTATAGACAAGTTTAGCTGGGAGGTTGGTAAATCAATGTGGAGTGTTCAACCAAAACTGACTAAGTCATTCAACCTGTTAATGGAAACCGTTACTTCTTTTACTGAATGAAATAACTTAATTTTAAATCAAAAATAATACAATGCAACAGGTTTGAGGTTTCGTGAAATTTAGTTAAAAACAAAACAAACAAAAAAAATGGTAATGACAGCACTTTTACTGTGCAATACAAAAGAACTATGCAGAGTATTTTAAATACAGATGCTCTTAAGTAACATGAAAGCAGAACGATCTGAATTACAAAGGATGTCATCTATATGATGAAATTAAAATGATCCAAGTTTTTACACACCCAAAGTCACTTCTGCTTGTTGGTTCTCTCCAAATAGGCCTTTCAATATTAGACTGTCGTTCAACTGAATCTGATGCACCCCAACGAGGTCCTGAGGGGCCTCCCATTCTACTTCTTCCCATAAAAGGAGGAGGAAGATTTCTTCCTCTTCCACCATCTGCTCCACGTTCAAAGGAAAAGTTGTCAACTGGTTCATCACGCCAAGGAGGAGGACTAACCCTGTGATTATAAGGTTGGGAAAAAACTTTTAATCCACAATTCTTATACCTTGCAAAAAATATATACATTTACACTGTATTCATACTTAAATGAAATGAGTAATATTTTACAGTTTTGCTCACTTAAGACTGAGTTGTTTAAAAGTGGATATAAGAGTATAAACTATATAGAGTGAAACATAATTACTATTATTAGTTAAGGCAAATAGGCAAACATCGAAAAAAAATAATTCCTTCCTGCACGAAGTGGGACTAGCATACAAAAATCAACATTGGCAATATTACTTAAAAATAATACCAATCCATATATTTCGTGAAGTTATAGTTATGGCAATTGTTCATTGTTACTCTAGAAATAATGACAGTTGGATCAATTACAGCTTCTGGATATTTTTATTCTATCTATCCCTACTCCAATTGCCGATTTTTCTGCTTTAAAAAATAAATAAATAAATAAAAATAAAAAATTCGATCGGAACTGAACATTCTACATAATATCTTGACTAATTTTACCACTAAATATAATGAGGAATTAAATAAAATTCTTTTTTAGAATCTCACATTTCTGTGGTTAAGCCAATGTTAATTTCATTTCCAGTATAGAATCCACACACTTAGTTACGAGAATTAGTTTTATTAAATAAACTAAAGCCAAGCTTCACAAATTGATAAACTTACATCATTAGCGGTTTAGGATTGTTTATTAATTGATAAACACAAACTAGAAAGAATACTTACACGCGAAATTTTTCTTCATAAGATAATGGAGAAAACCTTTCAATTAAACAATGTAAATGCAATCAAAGAAAGGTAGTTATTGCTGTTACATTCTATGGCATTGTGCATAAACCTTGGTTTTTAACTAGTTTGGTTCAAGTGCATGCACATGGTTTAATCCAACGGTTTTTTTGTTTGTTTTTTTTTAAACTCCATTAAGGACACCAGATAGGAATCTAGGGTCATAATCATTTGGAACTCTGTACTTGCCTTTTTGCTGTTGTGGCTATGTGCATGTACATGTTGTATCTTTATGCCTATGAAGATTTTCTTCTAAATATAAAAGTTCATTATCTCTAGACACTTGTTCCTACCTTTAAACAAAAAAGGTGGGAATCAAAATAAAACATTGAATTACAAACCTATCATTTGTAGAAATTTTCAAGCTTTATGTAATGAAGCTGAATTGTGTGATTTTATAAACTTCATTCTTTAAAGATACTCCATACCAGCCAGGGTGACCTAGTGGATAGCACTTTCACACACTAACCAATTGTGATTACAAATCCTACAGTAGGCATGGACATCAGTGAATGCTATTAGGTGGAAGATGAATTTCATTGCTTAGGGTGACACTACTCATTTTCATGCTTACTGGAAGCATGAAGTGACTCAAAAAAGTAGTTCTATGTTCTCTAAAGCAGATTCAAATTCACTAACCATTACTTCTCCAACAATACTAAATAAAGTACTTCCTATTACTCCAAAATCCACTGGAAGTGTGGTTAGAAGTTTTCCACCTTACCTTATATATATATATATATATATATATATATATATATATGACCTAAATTGTTTTAGCCATAGACTTGTGTGGCAATCTGTTGTTCTTTTAGATACCAGCAAATGATTCTTAAAACCACCAAGTTCAAAATGAGGAAATTCAAGATGAGGCATCCTCTGGAGAGAAATATCAGATAGCAATAAACTTTTGAAATTCATAAATAAAAGCATTATTTTATTAAGCTAATTTTCATAACCCTCCTTATGTATATAAATAACCATATTTATATATATAAGGATGCAGAGAAAATTCATCTGGAATTTGGTTGTCTGAATTAAAACAACCAAATAACAGTAAAACGTAAAATGCAGTAATACCTGCAGATTTGAGACTTCTCATTGAATATTAAATATAATCACATGTGAATGTCTATCAATTCAGGTTTCTGATGGCCTTTTCTACCTAAAATACTGATATTTCCTACCATTGTTCTCTCAATTTCTTTAATTTATTAAAAGTAAGCATTCCAGATATCCAAAATTTCAAAGTTTTTATGCCATTTTATCAAATGCACTTTTTACAGCACTTTTTCTTCCATGTTTTTAGCATTTTAGTAGCCTATGAAACACTTTCATGACAAGTCTCCTCTTATCAGTGCTTTAAGTACATATACGAAACAATCTTCAGGTGAAAAATTTCTTTGCATCCCCCCTCTGTCTGAAGTGCATTAACATGTTAAACTGAGCTACAAAGGCTCACTTCTGCAATGGATAATCCAAAAAAATTGTCTTTGTCTCATATTATTCAAACAAACATACATACAGTTGCTAGTTATACATACTAAAGAAAGTTTGTTCCTTTGAGATGGAAGGTTTCTACACTGACTTTGTGTTGGGATTTTTTTTTTTTTTGATAGCTTGCCATAATGAGTAAGGATTGTACTATAACATGAAGTAATAAATAAAACCTTGAAAAACACTTGCACTTGTGATGCTTACCTTCCTCGAAATCCACCTCTTCCTCTGGGTCCTCCTCGTGCTGGTCCTTCTTCAAAACCTCCATATTCAGCAGCAAAAAAAGGATTGAAATGATGTGGATCATACAACTTGTTAGGGCCTTTGATTGGAGCCTATATAAACAATATATAAAAGCAATTAACTGAGTAAAGCTCATTACAATTTTCAGTGAAAAATCTGAAAAAAAAATTAGCACGAGACAAAATTTAAGACTAGAACACAATTTTTTCAAAACAAGCCAGATTGCTTTAAGACTACATGAACTTAAACTAAGGCTGGAAACTGCATGTTCTCTAGTTGGTTTGTTTCCTCAAGAATATTTACCCTTGAAACTATATTGTATTCATGAGTCTACTTGCATACATAAGGATTTCACATTAATTTCCTCAGTCCCACAATGCAAGGCACACTTCATCAATTTCTTGATATTGTGTCTTCAAAGAGTATTCAAGGTTACTTATGATTACATTATTAATCTCCTACTAACCATTTTCCTCCAAATTAGTCTTTAAATGGCAGCACTTCAAATATTGTCATATCTAAGGTTTCTAGACCTTGATCTTGTCTTTCCAGCCATTTGAGGAAACACCTGGTTTGTTAACCTTTCTCAGCCATTTTTGAAGTGGCCATACCATCCTAGGTTACCTCTGCTGACCCATTCTTGCTAACTGTCACGCTTTCTAATATCTTCATTTTTAATGTGTTTCTGCCATTGATGCCATGTGTTCACTAATTTTTTTTTTTTTTTTTTTCAGAACTCTCATACATGTCTTTGATCAAGTGCTTTATTTCTGACTCATCTCCATAACTTAAAATTGGTTTGAATAGATTAGCTGTCACATAACTTGTACAACTTATATTGCCACATAAACCTGCCTGTGTTTAACAGATAATGAAAGGGTTTTTGATGTAGTTTTCTATTCAACATATCACTTTTTTTTTTACAAGCTGATTTCCCTGAAGATGAAGATATGCTAACTACTTTACCTTTGCCATCAAGGGGACTCTAATTCACACATCCACTGGAGAAGGTATGCACAGAGTAGTTATGGCTATCTAGTAATCTGGAATGAAATTTATGTATTCATGATGAGCGATAATGACAGCCATTTTTTTATATTACAATCTACTGTCAATTTGTAGCTGAATATTTCCAAGAAGGCTGACTTCACTATCATAAAAAGTGGAGTTTGGAGAAAATCAAGAAAGAATGGTTGGTAGCTTTAAGTCAACTCAACATGAATTTGACAGATCAGGAAGATTTTTACTATTAAAAACAATTTTCTTAGATTTGTAATCCTGCTAGAATTCCTTTAGGTCTTTTCCTCCTAACAGATATTTTGCTAACCATTCCTCTTCCATTCTGTTTAAATGACCATGCCAAATTAGATTACCTCTTTTCATGCATTGATTGCTAACAATGTAACTTTCTCATGTCATGTTTAATATGACTGCCTCTGATGCCATAAATTCACTTGTCAGAACTTTCTCAGAAATCAGAAAATTATGTCTTAATATATTGCACTAGCTAACATCATTATACAAGCATTCATGCAATTTACTCTAATCTTAAATTTCTGGAAATGATTTTAATAAACACACTGCTTCAACTTTGACGTGGGTTCTCAAGCATACCTAACTATGCCATATCAGCTTGGTGATGACAATGTTTTACTACAGTCCCTGTCAAATGGAAAGGAATTGTTCCTTATCTGCTACTAAAAACTCTTCTAATGCTCTTCAGAATATAAACAGTTCTCAATGCAAATGTTTGCCTGTTATTTGGTAGAGAAATAAGTGATTTTTATCCTTTGATAAAATATTGTTCATGCTTGTTCCCCTCAATTACAATACGAATGGTAGTGCAGCTTTCATAATGGAATGAAGTGCACAATAATTTTCTGAACTCATTCCTTGCCAAATTCATTATTATTAATTTGGCTCCATTAATAGTACATAAAAGCTCCAACAGTACAATGCTATGACAAATTAATTCATTATAAAACTCTCACTATCATCCCTACAAACTTGCTACAGTCAAGTGTAATAACTATTTTTAAACAGAAGAGATGAATCCTTGCACAATCAAGGCTGAATATAACTATAAGCCTACAAAAATATTCTAGCAGTCCTGAACCAATAAATATAGTATTTAAGTCTTGAACCTACTTTTCTATGTGCTTGCTGTAAGCAAGCAAGCAAAATAAGCAGTAGTGCCATTTTACATCATTCAAAACAATGTAAAATTATGTAAATTAAGAAATTTAAGAGCATATCTTATCAAGAGATGAAAAATCATAAGGTTGAATGCAAACAGAAATCCTTGCAGCAAGAACATTCAGACCAGTTTTAAGTATATTATACTGAAGATTAATAAATGGAAAATCAACTTACCTGGCTAATTATGTCACAAATTTCCTTTACTGAATCAACCACCACTTTGGGAAATCCTCCAATTAATACAACACGTTCAGTAGAATTCGGACAGCAGTTGGTATAAACTTTAATCTGAGCTCCAGTTTTCTGCAAAAATAATTGTACTTTCAGCATTTTTCAAAATATAATTGGAAGAGGGAGGGGTAAGAGCATTCACTGTCAGAAATCTCCCACTCAAAGGCAGTTAATGTATTACTACCATCAGTGTTCTTTAAACGTAAGAATGGAAATGAAAACAGCCACTGCAAATTGATATTTCTACATGGTTAACGATGCATATATCATAACCTACCGAACATGTTCAAGATCGGGTTTATATCTCGTAACGGGAAAAGAATAGCATGTGGAGATACTGAATAATCACACTGACCAAACTAGATTATGTAACATGTAAATTACTTAGTTGACTTGGATATATTAACTCAAACTGTAGTATGCTTTATAACAATGAAATTTTTTTTTAATCATAAAAACTAAAATTTTTACAACTACTGATCAAGCTGATCACTTCTGCTGATTGATAGCTGCTTCATTATAGGCACACACAATGTAATTAATCCAAAACTATCTGTGAACAGTGTAAACCAGGGTTTCTCAAACTTCAGATATCCGAGTACTCCTTAAATTTTCATTATTACCAAGTACCCCCTTATCAAAATAATAATAAATAAAATATATTTCATCGTAAATGACTATTTTATTTGAATTTATATGTTCATGTAAACAAAAAATATGATTTATTTTTAATAGAACAAAATTTGGAATATGTTCCTCTTTATTTCCCATCCATGAAAATCCACATTTCATGTAATTCATGTCATACTTATGGAGATTTTTCATCTTCTTCCTAGTTGGTTCTCTAGAGATGTCAGACAACACACCCTTATCAATTTCATTTGATCCAGATACAATATCAACATTTTCTTATTGCTTACTTGTATTTGCTATATTGCTCTCTTTTGTGCATTTTATAAATCCACGATGCTTGAATTTTGCATCGTGCTGCTTCAAGTCAATAATTTAAAAAATAAATTTTGACTTGAAGCAGCACGATGCAAAATTCAAGCATCGTGGGCAAACTTGTTTGCGAGTGCGGCAGTTGAATATGCCATTACGTGCTGTTTTTTTTTTGTTTGGGAGAGGTGGTGTCGCTTGGGTCCCAGCATACACTCTTTGGGTACGACGTGCTTTGTTTACATCTGCTCTCTCACTTTTGTGTGTGTGTTTTTTGTGACTTTTTATCCTTCAATATGGCTCCCAAACGTAAGGCAGACTTTTCCGATGGCAGTGCATCGAAGAAAAGGAAAGCCATTACATTAGAAGTGAAATTAGACATTATTAAAAGGGCAAAAAAGGGAGAACGCCAACGAACATCGTCCGCGCGTTGAACTTAAGTCGTACCACAGTCAGGACTATTATCAAGGATAATAGTTCGCATCCTTGAACACGTGAAAGGATTGGCGCCCATGAAATTGACTGTGATTAGGAAAAAATGTAGTAGGCTCATGATTGAGATGGAAAGGCTTCTTGTTCTTTAGCTGGAAGACCAGCATCAACGCCATATCCCAATTAGCTTCATGTTAATTCAAGAAAAGGCGAAAAGATTGTTTGAGGCATTGAAAAGTGAAAGGGGGAAATGAGTGCAGGTGAAGAGTTTAATGCTAGTAAAGGTTGGTTTATGCATTTTAAGGCTCAGGGCAATTTACATAACCTTAAGGTGCAAGGTGAAGCTGCTAGTGGTGATGATAAAACAGCTGGAGAGTTTCCTGAGATAATAAGGGAGAGGGGCTACAGTGCTTAACAAGGGGCTAATGCTGCTGGAGACTTTGTTGGCTTTTTATTACAGTTTCATTTTGGTCATTTTTCTGTACTATACATGGATTATGTTCTCCCTTCCATTTTCCTATGGCCTAGTTCTGTTTCTTGATATATACGTATGACTTTAGGGTGTTTTAGGTTAGGTAAGTAAATTAGGTTATGGTAATTCCGATTTGCATCGAAAATCGCCTTACGTCCAGATCTCTGACGTAACTCGAGGACCCCCTGTATTCTAGTTCAACCATCTTGTTTTTTTTTCTTTCTCATAAAAGTACGATCAATACAGTAAAAAGAAAGAAATACTATAAGCATACTATAAGCCTCAAGACCAAAACTCCAGCTGTTTTGCTCCATTATATCGCAACTCAAGAGCTGTAAAAAATTAACAAATCCAAATCAGATTTTGAAAGGCCAAAATGAAATTATAAACCATGAAAAACATAAGAAGAGTATGCAAATATAAAAATGAAAATCCAGAGTTCATGTTTACATTTTGAAATATTACATTACCTTAATGCCACGTACCAGAAATCTCCATAATGAACTAAATGTATCATTGAAATCAAAATCTTTAAAACTGTAAATTAAAATTGGCTGAACAATATTTAATGAATTCCAACTTAGTAACTTAATTTTTGTGTTATTGGACCATTACGAAGCTGTAATGAGATATCTACCTAATAAATATAACCAAACATTAAAGAAAGCTAAAGCAATGCATTTTAGATTTAAACTTATTTAACAAAATTAGTTTTGTTCCTTTTCCATTTTTGTTAATTAATATACATTTCTTTATATATTAATAATATTTACAATGTATTACACCAAGAGAAATCAGTGCGACCAGTCTTTAAGAAGGGAGACTAGAAGGATTGCATTAACTATCGTGGCATCTCTCTGCTCAGCCTGCCTGGGAAAGTGTATGCTAAGTGCTTGGAAAGACGGTGCAGGAGCATAGTTGAGTCAAAGTTCCAGGAAGAACAATGTGGCTTTCGTCCTGGTAGAAGCACAACTGACCAAATCTTCACTTTAAGGCAAGTCTTTGAGAAATCTTGGGAATATGCCAAGAATGTCTATACATTTTGTGGACTTGGAGAAGGCATATGACCGGGTTCCTCGGGATAAGCTTTGGCAAGTAGTACAGGAGTATGGAGTGGATGGCCAACTATTAGCTGCCATCAAGTCCCTGTATGAATGCCCAGAGTTTTGTGTCAGGGTAAAGAGCACAAAGTCTGAACCTTTCACAGTCTCCGTTGGCCTCTGCCAAGGGTGTGTTCTGTCACCCCTCCTTTTCATAATATTTATGGACTGGATTGATAGGCACAGCCAAGGCAGTGAGTGTGTCAGAATTGGAAGATGTAGCATTGGACATCTGCTTTTTGCAGATGACCTAGTTCTGCTTCTAAGCAGAACTACTCTTCTCCTTAGAAAAGTAGTTCTGCTTAGCTCTTCCACAAATGACCTCCAGCAGACCCTGGATAGGTTTGTAGCTGTTTGTGTGCAGACACCAGAATGAAGATCAGTGTGGCCAAAACTGAAACATTTGTGGTCTCAAGACAACCATCCCAGTGCACTCTACATGGAAGTGGAGTCCCAATGAGGCAGGTGGAGAAGTTTAAATACCTTGGGTCCATATTCACGAATGATGGAAAATGGGACATAGAGCTAGATACTCGAATTGGCTTAGCAAGCTCAATACTGCGGGAGCTTGGCCGTTCAGTAGTATTGAAGTGGGAGTTAAGCCAGAAGGCTGTCTTCAATACAGTCTATGTCCTCATCCTCACCTATGGTCATGAAAGTTGGGTAATGACCGAAAGAATGCAGACACGAATCCAAGCGGCTGAAATGAGGTTCCTTCGAGGGTTGCAGGGCTAACTAGACTCGACAGGGTCAGAAGCTCTGCAATTCGGGAAACCCTCAATACTCAACCGCTGCTTCTCTGTGTTGAGAGATCACAGTTACGTTGGTTTTTGGCACCTGGTCAGAATGCCACAAGAGAGGCTCCCTCAGCAGGCCCTCTTTGCCAAGCCGGAGGGTGGGAGGCCACGTGGAAGGCCAAGGACTCGCTGGATAGATTATATCCAAAATCTTGGGTGGACACGTTTGGGAATTCTACCAGAACACCTGAGCTTGGTGGCAGAGGATCGTGACCATTGGAAGGTCCTCTTGCAGCCGTTGCCCCCACAACCCAATTAGGAAAGGTGGGCTTTGAAGATGTATGTATGTATTTATTACACCAAGATAAATCAGTGTGACTTGGTGCACATCTAAGTCTCAAACATAGTTCATGTTTATTGTTGTCTAGTATAAATTTCAAATCCTTCCATAATATTAATAAATAAAATTATACTATTTCCTTTATACTCAGTTATCTTATAACATATAAAATTATTAAAATTCTAAACTTCAAAATCAACTGATCACATACATCTCTCAATTCTTTAATTCTGCTTCCACCTCGTCCAATTAAGCAGCCTGCATGGCTCTGGTGAAGTAGCATTCGCAATTCACAATCAAAACTTAGTGTTCGGTGATGGGAATACTGTAAAAAAAAAGTTACGATCTTTAAACATATCTGAGTTGCATATTTCTAATCAATCATATGTTGCTCAAATACAAATTCAAAATTTCATGAATATCTAGTTAAATAATAGATATACAGATGCTTCAAAATTTACAGATATAAATGCTTGTTAATGGACTTGCTGAATATTCAGTGCACAACAAAACAGTAATCAAATACCACTTGGGTTTTCCTGTGCATTTGGTGTGTACTCGATTTGGTCAAACACCAAGAAAGAGCAAGATCTCAAGTTAAGATTTTGGACAAGATCAGACCTGTGTGACAAAAAGCCAGATTATGTAGGAAGGCCACTCTATTACACTCTAGCAAATATAAGTATGAAAGGCTATTCCTCAGATCTGTCTCAACCCTGAAAATCTTTGCAAACCTCAAATTTCGATGCATGAGACTGTCCCAAATTTGGGAAGCATACATTTTAAGATCATCAGTCCAACAACCAAGACTAGTGCCCCCTAGTGGACCAATTTAGTCCACTAGGGAGCATCATTTAAGACTATGCCTGACCTCTGTTGCCTTTTTTCAGCCTCATTTTCCCAGTGTTAGTGCCTGCATCAGTTTTTTGTGATCCCTGATGATGGCAATATAACATTGCCAAAATATAGGCAGTTTATTATAATTAATATTCAAGTATATATTATTTCCAGCTTATAACTCTCCCTATCTGCCTACTGAAAAGAGAAGGAGCTTTGTTCTAAACTGCCAGCACAGCCCTGTTTGCTGAGCAAACAGTTATATATGTATAAATGAAAGATTTCCTCTCTTTTATGCACATCCCAACCTGAGAAATGATTCCTATGAACAAATATCGAAGTAATTTAATATGACAAATCACAAACCTTCTGAGAGAGTAAAAAGTAAACTGCACTCACTAAATTTTCATTTTGTTTTATATTGAAAATGATCACAAAAACATTTTAAAGTAGTGAGAAAATATTTTGGTGGAGGATAGCTGATTCTCAGAGTGAACCATGGAATAAGCATCATAAATTGAAATGGACATTGAAATATTTATTTACTTTTGAAGCCACTTCATTAAAATACCGTTACATCCACGAGGGACAAAGTTTGAAAGCTTTAGTCTGGAACACTACCGATGTCAATGTTAGACAAACCTAGACCTATAAATTTTTATGAAGCTATCTGGTAGATCTCTCAGAAATTGGAAAAAAATTGTTTAGAAAGTGTAATTATAATTATTTCAGAGAAATACAAAACAATATACTTGAGATCTGATTCATGCACAGAATAGCATTACTTTTTATTTTCATATTTTTAAAGTTTATGGAGTACAGCACATGTACAGATTCAGAAGCTAAAAAAAAAAAAAACCAACTGCAAAGAAAAATGTATTCTCACAACTTTTAACTTGTTTACCATTGGCAGAAGTTATTTTTGGAAAATGCAACTGATCAATTACTGGTTTAAACATTTGCTTTGTTCTACAATACTGAACCCTCACTACAACAAATTGGTAGGAGAGCAGCAAGTTTGTTATAGTAGGAGTATGTTATAATGAATTTCTTTGACATACCATTGTATGCTACTGAGAGTGAGTGTTATCATGGTGTTTGATATCAGATGACTTATTACGGGAGTTTAATAGATCATCATACCACTACAGAGTAAAAGATGCAAATAATTCACTTCCAGATAGAAAGGCATTCTCAAGATTACAGCAATCACCATACAAAGGCACACAGTGAACAACAGAATAAAGGCATCAAATATTCAAAACAGTCTCTTAATTGTCCTAATTGCACAAGGATGTAATCGATGGTGGCCAGTTTGTTCTTTTGACAAAAGATGAATCTCCAAAATCTGGTAGTGTCTTGCAGCCATATTTATTTCAACTAGGAATGTTCTGTGGAGCATACAGTGATTCTCAGATTAGTTTAATGCAGACCAAAAGGGAATATACAAACTGCTACAAAGCAGCTGTTCCTTCTATTAAAGGAATTCCAAATAAAATACTTAAATATAAAGTGAACAACATTCATCACGCATATAAAGGATGCAATACAATGAAAACTTGCATATTGTGGACAACCTGCCAAATTGGCATTATTTTTAAACTGTATCACTTTAAACAAGGAAGAACACTAAAACCATAGTTATGAAAGCAAATCAACACAAAAAAAGATTAATTAGTAAGCTGCCATGTGCTGAACTCTTTGTGAGCAGGAGGGGAATTTTTTATGCTGTGGTTTCTGATATGCATTTTTAAATTTCTTCTGTAAACTATTCTGGAAATTAGTATATGTGCTTTAGAGGATTCTGCTAATTTAAATTTGACTGCAAGAAGAATCTGGATTATGAAGGCCATCATCATCCTCTGCCAGACATTACAAAACCAACTACTCTTCACTTTTTGGTACAATCATATTTTGTGCTTTGTATTGTATGCATGTGTGTAATCACTGTACTTGCTAATGTCTTGTAACTTCTTCCAAAAGATTGACAAAAGGAGTAGTTGCCTCTTTTACTTGAAGTGCTGCAATAAGCAGTAAATTCCCAGAGTTGTGGTGGAATTAATAGTAATAAAACTATACTTTTAGAAGGGAAAAAAGAAAAAAAAGTTACCTCATCAAGCTTTGGAATGATATCCATCAAAATCTCACCCAGAGTGTCAATATCAGCTACAACAGAAAGAATCCTAAATATATATAAATAAAAAAATAAAATAAACATGTATTAAATCAACCAGAAGAGAGAAAAAAATTTTATAATTAAATGGGTAATATTAGAATTACTTTATTTTTTAAATACTATCATGATTACTATTTAATTTAATTTAAAAGGCCATGATGTTAATCCATTAGTTTTAAAATTAAGAAGAATATTAAATTAATTTCTAGTTTTTGCAGACATCATTCTGAAGGCACATGAAAAATTTATGTTTGGAATGATTAACTTTTTTGGGGTAAATTTAATAACTGTCATTAATGTTCAGGAAATAGGGATAAATATGTACCAGATCTTCCCAGAAACTCTGTTTTCAATCCTCTAGCACATTTCTTGTTGATTAGTTATGTGAGTGTGTGTATATACATAATAAATATATACACATATATATGCAGATTTTATATTAAAAATATTTTAAACTATACTACTGTATTCTTGATAAAAAAATTTTCGAATTTATTAGCTTGAAAATCAGTTATGAGAACAACAAACAGTAAAGACTCTATACAGAAAAAGTCTGAAAAAATGTGCAATGGGGAACAAAGCTTGAGTTAAACCTGAGTTGCAGGAAAGATCCTATTTTCCACAGGAGGATTCTGTTAAAAATTACTCTGGTACCTAAACAATAACAATTTATACTAATATGTAGTTAGGATGTGAAAGGGTATGGAAAAGGCCAAATAAAAACTAAAAATATAAAGAATAGAAAAAATAACAAATAAACTAAGGATTGGTTTAAAAATTTTTGAAAAAATTCATTTTAACTTTACAATGTACTAATATAACATTATCTGAATATTTTTACATGTAGAGTAAATATAAGTTCGGTGTAGTGCATACCGTTCAGGGCCAGGGCAGTCGGGAACTGTGACACTTGCTTTGTACTGCAGGGGCGAGGGACCACATTCCGCATGGGCATAGCAGTTCGGGTGAATGGGGGCATGGGTGGGCATGAAAGTAGGTTCACCAATTGTGGGCATTTAAGTACCATATCATCCAGATGATTTGATGGGTTCAGAATAGCGTCCATGGCAGGATCATTACAAAGTTTCATATATCCGATGGTGTGTATTCCAGAGACAGAATACCACAGTAAATTGGCAGGGATATTTTTCATTTTGGATTAGATGAATCAAATGCCGAAGTATAATGATGTCACCAGAGATGGCAGGGCCAGGGAGATACCAGGCAGTAGTGGACGGGGCATGGAAGGGGAGAAAGGTTAACAAAATAAGATTAATTATTATAGAAGTTTAGGGTTAATATACTAGGAAGACAAAATTTTATTAACCCCTTAAGTGCTTAAGTACCATTACATAATTAAAAAAGACAAGATAATGAATTATTGCTAAAATATAAACATTTTTATGCAGCAAATTCAGTACAATTTGCATAAAATTTAAGCACTTAAGGTGTTAAATTATCCATAAAAAAAGAAGTGTGTTAGGGTGCTCAAATACAAATAAAAAACAGCACTGTAGCCTTAATTTTTTTTTCTCTAAAGAAAGAAACTAATGGTTATACAGGGAATTTATTATCCTGTAAAGTAACAATAATTTGTCACATTTCATATAACTTTAGAAATAATTTTAGAAATAAAAAATTTGTTTAAAAAGTATTTAAAAGTTTTTAAGTATTTATTTATTAAAAGTATTTAAAAATTTTAAATGATTTTCTGAAAGTGGAAAATTACTTTGACACTTTAGTGATGTAAAAAAATTAGAGAGAAAAAAAAGATCAAACTATATATCAGTACTGCTTTAAAAGAATTTGTACTAACAGAATATAAAGTATTATCAGATATTTCTTTCAATAAATACTATTAATTTCTACTATTCTAAACATGAAACAAAAAAGCATACATGTCCTAAACTGCTCATTTGCATGGCTTATTAAAATGTATAATTTCTTCAAATTCTCAAACCACCCAGAGATTAAAAATGAACCTGGCCATCACAGGATAAGAAAATGGTCTGCACTATACAATAATTTGTTATCTTTTACCAATCATCATGTGCAAGGTTTCTGTTCAAAGTACTGCACACCAAGATTGATACAACAAATTATGAAACAACTTGTTACTGAACAATGTGTATATCATAAGTTCTAGTTGGAAGATACAATGCATCTAAAAGATAAACCAATAACAGAGAACATTTTCTCACAAAACTAAAGCATTTAAGCTTGTAATTTGTGTATACACAATCAAACAGTACTAAATTTTGCAGAATAAAAGCAGGTAGGCATGTGGTGGAAGGTATTGCATCCACTATTAAGAAGAGAGGATAATAAGGATGACAATAAGGATATTGTCAAGCATACACTGAACAACAGGCTTTGCCTATTTGTGTTGCTACTATCACCCATAAGTATGGTATTTTAAATGTCTCCTACAGACAGAAAGATAGGTTTTGTTTGCATTGCTACAGAAGAAATTTCATAATTCTAGTAGAATCATGAGTCCCACTGTAAGAATTTCTCTATTCTTTTGGCTTTGTAAACTTTTCAGATCACTTGATTTTGAGAAGGTGGGCATATATTGTCCATCTCTTCCTCTGTTAATATGTAACAGAGGAAGTTCTTTTGTTTAATTTACATTTGGTGGATACAGAAGTATATTTTAAATGTGGATATGTCTGGTTTTTCTTTCAGTGGGTTCTCAATCAGTGAGACCATAATAGGCTAGAGAGATAATATACTCTAAAAAGTATTCACAAATTATAAAGTTTAAGTATGCTGAAATTATTGAATGGTAAATAGACATTCATGTTTATGTTGTATTGGAATTCCCCCGAATGATGGTGAATTAATATCTGTAAAACCTATTGCTAAATAAATTATATTCTTAACTGCCACCTTCTCAGCATGAAGATTTCAGGATGTGTCATGGCAGTCAGCTTCCTTTTGACATTGAAATTCTGCTCATTTATTTTTTGCATTGCTTTTTTTTTTTTCATACTTCCACCTTGAGCATGCACAGCCATGGGCTGGATGGTACTCCCTCACAGTTCACACATACAGCTTTTTTTGCAGAGTAGAATTTATAATCTTGCTCTTTACTACTACTACCACCACCACATCAGGCAGTCTCGGCATGCCCATATTTGACATCAAAGCATATCAGTGAATTAGTGACGTGGGGCATAAAATGATAGTTGGGGTACCTTGCTTTTACCAATGCTGGATGTTTGGGTGTGGATCAAAAGTATGATATTCCTGAATATTAAAACAATAGACTCTTTATGGAACATTTATATAAACAGCTATGAGACCTTTTTAGATTGTCTAAATAAAACAGATCTAATGTCTTCCACTATCCCCTTTAAAGGAAATATTCTATAATTCTTATTACATATTTTTTAATAAGAAATTTTATTGACTCTTACATTATGGTGGTGCTTTTTAGGAAGCATTGCTATTACTAAATTTTAGTTATACAGGATACGTCACTAATGAAGATACCTTTGAAACTAAGGTGGATATTTTACATCATTAAAATGATGTTCACTTAAGTTTTCTTCTATATCCCATTTGGAACACTTAGCAGATCTGGTATTCAGTATCTCTAAAATAGTTGTTTTATGAAACATTACAATTAGTATTCCCCCCCCCCACCCCCAAACTGATATTTCTTCTTTGAATAAAGAAGGGTAATTTTTCCTATACACTTTTCATCTGTTGCATGGATTATGAGAAACTGGTATTTTTGTGTCAGATGTCTATTTTCTTATTCCTGAAATCAAATAATGTATCTATGATTTATGTACTTGAAAACCCAAACTGATATTTCCCACTACAGCTTTCCTGGGTAATTCATTTCTTTTTTTGAATAAAGAAGGATAATTTTTCCTATACTCTTTTCATCTGTTACGTGGATTATGAGAAACTAGTATTTTTATGTTAGATGTCTATTTTCTTATTTCTGCAATCAAATAATGTATCTATGATTTATGTACTTGAAAACCCCTTTTCAGTGTCTACAGGTTGAAATCAATGGCACTAAGTGCAAGATACTGGATTTCAGTGATTGCATTCTAGAAGATATTATAGTAATAAAGAAAAAGAATGTGAGAAGTATAAAAAAAGAGGAAGAATGAAACACCACTACCATCATTAGAAGATCTTTCCACCAAAAATAGATGCTTTATGTGGAAGAATATGCCAGAGATTTTTATTTTATTAATGATGCTACTCTGGAGATTACAAAAGGTTTGAAGTATTTGAACTGATTTTTAAGAGACAAGCCTCTATCTTGCAGAATTTTTGCAGTAAAAGTAGATTTTGGCATGCAAGAAATTATGCCCCTAGTACCAGTGGTCTAAAAAAAGGATACATGAATGGAACAGTCTAAACAACAGGTGGCTGTGCCAAAGGTAAAAATTATTATAGTTCCTTACATTTCATATAGACAATCAATGATTTAATTCATACAAAACATCAATTTTGACTAAAGGATTCAGATTTCAGTAATGTCTTAGCATTCTCATAACAGATATTGAGGCAAGTGTAAAGAAAGCAACAAAATTTTTCAGTTAATGTATATTAAATAATGATTATTACAGACATACTATAAACAGCATTGGACAAAATGGATTCAATGCTATATCTTTAGATGCCTACCAGCAATCAAAAACTTGTATGAACATTGTGAACGTTGTATGGAGTTAAGAAGAAATCATATTGAAGAATTATTCATATTCCCTGTAATTGCTTTATTATGGTTTTCTCATTTAATAGGTATGCTGTATACTTACCAAGCACACCATTTCAAATGACATTCTCTCACAGAGTAATAACAGGTATGGTACAAAAAGCTCTTAAACTATGATGTAATTTTGCATTCACAGACTGAAAGCAAAATTACAGCTATTCAATCTTTCCACTTGTTTAAAAATTAATGATTAATTCTATGGGCAGAACTCATCTTAGAGGCACACAGAGGCATTCTTTCTAGCTAGACTCACCAATAGGAGTTTTATTGTACTTCCTGATGTCCCTGTGAAAGATAAAATACTAGAAGCATTAAACACTTCCTTAATTCTTGTTTTCACTTCAAGAAACATCTAACTTGAGATCCTACTTGTTCCCTCATAAAAAAAAAATGAACTTAACATTGAGAATCTTCTGGAACAAGATTTCCTTACCCTACAAGCATTTACTGAGGTAATCCAAGTAATCGTCATTTGGTTGAAAAACTCAGAAATTCAAGAAAACCAAATTAACAAATTAGTTCAAATATAATAACAGAGGAACAAATTTCATTTTAGGTATATTAATGATAAAGGTAGCAGTATGTTATTTGATATGTATATAAGTCCCACTTATTCCACTGCATATTCAGGCAGCCTTGTTCCACCACCCTTGACAAAACTGAAGAACCATCAAGTCCAGATATAAAGATTTAGATATCTCCTTATCATATTTAGGAGTCTAAGATGTAGAACATCTGAATTCTAATAACAGTTCAGATACTTCAAACTTTTGTAATATCCTACAGATGATATTTATTTCCAGAAATATCTTGGTTTGTATAAAATTGTTATTCCTGTGGTAAAACCATCAGACTGAAGTTAAATTCAGGAAGATGAATCCGGAATTTGCAATGTTGTTTACAAAACAAATGTGAATTCTGTCAAATTACAGGAGATGGGTGCTTACAGTGTTGAAATGCCAAGATGGCAAGGAAAAGATCCAGAGGAAGACCAAGATTAAACAAGACCAGGTCATGTGTGGAGGGAGAAGAAGTTCATGGTGTCTAGGGGGCACTATACATGGCAACACAGACTGGAATCTGGGCAATCCCAATGTGAGCTATGTACATAAGTCCCTCACCCCAGCTGCAAGGGCATTTGCATTTCCATTTCCTGAATCAACGACTTGAAAACAATCTTACAAATACTGATGTTTTAACAAAAATCAAAAAAGTATGAAAAATACAATAAAAAAATTCGAAAAAATAAAAATAAGGGAGGAAACGTGTCTTTTGTGAAATCCTTGTATTCCTTGTTAAATCTGATATAAAGGCTATATCTAACCAACCTGGAAGCCCCACTTTTTGATCTGCTCTAGCTCAAGATTTCCTTCTCTCATTTTTTAGTCTTCATTTCCTACCTTTACTGCATATTACTAAAAATTGATTATACACCCAAACTCTGAGATAGCCTTCTTAAGGGACTTTAATACAAACTGGTTCCCCTAATCCAACTTCACAGATTAAGCTGAAAGGGCAGCTGAATCATTTGCCATCAGTCAAGATCACAAACAGTTAATCTGCCAATCAGAATATGAGTCCTCATCGTTCTTCCTTTGGACCTTTTAATTAGCTCTCCCTTTACACACTGTTTGTCTGCTCTCATGATGCAACTCTGGCCACAATTTTATCCAAGTGTCCTTCTGTGCAGTTCATTCTCCTCCCATCCAATCTCAGCCTTTTGTGCTATGGCACCACAAATTGCGGCAACTTAGATGAACTCTGGAATTTTAACATCCCAACCGGCCATGACAGCTATAGACGTCCAGCAAAATCTGGATATGATTCTGTAACACCTATTGAATAACATGGACAAGTAGTTCAATTTGGTATCACTATTTCATCCACCACGGCCAGTAGAGAGGTTAATGAGTTTATTACATGGTCAGATTACTCCTTTTACTCTCCTGATCCAAACATTTGCATTGAACTACTAACTGAAATAATCCTCATCTGAATTCTAATAACAATTCAGATACTCCCTCAAACCCCAGTTCTCATAAATTATTCATATTTGAATTAAATGTTGTAACTCCTCTCAAATTGCTTTTGCCTTTGGTAATACTGAAAAAGCAATTCGAGTATTACCAAAGTTTTACAATGAGCATGCAGGTTCTGCGAGTTTGAGAAACACTGGCTTAAATTAAAAACTCCAGTTTCAAATTCAGCTTACATAAGTCCAAAACAAGTGTTAAAAAAAGTTTTCAATGATTCCAAAGAAGACCTCATAACAATGAAATGCAATAAACTTGCCTCCTACTCAACTGGCAGTCAAGCATTCTGGTTCCTAGCTAATGCTGTTGGGCATAACTTCTGTCCTTCCTTGTTCCCATCTCTCTTGCATCCAGTTGTACCACAGTATCCGCACCTGAGGAAAATGCAGACCTCTTGGCATCAGTATTTTACTCCAACTCGTGTTTAGCTGACCAAGACAAACCACCTCCTACGCTACCACAAACTACCCACTGAGGAGATATGCAGTGATTTGATTATTGCTAGAACTATATCAGGGAAACCCTGTTTAATTTCCTTGGCCAGGTGGCATTCTTGTAGTTATGCTCAAAAATTATACCTCAGAATTAATACCCATCCTATATAAGCTATCTTATTCAACTGAAATCTACCCCACAGCATGGATTGAAGGGTAAGGCCTTCAATCAGTGCTGTGGGGTAGATTCATTGCATGTAGTGTTGGATGGCTTTCTTTCATCAGAGAAAAAGGAAATGAAAGTCAGAATTCTATCATCCCGCTGCTCTCACCTCACTACTTTTCAAAAGTGATGAAGGTTATCAAAAACTGGCTTCTTCACTACCTGGACACTCAATTAATTAGTGATCACCAATATGGATTCCATCGTTTGTTCTACAGCTGATTACTTGCTAATCTATGTCCAACCTTTGGACAAAGGCCACAGAAAGGTCTGGAGAAACCAATGCGGTTGCTCGTTATTTCACAGGTATTTTAGTGTGTCTGACAATGAGGCGTCCTGAACAAGCTAGCATCCTATGGTCTCCACACTGCACTTGATCAGATTGCCAGCTTCCACAGTAGCCATTCATTGCATGTCATGTTGGATGGCTTTCTCTCATTAGATTTATCTATGCTGAAATACCTCAGGGTTCTGTGCTCTCAACCATTCTTTTCCTCCTTTACATCAATGACATTCTTTCTCTGACTTCAAATCCTATTTGCCAATGACAGTACTCTCTTCTGCATTGAGAAACTCTACGAGGATTGTTTGAAAAGTTTGGTTTGGTAAAAAAAACGATGTGGGACGGTGCCAGCCCAGTTGGCTAAGTGATTAGTATATTCAAAGCCAAAAGGCTGTGGGTTCGAATCCCACCGTGGGCATGGATGTTTGCAATTGTCTATGAAAATAATAGTGGTGGGCAGTAGGGGGCGTTGGTGTAGGTGATGATTGTAGTTGCCATTCGTTGTAGTTGGTTGGTGAAGGGGGAGTTGTAGAGTAAGTGCCCTCCTTCGATGAGTCTTTGGACTCCCTGGAGGTGTCATGTAATAATAATTTCTCAACATAGTTCCATCGAAGTCTACACATTTCGTCCAGCGAGTTTCTAATTTTTTCATTCCATTTAAAAAGTAGGATTTGTCAAATTGTGCAAAATAGTCATCGACATCCTCGTTCGAAAAAAATTTTTTCCCACCGAGCCAAATTTTTAAGTTTGGGAACAAGAAATCACACAGGTCCAAAGTCCAGAGAATACGATGGATATAGAACCAATTTGAACCTCAATTCGTGCAATTTTGCCATTGCAACGGCCAATGTGTAGGACACTGCATTATTTTGATGAAAGAGCACTTATTTGTGCAGCAATCTTGGCTGTTTTTTCTTCAGTTCTTCTTTTAAATGGTCCAACAATGACACATAATAGACTCCTGTTATATCATGATAATTCCTTGGGAATCCCAAAAAAAAAAAAGTGGCCAGCTGACAAAATGGTCATTTTCTTTTTTCTTTTCTTTTTTTTTTTTTTTGATGCTCTTTCACACTAGGCATTGTCCACTGTTTTGACTGCTGCTTGGACTCAGGTGTGTAGTGGTGGATTCAAGTTTTGTCTACAGTCATGAATAGACGCAAAAAATCCTGCAGATTGCAATTAAACATTGCCAAACACTGCATTGAAATGTCTTTTCACGTGCGTTTTTGATCGACAGTCAATCATGGCACCAATCACACACCTTTTTCATGTGCAATTTTTCGTGCAGGATACCATACACCCATTCAGTTGAGATGCCAACAATCTCATGCATTTTCACTCGGTAATCTTCCTTAACAATATCGTAGATTTTGTCAATCATTTCCTTCGTAGTGACCTCAGTCGGATGTCCAGAGCACGCCATCCTCAATGGACTTATGACCACGTTTAAACTCATTTATCCAAAAATAAATCGTCTTTAATGCTGGTGCAGAGTACCCATTAGCCACATGTAACTAGGCTTTGATCTGAGCGGCTGTCCGCTTCTTCAAAGTGTTTTATCACTGCATGTTTTTCTCCATTTTTATGAAAAATGCGAACACAGTCATTTTAAATATTTGCCAAACGAGAACTACACATCATACGTGGAAATTTACCAAACTTTTCAAACAACCTTCACATAATACTCAAATGATAGACGCTTCAGTCTCCTGTAAATAATGATATAAACATCAATCTCAACATCCTCAAATGGGGCGAGGACAATTTAATAAATTTCAATGCCATAAAACTCAGGCAGTGACTATATTATTAACCACAAAGATCCTACTTCACTCTCCAACTCACGTTTGATGTTCCAATTTCCTTTTATGATCAGCTTCATCTTCTTGGACTGACTGACACAGATGACCATTCTCTCACATACTCCCGTCAGTCATTTTCCCGTAGGCACTTGTTTCTACACTATGACTTTTCTATAGGTGCTTTCATGGGCATTGCTCCTCTACTGGATAACTAGCTACTTCCATTCCTTCAATTTTTTCTATACATGCTTACATGCTTAGAAGAACCACCGACTAACACCTATACTGCCCAACATACTAAACGACTCATCTTCCTTCATTCCATCCAACCCTATTGTTTGAACAATCTCTCACTTACTATTTTTACCACCAAGTCCATCCTCCACCTCTTTAAGAAAGTTATTGATTACGTCTTGCTCCATAAACACTTACCCACACCTAGCACTGTTTGCTATAGGTCCAGTGACTTTTCACATGTGGGATCATTACATATATATATAAAATCACAAACATCAATGCCCATAGTTGGATGCCAACCAGCCAGAGGTTTAGCAGGTTCAATAAAAAATACATTTTATATCAAATATCAAAGTTGATAATCTTGTATTTTTATGACATTCCAAATTATTCTATAAAATTTTCTGATTACCATTAGAAAACAACTAAAAGAAAAGTTTGAAAGCATATTCAAAAGAGATATGTTTCTGATGATTATGTAGACTTACAACCAGTAAAAATCAATTATAAAGAGAAATACATTGGGTTTATTTGGTCATCTGTGACAAAACTGGTCAGTTTATTTTTGTAGTGTTATGGCAAGCAAGCAAAAAAAGCATCTCTTTATAAAGATATTTCTTCTTGTTCTCAACTAGATATTCATGTTTAAAGTCTGTTCTATAAACTCTTGGTTAAATCATTTTAAATTCAGAACTTTTCCTATAATTCATGCGTAATCATTTCTCATTATACCAGCTTGAGAGAATGCTGGTTAGTAGGTACTCCAACAATATATTAAGCTTTGCTAATCTACTCATACAACAAATTTAATGACAGCATTGAGGAGTAATAAATTTTTTCTTGTATCACAAAGTGATTGCCTGAAAATGGGTGTAAAAAATAAAAACAACCATATTAATCGTATAATTATATAACAAAAATGCAGTGAGGGTTACAAAATAATAAAACCAACAATAAATAAAGAACTATTAAAATACTGTAAGGAAAACTAAATAAAATTTTCTAAAAATCATATGAAAAACAAATAAATGATAACTAATTCAACCAGGTTTTTAATTTCTAGAACACTAAAATCATATAAGTCTTTGTATTACACTATTTATAATAAGAAAATATAAAACGAACTATTTACTGCAAACTGCTGTATGTAATAACTCAAATTACAATGATGACTTAAAAAAGTCATGGCTGGAATGTTTCTTATATTTCTTTAAGCTATTTACATAGACTAGAAATGATTAGTCTCTGATGAAACTTACTCTAATAACTATGCAGAACCTGGGTCTTTGTAATTGGTTTTGTATGTTAGTTATATATAAAGAGCCAACAGGCTTCAACAGGTTTTGTATGTTTCATAAAAAACAGCTTATTTTTTAAGAACAAAAAATCTACATGATGAAATAAAAATTGTATTATGGAAATTTAAAAACAAACTTTTTTTTTTCCATAGGATGATTACAATATCCTGAGCAAAAGAAATACTGATGTTAACAGACACTGTTAAGTTCATCTTCAGATTCCTAATTTTATGTGTATGTGTGTAAGAATAATCATAATTCAAAATTATGAATCTTTTTACAATTGTTTCTCTAACATATTAGTTTTGGTTTCGTAATGCATATGATCAGCACTTGCATTATTGATATTACAGTTAAAATTAATTTGATATACTTTCTTAGTTGTAATAATTTCAGTTTTCTTTAATGTAATTCATATTTGTTAAATGTTGAGAAATCTTTTGTTCTTTGTGAAGACATTCTCTTTATGCCAAGAAACACAACATGACAGCCATCACTATATAACTTCTTGTTTGCCATTTACATGAAGTACCCATGCTCACCAAGGAGACTGATGAGGGACTGACAGAGAATGTTTGGGACTGGTAATGAGGAATACATGTAGAGAGAATGGAAATTGAGAACAGCAACCAGAGAATTTTGTTCTTAAGGAGGTTTTAAGAAAACATGACAGTAGGGAGAATGTTAATAGAAGATTCCGAAAAGAAATCTTAGCACTTAAATTAAGGGGATAAAAATCCCTTATTATTTTACAGCCAGTATGCGAAATTCTAAGATTAAAAACTACGATTTACGAGTTTCATGCCAAAGAACTATCGGCGAATCCATTTATCCCCTTAATTTAACTAACTTCACCAGAAAATATAGCCGTTTGACTTTTCATCTTAATTATAAATCTTAGCACTGTGAATCTTTAAACTGAAGAGTTGAAGCTATCAACAAGTGTTAAGTATATAAAACAAGATATTGGAATTGACGTTATAATTTGATGTTCGAGGAAAGAAACACTGAATGAAAAATTTCGTGTTCTGTCTTAAGGACGTCAAGTCTATTTTATTATTCTAATGGAAAAACTGTTGGAATTAGTAAAATCTGAAACTGTAAAGTGGCTTAACATAAAGAGCTCATCTACTTAGATGTTATTTATGAATTAGTGGACTCTGGGTACAAAAATTAGTGTCAAGTTGAACTGTGAGAGGTAAGAATATCTATACTTCAGTGAAACAGGAGAAATAACATTGTATGCTACATAGGGGAGATAAAGAATCCCATGGAAAAGAAGAAATTTTATATTTTTGGAAAGGGCCTAACAAAGAAAATGACGATAAACATTTTGTTGTGAAAACAAAATGTTTAGTCTGGTAGACATGATTAAATATATGTTAAACAACATAGTAATGGAATAAATAATTTTAATTTTTTTAGGATAAGAAAATCTCTAAAGTGTTGACTTATTTTGAAGGCCTGGATCCAATTAATTTTTTATTTAATTACTTTAAAAGTTATTTAATTTAATTTAAAACGTATATAGTGTTTTAGTTTCATTAAATGTATATATTTTTATTTGGTCTTGAGTGAATTTTACAGATTCTAAAAGGAATAAAGTCACTGCACTGATCAGAAGTCTTGTGTATACTAAACGCTCTGTGTAAAACAATCTCTTTACACAGATGAAAAATGATAAATAATAAACAATAGGATGGTAGCATGCCATGATAATTTCATGTAAACATGAGAAGTTTACATCATTATGATTTGAATCTGTTATCAGTTATATCTCAGCCAGCTCACAAGATTTTATTTGCAGAACACACTAAGCTGAGATAAGGGAGTTAACTTCTTTATAAAGCCTTAATACGACCATATCTGGACTACTGTGTTCAGATCTGGTCACCTGGGGATAGGGAAGTGGTGGAGAAGATCAAGAGGCACGTGACAAAGATGGTAAGTGGTCTGTAGAATGCTCCATGAGCAAACGTTGGTTGCTAGAGGAGAAAGGGAGGATACGATAGAAACGTTTAAATGATTTTATAAGACTGATACAGAGGGAAATGTTTCAACATTTCACTAGAGGAAGCAAAACAAGAGGATTGTCCTTGAAAGATGGGTAAGGGTGTGAGGACTAGATTTTTTTCTTTGGAAATTGGGTAATAAATGGGATGGGTTGTCTGGGACGATCCTCTTGTTTTGCTTCCTCTAGTGAAATGTTGAAACATTTCAACATTTCACTAGAGGAAGCAAAACAAGAGGATCGTCCTTGAAAGATGGGTAAGGGTGCGAGGACTAGATTTTTTTCTTTGGAAATTGGGTAATAAATGGGATGGGTTGTCTGGGTCAGTTGAAAAATGCATTGTTTGTTAATAGTTTCAAGCAGGGGTTCGATAGATAGTGTTAATTACACTGGAAGTTTGGGTCTCACGTGATAAATTTTAGGACTCCATGGATGTGTCTTTGCAATAATAACAGCATGTATTCAAACTGGCTGCCTTTCCACAATTTCAGGTTTTTGGATTATTCTCCTTCAAGTGATACGAACTCCTGAATGCATTTTTCTTGAATGTTTTCTACCACCATGCTATCACCGATTGTTTCATAGAGCAATGCTTAAATGTAATTATTCCAGAAATCTAGACTTTCTTCAATTTTCGTATCACATTCTTGTTCTTTTTACAAGCTTTCCTCCATTTCTAAGCTTTTTCAATGGCCTCCATTATATTTTGATGCTTGATGTTTATTTTCCAAGTTGTTATCAAAGTCATGCAATGACATTGTTTAGCTAACTTTACATAGTTTCACTCTGGCATTTTTCTGTGTTCTCAAAGCATGTGTTGACTTACTAGCAAGAAACTTTTAATATGCTTTCCTTTCTTAACTTCCTGAGTCTATTACTGAGTTCTGATTTTTCTCTTTAAAGAAAACTCACGTCTTTGAGTGAATCAATGTTGTCTTCCAGATGTGTCAGTGAAGATGAAGGATTTGGTTTTTTTCAGAGGAGAATGACTCAGTTCACCTCTGAAAGCTGCTCAACTTTGATTTATTCTATTAACTTTCATATACACTTCTTTCAATGTGATAATCAATTTTATCCAGATCAAAACTAAATGGAAATCACTCCTTGTTTCAATGTGAAGATCTCGCTACCAACAATAAGTCAATGGGACTTTTTCTGTCTCCCCTCCATATGAATTTGTGCACTATATTGAAATGGGTATTAGTAATGACTATTCTGTGTCCTGAACAGGAATAGAGCAGACACTTACCAGTTATGTTTGCTGTTTTCTCCAAATTTTCCCAAAACATTTTTATGTCTGAATCATTTCCTACTCTGCTGTTTAAGATCTCCATCATGGACCAACCTTTCCTTTTCCCTCTAATGCCTTGAAATAAATCCTCTAATTCCTTAGTAGAATCTTCTGTAGAACCATTAATACAAATAAGTCTCATCATCCAATTCCCAATTCTTATGTTTGTCGACATTCTATTCGATACTACCTGTCATTCAAGAATATTATCCTCATATTTAGGGTTGAATACTATAGCTACTCCTTTTCCTTGATTATAGGACCTTGTAGTTGTTGCTTAGAAGAATTTAATTTATTAATGCTTCTTATGTTGGTGGTATCAAAAAAAACAGAAGCTGATTTTGTAATTATGTCAAAAGAAATTATGGTTAAAAATGAAAACAATTAGTTGTACACAGTAAAGATCTATAAGGAAACAACATCTTAGTATCACACTGTCAATAATGGTAATTATAATCCATAAGTTTTCCTTTAAGACCCTTCCACTTTAACCAAGAGGCATACTGGAATACAATAAGAATCTAATGCAAGAAATAAAATTTGATATGAACTGTATATGAAATAAATGACAGGATGCCCAGGACTAATACTCTTAAAAAAAAAACCCAATATATGCCAAAATGCCTTCTTGTATCCTCCTTCCTTTTCTATATCAAGGCCTGCACTGCTCATGTTAAATGAATGGAAGAGATGGTAAATTCATGAAACCCGATTACAGCTTTCAGTGAAGACTGATTGTTCCAGTCTGTTACTGAAAAAGCATATATTACTTTTTTTTTTTTTTTTCTTTTAGCCAGAATTAATGCTGGTTGTTAACTGCATTTATGGATAAGAACTTTCAGTATGAATATTGTTCTGGTAGTAGCTTCAAGTTATTTGCAAACTGAAATTATTTCTGCTGTATTGCACTTCTACTAATGTTAAAGGTATCAAACAAACTACAGATGTTTTCTATTCATAAGAAAAGAATCTGTGCAAACTGTATGAAGCTAGAATATAATTTATGATCTTCATATAACTTGTAATGACAATTACAATAAATAAGTCCTATGTGGTAAAAAATATAGATTAGGTTGATGGTACTTAATCAACATGACACTTCAGAATAAGTGATACATTGCTCTTCAGTAAGGACCTGAAACACAAAGTTGTAGGATAAGGGCTGCAACTGTTATCCAATTGTTCATCAGAAAGATAAATTCTGACTTCAATGGAAAGCGGTTTAAAAAAGTAGAAGTTCAAGATCACAATCAAACTTTTTGAATAATTAACACATCGTTCTGATTTATGTTAATACTTACATAAGAGCCATTAACACACATGCAGTGCAGATTTATGATGTTTGATGCAATGAAAGCAAATCTTGTGAAATACCAGCTGTATATGGAATTTTAATTTTATGAGTAATTGGCTTCAAGTGCAGATGGCACTTGTTTTGGTGCATCATATTTTACTGCAGGGAGTTGATGATAGTTGGTTGTTTTAAAGCGAAAGCAACCAAGGCTATTAAGAGCAATGTATCATATTTCTGAATGGTGTTATGACTGTGGGGGTAAAAATTTTAGCTTCCCCAAGGGAAATCCCTGTCACCTAAATCTGAGACTAGCTGACATCTTCCATTGAAAAGCCTTCATAAGAGGTTCTTTCTCTTTACCAGATAGGATTAAAACACAGGTCTTTCCAACCAAAGGGCATGATAGATACCAAGTGATGGAGAGTCATTGCTATAGAAGATATCCTGAATTTTGCTCGAAATATCTCCTTAATATATGCTTGTGATACACAAGAAATGGTGAGTTCCAACCAATTCTCTTAAAATGATCTAGGAAGATCAACTGGTTTTTCTTTTTGATCTGCGATAAAAAAATGACTATTCCATTTCGCTTCTAAGGGCAGGCTAAATAACAAATGTCACTAACATGAAACAAATTGATTGCCATTATGACTTGAGGAGGGAGTCTGATAATGGTCATTAGCTTATAGTTTGCCCACTGTTTGTAGGTCTCTACTCTGCTTCATGTCTTTCCAAGAATAGCTGATTCATGCTGAAGGGGAGAAAGAAATGAAGGACGTCCAAATTGGTCACCAACACGCGAAATCACGTGCTTTATAGGTAAAATTTTTCAACTGTTATACAAGCAACATAGTTAACTACAATAATCATAAAAGAGAAGTTAATTTTCCGACCAGTAATAATAAACAACTCATCCCACAATACGGACTGATTACCCTATTATCGGAATAGATTCTCCTTTTTCTGAGATGCGCAGAAGTGTTGAAGGATCTCTAATCGGTCGGCAAACTATACAACCCTTTAACCAAAAGAAAAACTTTGATGAAAATTTCGAATAATTATCAATATTAATATGGATACCAAGATGAACCTGAAAGAGTTGCTGTCTGTAAGTTGGCAATGTATTTGTGTATGAGGTGTCCATGATTCAAGCTGAACTTTATATTCTATTGCGATTTTATCTAACAATGAATGTTTAGGCTCTTCTGTGGTCTAATTATGATGTGGCATAATGTATGGCCAAAACAGCAATAAAATTTGTTTTGCTACTCTTCCATCATAGTAACTTTTTTTTTTTGTCACGGATAAGATACTAGATATTTTGGACAAATCTTAAATATGATTAAACCTTAAATTACAGTGTAATCTGACAATGAGATAGTACACTCTTAAGACAGCTAGCTCCTCTGCACAGCTAAAGGGAACGCTATATAATCCAAACTGTATTATATGTCTGCATTCATTCTTCTGGGAGCTAAAAGCAAAGGCTCCAAAGTTGATACTGGGAATAACAGATCATGACATTTCCATGACCAAACTTCACAGATGGACACATTCTGGAATAAGGCAATGAACTCATCCACACTTGCTCGTCCAAGTGGGAAAAGATGTAGCATCTTTTCAAATACAATCAAACTTAGTTATAACAAGCATGAGGAGACTGACAAAATTTCCTCGTTATGACCATTACTCACTATATCAGTGATGAGTTAAATCTCCTTTTTAATTCTCAATTCCTCAATAAAAAAATTAGTGATTAAAAATGTTAATTAATTAAATAACAATACTTTAAATAGTATTGTTATTTATGAATCCTAAATTTTGTTGCAAAGATTTCTCTTCTGATATTTATCAAATTTCCACTTAAAATATGCAGTGTTATTAAGTCTATTTCTATTCATATTTGCATATACAAGCATCATCAAGCAAGTGATTATTTACAACACAATTATCCCCCTTTAAATGTAGTCAGGGGTCAAATTATGAAAAAGTCCTGTTTCATCAGGGTTGCAGATGTCTGTCATTGAAGCCTTTTCTGATTTCTACCCTGATTTGCTATAACTGGATGTGCAGATCGATATTTCCACTAATTTTTGCATAAACGATGTTATGTTCGCTTTTAAATCAATCCAGCAAGTCCAAATTGTTCAGCAAATTTTTCCAGTTGAGCATTCTAGATCAGACAGTCTTTGAGTGCCTCAATAAATGAAGCAAATGGAAATAAGGTGATTATTTCTTTTACATGTTGTGAAAAGTCATTAAATCAAAGCATTATGTATAATCACCATATGTATAGTCAAACTATACTTTTTTTTTTACTAAATGAAAGTATACTTGACAAGAAATTATATTGTTTTAATCCCTTACCCAAGCATGAACAAAGTTTACACATGAAGTATTATCAAGACCACACTATTTGTATACAGAGGACTTCATACCATATTGCCATGCATTACAGGAAAGATTACCAATGTTCTGCTAAGCCAGGGTAACACATACAAGTCATGATTGTTCTTGATTATATATTTTTATTCAACTGAAAATATAAATTTTCACTTCACTGCACCACTTCATATATATCTCAGTTTCAACTGATTCATTTAACCATGAATTATATCTGAAATTTGTTTTCTTAATGTCATCATGACTGTCTTGCATCTTTGTAGTGCACTTAGACATCATGGCGGGCTTAAAACACAAGTCACACCACTGATCTACTGCTGCAGTAACAAAAAAACCTCATTGGTTCACTGTGCCAGTAAAGCAAGACAATCTTTGCAGCAGCTGTGCACAGCTTAGAGGGAAACTGGTCACTACACCCACTGGTTGACCTTTATTGAAGTCCTCTTCCCATAATACATGACAACATACATTTGAAAGGAGATAGGTATAATGCATTATGCATTGGGGATGGTGAGAATTTGATCAGAAGTCAATAATGTATACAGTATACAAAAGTCAGACCCAAAGACATGCACATGTGCTTGATAAATGATTAAAATAAGAATAAACTTTTTGTCAAGTATAATTTGTCTGAATACTTGTTAACAGTAATTGAATCTGTAATGAAATGGTTAGGTCATGCAAAATAGCTAGTATAAATACTAGTTTCTTTCACAACCCTTGTTTTCAAAGGCATGAATTTCACTTTGCATTTCTATATTAAATGAAGAAATAGCAAGTTACCAAAATATCAATGCAATTTCAATCCAAATGATAGCATATGGATAAATTGCTTAAAAATTTCTAACTCTTCAAACTACTTAATAAATTTGAAAAATTACACAACCATTTTGCTACATAATAAACTAATGTTCTTAACCTTTATCCTACAAAAATTACATCCATACATACATAAAATGGTGAGTATGTGACTAGATGAGCTGCATGACAATGAACTATGGGAAGCTTCCTATCTAATGTAAGATTAGCTATATATATATATATATATATATATATATATATATATATATATATATATATTATCATAATTTATTTTTACTCGGTGGGAAATTTTATTAAAGTTTTAATGACTGATACCAAGAGAGAAAGAGATGACATGGTATATTTGAAAAGATACTACTAGTTTCGTTGAATTGATCAACATCTTCAGGTATCACAATCAAAGAAATATATAAAAAATTACAGAGACTTAAAATTGCATTAACAGAACAAATACAAAAGACAGTAGCGTGTTTGAAAACAAAATGCGAGCTTGAGTTCCAAATAAACGTAGACTACGTGCTGTCACGAGTGCACCAATACTGAACAGAGGCAATGTGTGCATCAGGAGAGATTGAAACTTAGGTTGTTGTTGATATAGGAAGAATTTAGAGAAATTTCTCTAGATTCGACAATCTTTCTCTCGAGCTCATCATACAACACATGGATGTTAGAAGTTTGAGTCCAGTTCACAATGTGTTGGCGGCCTTCATCTGAGTTAACTGAAAAGAGCACGTGGCTAGAGAGAGTGCTGGCTCTAGTCCTGTTGTAGGAGATATCTCTACGGTGTTCTTCCAAACATAGAAGGATGGATTTAGCAGTCTGGCCATAGCATGGCTTTCCACAATCAAATAAAATCTTGTATACTCCTAGAAACTGAGTTGGAAAATGTTTCTCTTTAGGTTTATTAAGTGTTGAACGAAGTTTTGGGAGCGTAGTAAAACAAGTTCTGAAGTTAAACTTCTTGAGAATTTTTGCCAGTTTTGGTGAAAGAGAGCTGATGTAAGGCAAAGAGATGAAGGCTCTGGGGGAAGAGGGATCTTCAGAAGTAGTTGAGTGACTGGGGGAAAGAAATTTGTCAATTTTATTAGGAGAGAAACCATTATTAATAAAAGTTTTTTTTAAGAAAAAGGAGTTCATTTTCAATTTCTGCTTCTTCTGTAAGTAAAGATTTTGGCTCAGTGAGCTAATGTGGAAATAATACCAAATTTTTGTGGGGGGTAGTGATGGGAGGAATCATGAAGGTATCTATCAGTATGAGTAGGTTTTCTAAAAATTGAGACTCTCAGCACATCTGGTAAATTTCAGGTCTAGAAAGGAGAGGCAGTCATCGGATTCCAGTTCAAAGGTAAAAGAGATTTTTTCATGACACTTGTTTAGGTGGTCTAAAAATAAATTGAGGTTGTTGACACCATCTTCCCAGATTGGGAAAATGTCATCAATATAACGATACCAAAATTTTGGTTTAAGGGGGAAGGAGTTAATAGCTTTTTCTTCAAAATCGTTGAGAAATATATCTAATTGGACAGAGTGGGCTGCCCATGGCCAGACCTGAGTTTTGTAAGTAGATCTTATTGTCATATTCGAAGTATCCTGACTTTATGCAATGGGAGAGTAAAGTAAAGAGTTTTTTGGATAATTTGTTCTTGAGAAGATCGAGGACTACTTGAGTAGGCACATTTGTAAAGAGAGAAGCAATATCGAAACTGGCCATTAAATTTTTTTTCAAGTTTGGTGTCCTTGATTTTTGAAACAAAATCTGCAGTTTTTAATATGAGAAAAGGAAATTCCAGAAAGATTTTTTAAAAAACTCATGAAAGATTTGGAAAGGTTGTAGGTAGGAGAGTGTATGCCCTCAACTATTAGTCTGAGTGGGCAGTTTTTGTGAATTTTGGGGAGACCATACAGTGGAGGGATCAAGTGACCTAAGAGAAAGACGAATGTTTCTTTGTAACTCAAAGGTGGTTTATAATAAATTATTAGTTCTATTGTGTAATTCAATCGTATGGTCACTATTAATCTCTGAGTAAGTATCACTGTTTGAAAGTTCCAAAATTTTATTATGGTAATCAGACTTGTCTAAGATGACAGTTGCATTCCCTTTGTCAGCCGGTAGAATAACTATGTTATTATTTTTTTTAAGGACTTAATATCTGCTCTTTCAGAGTAAGAAATGTTGTCTGGTGAAGGTCTAGCTTTATTTATGGTGAAAATGGCTTCCATACGGAGATTGGCTTCTTTGTTTGGTAATAAAGATGCTGCCTTTTCTATCTTCGTTAAGAGATGTTCTTTAGGAATGGAGGTAGGAGAAGTGACAAACTTGAGACCTTTAGCAAGTATGCTTTCTTCTGCCCAAGATAGTTGATGAGAAGACTTATTGATAACTTATGGATTTTAGAAGCTTTAAGAGTGATTTCTTTTAAATAGTTCCAAGATGAACTGTCTAGAGAAAGAGATAAATAAACGGATTTCATGATAGGTCTTCTTAGAGAAATAAGCGGAAAGACAACGTTTGGTATCACAAATGCGTTCCGATAAAACATCCAGTTTTGCTCTCGTTTTGTTCTCAAGAACAAATATCCAAAAAACTCTTTACTTTACTCTCCCATTGCATAAAGTCAGGATACTTCAAATATGACAATAAGATCTACTTACAAAACTCAGGTCTGGCCATGGGCAACCCACTTTCTCCAATTCTCGCAGATATATTTCTTCAATGATTTTGAAGAAAAAGTTATTAACTCCTTCCCTTTAAACCAAAATTTTGGCATCATTATATTGATGGCATTTTCTCAATCTGGGAAGATGGTGTCAACAACCTCAATTTATTTTTAGACCACCTAAACAAGTGTCATGAAAAAATCTCTTTTACCTTCGAACTGGAATCCGATGACTGCCTCCCCTTTCTAGACCTGAAATTTACCAGATGTACTGAGAGCATTAAAATCTCAATTTTTAGAAAACCTACTCATACTGATAGATACCTTCATGATTCCTCCCATCACTACCCCCCACAAAAATTTGGTATTATTTCCATATTAGCTCACTGAGCCAAATCTTTACTTACATAAGAAGCAGAAATTGAAAATTAACTTCTTTTTCTTAAAAAAAAACTTTTATTAATAATGGTTTCTCTCCTAATAAAATTGACAAATTTCTTTCCCCCAGTCACTCAACTACTTCTGAAGATCCCTCTTCCCCCAGAGCCTTCATCTCTTTGCCTTACATCAGCTCTCTTTCACCAAAACTGGCAAAAATTCTCAAGTTTAACTTCAGAACTTGCTTTACTATGCTCCCAAAAATTCGTTCAACACTTAATGAACCTAAAGAGAAACATCCTCCAACTCAGTTTCCAGGAGTATACAAGATTTTATGTGATTGTGGAAAGTCGTACTATGGCCAGACTGCTAAATCCATCCTTCTATGTTTGGAAGAACACTGTAGAGAGATCTCTTACAACAGGACTAGAGCAAGCGTTCTCTTTTCAGTTAACTCAGACGAAGGCCACCGACACATTATGAACTGGACTCAAACATCTAACATCCATGTGTGCTATGATGAGCTTGAGAGAAAGATTGTCGAATCTAGAGAAATTTCTCTAGATTCTTTCCATATCAACAACAGCCTAAGTTTCAATCTATCCATGCACATGTTGCCTCTGTTCAGTATTGGCGCACTCGTGACAGCACGTAGTCTACGTTTATTTGGAACTCAAGCTCGCATTTTGTTTTCAAACACGCTACTGTCTTTTGTACTTGTTCTGTTAATGCATTTTTAAGTCTCTGTAATTTTTTATATATTTCTTTGATTGTGATACCTGAAGATGTTGATTAATTCAACGAAACTAGTAGTATCTTTTCAAATATACCATGTCATCTCTTTATCTCTCGGTATCAGTCATTAAAACTTTTTAATAATAATACACACACACACAATCAACCTATTTTGTATATCAGCATAATATTCAGAAAATCTGATTCGTTTAAATGAATATTTACAATAACATTAATAATGCATGACACTAATATGGGTATGATTTTAGAGTGAAGCATTATCACATGATGATGGAAACAACTTACATACTTTCTACTAGTACTTTTAATTGCAAGTGCACTGTGATTAAAAGTTGGTTTAAACAAACTGATTTATGTAGAGAAATTTCAGAAAATATACCAAGTACAGCTTCACCAAAATCCATCCAGCCAAACAGGCTGTTATATGCATGCAGAAGAATAGATAAAAAGCATGAGTGGCGTGCAGCACCTTGTTACTGAATGCATCTAAAAAAGATATTACATGCAAATATGATTTAACTTAAGGACAAAAGCACAAAATCAATTTGATAATTTCCATCATATACTAGTGTTGCACAAAACACTTTTACTGGAATAGGTCTGTATTTAATAACTGTGGTTTAAATCCTAAATTATGCTTCACAAATATGTTTGCATTAAGTTTCGCTGTAATTTTAATGCTTATGTCCATGAAAAACCTGTCTGCAAAAAATCTGTAACTATGTATCTTCTGAACAGATAAATAAAATACAGTATTTTCCAGATTACATGTGAACAACACGTAATCTGAGAAACTCAGCAGCCAAGGAAGCAGTAGTATTTTTAGTAAAAAATCCTCCAATATACGTACCCTGATAATATCTGGAAAGTAGTTTACATAATTTTTCCACTGCCAATATATTATGAATGTAATTATGAAAGTAAAAGGCTTTATGAGAATGTCCCCAATATAAATATTCTGGAAATGTTTCTAATAAAACATACAATCTCACAAGTGCTATCAAATCTAACCACTCAATTATTTAACTAGTTTATCTAATGTGTGAAGATCCATGGTGATGAAGTCTTATATGGTGAACAGCCATAGCACAGCTAAATCTTCTCAGTATTCTAAGAGCTACCAATCTTAGTTCACATGCAATATATACCACATCTGGTCATTTTGAAAAACACTAAAAACGTTTGACATTTTGGAAATAATCAAAATTAACAGCGAATTCTTTCTCAACCATGCAAATGAAATCTCTGGAATGGATCAGCGCATCTAAGATTCAGGCATACTAGTTTCATTGAATTCTGAAAATGGTGGTTGTTGATATTCTAAGGACAATTGCATGCATTCACAAAAATTTTTGACAAATCCATTTAGTTGTTTGGTACACATCCGCGATCTGATTATTTTCGTTTCTTCAGAAATGAGAGCTTACTTTGGAGAAGAACATGCAGTTTCACATGTTTTTATAAGCAATGCATACAATGTTATTAAATTTTTTAAAATTTAAATACTCATAAGAAGAAAATTCTTTGCATACTTATTCAGAAGGCTGCAAATTACTGTAAAATTTACTTTTACAGCAATTACTAATGTATGAGTGCCTAATCTTTTATTTACTAAGGCAAAAACACCTCCTCACTTAATGGTATAACATGAAAAAATTCGTTCAGAAAATGTATCAAAAATGTGACAGAATTTCAAATGTTTTTTATGTTTTCTTAAAGCTAATAATGATCTTATTTCAAAATCTCATTCACTTTTAGTTTGGGAGGAGTCTGAACAAAGTGGGGATAGTAGTACCTGCTGTCATCTCACTTAGCTAATGTGATAGTCAGCAGATTATGTTAAAGTTATTAGTAGTAAGATAAACCATTATAAGGTTTAATGGAATAAATACAGAACATAATAATTAAACACATATTTAATAAATCCTATACTTTCAGTCAGGCATTGTCAGAGAAATAAGGAAATAAAATTGCAAAAACGATACACGGAAAAAATCAGACTAGGCCTGAAGTCCTATGAGTTGCTGGATAGCCTTAACTGTTGAGCAGGAGCCCTAAGAATGTTTCCCAAATATTGAGAAGTTTAATACAACCATATTTATTAAGATTAGGTTGGTATCTTAAATTTGCTGTTGATTCTAAAAAAGAATTTCAAATTTATATTTGTCATGAGGAAGCATAGTTTGTTGATTTCCATCTGTGCAAGGTTTATCCAAATGCATTGTCAGCAATACTTGACTGGCCATACTTATGACAAATGAATTTCTTATGTACTTCTAGGCAGATGTTTGCAGATCTCTTTGACCATAATATAAGTTGTAGGAACAAGCAACTTTGTAAACACCTAGAACAGAAAGAGGAGGAAAGAATCCTTAGGAGATCAGATGAGGAGAGCCAGCTACATATGACATTTGTATGCAGGTCTGGCTAATTTTTCTGAGTTGTCCCAGATATAAGGAATAATGATGGCATTACCATAGTCTTTATGTTGAGAGGGATGTAAGGAAGGAACAATTAATTTGTTGATTTTATTGGTACTAACCATTGGTGAATAATGGAAAGTTCAGCCTGAGTAGAACAGAGATGGAGCCTCTATTAACTAGGATTTTGATAGCTCTATATTGTTCAGAGGAGAATGGGAAAGTTTATGCATGTATCTACCTATGTTGGTGGGTTTTTTGTCAAGCAAGAAAGAGAGGGTGCCATTCAAATGTCTCGGTGACAGACAAAATATAGGATTGATTAAAGGTGTTTAATTATTTTTGTGCTGCATTTATTCCATTACACTCCATGAGTTCAAACCAGCATGTAAATCTAAACAATTGAGTAACATAATCCATGACCAAGACAGGTAATGAAGGACAGCAACATTTCTGTGTAATAATAGGTACCATTGGTTTTCTAAACTCAGGAAATATCAGTTTTAGGAATACTACAAGTTTGACATCATCCCATCACAGAGTATTATATTAAAAAATTATCTGAACCTCCATCTGTGTATTATTTCATACTTTATTCTAATTGTTATAGTTCAGCCGTAACATCACTGTTACAGCTGAACTATGACACTGAAAAAGCAAAAGATGCACACAATAATCTTACATACCTGCTTGAAGGAATTTAACTGGTGATACAAAGTATTTGGGCATGATATTACTTTTAATCAGCATGCAGACATGATTTTAATCATGCCCACATATTCCCCTTATGATGGATAATTGCCCACCTGGTTAGGTTGAGCAGATAGCATCCCTGCTCAGTCTTGGTAGCTGAACTTCATCTAGTTTGATCCTGTTTATCAGAAGTTGAAAATGGATGTTTGTTCTCTTAGAGCAGGCCACTTGGATTATTTACCCCTTAGTCTTCCTGCACTACTAATGAACTAGGTTTATAGAGAGTACACACAAATTCACTGAGTGAAAAATAAATATGCAGCTTAAAAGCAATAAATAAATCAAGGTTTTATTTTTTTTTCTTCCCTTTCATTTGACTTTTATTATGCATCACCATGCATTACTTTTTGTTAAATGTTATCATCCTATATGAAATTGCATATTTTCAAGACATTCAAGGATAGTTTTCTCTTGCAGTGGTCTCAGTTTGTTCCACTTCAAACTTTCGAATATTTGAGTAAATTTTTACCTAATGAGGGGTCTGCTGTCCTCCAAAACAGTTTGTGACCTAATGTGTTATCCAAGGAATATAATTCACAGCTGATATGATAAATAATGCAATGTTCCTTCTTTCCCATCCATGTACTAGTGTTACAGCTTTGACCAACCTCTCATGGATGGGTAATTAAAAAGTGGTATTGTGGGCAAATAATACTTCAAACTATTTCATGCTTCAAGTAAGAGGGATGTGGTCACACGTCAAGCAATAAAAATAATCTACAACCTAATGTGCTCTTAACATGCTAACTATTTAAAATCAAAATGATACTTATTTTATAAAATCATTGCTGCAATGCACTGTTTACAAAAGACATTGATATTTCAGTGTTCAGAAACACAACTTATGCAACAGTTTTTTCCTGTCAGGGAGGAATTACCATATTTAACTAAATGTTAAACATTTCCTCTAAAGGCTACAGAATCCCTTACATAGCACCAAGAAAAAAAAATTTAATAAACTAAACATTTCACTGAGTTTTTTTAACCAACATCACAACTGTGACAAGTGCTAATACTCAACAGTATAGTTGTAGAAACAATTCAAATTATAATTGAAAAAGAACAAATGTCCTAAAAGCACTCTAGGTGCAAGATAACCACAACATAATGGAAAATTCAGGCTGTTTGGTCTCAGACTGGCAGTCTCCCAGATCTTTGCAAATTAATAGCAATGGTGATTCTAAATAGTCTCATAGACCTATAACAACTTCTGTGTAACACAGGTGTATTCTTCCACTCAGTCCTATGTGATGTAATATCCAGAACAAGGTTTGTCAGTCCTGACATACCAATTGTCATACCAATGATCGCAGATGTAATTTTTATGTTCAAGGCAGATGTCAACAGATCTACCAGTCCATCCAAATTGCAGGCAGAAGGAACCTTATGCACTTGAAGGTCTACATCAAAGAATCATCACAAGAAACAAGTCTTAACAGAAGTCATCTGTGAGGAGCAAGGCTGCTAATTGCTGTTTGTAAGTAGAACTTCCTATATTATTTAATTAATAGAGGATATATTAAATTTGTGGGGTTTCTGGATCCCATAAATAAATACCCCAAAATTTTAAGTTTATCATGTAATAATTTCTTTGAAAGAAGGGGTTTCAACAATTTGAAAACTTCTTCATTTGAGACAGTAGGATCTTGTCCTACAATTTAAGTAGTCATATCATACAGAAGACTCATTTTGTTGTTCTATGTCAATCATGATTAACATCATTGAAAAAAAAAAGTTTCTAATTCCTATGTGAGTTTTAAAAGCAGTTATTTCTTTCAGTTGAATGCTGCTTTTAAGTGGGTGGATACATTCTATACAGAGTGAATACTGCTACACAAATTATTACAAAAGTTACCATTTGGCAAGCTAAAAATTATGAAAAAGGTATAAGCTCCCATATTTATAGGGGTCACAAAAATTCACAACTCCAATACCATTGTGCCCCACAGATTAAATTGCCAAACAAAAACTACTAAAATTATTGGCACTCATCATAAGTAACTGACCTACATAGACTTATGTGCTTGTTTCAAATCTTCAAAAAAAAGCATCCTGGTTACTTTTGTCAACACTTCTGTTTACTGATGTACCATCAATACTCTTGAGTGAAAGTCATCACTCCACATACCAATAGCCATATTTGGATGAAGCCCCCCCCCACACACACAAGTTTTCCATTCTTTAGCCTTCCTATACAAGTTCCTGCCATCTCTTTAATCTTATCCTCCCATTTCTTTGATCTTCCTGAGCTCTCTTTCCATCTAGAGGATATCATTCTGATTTCAGCTTTGTCCATTTTTGAGTGCTACTTTTTGCAATATGACCTGCCCATTGCCATTTGGATCTAATGGCTGTTATAATGTCTCTCACCCTACTTTGAGCTCCAGCCCAAATATTTAACTTTCTATGTAGAATGGTAATGCTGAGTAATGATCTTTCCATTTTCTTTTGGGTAATCCTCAACTTTTTGGTTAACTTTTTAGTCAAAGTATGTTTCACTTTCATATCATGACTGGAAGTCCTACTTACAAACATAGCAAATTTAACTTTGCAAACCTTGCTTTCCCCCTACTGATGACTTTTATAAAAGTTCTGTTTTGCATCTATAGTAAAAATCACAAATTTCGACATGGATTATCTTATGCAAACTGATGTGAGTTATTTCCATAAGCAATAGGTTAAAATGCCAGGGAGAGATTAATAATAATGTTAAATGCCACCAAATTTCTTTTCATGAACACAGGCAAGTTATTAATGCCATTCCAACAAATAGATGCAATATTGGGATGTTTCCTTTGAGTGCTTCATGGTGTTTTCCAAAGGCTATCCAACCAAGTAGATTCTAAGTATAATTTTTTCTATACAGTCACCCTCTACTGATCTTTTTGTCCTAGGTAAACATAAGAGCTTATTATACCAATTTTCATGGTGTTCAATTTGTAGTCTTTTTTGTTTACAATATCATATATTTGCATTAATCAAATTTATAGGTGTGAATTATTTTAGATGTAAAGGAAAATCTTATATAACTGTAACAGATCCCACCACTGCCATTTGGAGAACAAACACAAGCTAACACAGCTACTCTCAAATCCTTACTCTGACCATATGCAAATGTTTGCCATTCAATCCCATTATATATACTATAGTAAGATACATTACATTTTTTTTTTATGTATTTAAGAACCATAAACTACACACATTAGGAAAGAAAACTTGAAATAACCTGCTTTTTTCTTTAATACTAGCCAATGTTTCAAACGGTTTGTTAATTTCTATTTATAGAAAGCATACAGACAGAGGAATTAGATAACTATAAATAATCACATCAAATTCTAACCCAATAACAGTTCAAAAATACAAAGTAATGCTTATTTTTTCAAACAGTTCAACTCTTGCCACACATATAAACTACGTTCCCCCCACACACACACACAAACACATGCACTTACAAAAACCGATGCACTAATATCATCTCACACCCAGAGTACATGTGAAAAGATAGTAAATTACCTTCATCACCATGTTCAAACCATATCTCATAACAGCAACCCTCACCTGCTCACCATCCATCTGATATCACATCCAGGAGTATATGAGCTGCATAATGACTAACCTAGTCTGCTATAAAACCAAGATCAGTCTCTGAGAACACAAGCATTCTAACTACTACCATCACTGGCTGACAATGCTAGACATCCCTTCCCACAGGATTAGATGGAAGGCAACTAATATACTATAACAGAAGTCATTACAAGTTGGAATATTTAGTTAAAGGCACAAAGGAAGTTACTCATAGTCTTTCACCCATTAGAATCAAATGTTTCCAATTCTAGTACATTATGACAAGCAGCTTGGTGCTCTAGTTTAAAATTCAGTAAAATATTAGGCAGTAAAAAAATTTGTTTTAGTGGCATTGTATGTCATTAAAACACAGATGATAACTTCTAATTATGGCTGCGAAGAATTATGCAATATTCTTTGCAGATTCACTGCTGAGCTTAAATTTACCTGATGGTTAAGAGCACACTTCATTATAGGTTAAATGAACACTGTTTCTTAAATCATATAGTAATTATTTAGGAAATCATAACTTGCATGAACCATGTTCAAGAACAGAGTAAAAACTTCCATTCTCTTACTGTTATGTATTATTTTATATTTAATGCTTTGAAAACTGCTGAAAGCAATGTGTAAAAAAAAAAATAAATAAAATAAAATAAAAACCAATTAAATGTTATAATTTAATCACATACAGGAGTATACATATTTGTATAATTTTAATTTGCTTTTTTATTTAAGGCCTTATGCTTGTCATTCATAAATTAAGTAATGCTCCATTTCATATTTTTAGATACAAATGCAAAAAAGGTAACGAGCTAGTATTGTAACAATATATAGATGTTATTTTCATTTCTTGTTATATTCTAATATCTTGAAGTTCAACTTATTCTTCCAAAGAATGCTTAAATAATTATATAATGAACATTGAAAAGATAATATTAAGGTTCATCATGGTTCAAAGGGTGAATATGATATCCCATTTCAAATTTCCTCACCTGACTATTTTTAAATAGCAATATATACAAGGGGGATTTTGGGGGATTAATTTTAGAAAAAATGGCACTGAATCATTATAACTAAAGCATAAAATAAATCTCTTTTCCAGGTTTATTGAATTTTGAAAAGTATCATTTAATGCTACTTATTTTTTTAAATTTAAACACAAAGAACAAATACCAATTACTGCCTACTTAGTTCAAGTGGTTAACATACCACTCTCAACCGACAGACTGCAAGGTCAAATCCTCTCACATGCATAGATGTTTGTGATTATTCTTAGGTGGAAGATGAAATTTCATTGCTCAATGCGAGAGAGGAAGTTCAGACAATGTATAAATAAATAAACACACACTAAAAAATAAGAGAAAAAAATCATTAGCCCACCCACAGCATTCATATACTATTAGGTTTACAATTTTTAATGGGTGAAAGTGTGACTAAAACTTTTGTATTCTATACATTTCATACCTTCATTTTATATTGTGGATTAAGACAATAAGAATACAATTTAGTCAGCTAAATCCCAAATTGCTAGCCCATCCTTGTTCATTCAGTATCCAGGTAGATACCTAACAGGGTGCACAACGAGAAGGTGAGGACTGGACATTAGAAACCATGGTCGGTTCTCGCATTCCTTTAAAGGCTATGTGGAGGTCTCCTCTCAGTTATACACCTTGGACTTTTAAGAAAGAGGGACGAATTCCAGATGATTGGAGTAGAGCTCATAGTACCCATATACAAAAGGGAAAAAAAACTAAATGTGAGAATTACAGAGGTAATTCCGTACTGAGTTTTGCTGGTAAGATTTATGCAAGTATACTTGAGAAACAGTTCAGAAGGATTGTGGAAGGGGATTATGGTGAAGAACAAGCTGGATTCAGGTCAAATAGCAGATGTCAGAATCAGCTTTTCACTTTATGACAAACAGTTGAGAAATCATGGAAATATAACAAAGATCTGTATTTATGTTTTGCAGAACTGGAAACAGGATATGACAAAGTGCCAAGGGAAAAGCTATTCAAAAAATTACAGTTGTATAGTGTCAATGGGGCATTATATCAAGCAGTACTTGGTCTTTGAGTTGTAAGTCAGCAGTTAAAACTGAGAACAAGTAAAGCATTTCAGCTACTTAGGCACAATTTTTAGTGAAGATGGTAAATTAAATATGGAAATAGACAACAGAATCAACAAACTGGTATGGTAAGAAGTCAAATTAGTCAGAACACTAAATTAGCTGTATATAACACAGTGTTCAAGCCAATTTTAACTTATGGGCCTGAGAACTGGGTTAGAAATAAAACACTTCACCAGACTAGTGACTGCAGATATGAGTCCTGAGAAAGATTAGGGCATGAACAGATGGCATCAATGGCAATATCATTAAAAACAAGGATATTAGGAAAGAACTTGGCAATGTCAGCATCCAGAGATGTGTTAGTAGAGCTTAATCTCAGGTGGTATGGTCACTTAAACAGAATGGGAGAGGAAAGATTAGCAAAACAAGTGTTCTCTGCTCAGTTCATCAATTTGATACAGTAAAAAGTACCTTAGAAGTTATTGATCCGCATATCCCTCACAGGGGCAGCATTTTTTAAGTTCTTTATGAACTTATGTTATTTAGAGACTATTCTATGAAATCAATATTCTTTATGCAACTTCTATCTGAAAAAGGAAAAAGACCCAGAGGAAGATCAAGATATAGGTGGACTGATACAGTAAAAAGTGCCTTAGAAGATAGAAATATCAGATCTGATAATGTTGAAGTCTTGACAGATAACAGATTGATTTGGAGAAAAATTGTAGATAGGAAGTTAGTGATGATGTAAGTTTTTCATGTAATACTATCATATCCTATACACCTCTTCAGGGTACATGTCAGGAATTTGATGATGATGGCATTTCATAACCAGAATACCAGATATGAAAATTTTCCAATCTGTATTTTGCAGATCTTGAATTGATCATTTTTATGATCAAAATATTTATTCTGGAATTTTCCAGTTATTATTACTGTAAAGCTCCTCTATCAAACTGTTTTAATGAAACTGGTGTGAGATACTTCATCTATCAGTACTCTTTCAGAATACTCTTTTTAATGCTGTACTGCAAATGGAAACATACCATTATGTACTATTGAAAAACAGGTTTATTTCTACACAGAGTACCATAAAACATGGGCTCCTAAGCAGAATTAATAAGTTGTGAAAGAATGTTATAAAAACTAAGGTTATAGAAGTGTTGCTTGCTAATTCAGGGGTTGCCAGAAGCAAAGTTTATGAGAGGAAATGGCTAGCCTCATTACTCATTTGGGAAGTTATTGATCTGCATATCCCTCACAGGGGCAGCATTTTTTAAGTTCTTTATGAACTTATGTTATTTAGAGACTATTCTATGAAATCAATATTCTTTATGCAACTTATATCTGAAACATTGTGAACCTGTAGTACATTAGTATCGTGGAGCGATAAGGACTCCCCCCCCCCTTTTTTTTTACACATTCCAAAAACAAAACACAGGATTTTGTCAAGCCATTTCAGATCCAAATAAACAGGTTAGGTCACACCACTTGACAATGAAAGCTATCGTCCACCTGAAAATAAACATTCCTGCTCATTGCAGGATTCAAAACTGCAGTCAACCAAGTAAATGGGTTTATATCATTCTATACATAATGAATTACTGTTATATTACTATTCCTGTTCTACCAGTGTTGCTGTTTAGTGTGATTTTAAAGCATTGCTTATAATTCATTATGCCAGGATAGTGAACAGAAGTATCATAGTAGGGGAAACAATATCTTTATAAGATCTTTTCTATTCTGTTAACTATGTTTACAAATTTCATGTGCAAACTCAGTTAACAAAAATCAACTGATTAAATACAGGAAATAACAGAAGCATAATTTAAGGAAAAATTATAATTTTTAATTTGAATAAAAATAATTAATGAAAAATTATTTCAATTATATTCTTACCAAAGCATACATGTAATAATAAAAATGTTTGGTAGGAAGTAATTTTTAAACTGGAATAAAACATTAATTTTAAAAGCAAAATACTTGTCGTACAATAAGCAGTTTTCTTAACTGTCAATTAATTATGCAACTCACATAATTCATATCTCATAATTCAAAATCCAGCAGCAAACAATGATTAATAAGGAAATGAAGTAGATAACTGTAGGGGGAAAAAATGCATGATAGCATCCTTTTACAGTGACTGAACACGTCTCACTGCTTCCATAGCTAAGTGGGAGGAAACTTAGAAGCAACAGGGGCTTGTAACCCAATGTTCAATTCTTGCAAAAGACTACCACTATGGTGCATGCATTATTAGGCATCCATTTGATTTTGTAGACTGATAATTAGGTTTACTAAAGAAAACACACAAAGAATATGTGACAGATGTAGCAATTATATCAGCAGTGCTTTCACTTCAGAGATACAATATAAAAATTGCAATAACACAAACAATATGTCTCAGATGTTATTCTGTAAGTCCAAAGAGGTGCACCCTCTATGGATGCTGGTAGCTAACCTTGAGGTGTAAGAATTAACATCTTCCAAATTTTGGTAAAATTAACACATTATTTATTCAGATTATGTTACTCCATTAAATCTACTGCCGATAAAAAGAAAAGGAAATTCTTAAGTTTGTATTTGCTATGATGAAGCACAGTAGTATTTTTTTCCCTTCTATTCAATTCTGTTGCAAGGAATACAACATGGTCAGAAATACCCAACTGACCAGTTGTTATGGATGTATTTTTTTATAGTCACTGGCTCTCTTCTGTATCTAATCTCTATATGGAGCTGATACACTAATGTGTTCTGCATTTGGACAAATGGCTCAAAAACATATCCCTCCTTTTGCCTCATCAGCCAGCAACCCAGAATCATTATACTACATCCCAGTTCACTACAGAAGAAAATAACAGAAAGCCTACCCACATGGATAGGTTTTCTGTGCCTTGTTTTTTAAACTTTTCTATCAACCCCCCCCCCCCCCCCAACAGAGTAACATTAAAACTTTGTTAAGAGAGCCACCAACCTTTGTTCCAGCCAGGCTTTCCACACATCTGAACTCTCCTTTCTTTGCCATACTAGAAGATCTGCCAACATTCACCTTAAATACAAGAAATACATCCACACTGCCATAATTATGGCCATTCAGGTCGAACTGATCAAGCCATAGATATCTTACAAAGGAATCAAATGGGAAAAAGTTTTTTTTTTTTTTTTTGGAATCAGCAATATAAAAAACCAACCTAATCTAAAATGTGATTGTGTTAAACCTACTAAAAGTTGGGATACATTAGTTCTTAGACCTGGTTACTAACACCCACAGAGGACATGTCTTGTAGAAAGAATTCAGATGTGCTAATGAGTTGAAACAGCACATACACTTTAATACATTAGTGCTGAATATGTGAGAGAGCCATCTCATTGCTTTGTATCTAAAGGTACCCAAAAGACTAGACCCTCATTTTCCTCTTTAACAGTAAAATTCATTTTATGATGAATATTAAGGAACCGTTACAAAAAAAAAAAAAACATCTCTGGACAAGATCTACATATCTCAGCTATACTTTGGACAGGGGAAGGCAGGGAGACTTATTTTTTATTAAAAATGTTCAGCAAAAATTGAAAGTATAATCAGGAAGTTCAGTTCTGCAACAATGAGAACTCTCAATCAACTTTGGCGAACAAGTTGAACCACAACTTGTGAACCCAAAATTTTAATTATGGGCTTTAATTTCACAACTATAGAAAACATTCTGTGCACCTCATGGCATCAAAAGACTATTACATGATGCAGACTTCATTAGGCTGTCATCCCCTATTAAAGAAAAAGCAAAATGTGTAAGAGAAACAAATGTTGAGAAATTAAAGAAAAATATAGAAGACAGGGAATGCCATGGTAATCCAAATACAGATCACTACAATTAAAAATTATCAGATACATCAACATATATATTCCAATAGTGAAGGATCCCAACAATATCCACAATAAATAAAACTACTAACTATTATATAATATAAGCTTGCCAAGAGAAGCATTGTCCAAATCGATTCTTTTACATACATACACAATCCAAGTTCTGCAAACTTGGGGTCCCACTAAGCACCCATAAATTGCACCACATTTAACTTACTAAACATTTGGCTGCCGAACTCTAAAAGCAAGACGCCTTAAATAAAAATAACTCATCACAGCTTAAAAGCAACCTCAGAACTTTCAGTTGGAGAGGATCACTTTGTGAGCATCAATGATTTTTTTTTTTAGACAAATGTTCCAGTAGATAATACACTAGAGATCCTTAACAAGATATACCCCCTTCCCAACATTTGTAAGCCAAGCATTGCAAGGAGCTCCCATTTTCACTTCCATTGCAAACTAATACACTGAATCTTTTTGAAACTTTGGTATCAACTCTCCCTGTTTCAAAACATACAGAAAATTTCTTTGCAATTTGGTCACACAACCTGTGGGATATGCAGCTGAATTGCATAGATAGTTGACACTGTTGAACTTTTTACAATTCAAGACTATCTACTTACCAAATTAAATTTAATGTTAAAGGGGAATAACAAAGGTTTCAACAAAGGAATAACAAATGAACTTGGACACCTTTGTTACAATCAGGTGGATCCCACTAGTATTCATTCTACAATAACCCCCCCCCCACCCCACCCCCACACAGGCAGTACCTATGTACCAATTCACATCAATATCCTGCCAAGAAACTGAACTATTCTAAACTTTAGCCTCCATGGTAAAGAAAATTTCATCCTCCAGACTTCCACTGTATCATTCAAACAAAATGGTTGCGCAAAAAATGCTGGCTAAACTCCTTAAAAAAGTACAACCCTACCATCCCCAGACTAAACAGTATATTACATCTCTACTTTACAAAGCCACATCCTCCAGTTGGCAAAAAAAAAATTAATTAGCAATTTATTTTCATTCCATGTAATTTTTTCAGAAACAAACAAATCAGTTCTGATAATTTTCAAATAAAGACTTGAATTTTTCCATCTAGTGAAACACATTCTATTCAACTGATTTGAAAGAAGTTTAATATTTCTAACGAGAAATTTTGCATTGAAGAAAATGCTTGTGTTTTAAAATGACGCTATGAACTTAAGTGATTTTGCACTATTTCTTATCTGTGATGGTGACAAAGTTATTTGCTTACTTCTAGAAATATTTTCCATGTGACACACACACATTATATATGTATGTATATATATATGAAGTAAGCATTGTTATAAGGATATATTTGTAGCTTGTAACAGGAAGTGTGTGTTTTGAAATCAATATTGCACGACAGTCAATAGCTTTCTCTCTCTCTCTCTCTGCAAACTGTATATAAACATTCTATTTTGTCCATCAGTCACCAAATATTTTCACAAATTCAAAATATTTGCATGAGCTTTATTATAGCATGTACTATAATAGTACATGCTCTACTAATACAGTACTATAGTATTATTATGGTGTGAGCTATTGTGTGCTATGCCACATAAATATCAAATTATTAATCATGTGAATTATTTCAACATGAAAATTTTGTGTGAAAGAACAGGTTCAGATATCAAATATAATATACAATTTAGAAAATGCTATATAACTGGATTTCTAGAATTTTTTCGATATGAAAGATGCATAAGGAATTAAATGACATCTTTTATATTAGAAGTACTAAATTTAAACATATATACAAATATTTAAACAAATATATTCATACTTTTGATGACTGGCACTGCCTTAAAACCAGTCATAACTTTAAAAACCTCAAATGAAGTTTTGATATTCAAAATTAGTGTATTTCTTCTATCTGGAGAGCATGATACTTTACATTTTGGGCTTTCCTCTAAAAAAAGATTAACTAAGAATAATAAATTATCAAGTACTGACAATTCACTTCTAGCTACGTTAACTTGAACTCTGAATTCGTCTCTGCCTTCTGACTACTAATTTCAAGTTGTAGAATATATACATATAATGGTCAGTTAAAATGATAAAGAATCAGTAATAATATATATCACATAACATAAATATGCATTAAGAAACAAAATTATCTAATGGCTCGTTAGAAGTTTTTTAGATATTATGGCAAGTTCAAAACTATGAATGCTTATTCTTAACTTTTATGGTGTGTTCTGAAGACTAAAGGAAGGGTAAAGATCACATAACACAAGAAAGTATTATGCTTTTATAGAATGTTTTACTTCTATTAAGATAAGGAATTTCACAAGATTACTCACATCTTTTCTTAATCTGTTAATATTTGATCCTCCTTTGCCAATAATGGCTCCAGCATTCTAAAATAAAAGGAAAATTTAACTTGTTGCAATTTGGATAAAAATTAATGTAGAGAAAAATGAATGCAGAATCAAGTTCTTCTGCATACCTTACTCTGCAGAAGAAATCGGACATCTACAGCACGCCCTCCACTTCTTGGGCGCTTTTGTGCTGCTCCTTCATCGTTCATTTCTTCTTCTGATGCTACACGTTTCATTGAGCCTATTTTTTTAATAATAAAAGAAATATTAAGGATAAAATTCTATTGTCATCTAATGATATATGGTGATGTAAGTTAACACACAACTATATATATTGAGCCTATTTTTTAAAAAAGTTAAATTAAACTAAATGAAAACAGATCCTTGGAAATAAACTTTTTTTTATTTTTAAGTATGTCAACCTACATATCAATATTAAAGCAGAATATCACATACCTTATATATATAAAAATGTGTGAACACTTGTTTAAAAAACTTGAAATACAAAAATATTAGAAAGACTCCAGACATTATCATTCAAAAAACAGGGCTAATCTAATGTGGTATTAGTAATTTAAAAAGGGAAAGGATCGCAAACAGGTTTTTATGCCAGGATAGCAGGAAAAGATGCTGGATGGAATCACCAAGGCTAATTGGACTGATGCAGTCCACCTACCCTTCATCATCTCAGAAGACCATAATGTTAAATGTGATTATACCAAAGACCTAAAAAAGTAATAGATAATAGAACTCATTATTACTTTAGATTTACCTTTAAAGATCAAAACAGATAGGGGTAGGGGAACATTCAGGTGACAGACACGAAAGGTAACTGAAGGAAGAAAGTCAACATTTTAGAACCCATGAATTTCATCTAGTTTTTATCAGCAGACTAGAGGTACATATTAATCAATTATAAGAAGAAAAACAGCACTACTATATTGGAAAACAAGCAAATTTGTTTCCAAATGTGCTGACCCATTGCTCCCTCTTTTGGATAGCATTCTTCAGAAGTGTAAATCACTTGTTTATAAATTAATATTCATGTAACTACCTTTAAGTTCTATTAATAGTTAATTAATCAAGGATATATAATGATAGTGAAAAGACTCTGTCTTAAAATATTAAGTCTATTTTATTTATTGCTATGTTAATATTATAAGAATTTGTATTCAACATTTTAACTGCGTATTAATTGAAATGTAAATATTCCTTATTTGTTCCTGTATGTAGAGGTATAACGTTGTGCAATGCCTCAGTTTTATTATATTTTATTTTGATTGTCATGGAGACGTAAGATAGCTAGCGCGAATTTAGAACAGAGCGTGGCAGATTGGTATTGAAGGGCTGGAAAGGATTTTAGTAGAAGTAGAGCATGAGAATAATTTCAGCGGGAAGAAGGGATATATAAGCGAAGAACAGAGAAAACGATTCATTTGGGGGAATCAAAGTGAGATAATAGCGAGTAAAGAGATAACAGCGAGTCAGTCAAGTAGCTTGCTAAGGTCTACTAGTCGAGGAGCGAGTTAGCTAGTAAGTTGCAGAACAACAAATAAAGCAACGGAAGATAGCAAGGTAGCAACTGGATGACTAGCGATAATTTTTGTTGGGATTTTGATTCAGGACTGACCTTTCAGGGACACACAGAAACTTGAAGAATAGCACGGAGTAACTAAGAGAATAAGTAGAGGCAGCAAGGTTAAATTTAAATGCTGGAAGAATAGGCAACTGTGCATAAAAACAAGTTAAGGAATTACTGTGTGTTACTTTAGTTCATGAGTTATTAGTAGAATACTGAATTGGTCAAATGATGTCAAAGATAGTACAAGCGTTTTGCTCCAAGCAAGAACCTTTAACTATGTGAATTGCAGCCATTAATTTATTCAGTTATTACTAAGAGGATTTGTTTTTAATGAGTGCTGTTAATTGTTTTAAGTGAATACAGTTATAAAAGGTGTTCGTATATAAGTAGATGAACAAGGAAATTTACTGGTAAGAATTAATCAACTTTGTTACTCCTATGCAGACATGTGTTTATTTCTAAAATATCCCTACATTAACAGTAACTTTTGCAGAGAATAGCTGGAGTATGGATTTAAGAGTGTATACTTGTGAAGAAGCGTTGCCGCCCTTATATTGTATTTGAAACTTAAGTAAATAAGAGATATTAATGTAATTGGTTACTAAGGAACTTTATGACATTGAACTTTATCAAATAGTCAATTGAATTTTATGAAAGCTGTATTTCAGACAACAGATTAACTATTGCCAGAAATTATATGACTATATTACCAGATGAGCCAAAATGTTTGTAATACCTTATTCAGTGATTTAAACTAAAGTGTATAATTTGTAAGCCTATATTAAATGTTTGTTTTGTTGATCTAAAATTGTACTTTGCCTGAATCTCTTTTACTGCACCGTTCATAAAATAATCGAACCAAAGCGGGTGAATTAAATAAGTTAAATAAACTCGGCCGGTATACTTAATAACAACACATAAGAGGAAAATAGTTGAGAGTAGGTTTTATTTAAATTCTTGGACCTAATTTAGATATAGTGGCGCAGTCAATAAATACAAATTTTCTCTATATTTGGATTAGAAATCAACTAGCAACTTACATTTTTTTTTGTTTAAGAACATCGTAGTGACAAATTGACAGATCCAAGGCATAGGTTAAGACGAAAGTGGATCAACAAACTCCAAATGGCAGTCTTGGAAACCAGCTTAGTATCATCATGTTTGTCAAAAAAATCTGGCTGCTAACTTAGTAAGATACCAGACCATAAACAGCATTTTAGATATAAGAAATAATTCACCGAGCTGAAGAAAGGTGATTCTTCTTCAACCGGCATATGTTCCAACCAAAACCATCTGATCACGTGTTCAAATCAATGGATCACCTACTGTAATGATAGTTCTTTTTCAATGTAGAGGAATTCAAAACTGTTATGAGTTTTGTGCCAACAAGAACTAAAACCAGTGTTACAGAAGGAATGAAACTTTAGGCAAGGGGGGGGGGGGGGGTGCAAATCCCAAAGTGGAATTATAGATGTATCCACATCTGCAAGAACATGATGCAGAGCAGAGGTGCAATGCTTCTTGGTGCAGAGGAACAGGAACAACACAAATAATAACGGAATACTAAAGATAATCCTACATGACATATTTACAAACCATAACAGTGGTTGTGTGAGAGCTGTTCCAGAAGTAAAACAAATCAATACTAAGTTGTGACATAATTACAGGAATAAACACCTATAACTATGCATTTAAGGATTAGATTGATCAAGATTATCATATATCAACGTGAACAACTTTGTACTGTTATAAAGAGATTTGATCTCTGTTACCAATTTTTATAAAGACAGATTATTTATTATTTAATTTTTATAAATCCTCATTTGTTATGAGATTTTCTCTAACAATTATTTCTATTTCTGAGTGTTTTTATTATATGCACAAGGGTTCAATTCTGACTGGTGCAATGACTTTTTATTATTTCTTTCAGAATCCGAAAAATCACTGACTCAAGACAAAATACACATTTAATAAAACAAAAACCATATATACACTTCAAATAAAATTACACAACTAACTACAAACTAACTGGATCCAAGGTCTTTTAAAATAAACTTATACTTTAGAGATCACCCATTCTCTGACTCATTCTATTACTGGTTTATTTAACATAAACTTAATCACATCTACTAGACTAAACACCTTGTTTACACAATGACAATGTTCATAGTCAGTTTGATTGTTAAGGCCTTTTTTCGAAGATATGAGATTCTCTTCTTCTTCCATAGAATCCTTTCTCATGACCTTTATGTAGCACACATTATTCCTCCTGACTCTGAAGTAAGATATTCTGAATTCACCGAAGTATAAGTACTCTTACCTCATGCAGTTCAATTTTCTTAATTTTTGTACCAGCAAAAAAAATTTCTTCTACTGCTTTATCTAAGTTGCTAAATTCCATCTCCTTTTCCAGTAGAAATAACAGATAGATCCGGCATCCTTAAAACAGATGAAATTTTCAATCAGTGTTTCCTCGAATATTCGTGAATCGCAATATTTTTTTATTTATCAATACTTATTTAGTCTTAACTGCTCCATTTTAAAGGCTCACAATTTTACGATTCCCTTTTCGAAATCTTCTATTAATATTCCTCCCACTGTCACATACAACTAAATAAACTTCGTAAGAACAAAATTCCTCCGTCTGCATTCTTAAACTTCCATTAGCTCTCCCTCTTGTTTATCCTCCGTTACTTCGATACTAAACACTCTTGTTTTCGTTACCTCGATACTGAGTGCTCTGTCAGCTGTCAATCTCCCATCAAACTCCTCGGCAAGCATGCGCACTCCATGAAAGTGGCAAGCAAGAAGTTATGTATAATGGCTGATGTGTCGTCTCTGTTAGCATTACAAAAATGTCTTTACAAAACACAGCACTTAATAATTTTAAACTACAATAAAATTTTTGAAAGTAACACAACTATCCAAATCCAGTAAGCATTTTTTTTAAATGCTTACTGGATTCATAATTTTTTTTAAATGCTTCACATTTCATTTTGACAAAATAGCATCAATAATGTGTACATCGCAAGTGCCGACAATACGTATGAAACCAAAACTAATAATATACTAGCATAAACAATTTGTAAAAATATTCAGAATTTTAAATTATGACTATTTTTACAGTATGATCATTGATGACAGCAAAACATTGTTACTTGAAAAATTACAATTAGTTGGAGTTGTTAACGTATGAGCAATGTGATTTGGTTGTTGAGAATATTAAGATTTAAAGAAAAGAAATCAGAAATATAGGTGTCATTAAAGACAGATACAGACAATGCAATATGAGAGAAAGAGATTTTGCATCAAAGATGAAAAGGAAATTCTGAACTGGATACTTTGACATATCTAAAAGTGCTAATACTGAAATGGACAGTAATTGAAGCAACTATAAGTTTAGATTTTGTTGAGAAGTGAAATTCATTAAGAGTACTGTTCATGAATTTATCATTTGACTGTTCTCTATATACACTAATAACAAAAACCTCAGCTATAAATAATCAGTAGCCTACCTGACTGGGATGGTAATAATTAATGGGCACCAATAAATCATACTAATAAAAAGAATGAAAAGCAAGCTCTGTCAACCTGATTGTTTCAACAGTCCATAACTCACCAGAAGCAGGAAATAAAATGCCATCACTTTTCATTCTTGTTTTTTCCATTGAGTTACACAATTAGTGACAGTGACCTGCAACGTACCAATGTGCAGATTTGAATTGCAATTATAGATTCAAAGGTACTCCATCCCATCATGTGGATATTTCATGACCTTTTCCCTGCAGGAGAAAGGTCATGACTATGTTCATAACTGGAGGAGCTACACTAAAATGGTGAAGCATGGACAATAATTGTAAATAAACAAAGCATGGTGGTGCAAAAATCATATACTACTAATATCAGGTCATCCCAAAAGTAATGTCATTTTTTATACTGTACTTGTTCAAAAGTGTCTCAGCTTGTCTAAACATGAATTTTTAAAGCTTTATAAGTACCACTAAGTTGAGGCAGCCTCATTCTAAGGAATTCCATCTTGCAAGAACATAATAGGTTATTGTTTAAATAACCCTTTATTACTATGGAGGTCAACGAAGAGCACATTAGGCATATCATGCTTTATGAGTTCAAAAAAGGCAACAATGCTGTTAACACTGTAAAAAAGTGGAGGAAGTGTATGCCAATAATGTTTTGAATGTGTGAAAGTGCCAGCGATGATTCCAAAAATTTTTAAAGACTCCTTGCTCTGGGTGCCCTGTCTCTCTCTCTCTCGATAATGATATGCTGGAAGCTGCTATTGCAAAAAATGCCAATGTAATGTTGAAGATTTAGCAAAAGATCTTAATTCATCGTCATTGACCATCCATTGCTATTTGCAAGAACTTGGAATGGTATCTAGCTCTACAAGTAGGTTCCTCACCAAATGACGAGCAACAATCAGAGGACACATCAACAACATTTGCATTGCTCTTCAATCTCTATTTATGAATCATGTAGTCACCGGTGATGAAAAGTGGATACTTCACAAGAATGTTAAGTGCTGAAGGCACTGAGTTCATTCAGAGAAACAGGCTAAACCTAGCCAAACCTTCACCCTCAGAAGGTTTTGCTAAACGTTTGGTGGGATATGGCGGGTATTATACACTTTGAACTCTTGCCACAAAACAATCACAGCTAAAGTATATGGTGAACAACTCGACTGAAAAACTGAAAGAAAAGAGGTGTTCTCAGGTCAATTGAAAGGGTGTTTTTCACCATGATAACACATGCCCTCATAGTGCAAGAATCAACTGTAATAAGAATGAGGAACTCGGCTGGGAAAAGCTTCCACATCCTCCTGATCTTGCACCTTCAGATTACCACTTATTTCAAAGTTTGCAACATTTCATTAATGAAAAACAATATGATACATTAGAGGCACTGAAATTGAACCTATGCGACTTCTTTGCCTGCAAACTTCTTGAAATCTCTAGAAATGGTATTATGAAACTTTCATAACATTTGAAGAGTGTTATTAATTCAAATGGAGAATATATACTTTATTAGCAAGTGATTAAATTAGCAAGTGATTTATCTTTTATATCCTTTCAAAAATTAATGGTAAAAACGACATTACTTTTGGGATGACCTGATAGCCACCGTGAAAACAAAAACTCAAACAGCATAGAGAACGTGCTTGGCCTATGCAATTCACAAACCCTCAACATTCCAAATTCATTTTGCAAATGTAATCTCAATTGCAACCTGAATAACATTCATTTCCATCTCTAATCTGTAAAAGCTCACCTGTTTTTCATGGCAAACTCAAATTGCAACTTCCACAAGAATCTCAACTTTCCCAATTATACTCTTTATCTCAACTCAAAATTGGCACATGTGCATATGTAAACACTCCATTCCAAAGAGTACCCAACTTTCAATCTCCTGATTTTGACCTCTCTTTGGGTGAAAATATCTCTACCTTATTTTATCGAATTCATTTGCGGTATCTATCTCTTAAATACTACTAACCACTCCAATCTCTTTGATTTCCTATATTTACCCCCCCCCCTTCAGTCTAGCTCTCCTAACAGCAAGTTCATCTTCCTCAGTAATTTTCCTGTTTGTAACAGATGGTTTTTAATGGCATGGATAGAGCTCATTCTTGGCTGAGATAGTTTAACCTTCTGCACAAAACATTTACTGACAATGCCACTGAAATAATTCTTAATAGTATGGAAACATTTGTTCTCCATTCCACTCTTCATTCTCAACTCCTAACTAAGCTATGGTTCTACAAAAGGAATGCCAAGGCTGCAGAAGCAAAGAATCAAGCATACCATATAACTGGTTCTTATTAAAAACACCATATTTTTTTACTGCTTATACCAAATTGCACAACAGCTACAAGAAAACTATTAACTTATCCAATATAGATTTTAAAAGTGCTAAAAGAATGAAATTTTCATTTTGTCCAAATGGATGTCACACTTGATCTACCAAAGCTACTGGTCATAACTTCCAACACTGCTCCCACCATTCCTTAGATAGTTCTACTGCATCATTACCTACAAAAACACCCAACCTCCAGGGTATTACTTCGGAAATTTCTATGTGCACTTTGACAAATTGTGTATTCCTTCAAATAATCCCCTTCCTTGCACAGCCATGCACTTAGACAACACTTGAATTGTTCAAAACATTTCTGCAAGTAGTCTTGTGGAATACTTTTTATAAATGTCACTACGTGACATTCATTGTCAAGAATGCCGGAAGATCTACATCTTTTCAAGATATTCTTCAGTTTTAGGAATGGCCAAAAGTCACAAGGAGCTAAGTCGTGAAAATGGAAGCTTAAACAATCTGGTGATAGATTTTGTAGCCAGAAACTGATCGAAAGCTACTACCTTACATTCATAAGACAATACAACCTGGCAAGCACTTCCAAATAACAATGTTGGTTCACTGTTTGTCCTTGTTCAATGGATTTGAAGTGAATGACTTTACAATAATAAATTGTATTATTATATTTGCTGTTACTACCACTCTTGTACCACCACCATATTCTGAAATTTTTGTTTTCCTTTCCTTAAAAGTACATATTCTCCAATCCAACTTGTCTAATTTTCCACCACCACCTAGCTCTCTTACTCCTATTGCACAGATTAACCAGGTAGAGAGGCTAAGTATAGTATAAATTTCTGGGAAAATTCCCATTTTACTCCTCTTAAACACTATTAATATAATTATGGCTATTATAGCCTGTTTTTGTTTAGGAGTGTCCCTTATTTTAATACATTGGCTAACATTACTCAAAAAAGGGGTATAAATATTTTAGGGCATTATGGGTGAGTATAGAAGGCAATTATGGCAGAATAAAAGAGGTGGGAAAATTTTGTACATACCTTGTTTTTGGTTCTATGATGCCTTCCAATTCCAAGATCCTACTGAAGGTTGTTTTTAAACGGGGGGGGGGGGGGGGATAAGTTTGGAAACCCGGGTTACAATTAATAATATATATATATATATTATTTTGTTTCAGACTGCATTTTTTGTGGGGAAGGGGGGGGGATATCCTTATGTGGAAACTGGGACAGGGGTTAATGGGGGTGTGGACCGTTTCGGTCGTCATCTGACCATCATCTATAATATATCATCTATACATAGGCTAAGTATATTGCCATCACCAATGACCTTTCACAAATAGTACACATGCCTACCTGAATACCAGACAAGCCCATCTCAAAATATTTTGGACCTCTTTCTCACTAGTAACCCATCCAAGTACATCTTTAATGTAGTCTGTGCTCTAGGTAGTTCAGACCACAATCTCATGCTGATCTCTTCTCCCATGAAAGAAGATCAACACAATCACTCGCGTCCATGCACTGTATGCCATCACAAGAAAGAAAGTGGGATGATGTACACAACTACTGTTGCACATTTCCAAAGATAGATTAGATTATTGCTTCTAACCATCTGCCCCAAACATTGCTGAATGTATCACTGAAATACAGGAATACTTTGATTATCATGGTTATTGTTGCCACGGAAAATACTGCAATAATCGAATCCGCGATAAATAATGCGAGTAAAATGGGTGATCAATGCCAAGGATTTTTCAAATCTATTAATTAAATTTTATATATCAAGTAAAAAAGAAATGTGTTAAACGTGTTAAGTAAAAAATGAAGGTTCATTAAGAAAAACAAGATTATTCTTTAATTTTTATTTATATATAAAAAGTACATACAATTATTCTTTCTTGGATAAAAATTGGTGTAGAATTGTCTGGTGGAATTTTTTCTTTCTTTTTTCTTCGTATAAAACTCGGTAGCAACGGATGGAATTTTCAATTTCCTGACAAACTTTTAGTAATCGCTCGAGATTAGGATCGCCGTTCAAGATTTTTTTCTTTAAAATTTTCAGCAATTCTAAACATTTCGTCCATTTCTTTGAGGGTAAATTCCTTCGGTGACAAGTCAATTTGTTCGTCATTATCATCGATTTAAGCATCGTAAGCACGTTCTCTCTCTCTCTCTCGAGGTTAATTAGGTCTTCATCATCCAGCTCCTTATCATGTGACTGAAGCAGGTCCTGAACATCACCTTTTTCAATTTCTTTTAGTCCTAGATCAAAGCCAAGCTCAGTTATGTCATTGATAACACGGGTTACTTCATTTTCAAATCCTTTAAAATCATTTGCACAATAATCTTTTGCCATGCCGCTCTCAGGTTGCTAAACGTTACTTCACTCCATGCTTCCTTGACATTCTCAATGCAATTTTTGATATTGAATGCCTCCCAGAATTCTGTCATTCATAGTTTCATCTCATGTAGTCTTTTCTATTGCTTGTGAAAAAGTTCTTCGTAGGTAATATGCCTTAAAGGATGCGATTACACCTCGATCCATTGGCTGGATGATGGAAGTGGTGTGAGGCGGCAAATAAATAACTTTTACATTTTCGGACAAATCATTCAGTGCTTTTGGATGACTAGGTGCATTATCTAATACCAACAAGATTTTAAAATCAAGATTTAATGACTACCAGTACCTTTCACAGCTTCAGGACAAAAACAGTTTTTAAACCAATCCTCAAAAATAGTTTGCCATCGAAGCTTTTCTATTGGATTTCCAATGAACAGGGAGAAAATTTTTATCTAAACTTCTAAATGGGCGAGGATTTTGTGAACAATAAATAAAGAGAGGCTTCATCTTGTAATATCCAGAAGCATTGCCACATAGTAAAAGTGTTACATGCTCCTTCGAAACCTTGTATCCAGGCTGTGATTTTTCATTTTTTGCTAAAAATGTTTTAGTGGGCATTTTTTTCCATAATAAGCCTGTTTTCAGCATTAAATATCTGATCATCGGTATAATTTCCTTCTTCAATGATCTGTTGGAATTCACCAGGAAAACGGCACTTGCAATTTCACCTTGTACACGAACACTATGAATGCTCGATCGCTTTTCGAACCAATCAAACTACCCTGAACTTGCAGAGAAAGTTTCTTCCACAACTGACGCCGAATCATTTTTGCTTTCTAATTGTTTTCTTTTTAAAGTTTCAAACAAATTCAATGATTTTGTTTTTATAGTCATTAATTCTCTTTTGGTTACAATCTTCTATTCACACTGACAATAGCGTTTCCATTTCAATCTTAAGATGGCTTCTGTTTCTCATAGTTTGGGACACAGGCGAGGTCGATACACTTTGTCCTAGTTGCTTATAGTTTGCAGCATGGTCTAAAATATGGCGAACAGTTGATTCATTTAGGCTGTACGCTCTTGCAATTTTGGCCTCATACTTATTTATCATATGCAACTTATCTCCTAAAGCTGATCACTCTACGTTTCTTCTTGATAGCTGTAGACTTGAAATCATCCTTGTTTCTTTTAGCATTCATTGGGGTAAATAACAAGAGAAATAAATATTCACATGTATTTCAGGCAAGGACAGATAATTACTGGTAAGTGGTGAGAAGGCACCGTCGGATAAAAACGAAGTGCTACAAGAGAGCGATACCTGGAGAGTGGCGACTCAAACTGGTTGCATATGTACTGGGCTACATCTCACGGCCGTGATAATTCGAATTTAGAGCGCAATAATTGGAATGTTGGTATCAAATTATAAACTGCGATAAATCGAGAATCGCAATAATCGAGGTATTCCTGTAATTCTTATCAGGATGGAAACATTTATTCTCAGTTCCAGCCTAAATTCGCCCAGCATACCACAACTGACTTGCATTCAAAACTCCATCCACCTAAACAAAAGTCCAGGATGGCTGCACAAAAACTATCAACATGTGGACAGGATGCAAATTTCCTGCTTTTTAGCTCATTCAAACTATTTTATGACGTGTTGATAGTTTTCTTGCAGGAAATTTCAGCTTTTGTTTAGATGGATGGAAGCCAATTGTCACCACTTTCAGTCCAGTTGTGGTATGCTAACTGGCTTGCATCCAAATCACCATCTATCTAAACAAAAGCCCAGAATAGCTGCAAGAAAACTGCCAATCTCCTGGCTTCTTACTTCTCCAACTCTTATACTGCTGATTTTGGTAAATGTCCCTAACCATTCCACATGCTATACACTCAATGCCCAGTGTTCCTTTTGACAAAAAGAGATCAAGAGAATTTGGCTCAAATTAGATACCTCCTGCCCCTGATGGCATTTAAAGGTCTGTGCTCGAGAGTTGACTCCCATTGTCATCTTTTTACACTCTTATTTCATTGGTAACTATCCTGCAATATCGAAATTACCTCATATTCAACCAACCCCCCCCCCCCTAAAAAAAGGGAGACAAATCAATACCTTTAAAACTACCATACAAGTTCTCATAATCCAGCTCATTCCAAAGTAATGGAACAAATTATCAACACTCAACTATTTCACTATCTTGAAGACTCAGCTAGTGAATTATGACCAGTATGATTTCCATCACTACTAGTCAACAGGTGTTCTACTTACTTATGTCACCCATATCTGGACAAATACCATGGAAGAGTTTGGTGAATCCAAAGTGATATCATATCCCCTTGATATCTCCAAGGTTTTTGACCTGGTCTGGCACAAAATCCTGTTAAGTAAACTTCCATCATTTTGTATACCCACTGACTTCTGCAGAACTCCCAGGTTTCTGACTGAACACTTACTTCAGGTAATGGTGGATGGTTACTTATCTCCAATGCCTGATACACTTGATACAAGAGTAAGATAAACTGCGAAAGTAATGCGCGCACACACACACACACACACACCATAGAGAACAGGTAACATCCCCAAAACGAAAGCGTAAAGCAGAACCTGATGTTGAGGATATCTTAAATTAGTGCTTTTCCATTATAACAGGATGTGAAGTGTGAGTCAGTGGTCCAATGTTAAAAAAGAAGCCAGAAAAGCTATCTAAGAAGTTAGGTCATAATGATTTTAAATAGGAATACAGGAAGAACAATAGGTCTCTGTCACTGCTGATAATGATGAGGGAAATTTTATAATGTACATTTCATTATAATAATTAATCTGAATAAATGAGTTGTTGCTCAGTGAAATGTTAGTTAGTCTTCTTTATCCTTTTAACACGAAACTTTGCATATTTTGGGCAACTGCTTAATTGGGCTAAAATGTTCTAGTCCCATATGACTGGAATCGACTGTACTAGTTCTTAACCAGCAAGATTTGGACCAAAGCCATACAATTTAGTATACACCATTTTTAAATACAACAACCATAGTATAACATAATATAATAAACATTCTGCAAATGCTGTTTAGCATTATTATATTATTGTCTATACAAGAACAGTGACAACTATCTGAAAATATAAACATGAATCTGAAAGTGTAATCAGCTTGGACACCACTTTATCAAGAAGCATGAAGGGACAAAAATAAGCCAGCAGGTCACTTTCAGCATGCAAGTGCAAGACCTCTTGCAAGTTTACATATTCAAGATTCTGGAAGCATAATAATTAATTTCCTTTGCAAAGAAGAAAAAAAAAAGATTTTTTTTTACTTACCTTCAGAATCAGTCATAATGACAGTTCATTCAAGAGTTAAAGCAATATAAACTTCCACGTAAAGAGCAGGAATCAGTACTATATCTGGATATTAAGAAAAGATATAACATATATTGAATTGTTCACATGTGAATTAACATAATGAATCTAATGAACCAAAATTAGAAGAATCAACCAGCTTGCCATCTATGGCTTTGCTCAGTACCATTAAAGAAAATCAAAAAGTACATGCAAAAGGTAAGTTTTCACAATACAGTATATACTTATCAAAACATATTATGTTAGTTAGCAAATATAAATCAGATAGTTTCATGCATGCAAAAAAAAAAAAAAAAAAGACCAAAAATTGGCCAAAACTCAGAGATGATTTTTATTATTATGGGCAACTCCGGGAAGTCCTAGACTCATCGAGGGAGGCCCTAATTCATGTTCATCAGAACTATTTGACATTCATACAGTATCTACCTATTACAGTGATTCCTACTACATATTATATTAGATACCTACTACATATTACAGTGAATGAGTATATTCATACTCATTCACTGTAAGAGCATCCACCACAGACTCTGGCAGCCCATTCCACTCATTCGCCACTCTAAAAGCAAAGAACCCAGCTCTAACACCCTTACTAATCACACTTTTGCCCAGCTTCCATGGATGTCCCTTAGTCCTCCCACAACCAGCTCTGTTCTCAAAAATATCTTCTGAATTAATTTTATAGAAACCCTTCAGTAATTGGAATGTCTCAATCATATCTCCCCTCCTCCACCTATCAACCAATTTTTGCAACCCACAAATCCTCAACCTGTTCTCATAAGGTTCATTCCACAGCCCTGCTATCATCTTAGTCACTTGCATCTGGATCCTCTCAACCTCCTCCTCCCCAACAAGAAGAAACCTAGGTGACCAAATCTGGGCACAGTAGTCGAGATGGGGTCTTATCAAGGCTCGATACAGAGGAACAATAACACACTTGTCTCTGCTCAACGTATTCTTCAGCAACCAAGTGATCTGATGAGCTGATTTGGCCACTTTTGCAATGTGTCCCCTAAACTTCAACTCCTCATCCACCAACACTCCTAAATCTCATGTCTCATCAATTTCCTGGAGTACAGTTCCACCAATGTAGTAAACTGCTGCTAATCTTTTCACCCTAAAATGTATAACCTTACATTTTGCCACATTAAATTGACATCCATTCTCCTTAGCCCAGACCTTCCATCTATCCAAATCATTCTGCAAAATTTTGACATTATCTGCATTTACTATTGCCCTACCCAACTTTGCATCATCCACAAACAAATGAACTGTTCCTCTCAGATCCTTTTCTATATCATTAATGAACAAATTAAACAGCAGTGGTCCAAGAACAGATCCTTGTGGCACACCACTAGTCAGAGGCCGTCTTGTGGACTCTACTCCTGAATAAACCACTCTCTGATATCTCTCAATCAACCACCCTCCTATCCATCTCACCAACCCTATATCCATCCCCATATGCTGCATTTTACTGATTAGAATTCCATGTGCTATCCTGTCAAAGGCCTTAGCAAGGTCCAGTAGAATCACTGTAAACCCAAATCGTGTTCATCACAAATCATGCTTTTGAGTGACATAAATACCTTGTCAAGTTATTTAATGTCACTCAAGCTATGACATGAATTAACTTGTCAAGGCTGATAGTTTGGTTAATGGATCAATCAAAACATGAATGAAAAACATGGATACAAAGGAAGAACATTTCTGGTTTTAATACCTATCATTAGGAAAACATAACCAACCTCAAAAATAATTTAAGGCGATGCTTTTAAAAATCTCGAAAACAATTTTCACACACACACGCGCGCACACACACACACACACACACACACACACACACACACACACAGCTTATTGTAGTTAATTTGTTCACCAGTTAATTAAAGAAAACCATTTTGTTGGGACAAGTCTAAAAGGGAAGGAAAAAAATGATACCAAGAATTTGCTTTATTTGGGACACAAATGGCCAGCCAGTAGCCATATGGAGTGTTAGAAAAATTTTTATTAGCATTTGCAATGCTAATGAAATAGGACTATTTTATTATGCCACATCAGATGCCTCTTGTTATAAACATGCTACACTGTTTGGATCAGAGAAAGCAATGGACTGTGTAACAGTGTTATGTTGTTCAAATGTCAGTAACTGGTAAATGAAATCTGTTAATTACTAGGGGGAAAAAATGGATCAGAATGGAGAGTATACCAGTTCAGTACCATTGCAAACAAATGTGTAGATCACATCTGAATTTAAAAATTGGCTTTATGCATTGGAACATAGCATTACAATGGAAATAAAAATTTTACAGGCTTTTGAGAACTACTAAGAAGTAGTAGGGCATATGGCATCCTGTTGCATATTCTGATAAAATGTCCTGATTTGAACATTAATAACTATGAAGAGTTTACATCCATTGATAATCTTAAATACTATAATGAAATGAAGATCTTGAAAACTGCAGCAAAACATCAGCAGATATCATAAGAACAAGAAAGTGATGGGATAACTTGTCAAACTTGAATAACTGACTACGCATGATGCTAGAAAATTTACTGATGGATTATGACTATTTCATACAGGAAGTCAATGACAGTAATGCTGCATCTGTAGTATGATCTGTTCCACTTTAAGATTGCAGCCTGCTTGCAACAAATAAATTGCATATTCCTCCACACTCCCCCTCTTCCCTACTCCCATTAACAGATGTTTTGGCTTTTTTCAATTTGCAAATAAGACAGTCTTCATATTTGACTATTTATTTTATTTTGAAATAATTTTTTTTTATTCCCTTCTTTTTCAACTTCAGTATGTTGTTTTAAATTTCATATATGATAGTCTTTGGTTTTGTTTATTTTTAATTGTGGCAATGGTTAAGGATTTCTTTTGGCAAAATATGGCAGCCCTGATAAGGGCTGTTTTCTATGAGTTTTCTCCAATTCTCATCAGGTAACTCGCCACTGGTCCTTCCTTCTTGCCAAGGTTTGAAGCTTGCAGCTTCAAATAAATGTTCATTAAAATTTGCTTTGGTTGACTCGTCAATGTCTTCCCAAGAGAATTCAAATTAAAAAAAATCTAAACTATGTCTAAACGATATTTTAATTGCATTCTGAGAAGGGACTATTTTCTGCTTGTGGAAATGGAAATTTTTCATGAGGAAGTGATTTCCTGCAATCTTAAAGTGGAACAGGGTATAGATACCTACAATCATTTGGTTCAGTTGCAGTTACCAAAAGAAAAATAAAAAATAAAATAATAAAAAGAGACAGGTTACACTCATTCAATTGGAATATCATTCGCTGCTAAGAACTGAATGCATACTTAACATGTATATAAATGATTTTATGGCAATTTGACTTTAAATGCCAATTTTGCTATTCAATAAATTAAAAACTAGTCTAAACTTTGTCTTATACATATACACCTTTTAAACTCTTGATGCAGTTTGTAAAGTAGCTGCATTCTAATGTGTCCCGATTAACCAGAATTCACCAGGTATATCTACTATCTACACGGGTATAGCTAAAATATAATCATGCAATATATTTTAGCCACATGACTAAAATATATTGCATGATTTACTTAACATGTCATGTAACCAAAGTCTAGTGTTATTGGAATACGAAATAACAATAAATCAAATGTTACAATGCATGCTGTAGTTTTGCAAAGTGGAAATGAAAAACAATTTACTGAAATTGAACTAATATAACATAAATTAGGGAAGTGAATCCGGAATTGTTGCTATATGCTCTAAATTCACCACACAATCTCCGGAAGAGTACATTTCTAAGAGCATATTTCTGACTGATGAAATTTAAGCAAAGCTGTAAAGTAGCTGGAATAATGATGTATTTAAAAAATTTTAAAGTGCCAATCATCAATTATTAAAAAAAATATTAAGTCAAATATCTAGAGTAAAAAATAAAACTGGAAACACTGATGTTGATCATTCGACAGAACTTGCTGTTGTAATTTATGCCTACTTAATAATTCTAGGATTAATAAACAAACAATAAATTACATTTAATGGATACAATTAAAACAACCAGTAACTATGATGCATGTTAGTTGCAAAATAAATTAGTGAAATACATTTTTCACAGGTGCAGTGAAAAATTCAGTTATTGTTTAATTTTAATAAAAATTAAAATTGCTTGACATTTTGTCTGTAAAGCCTTGAATGTCTCATTGAATCAATCAGTTCTCTGAGTTGTTTTCGGTTTGGGTGAATAAGCAGGCATGAGCTAATAGGTGGTTTGTCACTTGCAGCATGCATAAATGCTGCACATGAAAAAATACATTATAATGCAGAATTATAATTGTTTATAATAAAACAATTATAATGCATTATAATTGTTTGCAGAAGTCAATATCATCTTGTTTATTTGTTTGTATTCAAGATTCCATTGACAAAACTGTCATATTGTCAAATGGATGACATTTAATTACATTAAATGTCTTCCATTCTAGATGTGCCAAGAAGTCTAAGCCTGAATATTTAGTAAAGTATTGTTTACACCTATGGGGAGGAGCAGAACATCAATCAAACTAATGAGATCAGCTAACTAGCTAAGGACACTTATCACAAAAAAATTAATTGGGGGGGGGGGGGGATTAATAGAAAGTTTACTTGACCAAAAACAGGTGTTACCCTTTTGAACTGGTTATTACAGAATAGAGAACTTACTCTGCCTAGTAGTTCATGTAATACGTCCCAAACATTTCTAGAGTAAGCCAAAATTAGAATGAGATCAATAAACTTCCCAATGAAAAAGAAACTTGGTTTGACTATAGCATTCGAAATTCTGCTATAGAATTTCAGAATTTTTTAAAAATTCTACCAGATGAGTTTTTGGTTTTTCACATTCCTACAGAAAAAAGTAAACAATCCTTACAAGGGAATACTCCTATCATCAAGGACAAATGAGAAAGAAGTGTGATAAAATATGATAAAAGGCCATATGTCTATTAAATGCATGTTCTTCACTTGTTTTGTGGAAGGAAAGGGAGAGTTTATGGGAGAAACATGTCTATAATCTACATCAGACTGGATAACTCACCTTTAATTGAATGCCTTTAAAATCCTAGATAGGAAATGAAAAGGAGAGGGGGTTCCAGCTTTAACTTAAAGCTGAAATCACCAAATGATGCCAACAATATCAATAGACATGAAACTTATAAGTTAATAATTGTCCAATTCCTGATTGCTAAGATTCATTATGCAGAATTCAAACCATTTTAAAATATTGCTGAAATAATGTAAGGTAACAAAGGAGAGATTAGCAAAGAACACTTTTTCCTTAATGTCAAATTTATATATAGAACTGTTTAAGGAGAAAGTCTTAATCAATACAAGTCTGCATCCAAAACTATGGCAATAACATGTGCATGAACACATGAGAACATGATAAAGGACAATTATATTATTATTATTCGTGTCACCTCCAAGTCCAAAGACTTGTCATGGGAGGATACCTATTGTGCAACTCTCCATCTCTGCAACTACACCGAACCTCTACTACCAATCAACATTAGAGCCATCTACTGGCTACTACCACCACCACCACCACAGCTAGTATTTTTTTGTCTGTAAATTGTGTGTGTTCTGAAGGGCCAATATGTCTGTATGCGGGATGAAAAACCTGAGTTTCCAGGAGGAAAAACCCTGCTACCTCCATATGAGATTGGCTAGCTCACCTTCGATTGAAATCGTCCATATAAAGATTCCTTCTGTCATGACGAGAATCGAACTTAGGCCTTTTCCAATTGAAGGGCACAACATACTGTCTTTTGCTACTGAGGTGTTTAATATAAGTGGAATCACAAGAGATACAACTTGCATAAGAATTGAAAACAATGGAATTTTGCCGACTGGATTAAAAAACACAAGCAGACTTAAACATTCCATGGAAGCATGTACAGAAAACACTGGAACATACCCATACATATAAGATCTGTTAAATTCTATCACACTGCAAACAGGAATAATAACCTTAAACTGGTGAGTAACCACAATCATTGATTCAACTACTGGGGTGAACTGTAGTCTCAGTTTTTTTTTTTTTTTTTTTTTTTTTTTTAAGTTAGTACCTGGACTTCAGCAAATCAATTTCATTTTTACTGTGACTCAATATTTTCATCTAAAATCCAAATCATGCACATGTTAAGAATAAAATAAATTGAATTTTATCGATTTTTACTATTCACATTTTCTTTTACTAATGTTTATCATCATATCTACAATTCTAACACTACAATTAATTTGAATTTAGAAAATATCTAATCTCATTTAGATTTTGTATTATACATTCATAACAGACAATTTTAAAAAATTTCAATTCGTATACCTAACATTCTCTTAATAAAAAATTTTCTTCACATTTAAAATAAAGGCCATGCTTATTCTTCCAGCCAGCATGCTGCAAAAAGTGTGGCATGTGTGTGCTGCATAGTCATCCAAATACTAAAGTAGTTTTAATTAATTCGGATTATTTAAGGTAAGTATCAAAGCTGGTAGCATTCCAAATAGAATTGAGAGAAGGTCAGAGAACGTATCACCCAAGGAATGAATGAATAAGTACAAGACAAGACATTATTTCAACATTAACCCACGTGGAAATCATAGCAAAATTTACTCTCTTAGCTTGGTTTAAATTTAAAATTCATGTTCAACATCATAAATCATTTAACACCACTTTCAATGAATTTTGAAAGGCAGATTGTTGGATTAACTGGTGATGATGCTAGCATGTCAATTATTGTCATATATCACAAGTTTTATCTATCAGAAAAAGAACTTATGAAAATGAAGGTTTTGAGAATGGTTCTGATGATTTAGAAGATGATTTCTTCTAAATCATCAGAACCATTTATATTCTGATGTATGATGAGAATGAATTCAAAGTTGACAAATCTGAATATGAAAGACTGATTTAAATAAAAATATTAAAAATGTTTAGAATAGTTATTATTATTCCTGATACCTCAAAGGAGTCCGAAGACTCGTCGCAGGAGGACACCTACAAATGTCTCAACCACTACACTGAACCTCTACTATGAATCATCTTCATCAACGCCATCTACCACCCACCTCCACCACCACAACAAACTGGTATTTTTTGTCTATATATTGCATGTGTTCTGAAGGGCCGATTTGTCTGTATGTGGGATGAAAAACCAGGGTTTCCAGGAGAAAAAACCCTGCTACCCCCATGTGAGATCAGATAACTCACCTTTGATTGAAATCATCCAAATAAAGATTACTCCCGTCGCAACGAGAAACGAACTTAGGCCTATTCCAATCGAAGGGCGCAATGTACCGTGGTTCTACCAATTGCGCTACGGAGGCGCTATTAGTTAAGTATGTTAAGGCTATATAATCTATGCACTAGTCTTGCAACAAAAAATAAGTTAATCAGGATATGAGGGAATATGTTATGGATTAGTTAATTATGAATATTAAAACATAATGAAACAGACTACTCGATGTGGTTTCAACATTTGTAAGACTAAGTTTATTGAAGAGGTTCTTAGAGATATGGTAGTACAAATTCATCAAATACTTCAGCATTCAACTGCTTCATGATTCAAATAATGTACTGTGGATAATTAAACTGATTGCCAAAGCAGTTATTAGATGCAACTCTCTATTGAACAGATCTGGCAGATAATTTCATGTTAAGATAACTGATGTGGAGAATTGTTACATAAAATGGAAGTTGCAAAACAGATCAGAGAAATATTGCCTTAAGAGCTTTTTTGGAATGTCTTAAAGATGCTGATTTACCACAAGAACAGATCTTAGATTTTCCAACAGAGAATTTTCTGGTGAAAGTACCAAATGCAATGAAACCAGGAAAATTGTAATAGATTCACTATTGAGGCTAATAAAGAAAGATGGATGAAATGAAGCCAGGTGCAAAAAAATTCACTGGTGCTGTTATTCTCTGAGACAAATTTTAAGTTTAAACAAGTCATCTTATGTAAAAATACAAAGAGAATGGAAATCTTGGGGAAAATTATAAGACTGCTGAAGAAGCATATTTGGAGAAAAAGTTGATTACTTAAGATTAAGTAAGTACCAAAGATGGAAACACTTCAACTATGAAAATTCAAAGATGGTAGCATTCCAAACAGAACTAAGGGACTAAACTAGGTTGTCTAAAACTAGGGTGAGTTTAGACAACTGAGAATCCTCACCCTAGATAACAAAACAGTAATCTTAAACCATCAAACAAGCAAAGTGGTGGTAAGCTCACAATAAACAATCTAATGACTACCTGAAAGCTTTTATAAACAATCATCATTAATGTTTTGAATCCACAGCCTGGAGGTATATAAGTAGCAATGTTGCCCAATCAATTGCTCTTCAACTAACAGGTTACGAGCACGAATCCAGTCATGGGCATGGATATTTGTTATTGTCTTTAAATGGAAGATGAATGTCATCAACTGGTGTGAGACCACTGCCCCACTTATTGGAGGCCTGAAGTGGCTTGAAAAAGTTCCCCATTTGGTCTCTAGAGGACTATGTAAAAAAAAAAAAAAGAAAAAAAAATCCTTAGTCCACCCATGGTACAAAATGTACTTTAGATTTACAAAACAACCTTTCGTGGGTGGGAGCAACATTAAAAAAAAATAAGGCTGGGATACTACCCATGGTAATGATAAAGTAATATGAAAAACAGATCACTATGAAGCTCAGTTCATGATTAAACACTATGCATTCATTAATTAAAATCAATGTTCAGGATCCTACAGAGTTGACAAATGTTATTCTGAAAATTTGTCTTGGAATATTTCAACAAAATGGGGAACACATTTAAGATTAACATGCATGTCAAAGAATTATCTAATCTGTATAGATACAATGGTGATAAAATATGGTGTTAGATATGCTCACATAACAGTTTTAAATAACTGGATTTATCATAAGGAGCAACAACACAAAAGGCAAGTTCCACTAGTTTAGCATCTTAACTTTTTCATAATACTCCTTGAACAAAACAGATAGCAGCTATGTCCTTTTAGTTTATTACAACAATAAACTCAGTTTTTTTTTTTATAAATATATTATGAAGTATTACCAAAATACTTAATCTCAAATCATAGATGAAAAAATTTGGAGAAATATGGTATATACTATACAGGTCCTACAGAAGCTTTACATCTATACCCCTCTTCTAGAAAGGGGGGTTCCCTATTTCACACAAAAAAGTAAAAAAATGAGTATGTTTTTATTTCATGTAAATATATTTTAGCAATAAATGTCATATGTGCAAAACTATTTTCTCAAATTACAATTTCTTTATCCTACTCTTGCTTCTCAAGCAGTTTGTGAACAATGAAATATTATTATTATTATTATTATTATTTGACACTTCCAGGGTGAGTGTGCCAACAGCATTGAACGATTGGTCCCCTTAAAACTATATTTTCAGGAATACAAAATATCTTAACATGCAGTTTGGCTTTCATATTTTGGATCTAATGAAAGTCTTGTTTTTCTTAGGCTAAGATATGCCACAATACTAGGCTATGCCTGCTCATTTTTTAATATATGTCATACACAAAATGAATACAATTTGTACAACAGATAGGGTAGAGTTAGATAAGATATCAAAGACTTAATAAATATCGCAAAAAAATATGGATTGTGGTATTGACTTTTGTAGTATGAATTTAATTATAATTTTTAGATGAGACTGTAAATAATTTAATTACCTGCGTGAATTATTTTTTGCCTGAAAGTATAATTCACACTAGTCAGGCCTGCTTTGAAAGGGGCCATTCACAAGCGTTATTGCAGGCAACTGTTCCCATGGAAACGTTTCTTGTAACGACAACAAGAATAAACGACCAAACATTGCTTTAGCTACGAAGATATCTACGAATACAAGTAAATGCGAGTACCTGGGAATGACGATGTTAAAATAAATAGCTCCTCCTACTACTTCAGTAGATGGATACGAAGTTCAAAAAACGTATAAATATGTTATTCTGCGGCAAGCAAACATTATTAAGATAACATGCAACAGATACTAGTAGAATGCTCTACCGTTTACATAAAAACGTTAAAAAATCGATTTCAGCTCTAAATTTCAAACATCAGATGAGAAAATATAGTGTAACTGGCTGTAAAATCAATACGCGATCGATGGTGAGACAGTTCAGTTCAAACTAAGTGCTCAGAGAACAGGTAAAAAAAAATTTTTTTGCTGGGGGGGGGGTGAATTCTGAATAGTTTTCGAATTTCATAATCTTAACAATGGTTTTTTTTTTTTTTTTTTTTTTACCAAATGATACTGCTAGTACAGCGTGAACGTATATGTTCAGAAATCACTTCAAGATACTAGGAAATGTATCTAACACTTCATTCGTAAAATATTCCACACTACAAGCGAAGTGGAAATAACATTATGAAAATGCCTACATGTTTATAAAAAGATATAAAAAAACGGAATATTAATTTCAACAATAAGTAGCTGTTTTTGGCGGTCAAATTACTAAAACAAAGCAGTAATAATTATAAGCAAACAATAATATTTACATCAAATGTTTTACCTACTTATACGTTTCGCAAAGTAGTATAGGTATCTGAGCTCCTTATTCAATTTTTGAGTGAACGTTATAGGTCAAAATTGCACTGCAGATGAAAGCACTGGATAGCAAATATGAACACTCCTGACAAGAACAGAAGCTCCGGCTTCCACGCCCACACCCAACTACATTAGCTCCCTCTATTTTCATATACAAATTTCTGCATTCGAACGAAGAAGTGGCGTTGCAACTGGGCTAATCAATATAATTGAACTAAAATTATTTCATTTCCCATAAGTAAACAATATATAATAAAATGGGGTCTTTTCTTTTATAATAATAACTACCCATTTAGCGGGAATTAAAACTTACTATGTTTAAACTTATGAATGGAAAAAGATAAAACAAATTTTGTAGCAAATTTGCTGCTACAAGAAATGATTATCGAAATTTTTTTTATAACACAAGGAAAACGTATATACATTCGAGTAAGTAAAGGAAATTTTCAAATGCTCTATGATTTACTAAGTCAAGTCACGCTCAGCTGTTAGGGTTACCAGTTTCCATATCATATCAATGAAGAATGATCTATAAATGACATGTAACCTCCAGACGTGAAGAATGCTTATGCAGTATCTGGTAGGTAACCATGCATAGTAAAGGTAAGAAAAGATCATATGCCTAACTAACAAAACGAGAGAACACTTCGGCGACAGTTTAAAGAAATATAATGGGGTGCACTATCGGTGAAAATAATGCCTAGGAATCAGTCATTTCATTTAATGTCAGAATGCCAAGAGTTAGAAACGGATGTGTTAAGAGTGGATAGCAATAAAGTGAATGAATAAGTTCAATATAAAGGATGACATATCAGTAATAAGATCTCTTAAGAAAAACTGACTAGGGAAATATGACTGTGGTGAGTGGAGTTAAAAATGCATTCAACATAACCAGTGAAATACTTCAGGACATTTCAAAGTATAAGCAATGCAAGATTGATCTTTGCTGTAAAGCTAAAAACCATACTGCCATACCATTACAAGGAATGTTAATTAATATAAATATTTCCATGGGAAATGTTCATCAGAATCAGCATTAGTAATTACCCCGTCTCTAACAAATCCATTGAAATGCATGTAGCTGCCACCCAATATTCCTTCACATTCAACTGCTAATCTACAGAACTAGTTTTTCTTCATCCTCTTTCATTCCTACTGCTGATGCAATCTGGACAGTGTCCCCTAGTACATTTCCCAATGAATACACAGGCCATCAATATGCCTTTGATAATCATGATTGTATTGGCACCTCCATGGAGTCTGAAGACTCATTGTGGGAAACCCAAAATATCCACACAATCTATCATACCTCTCCTTGAACTCATTAACAGACATTAAGCACTAACTGACTGTCAACTCATTCCATGCATTCATGATCTCTCCAAATGAAAAATCTAATCCTCACACCCCTACCAAACACTAGCTGACCTCTTGTTTAATCCCTTTAGCAATATCTTCCTTAGCCAAGTGCTGAAACATTAACCTTGCATCAATCCTATAAAACCCTTTAAGTTAAATGTTTCACATATCCCCTCATTTTTCCCAAAACCATTCATCAACCAAAGCCTGGAGTCCAAACACCCTCAATCTATCCTCATAGGGAATGTTCCACAGACAACTCACCATCTTAGTTGCTTGCCTTTTAATCTCCTCTACCACTTCCTCATCCCCAAGAGATTTGATCTGAGCACATTAAACCAGATGTGGACATAGAGCCTGATAAAGAGAATAACTTCCTTATCTCTACTTGTTAGCATTCTTCAATAACCAAGTAATCTTATGAGCAAACTTTGCAATATGACCACTAAACTTCAACTGTCTACTGCCAACCCTAAATCCCTAGCTTCACCCATTTCCTGGAATACAGTACCACCAATGCAATAGACAGCATGTAATCTATTTATCCCAATATGCTTAACTTCCCATTTCTCCACATTACACTAACACACCCATTATGTTTTGCCCATAATGACAGCCTATTTAAATCATTGTGCAGGCTCTCCACATTGACTTGATTCGCTATTACTCTACCTAATTTTGCTTCATCAACAAATAACAGATTATTTCCTATATCATTTAGAAGTGGTCCTAATGCTGAACTGTGTAGCACACTACTAGTCACCTGCTTTTGCCTGGACTCTGCTCCTCTGTATATCACTTTTTGATATGCCCAGCAGCCATCCTCTTATCAATATAACCAGTGTCGTATAAATCTCCATCTGCTACTTTGTATAATAGTTCTATGTGATATTCGGTCAAAATCCAGCAGAATCACTGTGTAGCCATTTCCTTTATTCAGCTCAGCTGTTCATCATCAACAACCATGGGTCCAATGCCCGTAGGGGTCTGCTGCCATCTTGATATGATTCTTCCATTGCATTCTATTTTGTGCAAGATGACTCAGTTCGTGTATAGAGTTTCTGCACTATTTGACGATGTCATCGCTCCATTCTGTTTGGTCTTCCTCTTTTGTTCTTTCCTTCAATCATTCCAAACAGCAACATTTTTAATTTTCTCTCATCATTCATTCTACATATATGGCCAAATACACGTAGTTTCCTTTCCATTATTTTCTGAATTAGGTTTTCTTTTGATTGTATTCGTCTGTAGATTTCCTCATTGTTCACTTTCTGTATCCAGCTTATTCTCAAGATCTTTCTATAGCACTTCCTCTCAAATGCCAATATCCTCCTTTCAGGTTCTCTCAGGAGTACCCAGCCCTCGCATCCATAGAGCATGCTGCTGAAGATACATTTTTCTACAATGAGCAGTTTAGTTTGCATCTTTATAGCTCAGCTCCTCCATATTTTGTCCATGGCTTTTAAAATAGTTGTTGCTCTGACTATTCTAATTTTTCTCTCTTTTTTGGGGTCCAAGTCATGCATCATGTGGCATCCAAGATATGTAAAGTGTTTCACATTTTCCAGTTGAAATCTGTCTATTGTAACTGTTCAGTAACTCTTGTTGTCCGAATATCATTGTTTTAGTTTTTTCAAAGTTGACATTTAGTCCATATCTTTTTCCTTCTGTGTATAGTGTTTGCAATGTCTGATCCAGCCTTGCTGCATCTTCTTCAATCAGGACGATGTCATCTGCAAAGCAGAGGTAGTTTATTCTCATGCCATTTATTGAAATGCCTCCATCTTCTTCTTTAATCTTATCTAGTGTTCTTCCCAGATGTGATGAAGATGATTGGCAATATTGGGTCCCCTTGTCTTGTGCCTTGACTAGTGGCAAACCAATCTCCAGTCTCACCTGCTATTCTGATTTTTGCTTGTGCTTGGCTGGTTATATCTTTCTTCAGCAGGCAGATCAATTTATTGTCCACACCATAGGATTCCAAGACACCGCATGTTATATTTTGGTCAATATTATCAAATGCTTTTTGGAAGTCCACAAAACAGCAATATATCTTTTTGTTCTTTCTTCGAGCTTTCTCTGCTATTAGTCTTACTGCGAGTATTTGTTGCACTGTACTTCGATCTTGTCGAAATCTGGCTTGCTCATTCGGAAGATGTGCCTCCATATACCCCTTCAGGCGTTCTGTTAGTATTGTCATCAACACTTTTTTCAGTTTATCAGTCATCTTGGCTGTTGAAAACAGCCAAGATGACTGATTAATGCAATAGTTCTGTAATTGGTGCATTCTAAAACACTGCCTTTCTTATGAAGAATAACCAAGACTGATTTTTTCCACTCTTCGGGGGCATACCATGATCTCCATATTTCATTACATAGTTTATGTATTTCTTTTACAACTGATTCTCCCCCATATTTTAGCACCTCGCCTATTATGTTGTCATTTCCAGGACTCTTGTTGTTCTTGAGATGTTTTATAGCCTTATTCAGCTCCTCTTCCAAGATGATATTTTCAAAGATCTCTGCTGGTGGAAAGATTGCTTTTAGTTCTTTGTTTACTTCTGTTGCAGTATCATTTAGTTGATTTTTATATAGTTCGCTGCAATATCTTGTCCATCAGTACTTTACCATTTTCATCTTTGACTGCTACTGATCTTGTTTGCCACTTCCTATTGACATTTCTTATAAGTTTGTAGACCTCTCTAGTTTTGTGTTCTCCATAGTACTGTTCAATGTCTTTGCACTGGTCCTCCAACCATTTGGCTTTATCAGATCTTGCTGCTTTCCGTACTTAATTGCATTTTTGATGGTATAACTCATCTGCTGCCTCTGAATATCTCTTTTAAGTTTCAGTTCTCTTGTACCAATTTTAGGGTTTCCTGAGTTATCCATTTCTTGTTGATCTTTTCTCTTTCTGGAATTACTTCCTCTACTGCTTTTTTTTAGCACTGTAGTCAGTCATTCTGCTCTTGTATTTATATTTTGTTTTTCACTTGGGGGTCTTAAGCTTAGTTTCCAATATGTTTTGATATGCTGTTCTTAGCCTGTCTTCATTTAGTTTTGAGATGTCTCTAGCTTTTTGGAACTTTCCTTTGTACTTCTGTTTCAGTTTTAGTCTTATATTCGCAATCACTAAGCTGTGGTCCGAATCAATATCAGCTCCTTGGAATGATTGATCTGCACTGTTGAACTGAGGTTCTCCATTTCTGGTCTATTAATATCAGGTCGATCATATTCCTGTGTTTGCCATCAAAGGAGCACCACATCCATTTACGACACTCTTTTTGTTGGAATTTAGTATTGCAAATCATCAGGTTGTTATCAGTGGCAAATTCCAGAAGCATCTCTCCACATTCATTTCTTTCCCCATATCCAAATTTTCCCAATCTTTGCATTCCAGTCTCCTCCAATGATGAGTATATCCTGCTTCGGCACCTCCTCAGCTGTTACTCTATTAGAAAAAGTTAATAAATGGCATGAATGACCCTTCGCAAAGCCATGTTGCCCCTCAGAGTATCATATACCTATCCACTGATTCCTGAATTCTCATTTTAACCAATTTTTCCAGTACTTTCCATCAAACTCCTGAGCTGATTGGTCTATACTTTGCTATTGCTGTCTTAAAACATTCCTTATGCAAGGAATTATTTTCCCTTTTTTCCACTCCTCTGGAACTCTACCAGAGCTGAAACTTCAATTAAAGAGCCTAGTCAGAGGCATTGCCAGTTTTCCCTTGCACATTCCTGCAAAATGCGAGCTGATATCCCATTTAATCTCACAGCCGCATTTATATTGACATTCTGCAATTCATATCCTAAGACTTCCAATTCATCCATCTCTATTTTCCCACATAAGTTGCACATGTTTCACAGCATTAACCTCACTTGGATGATATATCCTTGCAAAGTGGTCACTCAGTAAATCAACCATTTTATCTGCTTCTGTCACTACTTGCCACATAATGAAAGAACTTTTTGGGATTTCCTTTGGCCTGTTCAACTAGTTTCTCATAATCTGATACTTCCTTACTATACTAGGCATCTTTCTTGCCTGATCCTTGTACTGTTCATGAGTTTGCTGGTTACCTTTCTCTTTATATATCCTCCACAGCATCTTTTTCTACAGCTCATACTTAATGACATTACTCCTCCATCTAACTCCTAGCTGATTAATATTCCTTACCTTAGGTATACAATTTAATATTACTTCCTCTGGATACTCCTTAACTATATCTCTACCATGCACAACAGCCTTTCCTTGCAAGGTTTTATGCCATGGCACAGCTTCAAGCTTCCTCCTAATCTTGTAATAAGCACCTGCCTTGTATTTCCACATATACCCGACCCCCTTCTTGACAGAATTTTCCTTATGTTTTGCAATCTCCCAAGTCAATGCTAGCTTATTTTGAACAACTGGGAATCTTACACTTCTAGAAGAAAAAAAAAAAAAAATGCTATGAACAAGGCTGTTCCAAAGAACAGAAAGTAGAGAACAGATGTCAGAAGAGAGGTAGATGATTTTCAGGTACTCAGAATATTTCAACTTTAATGCAAATATGGCCACATGACAGAATATTGTCCCATATATTGCCAGCCTGGTTGGCGAGTGGTTAGCATATCCGCTCTCCAGCCAAAAGGCTGCAGGTTTGAATCCCGCCGTGGGCATGGATGTTTGTGATTGTCTACGAAAATACTACTGGTGGTCGGCGGTAGATGGTGTTGTGCAGATGATGAAAGTAGTTGTAGTTGGTAGTAGAGACAGAGAATTGTGGAGTAGGTGCCCTCCCTCGATGAGTCTCTGAACTCCCTGGAGGTGCATGTAATAATAATATTGTGACTATGTGCATGAGAAATAGCAGCTACTAATTCTAATCTCAGCTCTGGTATTGGAGAGGCTGCCAAAAGACAGAATTCAGGAATATACGGACAGGGATACATGCTCTGTGGGCAGTATGGTTTTGTGAAGAAAATAGGTCATGACTTAGTAATTTGATATAATAAGGTGGCAAATGAGTTCGTTGATGTAAATGGTTACATGGGAATAGTGCTTTGTCAAGGCATTTGACAGGTATGTCCACATGGAACTCTGCTACATAAATTGGAGCAAGTAATGAAAGGATGAGGCTGGTAATATGGATAAGAGCAGCTAAAATAAGCTATTCAAAAAGATAGCCTACAAATAAATATGAAATATCACTTTTGAAAGCACATATATACTTGGAGTGTACTAGTGTGCCGTAGATTTCATTATCTCTGCTATTTTCTCCAGCTGTCAAAGAGGAGGTGCATACAAACTATTATTCATGCAATACCTTACATACTTATCCTTGGATCCTTACCAATGAAGCATTCACATTAATCTGTAGCAACCCATTCCACCTGTTACACTACTTCTAAGCAAAAAATCTAATCTACAGTTTCCAAGGGCCTCAATCTCCACTCTTTTCTACCATGCAGTGAAAATGTGGGGGGGGAGTAAAAACCACTTTTTAACATGTTTCTATCCCATCCCTTCTTTTCCACCTATCAATCATCCCCAAGAAATGTTACCTTTGCAATATGCCCTTTAAACTCCATCTGCTACCATCCTTAACAGTTCATGTTGAGCAGGTACAAACCATTGCATGCTGTACTTGACTTTGGGATAGGACACATAAGAATTTAGTTCATACTTCCTATAACAGGCAAGCATACTGCAAGTTGTGTCATATGCTGATGTGAGGAGCTTAAGGTTCTTTTTCAAGAATGGCTAACTTGACATAGCCAAGTTAGCTGGTCTTAGGCATGAACAGCAAGGGTTTTTCTCCCCAGTTTAGCTGGGGTTTTTCATCCTGCAAACTGGCTCTGTGAACACACATGAATACAGTCAGGAATACCTAAGACAATCCCTCCAGCCATTGATCTGAATTGTCAGCTATGCTGGTCCTGAGTCCAGATAAAAATAGGAGGGGGAGTTTGAGGTGGTGCCATATCTCCCAATAAAAGGAGCTCACGGCCACTGAATCACCATACGAAATAAATAACTGTCTATTCTATCCGAACATTGCAATAAAAATGTCCCTATGTAGCAAAAACACATCTTCCTCACTGACAACCATTATTGCACAGTCAGAAGCAAAACAAAGTTCTATAACTCATTATTGCAATGTGGACTAATGAAATGAAAATTATCTTGTACCTAATCTTTCACACACACACACTGCACACAAGCAAGCAAAAGTTTTATTATAGCACCAAATATAGTATATTATATATCTAACTAAATACAATGTCCTCACAATTCAAATTTTCAGTTACAGATAACATCGTCACTGAGAGCAGAAACAAACCAATTTGTGTAAAGCACGTATGCAAAAGCAAATCTTTTATATATATATATATATATATAATTGAAATCAGAATTGCATTTTAAATTTTCTATATCATTAAAACAGTTCACAACTGGCTGGCCTGGTTGGCCGAGTGATTAGCAAATCCACTCTCCAGCCAAAAGGTTGCGGGTTCGAATCTCACCATGGGGCATGGATGTTTGCGATTGTCTGTGAAAATACTGGTGGTGGTGGAGTATATGGCATTGGGTGTATATGATGCTGGTAGTTGCAGTTCCCTGTAGTTGGTGGATTGAGTGGTAGAGACAGAGTTGTGGAGTGGGTGCCCTTCTTCGATGAGACTTTGGACTCCATGAAGGTGTCACATAATAATAGTAATAATAATAATTACCAAAATTTCAAACTGGCTTTCCACATATAACTGAAGATGTGAAAATGAACCCAACTAATGCAGATGACATACAGTCAAGTCAGTTCACAAATGGTAACACATAACAAAGAATTATCTTGATAAAGAATGAAGGTAGGAAAATCATGGACATCATGGTCAGTGGAGATCACAGACTTCTTATTTAACCTGAGCAATGTTCAACACCTTAGCCTGTAGACGGCTGAGGTGTTGGACAAAATCCATCTGTTTTTCATGGTATTACAACACAATAATATAAACTATATAAAGATATTTATTATTTGGCTAATATTTTGCTGGTTTTCAAATTCACATCTTCAGAGAATAACTATTAGTTATATACTACAAATGCAAAGAGAAAATGAATTTTTAAATGGATAGGAGCCATTGATAAATATCTTTACATGATTTGCTTTTTGTGGTTGTAATATAATGAGTTATGAACAGACTTCTCGTGCATAAATTATAGATGTGACTAAGAAAAAGAAAGCTGAAGGTATGGATGTTGAAGTAAGAATGAGTCTCAGAATAGATTAGTTATTACCGATACCTGCTTCCAGAAACACCTACAATGGATCCAATACTTGGACATTTAACACTGATTGGTCAAAGCACCTGATTGATTACATCTTGGCTCCCCAACAGTGGAAGACAAACATTTTTAATGTGCATACTTGTCCAGGAGCAGATCATTAACTAGTAAGCGCCAGAGTAAGACTTAGACTCCAAAATATTCTAAGTCACAACCTTCCCAGTAGACTGGATGTCATAGTAATTACAGAAGAAACATCAACTTGGATATAGCCAAGAAGTATCTATCAAGTAAGACCCATGGATATCAGATTCAACATAGGATCTGATCAAAAAGGAGACAGCTGGAGAAAAAGAGATACAAGAGCTGAAAAATATAAGATATTACATAGAGAAGTTAGAAAAGCCATAGGAAAATTTTTATGCTAATGAATGTTAAGAGATAGGGTTCCAGATGAGGTGGCACAATTATAAAGAATGTTTAGTTTAGTCCGTGACCTGAAGCACAAATCGAATGTCAAAGACAAGAATGGAGAAGTACTAGTAGAATAACTGGAAATCAAAAACAGATGGAAAGAGTGCTGCAGGAGAACTGTCCTCCATATTTTCTGTATACTGCAAGAGAGTATACAGAAAATTTTTGGAAGAGCCTTGTCACCAGGAATATTTCTATTTGGAACCTCCTTCACTTAGGCATGAGGGTGAAGGAGAAGTTAGACCAGCTTAACAACAATAAGGCCTTGGGTGTAGGTGGAATCCCAACAGAATTAAAGCCATGAGGAATGCAGGCACAAGAATGTTTCAGACTGATTACAAGGATGAGACACAGGATCATGGCCTAGAGATTGGAAGCAGTTGTTTTTCATACTACTGCGCAAGGGAGATATGAAGGATTGCAACTATAGAGCTATTAGTTTAATTGCTCATGCAAGCAAGATTTTATTAAAGATCATTCTAAATAGGAATGAGGCCAAAGTTGAGGCAGAGATGCTTGAGGAACAAGCAGGTTTCAGGAAAGGCACGCGTACCAGCGATGAGATCTTTTTCCTTGGACAGATAATTGAAGTGTAAAGAATTAATACTTCCAATGATGCTTCATAGACTACTCCAAAACTTTTCTGTGTTTAGTGAAATGCAGGAGGTAATGAAAATAATGGATTTTCCTCAACACATTATCAGACTGATAGCTAATGTTTACAATGAGCAAGAAGTATGGTAAGAACAGGTGTTGGATTAACTGATTGACTTCAAGTTGGCAAGTAAGTTAGGCAAGGATGTCTACTTTCTCCTCCCCTGTTTAATATCTATGCTGAGGACATCATCTGTGTAGCACTGGATGAGCTCAAGACTGGAATTAGGCTGTGGCAGATGGATTAGTAATCTCATATGCTGATCATACAGTACTTCTTTGTAATGAAAAGGAAGAACTAAAACAAATCCATGACAAAGTTAATGAGATAAGTAGGAACAGAGAACTTTAACTCAATTCTAGCAAGACTAAGTTATGGCTCAAAAGGAAATAGACAGGAAAGCTTCTGAGAAACAAGTGTACCTTAATGGAGAAAGAATTAAAAAAGTCAGCAAATTCAAATACATTGGATACATTATTCATATGATGAATTGTGATTCAGAAGACAGAATATTAGGAATGACTAAAACAAGCCAGACTTAAAAAGCTGGAAGATTTATCACCACATTGATATAGCTGTTTTTTCAACAGCAACTTATGTGAGACTTGGAGCCTAAAAAAGACTGACATATGATAGCCACTTGAAGGTGTTGAGGATATCATATACTGAATGGCAGACAGAAGGATGGGTGTTAGAAAGGATCGGTAGAACTTTAAGGCTCCTTAAGGAAGAAAGACAAAAATAATGAAATAGTGACAGAAGAGAGCTGAAATAGCCTGGACACATTAAAAGATGGAAAGAGAACTTCTCAAATGAACAGAAGCAGTCAGTTTTTTTTGGAGATGGAAAGCTTGCAACTACTGGAAAAGATTAGAACAATATAAAGAAATAAACTGTAAAGAATATAGATATGAGAGAGATAATAGGGAAGTAGACATGATTGAACTTGAAGAAGCATTAAGATGAATGGAAAATCCTCTGGAATAGATGATTTTGCCAGGTGAATTGAGTTTTTAGCAGTTTGGAACCGAAATAGTTGACAGAAATATGAAAAGTGATACTTGATAACTGGACCAGGGAGGCGTTTCTTATCTTACCTATGGTAAGATAAGAAATGTTGATAGGTAAGATAATGTTTCTTATCTTACCTATCAACCTGCCCCAGGTTGATAGGTAAGATAAGAAACATTAAATTCAATGCATGTTAAATATAAGAGCTGCATAAGGCTAAATTTGTAGACCACATTCTTTATGTTTAATAATGAAATATCAAAAGGGTCTTATCTCCATGTGTGATGAATGCTGTCCTAGATACAGATAACAAGCCATCTGAATTTGCAAGTGCAAACTGGACAAATGAAACAGTAAAAAGGAACTACCCCCCCCATCCCACCCCACCCAGGTGTGTGTGTAACTAAATAAGCAACTTCACAGTGTTAGACTCAATGGGTAAGTAGTGAAAACTTCAGTTATTTGGAAACTGCTTTCGGATGGAGGTTTAGATCAGGAGTTACTGAGGATTTCATTGGGTCAAAGCTTTCTTTAGCAGTTAAGTCGACTATGGGATCATCATGTCCCACTGACATGTAAGCTTTTGAATAATAGAAATTATCTTTTCCTATTTTGTATTATGCAGCAAAAACAAGAAGACTAACAAGACATACGTGGAATGTAAACAAAGGAAATAAACATTTTGAGGACAACGAAAATAATAAGGCAGTATCAGGACTGAAATGCTGGCTATGGTGGAATGCAAATTAAGAGTTTAGTGGATAAGAGTAAAACAAGTGATAAGTAATTTTTACACTAAGTATTGAGACATTTAGGTTAATCAGGGGTCAGGGGATTTTATCAGATCAATAGAGGGGATTATAAAAAGAGTAGAAGATGACAGGGAAAGAAACAAGAGGCCATTCCATGAAGTTAGTTAACAGTGTGGCAAAGAAGAGTGAAAGGAGTAATTTTTTACATGGAGAATGGTGGGTGAATGGAACACATAAGAATGCTGTGAGTGTTAAGGACTTTAAGGTTCCATATAAGTATGTTGTCACTGATTGAACCTTCTAGGATGAGTGCTGACTCCATGTAAGGAGTGATAATACTAGATATTAGTAAAGTCTGGAAACTAGAAAATGTTGAAATGCTTATGAATTTGAAATTGAAATCATCTGGATATATGAGAATTAATTTAAAATACAAGAAGAATGTATGAAATGAAAATTGAGGGAGAAAGTGCAAGAGGAAGTGGCAACACTAGATACGATTAAAACAAAACAAAGAGTTGGAATAGCGTTCATGAAGAAAAGATATAGGACAACAGAAGAAATGATAAGCTTGGATCTGCTTGACGTGACAATTTCTGATGGAGCATTTGTTCATTATGATCATTCTGTACAAACAAGACTGGCTCCACAGTTTGCAGAGCCCTGTGCAAATACTCCCCCCCCCTGCAAGTCTATGGATAGAAAAAACCTTTCTTCTTAGTGTACATGTTTGTATCACACTTCAGATAGAAAAATAAAAATAATTCTACATACAAAAATACATTTATTAAATCATTAAAACTTAAATTAATACAACAGAATTAGAGAAGTTTTCATATTTATGTTCTATACCACACGCAGAGCCCAGTGCAATTGCACAGGCTGCACACCCATGAATATAATGTTCCATTCATCCCGTTTCGAATAGAAAAGTTCTGTCTTGACACCTTATTTCTTCCATAACATTGTCACCTTCACGATATTGAATCTTCTATGTTCTTCCTAAAGTAAACTGGTTTTGTTATAATTTTCTATTAATCTTTTTCTAAGGACTTATGCAATACTTCTTATGTAATAAGAAGTTGCAATAATTTCTTCTCTTCTAGAAAGCTTCTAATTCTGGAGTATTCCATGAATTTGTTCTGTTTTTAGACTTATCATACTTCTCTTGCTGAATCAATGTTTTGTTCACATATCATGTTGACACTTCAGTTCAGTTTAATGAGACTCATCTGTATATTTCAAAGAGAGAGAGAGTGTGTACAGTTCACATCTCAAAGCAACAACTTCAAATTCTCTGGATATACTTGTAGGACAGATATTCTCAACCAGTCTCAAAACTTCACTGTCAAAAATAATGGGATTTTTTTCTGTGTTCTCTTAAGGTGAATTTACGTACTATTTAAAATGTACATAATTTTACATAGTACATAAATTGTACTATGTAAAATTGTAGAAACATAGTAAGGATGAAAGTTCATGTCCTGAAAGAAATCAGCACTTATTTGCCTTGACTTTTCCTTCAAATTTCTCAGAAAAATTCCTTCCTGCACAAAATCAATTAAGAAATTTTGTAAAACATCTAAAAATGTTCAAATCATATTTTTGAGAATCCTGGATGAACATTTATGCCAGAAATATTATTGCAATTAAAATCTGAGGCAAAAATAGGCATATTTTCTGAAGGAAGGGGTGTCATTTTTTCTCTTCTGCATGCCAAAAATCTGTGCTATCTCCTGCAAACTCAGAAAATGTTATTCTTCCTGAATAACATTTTCTGAATGTAACATGGAATATTAAAACAAAAACTGTTTTATTGTACCATTTTATAATGGGGAGAGGAAGTGCCAGACAGGCATATTATGTTGCCACTGCACCAGTTGCAAGCAAATGTGTTCAAGTCCTCACCACCCCCAGATTAATGTACACTTTAGAAAGATTACTTTTCACGCTTAAGAGTAGATGCACACCATAACACACAGGCTTTCAAAACCACATCTGACAAAATAACATGCATTGTCCTTACTCCCATTAACTATGATTCAAAGATCCAAATGATGGTACTTTTCACATGACCTCGGGCCTACAGTAAGTAGAGTGGTTGTATCACACTTTAGCAATGAAATTCTTTCACAACCTAGATATTCAAAATCATCTGTAATCATAATGTGAGACTTTAATTATTCAAATATTGATTGGGTAGCAGTAAAATCTCATGAAACGAATGAAAATTAACTTATTGAGATGCTGCAGGACAACTTCCTCAAGCAACACATGACAGAAGGAACGAAGCCAAGAGTGTTAGATTTGATTATAGTGTCAGAGGGTGTTTCAGTTAAATACTTAACTATTCTGCCTCCAGTTGGTGACAGTGATCATGTGGTACTCGCTTGGGAAGTGACTAAGTTTATAAGTGTCCATTCAGAAGAGGTTATATGCTGAACTACAAAGCAGGAAATTATTACCAACTGAAGGGTATACTGAGTTCAGTAGAATGGTACTGGTTACTGGATGGGAAGAATATCGAATAGGAAACATTTTAAAAATACTTAAATGATGCAATATCAGAATGTGTCCCGAGAGTTCAAAGAAAATAGGGTAGGAATCAAATGGATGTGTAATTTCATTAAGCAAGTGATTCGTAAAAAAAGGATGATGTCCATTATGAAATTATAAGCAGCAGGCTGGAAGAGTCAAATGTTGTATGGAAAGCTAAGTCTGAGTATGAAAAGAAACTGGCTCTGCAAGCTAAAGACAACCCACAAGAATTCTATCAATATACTGCAAGTAAAAAAGAATGAATATGGAAGAATAATTCTTCTAAATGCAGATGGTGTGAGGGTGACAGATGCAGGAGGTTGTTTGACTAATAAGTGCCCATTTTGCTAAAAGCTATCACCCTGGTGTATGCAACATTGAGTTTACTGCTACTGCTTCAGTGAATGAAGAAACTCAGGTGTATGAAGAGGAAAGAGCTGTTGCACAAACTGAATAAGAATTCTTCAATAGGAACGGATAATTTGAGTCCCAGAGCAGGGAAGATTCTGCAAGAACGGAAAGAATGTATGGTAATCCCATTGCACAAGGGTAGTGCAAAGACTGATGTATCCAATTATCCATCAATCAGTATCTCAGGAGTGGTGGTGAAGATTTTGGTAAATTGGTTAGGGCCCACATTTAGAAATTGGTTTACAGTGAATCTCTACTTTGCAATGAACAACATGGGGTTACTAAGAGAAGGTCATGTTTTAGCAAGTTGCTCACATTTTATAATAATGTTACCATTGAACTAGAAAAGAGAAGAAATGGATACACCATGATACTTTTGGATTTTGCTAAGGCTATTGACAGAATACAGCATAGAAGACTGTTTCATAAATTGAAGAATATGGGTTTAGATTATATTAGCATGGATAAGGAAATGGCTGACAGAGTTCAAAGTGTGTGTGGGGGGGGGGGGGGGGGGCTCCTGCAGGATTTAAGGTACCGTATATTATCACATATAATGCGATCCACGTATAATGCGAACTAGAAATTTTGTTTGAAAACTAGCCCTAAAATGCCATCTGTTAATCTTGTTCCATAACATTATAAATAATACAATACGAATTAACGAAAGAAATATTTATTTTAAAACAATGTCAAAATGCTTTAAATTCTTCTTCATCTTTTGAGTCATCAAACATTTCATTTATAAATTCATCTGTAGGGATTGCATCATCAGTGTAGCAGTTGTCGGCATCGCGTCTTCATGCTCTCCGTGAATGTGTGTCATCCTCGCTTTCATATATGACGTGATCTTCAGATCCATCCATTGAATTACTTATTCCACATTTAAGAAATGAGCGTTGCATCATTTCAGATGGTATCGAATCCCATGCTTCTTTAACCCAGATGGTGACTAGGGTGATCTCAGGCTTCTGAAAATTCCCACCCTTTGTCATCTTCACCAAACCAGATGACATCCATTCTCTCCATTTTTCACATAAGTGATCTTTAAATGGCTTACTCAAGCTGACATCAAGCAGCTGCAAAACGGAAGTTAGACCACCCGGTATGACTGCTAGGTCTGTACGTAGCTCACGTGCTTTCTCTTTGCTTGCCTCTGTTAAATGCGCCCGGAACATATCCCAGACCAGCATGCTTTGTTGACGTAACAAGCTACCTGGACGTATGTTCCATACTTGATCCAGTCACAACTGTACACCTTCTTCGTCCATCCAACCTTTCTGATTGGCGCGAACAATTACATCTGGTGGAAATTTCATATGCTTCGGAATTTTCTTTTAAATATTACTGTTGGCTTTAATTTGGTTCCGTCTGTCATGCATGCTAGAACAACGGTAAAATGCGTTTTTTCATGTCCCGTTGTTTTTATGAAGACACCCTTTTCACCAACTGAGTTTACTGTTCGATTCCCAGGCATATCAAAGTACATGGGCATCTCATCCATATTGCCAATTTGGGAAAGTTCATATCACTGACACTTCTGTAATTTTATGATAAATTTATGGAAGGACTGCACTTTTTCTTCAAGTTGCTTTGATAACTTCTGCGCAATTTTTGTTCGGTGTCATAATGTTAATGCTTTGCATATACCATAAATCTGTTGCACCACCCAGGCAAAGCAAGAAAAGATGAAATACCTGGTGTGTCCTTGAATTTACCATTCATGAGTTGTAGAGCTCGAAAACGAATTGCATTTCTTGTTACTATAATGCCATCTTGTCGTTGCGTCAAAATCCATTCATTTAGCACTTCTTCGAGTTCTGGAATGGATGCTACATCTGTTTCGTTTTGGGGATTTTTTCAAGACTGTCTTTTTGCTTACACCAATGTCTAATATTACTCTCTCCTACACCAAATTCTCTCATAGCAACACTGTTATTATGTTCTTCTGCAAACTGCACGACACGCAATTTAAATCCTGCTTCAAAAGATGAAAGTTTGTGTTTCTGTTGGCTCATTTTCAGGCAAGGTTTGTTTAACGAATGATTTTAAAATGAACTGTGGTTAAACCGATATACCTAACTGTGCTCTATCATTTGGCGATGGAGAGCACATGTGCAGATACGCTGCGCGCTCGGTCGCCGAATGCAAGTGGATCAAGTAGATTTGGTTGCATAGGCATTAGGTAGTATATATTGTGCGTGCAAGTCTAATAAGATGTTATATTTTTTAGCATCCGCATATAATGCGAACTCCTAACTTTAAGTAGTATTTTTTACCATAAATTTTTCGCATTATACGCGATAATATATGGTAAGTTCAGTAGTGTACTACAAAGATCGAATCTTGGTCCACTGTTATTCAATCTGTATATATATTAATGATACTGATGATGCAGATATAGGTAAGGTAATCAGGAATGCTGCTGACATGCAGTACATAGTATGAATGAATTAAATAAGTAGTATGAATAAATTCAAGAATAAATATGATAGCTGGTACATGCTGTATGTGGTCTCACTCGAGGAGTCCCAGACTGTGTGGAGGTCTCTCTTAATAATAAGACTGGCAGATAGACTATGTGTTCTTAACAAGCTGTAAAACATCAAAGACAAAAAACAGGATTTTGGTGAAAGTGATGCAATATCTCAAAACAAAAAAAAAAAAATGATAAAAATAAGCGGCATCCCACCAGTAACTGCTCAACTGTGATAGCACTCCAACCAAAAGATGGAGTGCTATCACATTGAAATACAAAGTAGAGACTTCAAAATATTTTATTTTTGAATGCTATATCTAAACATAATTCTCTCTCCATTTTAATGCATTTTCTACACTGCATAACAAAATTTTCAAAGTTGTTTAATAACTAAACTCTTCAGATTGTTTTTTGAACTTTTTTCATCTGTGGTTTGAGCTGTGTTATTTTAGAAATTGAAACTCAGTTTAAGAAATAATTAGAAGTCCGTGAGAGCCACATCAAAGCTACAGGGAAGATGTTCTTAAGCTTCTGATCTGATCTCTTTGTTAAAGTGAATGTGCTTGTGTGCTGCCTCACAGTCATGTTGCAAAAGCAGAATTTGTTGTTTCAGCTTTCTCAAGATCTACCAACTATAACTTTGTGAATTAACTTTATAACTGCTTTGCAACATGACTGTGAGGCAGCATACAAGTATTTTCACAAAAAGTTCAGAAGATTGGATTCTGAACTTTTTGGCCCTTATTGAGGTGTGATGGTTAAATTCAGACTAAATTTTCATTTCAGGAATGATGAAATAACTTTGATCCACAGTTCTGATTGGGTGAAAAAACCATCACCTTTCCACTTCATATGTGCAATTCATTGTAATCCCAATTCTGGTTGATTTTGTGCCAATCCAATATTCAATTATGTCAATGCCAATGATCTGACTTGATTGAAAAAACTTAAAATGCTCAGCTTCCATCATCATCAAATTCCTGCCATGTATCCTCAAGGGGTGTACAGGATATGATAGTACTACATGAAAAATTTGCATCATTATTAGCTTCCTATCTACAATTATCTTCCAAATCAGTCTTTTACTTGCCAAGACTCCAACATTATCAGATCTTATATTTCTATCGTCTAAGGAACTTTGTACCTTATCAATCCACCTCTATCTTGGTCTTTGTCTAGGTTGTTTTCCTACCAACCTGGCAGAGAACACTTATTTTGCTAATCTATCCTCGCCCATTCTGTTTAAGTGACCATACTACGATTAGCTCAACTAAGACATTCCTGAATGCTGACAATGTCAAATTCTTTCCTAATATCCTCGTTTTTAATATTATATTGCCATTGATGCCATCTGTTCATGCCTATAATCTTTCTCAGGACTCTTATATCTGCGGTCTCTAGTCTTTGGTCAAGTGTTTTACTTCTGACCCAGCTCTCAGATCCATAAGTTAAAACTGGTTTGAACACTGTCTTGTATATAGCAAATTTAGTGTTGCAACTAATTTCTCTCTTATTCCATATGAATTTACTCAATTGACTTCCTACCATACCAGCTTTGTTGATTCTGTTGTCTATTTCCATATTTAATTTGCCATCTTCAGTAAAAATCGTGCCTAAGTAACTGAAATGTTTTACTTGTTCCACAGGTTCTCCATTCACAACACAGTTGACATTTTTAACAATTCTACCTATTTTCATTGTCTTTTTATTGCTGACCTTCATACCATATCTATTACAAGTTATTCAATTTAGTTAGGGAGTCTTGCAGACTTGTAGCGGATTTATTTAGAAGTGTAACATCATCCGCATAAAGCAAAGAGCTGAGATTAACATCTCCAATTTTGATATACCACTTTCCTTCATAATGTGATCCATATAGATAATGAATAACAGAGGGGATAATGTACATCTTTGTCTCACACCAGATTTAACATTAAACTATCTTCCTGTACTTCCTTCAATTCTAACTGCCAACTTACACTCAAATAAAGACTAAGTATTGCTTGATATAATGTCCCATTGACACCATATAACTATAGTGTATTGAACAGCTTCTCTCTTGGCACCTTGTCATATGCCTTTTCCAGATCGACAAAACTGGTGTGAGACAAGGATGTACATTATCCCCTTTATACTCATGGGAATATAACAGATCTTTGTTATATTCCCATGAGTTCTTGGTGAAGAACAAGCCTGAATCCAGCTTGTTCTTCACCAAGTTTTTCTTCCACAATTCTTATCAACCGTTTCTCAAGTATACTTGCATAAATCTTACCAGGAACATTCAATAGGGAAATATCTCTGTAATTCTCACATTAATTGAAGGTCTTTATGCGCAGAGCTCATAAGCAACTTTCTCATACACTTAAAACGTAAACAACTTTTATTTCCCTGTTTATATATGGGAACTATGAGTACTCCATTCCAATCATCAGGAATTCGTTCCTCTGTCCAGGCCTTCTGAAGTATGCATTGCAGCCACTCTAAGACTTTTATACCACCATACTTCAGCATTTCTGGTCGAATATCATCTACTCCTGTTGCCTTCCCACATTTCAAGCCTTTGATGGCTTTTTCTACTTTAAGTATGGATATGCCTTCCTAACTGTATGCCTGTTAAGTGTTTTTTACAACTGTGCTATCACTGCTTGTTTCATTTAGCAATTTTTCGAAGTAATTACTCCATACTTCAAGGATATCTATTTCTCCCGTTTTCATGTCACCCTCATCTCTAACTTGTTTTACTGCACTCTTTCCTCCATTTTTAAGCTTCTTCAACAACCTCCAGAATATTTTGCCACCTTCTTGATATTTATTTTCTATGTTCTTACCAAAGTCTTCCTATGACTTTTGTTTAGCCAGTTTCACGCAGTGTTTAGATTTCTTACATTTGTCTCTGTATTCTCTAAGAGCACAAGCTGACTTATTTGCCAGGAACTTTTGATAGCTTTCTTCTTTTCCTTCACTGCCTCTTTAACTTCTTGTGTCCACCATGGCATTCTGATTTTTCTATTCTTGCAAATAAGTCAGCTCATGCTCTTAGAGAATATCAACTTTCAGAGAATAAAAGGGGAGCAATTCACATCTGAGAGCTGCTCCAGTTTTATTCTCTTTAAAACTTTCTTACATGTTATTCTTTTCAATATGAAATTCAATTTTATCCTGCTCAAGAATAAATAGTGATCACTTCCAATTTCAAATCTGCTGTACACATTTTTATGTTGGAACATGGTGTTAGTAATAACCAGTCCATGTCCTCACCAGAAATCTAACAGGTATTTGCCATTATTATTAGCTTTGCTCTTTTCTCCAAATTTTCCCAAAATATTTTTGTATGTCTGACAATCATTTCCAACTCTGCTATTTAGATCCACAACAAGGACCAATTTTTCATTGTGTCAGTTGCTTCTTTCTCTAAAGTCTCAAAAAATTCCTTCACTTCTACCTTAGTAGAACCTTCTGTGGGACCATAGGCACAAATAAGTCTCATTGTCTAGGTCCCCATTCTCATATTTGCCCACATCACTCTACTTGAGACTGCCTGCCATTCAAGAAGATAAGCCTCATATTTAATGTTGAATACTATGGCTACTCCTTCTTTTCCTTGATTGTCATTTCCTGAATTAACATTTTGTATTTATTGCTCAGAAAGATCTCACCAGTTTTTGTCTTTTTTTTCAGTCACTCTTATTATGTCGATCTGGTACTTATCTAATTCCTCAGTTAGCTCCATTTCTTTGCCATTCAGGCTTCTTATGTTGATAGTACTGATTTTTAACTCTGGTGATGTTGAGTTGGGGTGTGTTTTCAGATTTGTTCTAGTAGCTGAATTTTTGCTGTTCACCCTGACGAAAACAACGGGGGCCTTGTTTAACCGGGCGATGCCCCAGCCGGCATGAAATTTTGTAATGTTGTACCATCATTTTGTATATAGGTTTAAAGCCAATAAGAATACAATTTGGTCGGCAAAATCCCAAATTTCCAGCCCATCCTCTTTTGTTCAGTATCCAGGTAGTTACCCAACAGGGTGCACAACGAGAAGGTGAGGATTGGACATTAGGTCAGAAACCCTCGTCGGTTCTCCGCATTCCTTTAATTGAGTTTAATTAATTCCTATAAACGAGGAGATCGCCACATATAGCTTTGAACCTTAAGCACCCCCTGCTCAGCTTTTTTCTTATGGAAATCACCAACTGCAATTTTTTGTAGTCAGTTTTATGACTGATCATGACAACCCCCCACCCCCATCACTATTTGTTCTTTGTATCAAACGATGGACAGTATTAATATATGGAGTTGTTTCAACATAAAAAAATAACTTTCAAACAGCAGCGAATTTCAACAACAATCAATTGTTGTGTTCAAAATTTCAATATTATTGCATGCTGTTTTATACTTTGACACTTATAAACAATACCACAATAATCATAATCACACTCCACCTGTGGTGAAGGCATGAAGGAACAAAACTATACTCATTTCAAAGCCACTGACAGTGCTATGTATGTGTAAGCAATTCTTTCAGGATATCTCCCATGAAAATAAGGAACAGGCCCAAAATCTGATAAGCCTATCAAGTTTATTTGTTACCAGACAGAATAGTACCAGACAAACAACTTCAACAGTGTCAATTACTATGTAAATCTCTTTAGTCCATTATGCCGAGCGATTTCACAAAGGATCATTTAGTCCAGAAAGTCCTGTATGGTGGTGAGCTGAAATGTTCTGTTCCCCACTTCTTTCGCTCCCAGCATCTCTACAAGACAAATTTTGCATTAAAACTGGTTTCAATAAATTAAACAATGAGAAAAATTGTGATAACTGGGAGGGGGGATTGTGAATGTCAGGTACATTATGTAAAAAAAAATGTATCCAGGTACTGAATCTGGTTGCCAGATAGAAACGAGTAGCACTCAGTGCTATATGCAAATGAGCAAATAGTAGTACAGTCATACCCTGACTTACACGAATCCAGAGTTATGCAGTTTCTTATATGTATATATTCCCGTCCCGCTTCACCACTAGTCGTATCTTTCAGGTGCCGGCCACATTCGCCAGTGTCGCACATGCTGCAAACAAGCACTGACGTGTTTCCTGTGGTCTGCATTCATACACGATTTTTATAGTCAACAAACCTTGCGATTGTTTAATGTTATGTTCTTGATAAAAATTTTATCAAATAAAAAATAATAATGTCATCCAAAAGAAGCAAGTCTGATTCCTCTACTGCTAGCAAGAAAAGAAAAACATTGACTTTGGAAACAAAACTCAACATTATTAAGGATTTTGAAGGCAGAATGAAAATTTGTGAGCTAGCAAAGAAGTTCGATCTACAGGAATCCACAGTAAGAACAATCATAAAAGAAAGGTTTACAAATTTTGAAGGACATAGATTCTAACGAGGAACGAATTGTAGCCACAAGGCAAGGAATAAAAAAATCATTTGCTTGCTATGAAGAAATTTTGCGTGACAAGAAAACGGCATTATGCCATCAGACGAATCTATTAGATTTTATGAAACCATCGACATCGAAATAACTTTCTTTTTTTTATGTACGAAAACTACAATTATGATTATATTTCTTAAAAAATATAGGTGTTTTTGTCAACCTTTGGTCCCAATTGTATGTTTGTATATATAAATTACATGCAAAATTATATCCTGAGTTACGCGAATTCAACTCAGGCGCTTTTTGTTGGTCCTACCTACCACGTAACTTCGGGGTTTTACTGTATATGCAAATGAGCCACGGCATAAAAGCAAGCATTTTAGGATGGTTTCCCATTTTCTGTCTGAAGTGAAAACAAGAGTTTTGTGATAGCAAAATTCTTGGATATGGCTGCAAGAGACGTTAACCAATGAATTCTGATGGTGAGCCATCGTAAGACTAGTGTTCTGACTTTGCATGTCAGTCATTCTATAGTTCACATACTGAACGACTTGATTGTACTGTGACTGTTGCACAATTTTAACAGTCAGAAACAGCATCCCAGAAGTACAGTGAAGGATGGCTATGATCTGACCTCATGTCAGTTACAGGAACACTGGTATCTGCTTCCACTGTGAACAGGTTTCACAAAAGGTTTGTACCATAGAGAAGATCTGAAATGGGTCAAGCCTCATGCAGTGGACCCCAACGAGAATCAGTATTTACAGATGAGTTCTGATTTGCTCTATAAAATGATACTAAGCATTACTCTGATCTCGTTCATCCCTCTAGTATCTGTTAAAGGAACATTTATGATGGAAGTAGCATGTTTGGGGAGGCATTTTGTTGAGTGGATTCACTTACCTGTGTGTGTCTTTTAGCAGAACCTCAAAATAATGCAACTTATAGAGACGAGGTCCTGGACCCCTATGTTCATCTTGATACAGGTATGATAGGGAAGACATTTATCCTACAAGACAATAATGCTAGTCTTCATCAAGCAAAGCTCATGGACCAATATCTTCAAGAAGAGACTATTGTACATATGGACTGACCAGCAAAATCTGCTGACCTTAATCCTATTAAGCATGTCTGGGATGCCAGGCAGATGTTCTGCTGCTGCTCTCAATCTCTTCCTCCTCAAAATCTTGAGGAACTTAGGAGAGATTTGCAGGAAGAATGGTTTTTTTTATTACCAACCAAGCCCCTGGGCACCATTGTGAACAGTATGAACATCGTTGTGAACTCTGTATTGCTATGAAGGATGATCGCATTCCTTATTGAAGCACTTTGACCATCTCATTTCATCCTGTATGTTGAGGTGCCAAGGTATTTTTGTATTATAATTCATTTTTTTGACATGGTCCAGAAGCCATGCTCAAGATCAACATGGGAACTTTTTCAAACCTCTTCAAGATAAGTGGGGTAGTAATCTTGCATTGGGCAATGCAATTTATCTCCCACCCAAAGAATCACATACATCCATGCCCACAGCAGGATCTGAACCTACAGCCTGTTGTTTGCAGAGTAGCCCTTTTTTTTTAAACAATCAAAAAAAGCTTATGTATGGGAATTTTTACAAACATAATATTCTACTCACATGGTAATGAAACAGGAATGCTTGGTGTATGCAATCCAAATATACCTGGAAATGAAAATGAATAGTTAATGAAAATATGCATGACAGTATTAATGTGAAAAAAAAAAAAAAAGAAGATATCTGAGCTGGATAAAAAATAGGAAGACAAGAATACTTCTCAGATTAGAGAATAAATTTGGGCAATTTCTGATTTCCACTCCCTCACACACACACACATTTTTTTAACATCATCAGTTTGCTAAAGACATTCAGTGGTACATTAGCCAGGGAGCTTTGTTACTATTGTCTTTGTAATTAAGTACCAACTATATCATACTTTTGACTCTTAAAACTGAAAATGTTCATGCATATAATTAACAAATTTTCCCATTTTGAGAGAAATATCTCTTGAAAATCATTATGAAACTGCCAAGGTATTTCAGAAATTTATAAACTATTTTATCTATTTAAAAAATTAATGTTCTACATTCCAATTATTAAAAAGTTCATTTATCATGTGTTTTCTTATTTCAGTTACTAGCTGTTGTGATGAAGTTGATGGAAGGACAACAGTTTGCAGTCTTGTAAAAAATTGGAATCTCGTACATGGATATATTAGCATACAGTCAAGTTGCAAGTCTACAGTTAGAATGCAGACAGATAGGAAGGCAGTTTAATATTAAATGAGATTGAAGCAGCACTGATATAATTTACATGGAATACAGATTTAGTTTCAAAAAAGAAAACTAGTATTCATTATTTCAAATCATCTGCTTAAATAATTGATGACTGTCACATGTCTTTAGTTGCATAAATCCCACAACAAATCTAGCATTACAAACTATGAAATTAAGCATGGAAATATCAACCATTCTGGAAAAGTTCTAGAAACTGATTAAGGAATAATTTTCAATGAAGATGGCAAATTAATTTTGAAAATATACAATAAAATAAGTAAAATAAAAAAATCATTAAAAATCAGCTAACGCCTTTTTATTCCCGTATACGGGAGTAGGCGAGGCCATTTAGCCCTATCTAACTTTTGGAGACTGAGTGGGCAGTTCAATCTCCACTGGTACCAATCAGAGATAGATGGCCCAAGGCTATCACTAATTAAGCAGTACACAGTGAAGAGAGACGGCTCAAATGTGCCGCCATCTCATGGTCCCTAACCCTAACACAATATATTTAATGTCTGAAATAATGTGGGTTCTACGGTCGATTTTCTTTTACGGGAAGAAAAACCCGCTTGCCCGTGCCAGAGATCGACTAACTCGGGAACCGGTCGAAAAAAGGCTTAGAAAAATTTCCTCTAGTCACCGACTAGACTCGAAACCAAGTCTTCCTTTGTGCGGCCAAGCGCCGTGGTATGCAAACGCCACATCCACTGAGCTACACAGGCTCCAATAAAATAAGTAAGGCAGTTAAATTTATTCTGAACTAAAACAAAACAGCCAAAACACCAAGTCAGCCAGATACAAGATAATTCTCAAACTAATTTTAAGTTCTGGATCTGAGAACAGGGTTAGAAGTAAAACATCTACTCAAAGAATGGAGAACATGGTTATAAGAGTTCTTATGGAAATCTGGGATATGAACATGGCAATGATGATAGAATCATACTGAAAACAAAAATCAGAAAAGAACTTGATGTTGCTGATATTCAAGAAGATGGTGCAATCAGAATAGAAAGATCAGTAAAATGTGATGTTATGAAAAATATCACGTAAAAAACCCAAAGAAAATAGATACAGCTGGATTGATAGAGGTGCTTCAAAGATCAAAAGGCATTAATACTTCAAATTAAAAGACCCACTCTGAAAGTTATACATAGGAAACTATATTATGAAATATTATGTTGGACTATCCTAAAATACAGCACATCCCTTACTATTTTTTTTTTTTTTATTCATCCCATACACGAGAGGTCAAGGGATTGATAAACACATCAGTGATGTGCATGTGGAATGTAGATAAGGACAAGAAGTTTACTTGTTTTTTTGAAGAGTAGCAGGTTGCAGTTGTTTGGGAATACTTCCTGAGGAAGGCTGTTCCAGAGGACAGAAGTGGACGGAATAAAAGAGGATGAACAGAAGCAGGTTCGGTGGGTTGTCAGCTGCACAGTAAAGGGGCATCAGAAAATAATAATTATTCTTGTAATAAGAAAAATGTATGATTGTATGATGATAAGGATCATTACAATTAAAAAAAAAATATATGAAAAGCATCTAAGGTTATCACCATATCAATCATATATGATGCACATGACAGGCAAAACGTTAATTTGATATTAGTCACAATTCTAACATCATTGGATCTTATATTGTCAGTAGCTTTCTATCATTTTATATTCTAAAATATTCCAAATTATATTCAGGCAATGACAATCAAAGAAAAGAAGTGGTAGCCATAGTATTCAACACTAAATACAAGGCTGATCTTGAATGGCAGGCAGTTTCAAGTAGAGTGATGTGGGCAAATATGAGAATGGGGAAATGGACAATGAGACTTATTTCTGCCTTTGGTCCCACAGAAGGTTCTACTAAGGTAGAAGTGGAGGAATTTTTTTGAAGCTTTAGAGAAAGCAACTGACAATGAAAAATTGGTCCTTGTTGGGGATCTAAATAGCAGAGGAGGAAATGATTGTCAGACATATAAAAATATTTTCGGAAAATTTGGAGAAAAGAGCAAAGCTAATGATAATGGCAAATACCTGTGGGATTTCTGCTCAGGACTGGTTATTACTAACACAATGTTCCAACATAAAAATGTGAAGAAATTCACATGGAAAGAAGAGGCAAGGAATAAGAAAAGTCTCACTGACTATGCTATTGTTGATAGTGATATTTTCTCCCTGGTGCAGGACACTAGAGTGTACAGAGGATCTGAAGTGATTAAAGAGAATAAAAGTGGAGCAGCTCTCGAATGCAAACTGTAGACTAAAATACACCAAGATTATTGGAGAAAAAATGAAAGAATTTGAGAACAAGAACCAAACCTTGGAGATTCAGTGGCAAGCCCTGAAGAAAACATTGATTGATTCAGCCAGAGAGGCATGTGGTGAGGTTGTCTGCAAGGATAGAAAAATCAGAACTCAGTGACACAGGAAGTTAAAGAGGCAGTGAAGAAAAAGAAGAAACCATATCAAAGGTTACTGTCAAATAAGTCAGCTTGTGCTCTTAGAGAATACAGAGACAAATGTAAGAAAACTAAACACTATGTAAAACTACATAATGTTTAGCTAAACAAAAGTCATAGGAAGACTTAAGAACATTGAAAATAAATATCAAGAGGGTGACAAGATATTCTGGAGGTTGTTGAAGAAGCTCAGAAATGGAGGAAAGAGTGCTGTAAAAGGAATTATAGATGATAAAGGTGACATGAAAACTGGAGAAAAGGATGTTTCATGTATGGAGTAATTACTTTGAAATATTGCTAAATGAAACAAGCAGTGACAGCACAGTGGTAAAAACCACTCAACAGGCATGCAATCAGGAATACATATCTATACTTGAAGTAGAAAAAGCCATCAAAAGCCTGAAATGGAAAGGCAGCTGGAGTAGATGATATTTGACCAGAAATACTCAATTATGGATGTATAAGTCTTAAAGGGTCAAAAGGGGTGCTTAAGGGTCAAAGCTGTATAACTGAGAGGAGACCTCCACATAGCCTTTAAAGGAATGCGGAGAACCGACCAGGGCTTCTGACCTAATGTCCAATCCTCACCTTCTAGTGGTGCACCCTGTTGGGTATCTACTTGGATACTGAACGGACGAGGATGGGCTGGCAATTTGGGATTTAGCCGACCAAATTGTATTCTTATTGGTTAAACCAAAATATAGAATGATGGTACAACATGACAAAATTTCATGCCGGCTGGGGCGTCGCCCGGTTAAACAAGGCCCCCGTTGTTTTCATCAGGGAACCAGGGCGAACAGCGAAAAGTCAGCTACTGGAACAAATCTGAAAATAAACCATAACTCAACATCACCAGAGTTAAAGATCAGTACTATCAACGTAAGAAGCCTTAATGGCAAAGAAATAGAGCTGGTCGAGAAATTAGATAAGAACCAGATCGACATAATAGGAGTGACTGAAACAAAAAAGACAAAACTGGTGAGATCTTTCTGAGCGATAAATACAAAATGTTATATTCAGGCAATGACAATCAAGGAAAAGAAGGAGTAGCCATAGTATTCAACACAAAATACGAGGCTAATCTTCTTGAATGGCAGGCAGTCTCAAGTAGAGTAATGTGGGCAAATATGAGAATGGGGAACTGGACAATGAGACTTATTTGTGCCTATGGTCCCACAGAAGGTTCTACTAAGGTAGAAGTGGTGGAATCTTTTGAGGCTTTAGAAAAAGCAACTGACACAATGAAAAATTGGTCCTTGTTGGGGATCTAAATAACAGAGTAGGAAATGATTGTGAGACATACAAAAATATTTTGGGAAAATTTGGAGAAAAGAGCAAAGCTAATAATAATGGCAAATATCTGTTGGATTTCTGCTCAGGACATGGACTGGTAATTACTAACACCATGTTCCAACATAAAAATGTACACAAATTAACATGGAGAGAAGAGGCTAGGAATAAGAAAAGTCTCATTGACTATGTTATTGTTGATAGTGATGTTTTCTCCCTGGTGCAGGACACCAGAGTGTACAGAGGATTTGAAATTGGAAGTGATCACTATTTAGTCTTGAGCAGGATAAAATTGAATTTCATATTGAAAAGAATAACATGTAAGAAAGTTTTAAAGCGAATAAAAGTTGAGCAGCTCTCAGATGTGAACTGTAGACTAAAATACACAAAGATTATTGAAGAAAAAATGAAAGAGTTTGAGAACAGGAATCAAACCTTGGAGATTCAGTGGCAAACTCTGAAGAAAACATTGATTGATTCAGCCAGAGAGGCATGTGGTGAGGTTGTCTGTAAGGATAAAAAAATCAGAACTCCCTGGTGGACACAGGAAGTTAAAGAGGCAGTGAAGGAAAAGAAGAAAGCATATCAAAAGTTCCTGGCAAATAAGTCAGCTTTTACTCTTACAGAATACAGAGACAAATGTAAGAAAGCTAAATAGTGTGTAAAACTAGCTAAACAAAAGTCATGGGAGGACTTTGGCAAGAATATAGAAAATAAATATCAAGAAGGTGGCAAAATATTCTGGAGGTTGTTGAAGAAGCTTAGGAATGGAGGAAAGAGTGCTGTAAAAGGAATTAGAGATGATAAAGGTGAAATGAAAACAGGAGAAAAAGATATCCTTGAAGTATGGAGTAATTACTTTGAAAAACTGCTAAATGAAACAAGCAGTGATGACAGCACAGTGATAAAAAAACACTGACCAGGCATGCAGTCAGGAATACATATCCATACTAGAAGTAGAAAAAGCCATCAAAGGCTTGAAATGTGGAAAGGCAGCAGGAGTAGATGATATTCGACCAGAAATGCTAAAGTATGGTGGTATAAGAGTCTTACAGTGGCTGCACTGCATAGTTCAGAAAGCCTGGACGGAGGGACGAATTCCCAATAATTGGAGTAGAGCTCTCATAGTACCCATATATAAAAAGGGAAATAAAACTGAATGTGAGAATTACAGAGGTATTTCCCTACTTAGTGTTCCTGGTAAGATCTATGCAAGTATACTTGAGAAACGGTTGAGAAGAATTGTGGAAGAAAAGCTTGGTGAAGAACAAGCTGGATTCAGGGCAAATAGAGGCTGTCAGGATCAGATCTTCACTTTACGACAAACAGTCGAGAAAGCATGGGAATATAACAAAGATCTCTATTTAAGTTTTGTTGATCTGGAAAAGGCATATGACAAGGTGCCAAGGGAGAAGCTATTCAATACGCTGCAGTTATATGGTGTCAATGGGGCATTATATCAAGCAATACTTAGTCTTTATTTGAGTTGTAAGTCAGCAGTTAGAATTGAAGGAAGTACAGGAAGATGGTTTAATGTTAAAGCTGGTGTGAGACAAGGATGTACATTATCCCCTCTGTTATTCATTATCTATATGGATCACATTATGAAGGAAAGTGGTATTAAACATGATATCAAAATTGGAGATGTTAATGTCAGCTCTTTGCTTTATGCGGATGATGTTAAACTTCTATATAAATCTGCTACAAGTCTGCAAGATTCTATGACTAAATTGAATAGCTGTTGTAATAGATATGGTATGAAGGTCAGCAATAAAAAGACAAAGACAATGAAAATAGGCAGAATCATTGAAAATGTCAACTGTGTTGTGAATGGAGAACCTGTGGAACAAGTAAAACATTTCAGCTATTTAGGCACGATTTTTACTGAAGATGTTAAATTAAATATAGAAATAGACAACAGAATCAGCAAAGCTGGTATATTGGGTAGTCAAATGAATAAATTCATATGGAATAAGAGAGAAATTAGTCGGAACATTAAATTTGCTGTATACGAGACAGTGTTCAAACCAGTTTTAACTTATGGATCTGAGAGCTGGGTCAGAAGTAAAACACTTGACCACAGATATGAGAGTCCTGAGAAAGATTATAGGCGTGAACAGATGGCATCAATGGCAATATCGTATTAAAAACGAGGATATTAGGAAAGAACTTGACATTGTCAGCATCCAGGAATGCGTTAGCAGAGCTAATCCCAGGTGGTATGGTCACTTAAACAGAATGGGCAAGGAAAGATTAGCAAAACAAGTGTTCTCTGCCAGGTTGGCAGCAAAATGACCCAGAGGAAGACTAAGATATAGATGGACTGATACAGTACAAAGTGTTTTGGACGATAGAAATATAAGATCTGATAATGTTGGAGTCTTGACCAGTAACAGACTGATTTGAAGGAAAATTGTAGATAGGAAATTAATAATGATGTAATTTTTTTCATGTAGTACTATCATATCCTGTACACTCCTTGAGGGTACATGGCAGGAATTTGATGATGATGAAGTCTTAAAGTGGCTGCACTGCACTGCATACTTCAGAAGGCCTGAACACAGTGATGAATTCCAGATGATTTTAGAAGAGCTCTCACAGTACTCTTATAAAAAAAGGTGAAATAAAACAGAATGTGAGAATTACAGAGATATTTCTCTTCTGAGTGTTCCTGGTAAGATTTATGCAAGTATACTTGAGAGACGGTTGAGAAGTGTGGAAGAAAAGCTTGGTGAAGAACAAGCTGGAGATTCAGGCCAAATAGAGGCTGTCAGGATCAGATTTTCACTTTATAGCAAATAGTTGAGAAATCATGGGAATAGAACAATCTGTATTTAAGTCTTGTAGATCTGCAAAAGACATATGACAAGGTTCCAAGAGAAAAGCTATTCAAAATGCTACAGTTGTATGGTGTCAATGGCACATTACATCAAGCAATAGTCTTTGTCTGAGTTGTAAGTCAGCAGTTAGAATTGAAGGAAGTACAGGAAGATGGTTTAATGTTAAATTCGATAACAGACAAGGGTGTACATTATCCTCTCTCTCATTCATTATCTATATATGATCACATTATGAAGAAAAAGTGATAATAAACCTGATATCATATTTGCAGATGTTAATCTCAGCTCTTTGCTTTATGCAGATGATGTTATACTTCTAATAAATCCGCTATAAGTTTGCAAGATTCCCTGATTAAATTTAATCACTGTTGTAATTGATATGGTATGAAGGTCAGCAATAACAAGACAAAGACAATGAAAATAAGCAGAAGCACTGAAAATATCAAGTGCATTGTGAATGGAGAACCTTATAGAACAAGTAAAACATTTCAACTACTTAGACATGATTTTTAAGGAAGATGGTAAATTAAATATGGAAATAATCAACAAAGTTGGTATGGATTAAGAGAGAAATTAGTCAAAACACTAAATTAGCTGTATACAAGACAGTGTTCAAACCAATTTTAACTTATGGATCTGAGAGCTGGGTTACAAATAAAACACTTCACCAAAGACTAGAGACCGCAGATATGTGGGTCCTGAGAAAGATTAGGGGCACGAACAGATGGCATCAATGGCAGTATCATATTAAAATGAGTATATTAGGAAAGAACTTGATATTGTTAGCAACCAGGATGTGTTCATCATCTTCATCAAATTCCTGCCATGTACCCTCAAGGGGTGTACAGGATATGACAGTACTACATGAAAAAATTACATCATTACTAACTTCCTATCTACAATTTTCCTCCAAATCAGTCTGTTACTTGTCAAGACTCCAACATTATCAGATCTTATATTTCTATCATCTAAGGCACTTTGTACCGTATCAATCCACCTATATCTTGGTCTTCCTCTGGGTCGTTTTCCTGCCAACCTGGCAGAGAACACTTGTTTTGCTAATCTTTCCTCTCCCATTCTATTTAAGTGACCATAGCATCTGAGATTAGCTCTGCTAACACATTCCTGGATGCTGACAATGTCAAGTTCTTTTCTAATATCCTCATTTTTAATATGATATTGCCATTGATGCCATCTGTTCACGCCTCTAATCTTTCTCAGGACTCTCATATCTGCGGTCTCTAGTCTTTGGTCAAGTGTTTTACTTCTGACCCAGCTCTCAGATCCATAAGTTAAAATTGGTTTGAACACAGTCTTGTATACAGCTAATTTAGTGTTCCGACTAATTTCTTTCTTATTCCATATGAATTTATTCAATTGACTTCCCACGATACCAGCTTTGCTGATTCTGTTGTCTATTTCTATATTTAGTTTACCATCTTCAGTAAAAATTGTGCCTAAGTAGCTGAAATGGTTTACTTGTTCCACAGGTTCTCCATTCACAACACAGTTGACATTTTCAATGATTCTGCCTATTTTCATTGTCTTTGTCTTTTTATTGCTGACCTTCATACCATATCTATTACAACAGCAATTGAATTTAGTCAGAGAATCTTGCAGACTTGTAGCGGATTTATTTAGAAGTATAACATCATCGGCATAAAGCAAAGAGCTGACATTAACATCTCCAATTTTGATATCAGGTTTAATACCACATTCCTTGATAATGTGATCCATATAGATAATGAATAACAGAGGTGATAATGTACATCCTTGTCTCACACCAGCTTTAACATTAAACCATCTTCCTGTACTTCCTTCAATTCTAACTGCTGACTTACAACTCAAATAAAGACTAAGTATTGCTTGATATAATGCCCCATTGACACCATATAACTGCAGCGTATTGAATAGCTTCTCTCTTGGCACCTTGTCATATGCCTTTTCCAAATCGACAAAACTTAAATACAGATCTTTGTTATATTCCCATGCTTTCTCGACTGTTTGTCGTAAAGTGAAGATCTGATCCTGACAGCCTCTATTTGCCCTGAATCCAGCTTGTTCTTCACCAAGCTTTTCTTCCACAATTCTTCTCAACCGTTTCTCAAGTATACTTGCATAGATCTTACCAGGAACACTAAGTAGGGAAATACCTCTGTAATTCTCACATTCAGTTTTATTTCCCTTTTTATATATGGGTACTATGAGAGCTCTACTCCAATTATTGGGAATTCGTCCCTCCGTCCAGGCTTTCTGAACTATGCAGTGCAGCCACTGTAAGACTCTTATACCACCATACTTTAGCATTTCTGGTCGAATATCATCTACTCCTGCTGCCTTTCCACATTTCAAGCCTTTGATGGCTTTTTCTACTTCAAGTATGGATATGTATTCCTGACTGCATGCCTGGTCAGTGTTTTTTTATCACTGTGCTGTCATCACTGCTTGTTTCATTTAGCAGTTTTTCAAAGTAATTACTCCATACTTCAAGGATATCTTTTTCTCCTGTTTTCATTTCACCTTTATCATCTCTAATTCCTTTTACAGCACTCTTTCCTCCATTCCTAAGCTTCTTCAACAACCTCCAGAATATTTTGCCACCTTCTTGATATTTATTTTCTATATTCTTGCCAAAGTCCTCCCATGACTTTTGTTTAGCTAGTTTTACACACTATTTAGCTTTCTTACATTTGTCTCTGTATTCTGTAAGAGTAAAAGCTGACTTATTTGCCAGGAACTTTTGATATGCTTTCTTCTTTTCCTTCACTGCCTCTTTAACTTCCTGTGTCCACCAGGGAGTTCTGATTTTTTTATCCTTGCACACAACCTCACCACATGCCTCTCTGGCCGAATCAATCAATGTTTCCTTCAGAGTTTGCCACTGACTCTCCAAGGTTTGATTCCTGTTCTCAAACTCTTTCATTTTCTTTTCAATAATATTTCTGTATTTTAGTCTACAGTTCATATCTGAGAGCTACTCAACTTTTATTCGCTTTAAAACTTTCTTACATGTTATTCTTTTCAATATGAAATTCAATTTTATCCTGCTCAAGACTAAATAGTGATCACTTCCAATTTCAAATCCTCTGTACACTCTGGTGTCCTGCACCAGGGAGAAAACATCACTATCAACAATAACATAGTCAATGAGACTTTTCTTATTCCTAGCCTCTTCTCTCCATGTGAATTTGTGCACATTTTTATGTTGGAACATGGTGTTAGTAATAACCAGTCCATGTCCTGAGCAGAAATCCAACAGATATTTGCCATTATTATTAGCTTTGCTCTTTTCTCCAAATTTTCCCAAAATATTTTTGTATGTCTCACAATCATTTCCTACTCTACTATTTAGATCCCCAACAAGGACCAACTTTTCCTTTTTCATTGTGTCAGTTGCTTTTTCTAAAGCCTCAAAAAATTCCTCCACTTCTACCTTAGTAGAACCTTCTGTGGGACCATAGGCACAAATAAGTCTCATTGTCAAGTTCCCCATTCTCATATTTGCCCACATTACTCTACTTGAGACTGACTGCCATTCAAGAAGATTAGCCTCGTATTTTGTGTTGAATACTATGGCTACTCCTTCTTTTCCTTGATTGTCATTGCCTGAATATAACATTTTGTATTTATTGCTCAGAAAGATCTCACCAGTTTTGGTCTTTTTTGTTTCAGTCACCCCTATTATGTCGATCTGGTACTTATCTAATTCCTCAGCTAGCTCCATTTCTTTGCCATTCAGGCTTCTTACGTTGATAGTACCGATCTTTAACTCTGGTGATGTTGAGTTGGGGTTTGTTTTCAGATTTGTTCCAGTAGCTGACTTTTCGCTGTTCGCCCTGGTTCCCTGGCGAAAACAACGGGGGCCTTGTTTAACTGGGCGACGCCCCAGCCGGTATGAAATTTTGTCATGTTGTACCATCATTTTTTATTTTGGTTTAACCAATAAGAATACAATTTGGTCGGCTAAATCCCAAATTGCCAGCCCATCCTCGTTCGTTCAGTATCAAAGTAGATACCCAACAGGGTGCACCACGAGAAGGTGAGGATTGGACATTAGGTCAGAAGCCCTGGTCGGTTCTCCGCATTCCTTTAAAGGCTATGTGGAGGTCTCCTCTCAGTTATACAGCTTTGACCCTTAAGCACCCCAAGCACCAGGATGTGTTAGCAGAACTAATCTCATGTGGTATGGTCACTTAAACAGAATGGAATAGGAGAGATTAGCAAAACAAGTCTTCTCTGCCAGGTTAGCAAGAAAAAGACTCAGAGGAAGACCAAGATATATAGATAGACTGATACAGTAAAAAGTGCCTTAGAAGACAGAAATATAAGATCTCACAATGTTGGAGTCTTGACAGATAACAAATTGATTGAGGAAAATTGTTGATAGGAAGTTAGTAATGATGTAAGTTCTTCATGTAGTACTATCATAATATCCTGTACACCCCTTGACAGTACATGTCAGGAATTTGATGATGATCAGATCTTATATTTTGGTATTCTATTTCTAATATCCACAATCCACCTAGATACTAGTTATACTAGTCTTCAAACACTTAGTTTACTAACCTTTCTTTTAACATTCCATTTTAATGCCATACCACTTTAGATTAACTGTGCTCACATGTTGTTGAATAGTAATAATGATAAGTTTATTCCTAATATCTACATTTTTAATATAATTTTGTCACTGATGTTTTCTCTTCACTCTTCTAATTTTTAGCACTTTAATATCTGTGGTTTCAGGTCTTGGATCAACTGTTTCTAACCCAGCTCTCAGATCCATGAGTTAAAAACTGGTTTGAATACCATCTGGTATGCAGTGACTTTTTTGGCTAATTTCTTTTATTCTGTATAAATTTATTCATCACTCCCCACCACAGCAGCTATTGAATATGGTTATGGAATCCTGCATATTTGTACTTAATAGTATCACTTCATCTGCATAAAGTAGTGAACTGAAATTACCTTCAAAATAATGCCATTGTATAATGTAATCCATATAGCTAAGGGGGAAGAGTTGATATATTGTCTTCAATTCTAATTGCATACTTACAACATAAATAGACTATTGATCTATGGTGTTCTATTTATTCAATATTATTGTAGCATTCTGAATAGCTTCTCTCTTAGCACCATGTAGTGTTTTTTTTTCCATAATTACAAATAATGTACAGATCTACGTTATATCCCTAGGCTTTCTTAACTGTCATATACAGTGAATTTCAGATCCTGAGAACTAATATTTTGCCTGAATCCAGCTTGTTCTTTAAGTTCCCCTTCTACACCCCTCCATGTGGGGCACCTGTCCGTGGTGGAAGGGAACCTCCCAGTGATGGTACTGGCCCTTTTCATTCTTCCTCTTTTCCTTTGCTTTTCTTCCAGTATTCTTTGCTCTACTTCTCCTGAGTCTTTTTCACTTTCCTTTTTCCAGACCACCATCACTGGGATCCAATGCCCTGCTGCTGTGTTTGCCGTGCGACCAATAGACATCCGGAAAGGGGAATCCTGGTAGTCTTGCACTACTTTGGCCCCTGCTTCGGCAAGATGGGCAGTCCTGGATGGACCAGCCAGGATCAATCGGCTAGTGGGCTTGGCTGCAAGAGTCAACGGGTTGCAGTAAGTCTCTAACCTCATGGTCCAGGGTTGGGATCCTCAGCTTGCTGTAGTGCTGGTATAGCATCCAGGGTAGTCCTGGCATTCCACTCCAGGCAGTGGGCATCCATGTGTGGCTCTGTGGTGGGTGGGGAGCTCTGGCACTGAACCAAAAACTCCTTGAGCATGAATCCTTCATCCTGAAATGTTTTAGGGGCCCTAACAAAGTCCCAACCAAGTACTGATACTGTAGATACAGCATATGGAAACAGAAGTAAGAAACAAAAGGTATATGATACTAGTATAAATGTACCAACATTTTTAATCATTCATGCTACGGGTGAAAAACCAATATGGAAAATATCACCCTTCTTTATTCAAAAGGGTTTAGGACTTGCAGGACCTCCCAAAACTGTTAAGAAATTGCATTCTGGAGATGTCCTTGTGGAAACATTGTGTCAACAGCATTCCAATAAACTACTGAGAGCAACAACAATGGATGGAATAGAAATTACAGTAACACCTCATAAAACACTCAATTCCTGTAGAGGAGTAATAATATCAGAATGAGATCTCCTTCATGTTCCTGATCAGGAGATATGTTCAGAACTTAAAGAACAAGGAGTGATGGATGTGAGGCATCCTGATACGTGGGGATGGTCGCCTGATTCCAACCAAGAACATCATCCTTACTTTTGATACACCTAAACCTCCAACATCTGTAAAATCAGGATATCTCAGCTGTCCTGTTAGAATGTACATCCCTAAACCACTGAGATGCTTTAAATGTCAGAGATATGGACATGCCCAAACTGTCTGTCGTGGTTCTACTACCTGTGCCCGATGTAGTACAGAACATAACGAATCTTACTATGCAAAAAAAGCTAAATGTGTCAACTGTCAGGGTGATCATCTGGCTTACTCTAGTACATGTCAGAAATGGGAAGATGAAAAAGAAATACAAAGAATGAAAATAGAGCAAAACATAACATATCAGGATGCAAAAAGAAAGGTAGTCACTATCACACCTGCTCTGAGATCCTTTATGCTGTGAAGGTAATGATTAAGAAAGTACCAACAGCAACTCAAACTTGTATGTCTGTTCCACCATACCTGCACCTTATGATCGTGATTACTTCCCTGATAAGCACATCAATCACATGAACTATGGCCTTACTCAAGAGAAGGCTCAAAAAATGGTCCCACTCGACGAAAATCCACTTGTCAAAAAAATTATGGCAAAGATATCACTTAAAGATAAACCACCAGACACTCCCACCAAAAAAACGGATACATCTGTACCCATTGAAAGTAAACTAAATTTACCAACTAACCCTAACACATCAGACGTATTGAATACTCTACCAGAGGAAGAGATGATCACTGGCCATCCATACTTCCCCAAAACAATTGATAAATATAAATATGACAAAGGTAAGCCCTCAACCTTCCAAAAACCAGGCAAGTCTATAAAATCAAAACAATAGGAAAATTTTTACAATGGAACTGTCATGGATTTTGCCAGAATATTGATGAAATCAAGATTTTGTTGCAGAAATGCAAACCTTTCTGTTTCCGTCTACAAGAAATGTACTTTGTAGGATGAAACGAGAGTTTCATCCTACAAAGTACAGCAAAGACCAAGTTCATGAATCATGTGCATGAACCCTGAAAGAAAACTTTGGTACCTCAATGTGCAACCGATTAATTTACCTTCTGTTAAACAATGACCTTTCATATGGAAGGTCACCTCCAAAGACTCTGGGCAATCTTAAAGATCACTAAGAAATCCCTCACATCTTAGAATCAACTGAATCAGTGCAAAAGTCATATTTGCATCTATTAATTATTAAAATATATTGGATTAGAGAAAGTTGTAGCCCTTTTTTCAATTGTTTATGAAGTATATTATACTTGAAAAGAAATCGCATTCTAGTTTTTCTCATCACCAAAGTGTAAGCAGAGAAAGCTTCCACTTCCAGACATCAGTGTCCAAATCTTTTCCAACCAAAGGGAGTAAGTGTTTCATCATTTATGCAACTGCGTCTTGGTTCTCTTGAACTCAATTGGTGGGACAAAATACAGTTTCATGTACAACTATATAGCAAGCGTAATAATTTTTGCCTTTTCATATTTTTATTATGAATACCAATCATGTGCATGAAATATGGCAGTGAACTTAGGGAGAAAGAAACAAAAGACAAGTGGAAGCTGTAGAAATGAAGTTCCTAAGACTGCTCACAGGCTATAAAAGAATATACAAGATAAGAAATAAGAAAACAATTATCCATAATTAGAATAACAGAAGACATCACAAACTATAGAAAGAACTGGAAAAAACATGTAGAAAGAATGAATGAGGACGGATGGCCAAATATTGCTTGGAAATATAAAGGGACATCGATCAAGGGGAAGACCCAGGACGAGATGGGCAGAAGATTTTCTAAACCCTTCAATACAAGCAAACAATCCTAATACGCGAAACCAAGAAGAAGAAGAAGAATACCAGTCATGGAGAGGTTTGATGAGAGTGCAAAGAAAAGATAAACATCCAAGATATTTAGAGAGTAAAACAAAGAAATTAAAGAAAATACAACTAATCATATTTCTCGCTCAGTTTTGCAAAATTTAATTACTAGTTATGATGGTTATTTTAGATTTACAGCCAAAGCCAGTGAATTGTTTGGAAACTCCGGTTTAAAAAATAAAAAAAATCTTGCTACATATGAGACCGGCTGACTTATGTTCAGTTGAAAAGCACTTATTAAGGTTATTTGCGTCCAAAACGTGATTTGAACCCTGATCATCCTAACCAAACCTCATGGCTCAGTTCGCATCGTCGATACCGACTGGACTATGAAAGTCCCCAGTGATAAAGACTGGGGAAAAACGCCCTCAAAAATAGTTATATGATAGTGATACGAATGTCAATGAACATGGTTATGAATGTGGTGGAGTGATGAACTACGCTTTAGGATCGGACTTTTTTTATAACCATGGACGAACAAGAGAAAGTTGCCCAACTGAGCCAAGCAAAGTGCAGATATAAGTAAACGAAAAAAGTCAGGAGATGGCTTATGTCTATAGACAAATGCCAGAAGCATTAGAAATAGTGGTTGAGTTTGTTGCTATGGTGAATATATTTTGGCCTAAAATTGTTGGCATTAGTGAAACATGGCTCTCAGAATCGGATGTAGTAACTGGAATTGAGTGTAAAGGGTGCTTTTAGGACTACTACTGACAATATTGAGTCCGGTTAGGATAGAAGTTCATGAAAGCCATAATTGCAATCATGCCTGTGTGGTAGTGAGTTTGAGGCTACCTGGTGTGAAGCGGAAGCAAGATGAAATATATTGTGGGGGTATTGCTACAGACCTGGCGGTTCAGAAGAAATCCATCGCCATATCCTGATTGTACTAAACAAGTAATTATTATGGGTGACTTCAATTATCCAAACATTGACGGGACAGCAGAGAAAACTCATAATAAGTATGAAAAATTTATTGAGCTGCTGCTGCGAGACAACTTTCTCAAGCAGCATGCGAAAAAAGCACCTCGACGTTTAAGAGTATTTAGATTTGATCATAGCTTGAAAAGGGGGGGGGATCTCGGTTAAGGATGCGACTGATTTGCCACCACTTCATAGTGATCATGCTGTACTAACCTGAAGAGTATTTAAGTAGACAGATGTTTTATTTAGAACTGTTCTGAATTACAAAGTTGGAAAGCTAAGTGGCTCATGCTAAAGCAACTCAAAACAATTTGTCATTATGCTGTAAATTAAAGAATGAATGAATGTGAAAGAATACCGAATACAGTCGGTACCCTTCTGTCAGAAGCTGATGCGACTGTTCAAATAATGAGTGCTCACTTCACTAAAATGTATTAACTTGGTGTTAGTAATGCTACCACTACATTGGATGAGCAGACAGGAGTGCAAGAGCAGGTGGTTCTTGAGCGGTTGCATAACTTGATAAGAATTCGGCAAATAGGGACAGATGGTATGGGATATCACCAAGTATGTCGAGGGAATGTTCAACCAAACTGACTAGGCCCGTGACAAGTTTGTATAATTTGAATCTCAGCTCATAAAATATCTCATTGGAGTGGAAAGAATGTATGATAATCCCACTGCACAAGGGTGGTGCAAAGACTGATGTGTCTAATTATCAACCTATCAGTATCTCTGGAGTAACTGTAAAGATTTTAGATAAGTTGGTAAGAATTCTCATGCAGAAATGATCGACACAAAGCTATACTTTGCCAGAAACTTGGATTTTAAAGGAAGGTCGTGTCTGAGAAATTTACGCTTGTTTTATGATAATGTTACGGTTCAGTTTAGTTGGATAAAGGGAATGACCCAATGCAGACCCTGCCTTTAGGAATCTCACTGTTGTACACAAGGACAGAACTGGACGTGGTCCTGCTTTAAGAGTAGCTATCCTAGTGGGCAGTCATATTCCTTTCCACCATGCCCAACTTAATACTGCTCTGGAAGCAGTACAGAGATTCACTTCTCTGTGAGATTTCTTATTACAGTATGTTCAATTTATATACCACCAAGTGCTGAGTTAAATGAAATTGATCTTGATAACCTTATCTCGCAACTGCTTGAATCCATACTTTTGATGGGTGACTTTAATGGTCACACAATACTCTGTAGGGTAATGCCAACACTAATAGACAAGGTCAAATCATTGAAAGAATCCTTGATAATAATAACCTCTCCCTTTTAAATAGTAAACTCAATACTTTCTTCCATATGCCTACCCGTTCATATTCTGCAATTGATCTTACAATCTGCTCCCCTTCCATTCTTCCACTGCTCATTTGGGACACTGAAGAGAACGTATATGGAAGTGATCACTTTCCTGTTCTTTGCACAATATCTTCACAGGATCCATGTTCACCCACATGGATACCTATATGGAAAATGGACCAGGCTGACTGGAACACTTTTTCTCATCTTGCAAAATTTAATGCTGATACCATCAGTCAAACATCTATCAGTGAAGCAGTAAAGTATATAACAGAGTGCATTGTCCAGGTAGCAACAGCCTCCATCCCGAAAACATCATCCCAGTTTCCACTCTACCCAAAGCCTTGGTGGAACCAGAATGTCAGACAGCCAAAAAAGTTCAGCACAGAGTATGGGATATATTTCGTAGATATCCCACCACATCAAACTTTATAGCTTTTAAACATGCTCGAGCTAGAGCATGCTATGTGAGACGTCAGAGTCAAAAACAATCATGGATCCAATTTAATACATCAATTAATCAAATGACCAGTCCAAAAATTGTATGGGATAAAATCTGGAAAATGATCTTCATAACCTTATCTCGCAACTGCCTGAACCCATACTTTTGATGGGTGACTTTAATGGTCACAATACTCTGTGGGATAGTGCCAACACTAATAGACAAGGTCAAATCATTGAAAGAATCCTTGATAATAATAACCTCTCCCTTTTAAATAGTAAACTCAATACTTTCTTCCATATGCCTACCCATTCATATTCTGCAATTGATCTTACAATCTGCTCCATTCATTGTTTGTCTACCTTAGACCATAATGGAAGTGTTATTGCTGATCCCAAAACCATTGTAGACACTTTTGGGAGAAAACTTTGCAAGAATCTCGGCAACAGCTTTACTCCTGGAGCAGCAAGAGAAACAAAGGCTAAATTTTTCTACCAATGTTCTTGAACCATACAATCACCCATTTGTTAAGGAGGAACTAAAAAGAGCTTTTCTACTATCTCACCCTAGTGCAGTAGGACCTGATGACATCCATTACAAAATGATAAAACACCTACCATCATCTTCTATGGATCTTCTCTTATTATACAATAGAATACTTGCAGAAGTTTCCAAATTCTCGGCATAATTCAATTGTCATTGCAATCCCGAAACCAGGAAAAGATCCAACACAAGCAAATAATTATTGACCCCCTCTGACCAGCTGTCTTTGTAAAGTATTAGAAAAAATGGTTAATGCCAGACTTCTCTGGTATTTAGAAAGCAACAGTCTTCTCTCCAATACACAATGTGAATTCCGTAGATGTCGTTCAACTTTAGACCATTTGGTTCGTTTAGAAACTGGTATAAAAGATGCATTTCTGAAGTAACAACACCTTGTTTCAGTTTTTGAAATGGAAAAAGCTTATGACACAGCCTGGAGATATGGTATATTAACAGACCTCTATAACCTAGATCTCAAAGGACACCTTCCTGTATTTATTAAAAACTTTCTGTCCAGGCATACTTTCCAAGTCAGAGTGGGAAGTATACTATCTCGACCATATCATCAAGAACAGGGTGTTCCCCAAGGCTCTGTCTTAAGTGTAACACTCTTCGCTATCAAAATTAACTCAATCACTGAACAGTTTCCTCCCACAGTAGACAATGCTCTGTGTTGATGACTTCACAATTTACTGTCACTCTCTTAGCATGAGAGTAACTGAAAGACAACTTCAGCAAGCAATTAATCATGTTTCTCTGTAGGCTCTTAATAATGGATGGATTTAGGTTTTCAACAGAAAAAATTGTCTGTGTACACTTCAGTCAAAAATGCACTTCTCACCCAGACCCTGAATTAAGAATGGGATGCACTGTTATTCCAGTAGCTACAGAAGCCAAGTTCTTGGGACTCATCTTTGATAGAAAACTTACATTTCTAGAACATATTCGTCAACTAAAAAGTGCAAGAGACCTTTGAACCTCCTTCGCCTTCTACTAAGTGGGGTGCTGATCGAGCTTCATTGCTGCATCTATACCAGGGATCGGCAAACTGCGGCTCGTGAGCCACATGCAGTTCTTTGGGTACATACATGTGGCTCTCAAGTAAAATTCAAAATGAAAATAAAACTATCATAGTTTAATTTATAAAATTTTTAAAGATTATACAGAGGGAGTGGAGGGAATGGTTGAGCACATGGTAGGCAGGGCAGCCAAACAAAGTGACAAATTAGGATTAGGTTTTAGGGTGCCTCGACATCTGAGGTCATTTGCAGAGCAACAAAGTGACTAATAAGTGATCGCACGTGTATGTTAGCATTTCAACTCAATTGGCGGCTTGCTTTTTTTTTATCTTTCAGTCTCGCGATTTCCGGAAAATATATAAATACTGGGGTTAACTCACAACACACTTTGTCCAAGTATTACTTAGCACATCTGAAGATATATTGAGCCTTGGTTGAAGGAGGAAAACCTTCAACAATAAAAATCAATAAACAAGCAAGCAAGCAATTGGTTGAAATGTGGTCATGTGGATAATAGTGTTCACTTCAAATCTGACAAAACAGCAAGGGAGGGTGAAAGCAATAAAACCATATTGTTGTTCATTTCACCCCGCTTTTATTACTCTTCATTCTACCGCTACAAATTAAAATAGTGGCAGAATGTTCATTCCATGAACATTCTGCCACTATTTTTATTTTTTTAAGTATCTATTTTATTTTAATAATTTTTACTTATCCAATTTTAATTTGTTTTGTTTGGATAATTAAAATAATTATAATTATAATAAAATAAATCTATAGCAAATATATATTTATTTGGTTAATTTAAGTCTGCCTGTGGACCACCTGTCTCATCGTTGCGGACCACCTCTGGTCTGCTGACCATAGGTTGAGAAACACTGCTATAGAGCAGTGGTGGCGAACCTGTGGCACACCCTAGAATTTTGCTGGCACGTCACTGATGTACATATGATATCCTTTTATATGCTTATAAATTATTCCACTTTTTTATAATTGTTACAATATGTACAAGTTAAATTTTGTTTTACAGGAGAGAGCAGCTACGAAGACATGAATTTGATTGGTCCGGTATAAACAAAAGATCACACGACCCAAAGACAAATGGAACCGACAATTTTTGAGTTGAAATGCTAATTCTCTTCAACCGAATTCCATAACATCTGCAATTGTCATAACACCATATTCATATATTTTTTAGTTTTACGACATTCACGACGGGGTGTCGTTTATCGTTCCAACAGAACTTCTCGTTACCGGCAGGTTCAACTCATACAAAGTTTCAACCCTTGGTCGATTTTTATTGCCTTGTTTGCATTTGAGCTGGAAGGGGAACTCGCACAAGCATTATATGACATGTTTCAATTTGTGGTAGAATTTTATTTGAAGGTAGCCTTTGTGATCTGTCATAATGACATCGAGAATTTCAAATGCAGTCAAACAAACACTTATTTCATGTAATTGGAAAATTGGACAATAATTTTAGTTAGATACTGTGTCTCCAGTGCAACATATGGTTTTGCTTGCCTACAGGGTAGGTTCTGTGAGAGGGGTACATGTGATTCATTAGTTAGCGTCATTTTTATTCCAGTTGTTGAGAAATATATTACACAGACTGCAAGCCTCTGTACTTATTCAGGGATACAATAAAACTTTTTAGGGCGTGTTGTTTTTTGTGTGGAAGGTATATATGCAAAACCTTTTAATGTCTTTTTTCTTAAAGTGAAATCAGGGGTGCCAGTTATACGCGAGGGCAAGTTATATTCGACGGTAAGCATTCACTGACAAGTTGAAATCCTTCTGCTGCTTCTCCTGCTCTGCTGACTTCTATGGCGAGTTAAAATGCATAAATGTTTTTCTCACTACCGTTTTTTTTTTCTCTTTCAAGCCAACATCATTAAAACCAATTTATTAATACAATAATCAATAATTTTATACTGAATAATATTATAAATTTTTGGTGATCAGAATGGGATTTGTCAATAAAACTTACAAGTTAATTTAATGATGTTGATCTGAGAAAACTACAATATTGTAGCATTAGTCCTGTGGTTGATAACTAATTTAAATGCGTACTTTTATATTTGTCAACATGCTACACCGTATACATAAGTGTATTAATACTCTTTATGATTATGCTATAATTAATTTTCTCCTCTACATATACTTGTGAATCATTATTTTCCGAAATGAATTTTATAAAAGACAGTTTAAAAAATAGAATGACTGATGAATCTAGTTCCACGTGTGTATTACTAAAAGTGACAAAATATGAACCTGATATAAAGCATTTAGGATCTAATGTACAACAGCAAAAATCTCATTAATAAATTGATAATAGGTTGATATTGAGTTGTATATGACAAGGTGTATGTCAAATTATAAGTTTTTTTATGAAATTCTATGTTAATTTTTAAACTTGTCTCAATAAAATTCTGCAATTTATTTGTATTAATTAATGTTAATTAATTTTTAAAAGGTAAGTGTAATTAATATAATTTAATATTATTTTACTTGTTAGTTTTATGATTTTTTTTGGATTTTAAACTGAAATAATTTAATTTAAGATTAATTAGTTGCTTTCAAATAAACTATACTAGTCAATTTTTTTTATATATGAAATTGTGCTGAAATCTATTAATTCTGAATACTTTTTTTCTCCCAAGAATTAAATATGATTAAAATCAATGCCAAATGACCACAATGTATTTATAGTTTACATGAACAAACAGTTACATCAAAAAAGCTAAATGACGTTTATTGATGGTAATTATTTGTCTCCAAGCTTCCCCGCCATGGAAACTTTTCAGCGCATGCACGCCCATGTATACGGTCAAATTAACGTGAAATCTGTAGCGTGGGTTGCATAATCCACATGACAGCATGCCCAACCGAAATGAGCACACAAAGCCACTGATATATATATATATATATATATATATATATATATACAGTAATCCCTCGATTAATGCGATTAGTGAATTTCAATACTGAAATTCGATTAGTACGCTCCAAAATTCGATTAGTGCACCTATATACATCTTAAAAATAAATGTTACAGATTTTAAAAATTTTCTATCTATACATTTTTTATGGCTGACTATTTTAAAAAAATCACTCACCAAAATGAAATAATTTAGTTACTGATTTAAAACATTTTACGAAGTTATTTTTAATGGCATACTACCATGTACTCTATGTTCCAAATTTTTACCATCAAAATTTATGTCGTCTGCTAATTACATAGCATTTTCCTGATCATATCTCGTACCGCCTTTGCAATTATTTTCTTTACATTTTTTTTATTATTTTAAAGTATTTTCCCAACCTTTCATCATGAGTAAAAGAATTAGTGAGCAAAAAAGTGAAAGTGTGAAAATGATTCGAAAAGTAATCTCATTGGAAGTAAAACTTGAAATAATAAAGAAAGTGAACAAGGCAAGTCCAGAGCAAAGATAAGACAAGAACACAAAAATGGGTGAATTGACTATAAGAGCAATTTTAAACAAAGCTGCTGAATACAAAGAGAAAAGTAAGGCTGATTCAAGTTCACCGTGCATGCACTCGAAATCAAAGTATCATAATGATTGAATTAGAGACTTCTTTCTACATAAATCGAAGATTGTAACCAAAAACAGATCCTACTAAGAACACTTTAGTCTTTATTAAATCAAAAGCATGAAGTCTCTTTGCAACCTTGAAAGCAAGGGCTATCAATGATGAAAAAGAAGAATTCTACATTAGTGCTGGGTGGTTTGAGAAATAGCCTACATAATGTTCTAATCACAGGCGAAGCTGCAAGTGCCGATAAGGAGGTGGCTGCAAATTATCCAGAGATTTGAAGAAAAGTGTATAAGAAGAGGGCTATTGTGACCAACAAATATTTAATGTCAATGAAACTGGCCTTGTTTTTGGAAGCCAATGCCTTCCAAGACTTTTCTGGCCAAATCAGAGAAATTTCAGCCTGGTTATAAAGTCGCAAAGTCGAATAAAATTACTGCTAGCAATATACGATCCATTTGGAAGCACATTCTTCCACATTGTACAAATGATTTTAGAGGCTTTTCAAATGAATCTAAGTTAATTAAATCTCATTCTGAGAAACTGCGCGATTCCGACCTGCTAAATTTAGATGCACAGCGGAAAGATCCTGAAGAATATGAAGAAAATTTAATCACTGACAAGCCCAAAGAGATTTCACAGAAACAAATTTAAAATATTTTCGTGCAATCGAAACTTTTAAGTAGCAATGCTTAGAGACTGGCCCCTGTGAAGAGAGAAGCAGGAAAATTTGCAGAAGCAGTTGTTTAGAAAAAAAGAAACAGGATGCCAGCCAAAATAATTGATTTATATTTTGAAATGTTTTATTGTCTTTCAGCTTCATAGTTTTCCTTTAACTAGGCCCTCAGACATACCCTAAATCTTTTATAAAAAAATCAAGGGTAAAAAAAGACATTTGAGGAACAAATTATACTTTTTTCCACAGGTTATTATACTCGATTGGTGCATTTTCGATTAATGTGCCTGTTTTAAACGCATTAGGCACACTAATCGTGGGATTGCTGTATATGTATATGTATATATATATTGGTTTTATTATATTTATTACAGTCGCGATTTACCACGCTGTTTTATTTCATGTGCGACTGTTACAATAAAACGTGCTACTGGTGAGATTTATTTTTATTATATTTTCGAATTATTGTCATTTATTATTTTGAATAATCATTTAGTTCTTTTTATTTTCTTTTTATATAATGTATTTATATAACGCACTAAATAAAATATATTGTTCAAGGTGCTTTTCAACATGGTTATGAAGAAAAAAACTAAGAAAAACAACAGATGAGCATCGTGGTTTTAAAACTGAATGGACTGAATCTTTTGCGTTCATCTCGAACTGAGATGGCCTTTCAACCTGTCTTATTTGCCAAGAAAAACTGGTGCACAACAAAAGTGAAATTTGGAGACACTTCACAACAAAACATGCGACATTTGCCAGAAAATATCCTGTCGGTGACATGAGAAAGAGAGCAGTTGAAGAACTTCAGAAAAATGTTGAAAAATCAAGTTCTGTATTTAATTATTGGAGAGAGTCTGCCAATGATGTTAATATTACAAGATTCGTAGTGAGTCAGGAGATCGCTAAGAGAGGAAAACTATTCCCAGATGGTGAATACATAAAATGTTGTTTTGTTAATGCATCTGAAGAACTGTTTTCAAAAACAAAGCAGAGATTTTAAATAAAATTAAAAGCATACTGTTATCTGCCAAAACAGTAGCACATAGGACAGTCCCAATGTCCTCAAATGTGACCAACCAACGAGTCGAAGACGTTAGATTAGCTTCAGCTTTATCAAATGTGGTAGATGAGTGTTGCGACATCAAGGACACAGCCCAAGTTTCCCTTTTTGTGCAGTATGTATCATCTGAGGGTCCGAGAGAAGAACTTCTGGGATTATTGCCACTCAAGGGCCAAACGCGTGAAGAGGACATAGCAAACGCCGTCCTTGAATGCATGGAAAAAATCATATCCCACTCAATAACATTGTATCAATTCCAACCGATGGTGCAAAAAGTATGAAGGGAGCGAAAAAGGGTTTTGTTTCAATTTTAAGAGGAAAAATTAATCATGAAGTGATTACTTTCCATTGTATACTCCACCAGGAAGCACTTTGTGCACAAACATTTAGAGAAGAAATTGGTAAAATTATGGAATTGGTAATTAAGATTACCAACACCATTGTAGCAAGGGGACTTAACCATTGACAATTTAAAGAGTTGCTAAGTGAAATGGAGAGCAAGTATTCAGATCTCCAGTACAACAGGCTTGGATGGCTTTCCAGAGGCGACATGTTAAAGCATTTTGCATCTTGCATAAATGAAATCAAACTATTCCTTGACAACAAGGATGTTCAATATCCAGAATTAACAGATCAATGGTTGCAAAAATTGTACTTTATGGTGGACGTTACAACACAACTAAATCAGCTCAATCGTAAATTACAAGGCAAGGGAAATATTGCTTTTTCAATGCTAGAGGAAGTCATTTCGTTTGAAAAGAAATTGATTCTGTTTGCTGAAGATTTAGAGAGGGGAACTTAAGTTCATTTCTCAAACTTGTCTCAATATCGCCAAGAAAACAATGCCCTCATTAACAAAGATTATTTCAAGACAGCAGTTTTAAACATTAGAGAATCTTTTCTTCAAAGGCTTCAGGAATTCAGAAATAATAAAGTGACTCTAGCTTTTATTACAAATCCTCTCAATGCCAATGTGAAGGAATTAAATTTTTCTCCGTTTGATATTGACATAGCTAATTTTGAAATACAATTGCTGGGCTTGACAGGCAAAGACTTATGGAGCTCAAAATTTGTATGTCTTGGTACTGAAATAGAAGAACTGGAAAATGAAAATGCAATCTGATTTCACACCACAAGCAGACTGCTGTAAAAGAACTACAGAACTCAATGATTTTCAATACTTCGAATAGTCTTCCAGACTCATATCATGAGTTGAAAAAATTTGCATTTGGTGTTCTCAGTATCTTCGGGTCTACATATTTATGTGAGCAATCATTTTCTAACATGAATTTCATTAAATGTAAATTGAGGAACCAAATTACTGATGCCAACTTGGAATCGTGCCTTAAATTAAAAACAACTAGTTACATACAGAAACTTTCTAAGGAAATGCAAGCACATTGCTCACACTGATTAAAACCAATGAGAGCAATTTTTTGTGATTTTTTTCTTCATTTAATAAAGATATAATTAATATTATAACTTGTTATATATTGCTATAAATTTCTATAATATTACTTTAAATTTTCCTTATTTGTAAAAATATTTATGGTTCTCGAATAATTTTTAAATTGTTGTGAGGGACAGGTTCGGCTCCTTCGTCTCAAAAGTTTGCTGACCCCTGATCTATACCATTCACTTATACGTTCAAAGCTGGATTATGGGTCTCAAATCTATGGTTCTGCAAGACAGAGTGACATGTGATGGTTAGATCCCATCCATCATCAGGGTATACGAATAGCTACTGGTGCCTTTTGTACATCACACACTCAAAGTCTTTATGTTGAAGAAAATGAACCAGCTCTATCACTTCAATGGAAACATTTGTCTCTTAATTATGCCCTAAAGATAATCTCTCCCAAATCATCCTACATGGACTAGTCTCTCCTCTCTGCATTGCGAAGCTCAATACCACACACTTCAAACTGCCATATGTCTTTTAGTATGCATGTTAAAGAGACTCTGCAAGCTATTGGTATAAATGTTGACAACATTACCTACACTAATCATAACAGCATCCCTCCATGGCAGGTTTGCATGCCAACCTCTCACTTTGTCAGCTACAGAAATCTAATACTCCATCATCCAACTACCTCCAATTGTTTAATTGCACACAGAGCAGCACACTCTGATTCCTTGCCTATCTATACTGATGGTTCAAGAACTAATACCTCTGTTGACTGTGCTGCTGTGTTTCCTGACATTACTATCTACAACCAGATTCCACCTGATTGCAGTAATTATACAGCAGATACCATTCAGCTTGCACTTGTGCATATAGAAGAAAATTGCTACCAAAAGTGTATAATTTATACAGACTCATTGACTCTTTACAGGCTATCTCCTCTCTCATGTATAATCCACATCCAGTACTTTATGAGGTGTTACACCTGTCATAAAATGAAAATCCTTAATTTTGATGTTCGGTTGTGTTGGATTCCCAGCCACATTGGAATAAAGGGAAATGAGGCTGCAGCTGCTAAATCAGCTCATATTACCACATACTGTTTGGAGTACCATATAGACTACAGACAGATTATAAGATCAAAGCTAACTGTTCAATGGCAATCATCATGGCAGGAAGAACAAACAAATCATATGACATTAAATCCGAAATTAAGAATTGGCATTCTAGTCAACGTACAAAGAGAAGAGAGAGGAAGTTGTTCTTGCTAGGCTCCGCATAGGTCATGGTTATCTTACACATTCTTATTTACTAAGGGCTGATGACCCTTCCATGTGAGAAAAATGCAATACACATCTCACTATTTGTCATATTCTGGTGGAGTGCCAGTGCTTTGCACGAGAGGGGAATGAAAGTTTGCCTATTTGGCCAGGTCATATACACTCAGGCAGATTGCATGATGTTTTGAATTTTTTACAAAAAAATAATTTATAGAAACATTTCCCGTGTGGGGACACCTGTAACCCCCATCAGGCGCATCCCCTGGTGGCGGATCAGGGAAGGCTCGTCATAGTTTACTATGAAGGGCAGGAGGGAAATAAAATACCTCCCGTGGACCAACAGGATAGCACTTCCCTCATAGGCCGGTCTGGGGGCCTCGAAGGTGGCAGCCCCACCACCAGACTCGGGTGCTGAAGGCTAATCCCCTACACACCTTAAAATTTCACTCATTAAAAGAAATAACAAAGAGATAGCCGAACTGCCTAAATGGTTAACGACAAAGCAAGGAAAAAAGGTACATGAGATACGGAACATGGAACGTTAAAAGTCTACATGGAAAAGAAAACGAATTAATAGATGAATTTAAAAAATCAAGATTGGATTTGCTAGCAGTCACAGAAACAAAAAAGAAAGGTCAAGGTTGCCAGAAAATGAAAGATGGGTATATACTTTTCTATTCAAGGGTAAACCCAAGAGAATGGGGAAAACAAGGGGTAGCTTGCATAATTAAACCAGATCTCAAAGAATATATTACTAAATGGCAACTAATAAACGAAAGGTTGTTGACAATTATTATAGATTTTAAATCAGACAACCAAGTATTCACTGTAATTGTTGCATATGGCCAATAAAGAAATTAAAGATGAATTCTTTGAACTCTTACAAAAAACAATTGAAGAAGTTCAAGGGCATATCATACTACTAGGAGACCTTAATGGCCGGGTAGGGAATCAAGTAGATGAAGAAACGAAACAAGTGTTGGGATCACAAGGAGAAATAACCCGGAATAATAATGGAGAAAGAATAATAAATCTTTGCCTTACAAATAATTTAGTAATAGCAAATACTATGTTCAAGCATAAAGAAATCCATAAGTTTACCAGGGAAGAGCCCAATAGAAACGAAAAATTTATAATCGACTACGCCATCATAAGCAGATCGTACTGGAAGTATACAAAAAATGCAAGAGTCTACAGAGGCCCTGAAATAGGCAGTGACCACTACTTATTAGTATTGGAAACAATCCATAAAATAAAAGTTGAAAAATGTAGAAAAAGTAGCAAGGAAATAAATGTTAAGATAAAGAACTACAAACTAAAGAAAGAAGAAACAGCCATTGAGTATAAAAGTAAAATAGAAGAGAAGATGAAAGAAGTAGAAAAAGAGATATATGAAGACCAAGATGTAGAAAACCTATGGTACAGGTTCAAAACACTTCTTCTAGAAACAAGCAAAGAAATTTGTGGTGATCATTAAATAATAAACAGAAGAAACATAAAACACCCTGGTGGACTGAAGAACTAAAAGAAGAAATTAAAAAGAAAAAGCAATTATGGAAGAGATATATAACATCAAAGCTGCAGGTTGATAGAGAACTATACAACAACCAAAGAAATAAAGTTAAAACCTTAGTGAAAGCAGAGAAAAGAAAATGCTGGGAAGACTTCGGACATACTTTAGAACAAAATTTTAAAAGAAACCAAAAACTCTTCTATAATGTTTTAAGAAGAATGAGGTCAGAGAAAGAATGCCCCATAAAGTTTATCAAAAATAAGGATGGAAAGTTACTCACAAATTCCGAAGACATCATGGAAAGATGGAAACAGTACTTTCAAGAATTATTGGAAGATGCAGGACATGGAAAAAATAGCACCCTAAGAGCAAGACACACAAGCAAAATAGAAGATCAGAGTGAAGAAATTCATGCAAATGAACTGTTAGCAGTAATAAATAAAATAAAACTGAGCAAATCAGCAGGCCATGACCAAATAACACCAGAAATGGTAAAGAATTTAGGAACGAAAGCCATAAAATTTCTTTTACACCTATTCAATGTTGTATGGAAAAAGAAAATTATTCCCAAAGACTGGGAAGTAGCTATAATAATCCCTATATTTAAGAAAGGAGACAACTGCAAATGTGACAACCATAGAGGAATTTCGCTTTTAAGCGTTCCCGTAAAATTATATACCCGGATTTTAGAAGTGAGGCTTAGGAATCAAATAGAGGACACACTGGATGAAATGCAATATGGCTTTCGAAAAAATAGAAGCACACAGGATCTTATCTTCAGTCTTAGACAAATATCAGAGAAAACATTGGAATATGGAAAAGAACTACATTCGTGTTTTATAGATTTTGAAAAGGCCTTCGACTGCGTTCCCAGAGACTTAATATGGCAAACATTAAAGAAAAACAAGATACAAGATAATAGCAGCCATACAAAGCCTCTACAAAAGTAATAGAAATTATGTAAGAACCAGTAATAATAGATCAAAAGAATTTTAAACGGGGTGCTTAAGGGTCAAAGCTGTATAACTGAGAGGAGACCTCCACATAGCCTTTAAAGGAATGCGGAGAACCGACCAGGGCTTCTGACCTAATGTCCAATCCTCACCTTCTCGTGGTGCACCCTGTTGGGTATCTACTTTGATACTGAACGAACGAGGATGGGCTGGCAATTTGGGATTTAGCCGACCAAATTGTATTCTTATTGGTTAAACTAAAATAAAAAATGATGGTACAACATGACAAAATTTCATGCCGGCTGGGGCGTCGCCCAGTTAAACAAGGCCCCCGTTGTTTTCGCCAGGGAACCAGGGCGAACAGCGAAAAGTCAGCTACTGGAACAAATCTGAAAACAAACCCCAACTCAACATCACCAGAGTTAAAGATCGGTACTATCAACGTAAGAAGCCTGAATGGCAAAGAAATGGAGCTAGCTGAGGAATTAGATAAGTACCAGATCGACATAATAGGGGTGACTGAAACAAAAAAGACCAAAACTGGTGAGATCTTTCTGAGCAATAAGTACAAAATGTTATATTCAGGCAATAACAATCAAGGAAAAGAAGGAGTAGCCATAGTATTCAACACAAAATACGAGGCTAATCTTCTTGAATGGCAGTCAGTCTCAAGTAGAGTAATGTGGGCAAATATGAGAATGGGGAACTTGACAATGAGACTTATTTGTGCCTATGGTCCCACAGAAGGTTCTACTAAGGTAGAAGTGGAGGAATTTTTTGAGGCTTTAGAAAAAGCAACTGACACAATGAAAAAGGAAAAGTTGGTCCTTGTTGGGGATCTAAATAGTAGAGTAGGAAATGATTGTGAGACATATAAAAATATTTTGGGAAAATTTGGAGAAAAGAGCAAAGCTAATAATAATGGCAAATATCTGTTGGATTTCTGCTCAGGACATGGACTGGTTATTACTAACACCATGTTCCAACATAAAAATGTGCACAAATTCACATGGAGAGAAGAGGCTAGGAATAAGAAAAGTCTCATTGACTATGTTATTGTTGATAGCGATGTTTTCTCCCTGGTGCAGGACACCAGAGTGTACAGAGGATTTGAAATTGGAAGTGATCACTATTTAGTCTTGAGCAGGATAAAATTGAATTTCATATTGAAAAGAATAACATGTAAGAAAGTTTTAAAGCGAATAAAAGTTGAGCAGCTCTCGGATGTAAACTGTAGACTAAAATACAGAAATATTATTGAAAAGAAAATGAAAGAGTTTGAGAACAGGAATCAAACCTTGGAGATTCAGTGCAAACTCTGAAGGAAACATTGATTGATTCTGCCAGAGAGGCATGTGGTGAGGTTGTGTGCAAAGATAAAAAAATCAGAACTCCCTGGTGGACACAGGAAGTTAAAGAGGCAGTGAAGGAAAAGAAGAAAGCATATCAAAAGTTCCTGGCAAATAAGTCAGCTTTTACTCTTATAGAATACAGAGACAAATGTAAGAAAGCTAAACAGTGTGTAAAACTAGCTAAACAAAAGTCATGGGAGGACTTTGGCAAGAATATAGAAAATAAATATCAAGAAGGTGGCAAAATATTCTGGAGGTTGTTGAAGAAGCTTAGGAATGGAGGAAAGAGTGCTGTAAAAGGAATTAGAGATGATAAAGGTGAAATGAAAACAGGAGAAAAAGATATCCTTGAAGTATGGAGTAATTACTTTGAAAAACTGCTAAATGAAACAAGCAGTGATGACAGCACAGTTATAAAAAACACTGACCAGGCATGCAGTCAGGAATACATATCCATACTTGAAGTAGAAAAAGCCATCAAAGGCTTGAAATGTGGAAAGGCAGCAGGAGTAGATGATATTCGACCAGAAATGCTGAAGTATGGTGGTATAAGAGTCTTACAGTGGCTGCACTGCATAGTTCAGAAAGCCTGGACAGAGGGATGAATTCCCGATGATTGGAGTAGAGCTCTCATAGTACCCATATATAAAAAGGGAAATAAAACTGAATGTGAGAATTACAGGGGTATTTCCCTACTGAGTGTTCCTGGCAAGATCTATGCAAGTATACTTGAGAAACGGTTGAGAAGAATTGTGGAAGAAAAGCTTGGTGAAGAACAAGCTGGATTCAGGCCAAATAGAGGCTGTCAGGATCAGATCTTCACTTTACGACAAATAGTCGAGAAAGCATGGGAATATAACAAAGATCTGTATTTAAGTTTTGTCGATTTGGAAAAGGCATATGACAAGGTGCCAAGAGAGAAGCTATTCAATACGCTGCAGTTATATGGTGTCAATGGGGCATTATATCAAGCAATACTTAGTCTTTATTTGAGTTGTAAGTCAGCAGTTAGAATTGAAGGAAGTACAGGAAGATGGTTTAATGTTAAAGCTGGTGTGAGACAAGGATGTACATTATCACCTCTGTTATTCATTATCTATATGGATCACATTATGAAGGAATGTGGTATTAAACCTGATATCAAAATTGGAGATGTTAATGTCAGCTCTTTGCTTTATGCGGATGATGTTATACTTCTAAATAAATCCGCTACAAGTCTGCAAGATTCTCTGACTAAATTGAATAGCTGTTGTAATAGATATGGTATGAAAGTCAGCAATAAAAAGACAAAGACAATGAAAATAGGCAGAATCATTGAAAATGTCAACTGTGTTGTGAATGGAGAACCTGTGGAACAAGTAAAACATTTCAGCTACTTAGGCACAATTTCTACTGAAGATGGTAAACTAAATATAGAAATAGACAACAGAATCAGCAAAGCTGGTATCGTGGGAAGTCAATTGAATAAATTCATATGGAATAAGAAAGAAATTAGTCGGAACACTAAATTAGCTGTATACAAGACTGTGTTCAAACCAATTTTAACTTATGGATCTGAGAGCTGGGTCAGAAGTAAAACACTTGACCATAGACTAGAGACCGCAGATATGAGAGTCCTGAGAAAGATTAGAGGCATGAACAGATGGCATCAATGGCAATATCATATGAAAAATGAGGGTATTAGGAAAGAACTTGACATTGTCAGCATCCAGGAATGCGTTAGCAGAGCTAATCTCAGATGGTATGGTCACTTAAATAGAATGGGAGAGGAAAGATTAGCAAAACAAGTGTTCTCTGCCAGGTTGGCAGGAAAATGACCCAGAGGAAGACCAAGATATAGGTGGATTGATACGGTACAAAGTGCCTTAGACGATAGAAATATAAGATCTGATAATGTTGGAGTCTTGACAAATAACAGACTGATTTGGAGGAAAATTGTAGATAGGAAGTTAGTAATGATGTAATTTTTTCATGTAGTACTGTCATATCCTGTACACCCCTTGAGGGTACATGGCAGGAATTTGATGATGATGATGATGATGAAGAATTTTAAACAAATGTAGGAGTGAGGCAAGGCTGTATCCTCAGCCCTCTTCTCTTCATCGTAGTAATGGATGAAATTTTAAAGGCATGCCAAACAAAAACAAAAAAATTCCACTTAGGATACAGGAAACTGAAAGAAACCAGGATTTCACATATGGCTTTTGCAGATGATGTAGTGATTCTAGCAAATACAGCTGAAGATCTGCAGTACAATATCAACATTTGGTATGAAGAAACAAAGAAAAGGAATATGACCATAAATATAAACAAAACTAAAACAATGATCATATCTAGAAACCAACAAAAACACATAATAAAAATAGAGAATCACCAACTGGAGCAAGTCCACTCCTTTAAATACTTGGGATCATATATACAAGAAGATGGTAGACTAGACACAGAAATTAACAACAGCATAAGAGGGGGAACAAAGCTATTCTATGCAATGAAATGCCCACTCCTAGATAAGAAAGAAGTCACCCAAAATACCAAAATGGCAGTGTACCGTTCAGTGTTTCTACCAACATTAACATACAGTTGTGAGTCTTGGTGTTTAACAACAGGAAACAGAAATAAATTACAAACAATTGAAATGAAATATCTCAGGAAAGTGGCACAAAAAACAAGACTAGACCGAATAAGAAATCAAACCATAAGAGACAGCCTTCAAGTTGCACCTCTGAATCAATTCATGAGACAAGCCCAAATGAGATGGTTTGGACATCTCAATCGAATGGAAGAAGGAAGAATAGCAAAAACTGTATACGAAAGCCAGAAAATAGGAAAAAGAAACATAGGCAGACCCAGGAAAGGTTGGCAAAAGGAAATTAAAGAAAAATTGGAAAAGGGAATTAACTGGAAAGAAGCAAAACAGCAAACCTTGGGCATGGAAATCTCTTTGGCAAAATCTCGACGCTTAAAAGCATAAGAGATCATAGAAGAAGAAACATTTGACTGCAATTTTGTTTATATGTAAATACTGCATTGCTTCACTTAACCTTTTTATGTATATATTACAAAATGTTATATTCTGTGATATATTTGTGCAGAGGTTGAGTACTAATGTATATATTATTCATTAGTTTAATTTTTGACCAATCATGTATTTCTGCAGCCTTTCTTGTATATTTGCGTGACCTTGTAATTTTGTCATCATCATCAAATTCCTGACATGTACCCTAATGGGTTTACAGGATATGATAGTACTACATGAAAAATTTACATCATTACTAACTTCCTGTCTACAATTTTCCTCCAAATCAGTCTGTTACTTGTAAAGACTCCAACATTATCGGATTTTATATTTCTATCATCTAAGGCACTTTGTACCGTATCAATCCACCTCTATCTTGGTCTTCGTCTGAATTGTTTTCCTGCCAACCTGGCAGAGAACACTTGTTTTGCTAATCTTTCCTCACCCATTCTGTTTAAGTGACCATACCACTTGAGATTAGCTCTGCTAACGCATTCCTGGATGCAGACAATGTCAAGTTCTTTCCTAATATCCTCGTTTTTAATATGATATTACCATTGATGCCATCTGTTCATGCCTATAATCTTTCTCAGGACTCTCATATCTGCAGTCTCTAGTCTTTGGTCAAGTGTTTTACTTCTGACCCAGCTCTCAGATCCATAAGTTAAAACTGGTTTGAACACTGTCTTGTATATAGCAAATTTAGTGTTGCAACTAATTTCTCTCTTATTCCATATGAATTTACTCAATTGACTTCCCAATATACCAGCTTTGCTGATTCTGTTGTCTATTTCCATATTTAATTTACCATCTTCAGTAAAAATCGTGCCTAAGTAACCGAAATGTTTTACTTGTTCCACAGGTTCTCCATTCACAACACAGTTGACATTTTCAACGATTCTACCTATTTTCATTATCTTTGACTTTTTAATGTTGACCTTCATACCAAATCTATTAAAATAGTTATTCAATTTAATCAGGGAATCTTGCAAACTTGTACTGGATTTACTTAGAAGTACAACATAGTCCACATAAAGCAAAGAGCTGACATCAACATCTCCAATTCTGATATCATGTTTAATACCACTTTCCTTCATAATGTGATCCATATAGATAATGAATAGCCTTGTCTCACACCAGATTTAACACCATCTTCCTGTACTTCCTTCAATTCGAACTGCTGATTTACAACTCAAATAAAGATTAAGTATTGCTTGATATAATGTCCCATTGACACCATATAACTGTAACGTATTGAATAGCTTCTCTCTTGGCACCTTGTCATATACCTTTGCCAGATCGACAAAACTTAAAAACATTTTTTTTATATGTATATTATTTCTGGGAAAACTCCCATCTTTGTTATATTCCCAATGCCTTCTCAACTATTTGTCGTAAAGTGAAGATCTGATCCTGACAGCCTCTATTTGGCCTGAATCCATAAATCTTAACAGGAACACTCAGTAGGGAAATACCTCTGTAATTCTCACATTCCGTTTTTTTCCCTTTTTATATATGGGTACTATTAGAGCTCTACTCCAATAAATCAGGAATTCATCCCTCTGTCCAGGCTTTTTGAACGATACAGTGCAGCCACTGTAACACTTTTATACCACCATACTTCAGCATTTCTGGTCGAATATCATCTACTCCTGCTGCCTTTCCACATTTCAAGACTTTGATGGCTTTTTCTACTTCAAGTATAGATATGTATTCCTAATTGCATGCCTGTTGAGTGGTTTTTACCACTGTGCTGTCACTGCTTGTTTCTTTTTGCAATATTTCAAAGTAATTACTCCATACATGAAACATCCTTTTCTCCAGTTTTCATGTCACCTTTATCATCTCTGACTCCTTTTACAGCACTCTTTCCTCCATTTCTGAGCTTCTTCAACAATCTCCAGAATATCTTGCCACCTTCTTGATATTTATTTTTCTATGTTCTTATGTCTTCCTATGACTTTTGTTTAGCTAGTTTTACAGTGTTTAATTTTCTTTTAGTTTTAGTTTTGTTATCTGCCTCTGTACTCTTTCCACAGCTAATTTATCCCCTTCAAATCCTGGGGACCAGATCTGAGAACAACACTCTAAGTGTGGTCTGATCAGTCTTACAATGGAATGATAACCATTTTATCTCTGCAGGTCAGTGTCCTTCTCATTATTGCAGCAATCCTCTGTATTACCTTCAATATTTGCAATATGTCCCCTAAATTTCAGGTTTCTATCAATCATCAACCCCAGATTTCATGTCTCCCCTACTTCCTCCAGTTTAATTTCCTCCTCCCATAGAGTATGCAGCGTCTCAAACCTCAAGACCTTACATAGCATCTGGAAATTTTTTTTTTTTATATTTTTCTCTTCCATCTAAAGGGTAGAGTAGCAAAAAAAAAAATCATAAACATGCAGCTTCAATTCGATTAATTTGGTGATTTAACATGGAATGGCTCATGATTTATTGTGCATGTGATTCCTGCATAAGGTGCAAAATAGTCACTGGTCAATATCCATATAGTTCAATACCAAATATCAAACCAACTTATTTTTCTAACATCCTCCATCTGAACCAACTTTACACCCTCTGCTTTCATTCCATCTACCTCTGTTCTTTGGAACAGCCTTCTTCATATGGTTTTCCCCAGTGAGTTCAACCCAGCTTTTCAATAAATTTCAAGAACTTGTCTGATTTCTCATGTAGAGAGTCAATTAAAAAACAGTTCTGAGATTTATTTTGGCACATTTCAGAATACACTGGAAAAAACTGTGAGAATGAGTTGGGTTCGTAATCTGATTTTCACAAGAGATGTATATTAAGTTTTGTAGTTAAGTGGAATTTATTGCCAAATGGGATGATGATTGCACAAATATTGAACTAATTTAAGATGAGGTATGAAAAACATGTTAGAATGCATCTTACTATTACCTCCCTCGATGAGTCTTGACTCCAGGAGGTGCTTGCATAATAATAATAAAGCAGATGATAAAGGTAACATGAAAACTGAAACTAAAGGTATTCTAGATGTCTGGAGATTACTTTGAAATGTTAAAAACTGAAACAGTAACAGATCAGTGGTAGAAATATTCACAAAGAATGCAATCAGGAATACATATTAATAAAAAGTAATGATATTCAACAAAAATACAGGTGTCTTGCAGTGGCTACACTGCATAATTCAGAAAGCCTGGTCAGAAGGTTGAATTCCAGGTGATTAGAGTAGCGCTCTTTACTTTCCTTTTTTTTTTTTATAAATAAGAAACTAAAGAGCTCTATTCTAATCATACAATAGAAACCAAATGTAAGAATTACAGATGAATTTCTCTAGTAAGTTTCCAGGTAAGGTTTATGCAAGCACACTATACTTGAGAAGTAGCTAAGAAAAACTGTGGAAGAGAAAGTGAGAACAAGCCAAACAGATGACAAACAGTTGCAAAATCATGTGAATATAACAAAGATCTGCATTTAAATTTTGTAGAAAAAGCATGAGAAATGAAGAGAAAAGCTTTCAGAAGTTATACAGAACAATATATAGTCTATATTTAAGTTATGAATGAGCAGTACATAAGATCATAAGTACATAGGATCTGATGATGTTGGAGTCTTGACAGGTAATGGACTGATTTGAAGAAAAATTGTAGATAGGAAGTTAGTAATGATGTAATGTTTCATATAGTACTATCATATCCTGTACACCCCTTGAGGGTATATATATCAGGAATTTGATGATGATGTTGGGCAATACAAATTGAAGGACTTATGGAATGGTTGTTTGATGTAAAATCGGGTATGAAACAAGAATACACCTTCACTCTTGTTCATCAATTATATGGATTACACCATGAAACAAAGTGCCATTATATAGATGATGTAAATCTATACCATTTAGTAAATTAGAATAATTTACATTAGTAAATCTACACCAGTTTAGAATAGATTTACAAAAACATCTTTCATGAGTCAAAAAAAAAAGCATAAATGTTGCTTCCCTGACCCCCATTCACAGTTTGACTGATGATAGTACTTTGTTCTATTCTCACAATAAAACCTGCAGGACTCACACATCAAGCTTAAGAATCATCCATAATCAATGCCATAAACTGATCTTCATAATATCCTACAAAGGGATGATGACAACCCCTCAAAAAAATAAAATAAATAAACTATTTCTTTTCTCTTTACTTTTAGTGATACTCAGCTTTATCTCTGATTTACCACTAGCTTTTCCTGACACAAACATATCACATCTATAGCATTCTCAGCTTCCTTTTTTCACTCAATGCATTACTTTAATCTTTCCAGGTAGTAATAATTATACAAACACCAAATCTGCCCAAACACAGAATACTGCTTTTGCATTTGGTTGGAAAGAACAGGATTTGAATTTTGTCTAGGATGTAAAGAACCTTCATAAGGATTTTTCAACTGAAGGTGTGTGTTTTCTGATCTCATATAGAGATGGAAAGGTTCTTTCTTTTCAGATACTAAACCTTTTTCATTCAACAAAACAGACAGACAAATTTGTCTCATAGCCTTAGTTGCTTTGACTGTAAATCCAAACCACCGAGCAATGAAAACCTTAAAAGTTGTTGATGCCATTCATGAGAGCACAATTTGGCTAATTGATATCTATCAGATCCATTCCAGCCAATCTTAGTTTCTGCACAGTTATGTGTTCTACATGGGTGCTGTTCAGAAGAAATGGCATTTATCATATCTTCTCTCTGTTAAAACATACAATAACATGAAGAATGGCTATGCAACATACATTTACAGTCCAATAACTAACCCAAGTTCACATTTATCTCTTATCTGCTTCAGTTCTGTGGAACAGCCTTCCCCATTAAATGTTCCAGGGCTATAATCTGCAGCTCTTCTAAAATAATACTGAAAGATTACTTTTCTCTTAAACCCTGCCTGCACACTCAGGCAAGCAGGGTTTAAGAGATATATTTGATATAGGCTTTGTGGCCTAGCCTTGTATCTGGAAGTGATATGCAAGTTCAACACTGCATGAAAGACTTGTGGCAGTTTGCTGGTAGGCTTGTGAAAGAAGACTTCAGGTTCAGGTTTTCTGACTGAATTGATACGTTTGAGACATACTAACCACCAATGAAAACAAGATGGCAACATCTTTGTCTGTATAAGAGTAAAATTTTGATATTGTTTCATCAAATGTGAGGTTTACTACATGTTAAATTATGGATTTTTAAGCTAGATGGGGGGGGGGGCTTGTGCAAAGTGCAATATGAATGCTAGTTGATGGGTATTAATGTATTGGTGACTGAAAGTGATAGTACTGAATGCTCATCTGATAGTGAAGACAGGTACTGTAAAAGAGCAGTGAATGGGTAGTATGAAAGTTATGAAAAAGCAAACGAGTGATCTGCTGAAAGAAACAATCGACGGTGGCATTAATGACATAAATGAACATAGTGAATGTAGTGCAGATTGGGGAAAGGACACAGTAGTGTAGTAAGACAGGAAGATATAAAAGATGTTGGAATAGCAGAAAAACAAATGAAGAATGTTAAGATAGTATGAAAGATATAAACACAGTGAGGATATCAGAAAAGAATTGATAAGGTTCAATGAATTAAGGCACATACAGTGAAAGGACATTTAGAGCTGAGATTAGTAGTTAGAAGTTTAAGAAGCTTCTAACATAAGGATGTTAAAGAAGATGTATCTCATGCTGTTGATGTACTACCCATCAACAGCATGAGAAGTATAAGATGCAGGCTAGGAAGGTGATAAGTGTAATAAGAAAAGAGAAACTGGTATATGAAAAGAGATTGGCTGAAGCAGAAAAGTAAAAATAGAAAATTCTACAGTTCTGCAAGGGATGTTCATTTCTGCTGAACTGTGAACCTTCTGAAAGTAGAAGAAACAGTGAATATGGAAGACTGACTTTAGTTGCTGATGGAACATGAATCACATCTGCTGAAGATGTGGTGGAAATATTCAACGTGTATTTCATTAGCATATCCCAAGTAAAAAAGCTAAAAGTAGTGTTGAACAGCAACAGGAAGGAGGATAAAAGACTAACAGTTCAAGAATTTGAAGTGTTTAGAATATTAAGTGAATTTGATGTTAATAAGGCTGTGGAACAGGATGGGATATCAACACACAGATTGGGATGCATAAAAGAGCTGGCAGTGCATTTGACTTGGTTGTTCAACTGAATCTGACATAAGGAATCCCAGAAGAGTGGAAAGAAGGAAAAATAGTACCACTACACAAGGGCCCAATGACCAGAATCCAATCTAAGTCGGTAGTGTAAAACTGTAGGCCAGTGTACATATTAAGTGAAGGTGTTAGAGAGGCTCATTAGAGACCAAACAAATCTGGACTGATGAGAATGGAAATCTTTCAAGAGTAGCATGGGTTTTTAAGGGGAGATCATGCTTTAGTAACTTTGTTTTATAACTGACTAGCATATTAGACAAGGGAGATGTTCATACAGTGGTTTGCTTAGAATTCACTAAAGCATTTAATTGAGTACTGAATGATAAACTAATGTTGAAAGCGAACAGGATGGGAATGGAGAGTCAAATGACTCTCCATCCCATCCTGTTATAGTTCTCAGTGTGAAAGGAGATATCCAGTTGATTGCTGATGTTAAATTAGGAAGAGCAATACCAGTTCTGATGTGTTGTTACAAGAGGATCTGAATAATGCGGTGCTATGAAATGACATTATCATTCCTCAGACCAATGTTGCAAAGTGTAGTTATGCACTTTGGCCAGAGAAGATGAAATCAGGTTTATTATATTGAAAGAACTTTGCTACAGAAAGTGGAAGAGACAAGGAATCTAGGGGTGAATAAGAAACTGAAGTGCATCACAAAAGTTTTAAGGGGTATCCCAAAAAACTGCTGCTATAATGTGATGAATGCTGACATGTAGGGATAAGAAGGTGACAGTCCTACTGTATAGTGTGCTCATTGCACCATATTTGGATTTCTGTGCACACATCTGGTCACCTGGCTATACTGGTAATAAGAAAACATTGTACAGTGAGCTGAAGGAAATAACTATGGCTGTCTCAGGAATCTGGAATATTGAGCATGATGACAGATCACAAAAATGAAGTCTTCAGAGCTTGATGGACAGGAGGAAAAGGGAATGCTAGAGGAGCCTATCAAATAGATATGGGGGTATTATTTCATAGGATAATGGGTGATGCAAGAATGAGAGGTTATCGCTGGAAACTGTCAAGGCCTGTGAGTAAAGAGCAAAAAAAGAAATTTTTTTGCATGGCAGGTAGCGAACGAGTGACATACAATACTAGAATGGGTAGCGAATGCTCCGATAGTGAAAGTGTTTGAGACAAGGTATGATAGTTATTATGGTCTGTAAGTGTTTGACCTCCTGCAATGAGTCTTTGGGATAATTAATCACTCTAAATGTAGAGAGTTAGGTCTGTTATCTGAGAGTTCTGGAGACCTCTCAAAGTCCCAAAATGGTATTCGATGATTGAATGGATGTGATCAATATAGTTAATTGCTGTTTTGCATTAATTTTGGAAGAAAAGTAATGCTTGGAACAAAAGAAAAAAACAAGCTAATTTTTTGGATACTAAAATAGCAAAATTTGGACAAGATCTCTCCAAGATTGAAGTCTTCTATTGTCCAAAGATCTGTATGCTGTCAAAATAAATACTTTTTTCAAGTTGTTTTTTGAAAAATCAGAATTCAATTGAAGAGCTGTTTGAAGTTTATATTATGGAAGTTTTGGTCTAGTGCAAGAATTATCAAAGGGAAAGTGCAGCTGTTTTCAGCAAAAGTGTACTAAATTTGTAATCAACTTGAGATGATCATGTGTGTGGAGAGAAGAGTAAGTGAAAGAATAGTAATCTGGAATCTCAGCAACGTTAATTGCAAACTAATGATAAAGATCCATCTGCCATCAAATGGGAGTTTTTTTTTTTTTTTTGCTATTCTCAGGAGTAGGATGAATATGGACTATCTTCCAAGTTGCAGGACAGACACCTACAAAAAAAGGAGAGACAAAGATGGAGAAAATAGCAATGCAGAAGTCAACTCTGGAACACAAAACTAGATCTTTAAAGTAATTGTAGGTTATTTATCAAGATCAGTAACACAAAAATTAGAGGAAAAGAATAAAGTCAAGAGATTGGCTTATTTTTAGACTGGAAACAATACTAAGCAAAAGTGACTGATATGTTGGCAGAATACAAGTTTCTTGCTTTTAATCCTATGTATATTGCCTTAATTGTTGTTAATGCCCTTTAGAGATTGCAATTTTAGAATAAGAAAAGGTGGAAAGGAAACCTGATTCTTAACGAACATTCATTTCGAGAAAACTAGATGTGAATAGATTTAATGTAAATTCTTAATTTATATAAATAACACAACCCTTTTGCTTTACATTTATACTACTAACTGTTTTAAATAAATGACTAAGCTTATTTTGGATCCACTTAAAACCACTATAAATTTAATTTTATACTTTAAGGATAATTATGATGCATCGAATTTTTTATTATTATTCACACTAACAAAAATTAGTGCACAGTGGCGGTAAAATAAATCAGTTACTTAACTTAAATGGTAAAAACATTAATCAACAATTTATACAAACAACCATAACTCTTTTTCATCACATATAATTATATTGTATATCTTACCTCTTAACCTTTGTATCAGATAAAAACACCGCTTTGCACAAATAGAACACAATAGCTAGACAACGAAATAACGAAGAATAACCACTACCCTTCAGCGCCCTCTGATCCTAAAGAGTAATTTATACTTAACAGGTGGCATGTTTCATTCAATTAGGATTATTTCATCTGGTCCTTCTAAAGCAAGGGAAAAATAAATAAAATTATATACTGTATATATATTTAGAGAGGTTGGGGTTCGATATTAGACTAGTGCATTGGATCGGAGATTGGCTATCTAATAGGTATCAGCAAGTTGTGTACGAGGAGAAATATCCCGGAAGAGGAAAGTTACCAGTGGTGTGCCTCAAGGATCTCGTTTTAGGGTCATTGCTGTTTGTTAATGATATTAGGGAAGATTTAAATGGGATATTCAGTTGTTTGCATATGATGTAAGATTGGGACGAACTATGAGGAGTAGAGCAGGAGTAGCCTTACAAGAAGACTTGAATAGATTGAGTGAATGAGCACGGGAGTGGAGATACCTGTTCAATGTTGCAAAATGTAAGGTTTTAAAATTTGGAAAACAAAGTTAGAATTTAGAATTTACCTTTGGTGGTGATATATTGTTGTAGGTGGAGGAAATAAGAGATCTTGGGGTGATGGTGGATAAGGATCTAAAATTTAGAGGACACATTGCCAAAATTGTGAAGACAGCACAACGAATTCTGGGATTAATGTGGAGCACTGACTTGTAAAACGAGATAACAACAAGGAGATAATTCTTTATTGATATATTGATGATGATATCAAATGAACTTATGCTCTTATGGATGTAGGTTAGAAAAACTTACATCCATAAGTGCATAAGTTCATTTGATATCATCAGATGCTATATGGCAATTTCACTCTTTGGTGATGTGCCACATCACTGGTCCTGTTATATGATCTGGAGGCTTCAACTCTTTAAAGAGCAGTCACTGCATCCATTCATACCACTGAGGGTCTATATCTTTCTCTTTTTCAAGGGATTTTATAATCTGTTACTGTTTTGAGAAGTTCCATTCTTTATATATGTCCAAAGTTATTCAGGTTTCTTCAGTCAATATCCTTATGGAATCCTAAAGTTTCGCATCCTTTCTAGTACCCATCCATTTGTTCGCCTTTCAATATAAAATTCTCGAGTATCCTGTAACACCACATCTCAAAAGCTGCTAACTTTTCCTATCAGACATGTTTAGGTTACAAGATACGCATGTAATTAACAAAAAATAAACTGGGCTCACATCTATAGTTTCTTCTGCCGTAATTATAAACAACTACACCCGCATTACTGATGATAAATGCTTGAATGGTATTATTGACCGCCTAAATTAGAAAGAAGCAGTATGATAATGGAGAGCTCCTGAGAGATTTGTGATTTTTGTTGATTTATTGATGTTTTGGATTCAATGTAATGGACTTAAGTGTGTAATTTTGGTATATTATTGGAGCTTTATTAGCGTGGTTAGTGTACTAAAGTGTTTTATAACATAATCTATGTCGGGAAGTCGCCGCTGGATGAATTCGTAATGTGTAGTGTTCGTGCAAGCTCCAGATAAGATAAGTATTATTTTCAGTTATCGATACAAATTACTTAATATTGTGTAGTTTTGTTTTGTTTGCCTTGCGTATTTTAGTGCGTCTCTTTTTGGTGTGTTATAACGTATAATTTGACAAAACACGTTGCAAATAAGTATGGCAACTGTGCGAAGGAAAATGGTGGCCAGTAATGAAGGTTCGCCATCCTTATCAAAGAACGGTAGTATAAAAGAAATGAGTCAGTGTACTAGCTGTGAAATGTACGCTTTGCGGAGTGCGGTCGGAGTGTGGTTAGATGATAATAAAGGATTGAATGTGTGTAGAAAATGAAGGGAGAATGAGGAATTGAAGTGTATTTCGGATCGTGAGTGTGATATTTTTGTCAACCTTCAGAATGAAGGAAATAGGGATATGACAAGAAACGGCAAGGTTGTACATGAAAATTGTGAGAGTGTGAATGATAGTATAAATGGTTTCTCAGAGAATAAAAAAGATGAGATAGATGCATTGAGTGAGATCGCGTTGTTGAATAGTGCGATAGAAAGAGCAAAACAGCAGCTAGAGTGCATGAACAAAAGTTGACTGAATGAACCAACCAATAATAAAAGGTATGACAGGAAAAATAGACGTATGAATGTGAACATGAACAAAATGAAGGATAGAGTGCTGTATGGAGACTCGTTAGTACGAGGTGTTTTAGTAGAGGATTTGACAAAATCGTACCAACCTGGTGCGACCATAAAGGACGTAACTGAGTCTATTAGAGAGCAAAAGGAAAGGGTAAAAGAAATGATTGTTGTGGCAGGTACGAATGATTTGAAAGGAGACAAAATGGAAATGATAGAAGACCTGAATGAATTGTTTGAGGTAGCAAAAGAAAAGAGTGAGAGAGTTAGAATGATTAGTCTTTTGCCACGGTATGACAGTGAAATGTTTAAAAGGAGGGCCATAATTGCGAATGACTTTATGCGTGGGTTATGTATGACGAGTGGTGTGAAATTTGTGGATGTGTGGAGTGAGTTTGATGGGCGAAAGGATCTATATAAGATGGATGGCTTGCATTTGAATGGTTACGGTGTAAGAAGACTTGAGAAAGTGTTGCTGAATGTAGTGGATGTGCAAATTCAGGGAAACTAGATTTGTTAGAGGGGGGGGAGTAGAGATAGTCCTTATGGAGGCAGTTGAATGTAAGAATGAATATAATATGCCAGAGCAAATAAGGACAACAAATCTGAGTGGGATAGTTAATATAAGGCATCAAGGTAGGGTTGGGGCTAATGGGGGTCTTAAATTCATGTACACTAATACTAGGAGTATTAGGAACAAGAAGGAAGAGTTTTTGGCCATGGTTGGCACTTCCAGACCACAGGTTATAGGTATTAGTGAAACATGGCTGACTGTAGATGATATAACAGTGGGATTGAATGTGATGGGTATAGTGTGTTCAGGAATGACAGAGAGAATAAAATGGGGGGAGGAGTATTGTTGATGATAGCTGATGAGCTCCAGCCAAGGAGAATAGAAGTTGAATTGCAGGATAGAGAAAAGAGCACATTTGAGGCCATTTGGTGTGAGATTGTGGCTAGCAGAACTAAATATACAATTGGGTGCTGCTAATAGACCAGGTGATGGAAAAGATGGCGGTGACAGTATGCACAAGCAAATAGAAGAAATGGGTGGAAGGAGGGTGATTATTATGGGAGATTTCAACTACGGTCACATTGATTGGAGTGAGGAGAGGACACACGGAAGGAAGGAACTGGATTTTATGCGGTTATTAAGGGATAACTATCTGCGACAGCATGTAATGGAAAATACTAGGGGTCAAGAGAGTACTTGACCTAGTAATTACATCAGAGGATTTGGCTGTAACAAATATGACCACATTGCCACCAATCGGTGAGAGTGATCATAGGGTCTTAACTTGGGAGGTGGCTAAAGGTGTAGAATTTTCAATTAAGACAGGGTACATGTGGAATTATCGGGCTGGAAAGTATGACAAGCTTAGGAGTTTGATTGGTTCAGTGCCATGGCATGTACAACTGCAAGGACTAGAAGTTGATAGTGCATGGGAGGTAGTTAAGAAGTGCTTGCATGAAGCAATGGCTGACTGTATACCTGGGTCCGAATAATAAATCAAGTAGGGGTTAAATGGATGAATAACACCATTAAGCTTGAGCTGCAAAAAAAGAAACAACTATGGAGGAAATTTAAGGAGAAGGGTGACCGGCAGGCACATGAACGGTATAAAGCGCAGGCCAGAAGGGTGACGAGTGTGGTAAGAAAAGCAAAAAAGGATTACGAAAGAACATTGGCCATGCAGGCTAAAGAGAATCCTAAACAGTTTTTTAGATATGTAGCAAGTAAAAGGAAAAATGTACATGGCAGATTGATTTTAAAGAATGCCGATGGTAGGGAGGTAACTGAATCAGTTGAGATAGTTGAGTTACTGAGTGAGCACTTTGCAAGAGTATATCATCCAGGTGGTGACATTGCAGAAACGAATAAACCAGTAGATTATACGGGAATTGTGGTTAATGAAGTGGAGGTGAGTAGTCTATTGCATAACCTCAATGTCAATACATCTGTGGGATTGGATGGTATACCAGCTCGTGTTGTACGAGAAGCAGCTAAAGAATTGTCAGTACCCTTGACCATTTTGTTTAATTTGAGTCTCGGGTCTGGGTTAGTCCCGAGCGGGTGGAAAGAGGGGAAAATAGTTCCACTGCATAAAGGTGGTTCCAAGACTGCTGTTTTAAATTACCGACCGATTAGCATATCAGGAATCATTGTCAAGGTCTTAGAGAAATTAGTCAAGAAAAGAATACAAGATTGGATAGATGAAAATGGGATATTGTATGGGGGACAACATGGTTTTGTGAAGGGTAGATCATGCCTCAGTAACTTGCTCACGTTTTATAACACAGTGATGGCTGAACTGGATAGGGGTAATGGGTTTACAGTGATACTACTGGACCTTGCCAAGGCCTTTGATAGGATACCACATGGAACCCTAATCAGTAAACTGGAGCAGATGGGTATAAATATAGGAATGGTGAGATGGATAGGACGGTGGTTGAAGGAGAGATATCAAAGAGTGGTTTATTCAGGAGTGGAGTCTAAAAGACGTCTTGTGACTAGTGGAGTGCCACAGGGCTCTGTTCTTGGACCGCTGCTTTTAAAATTGTTCATCAATGATATTGGAAAGGATCTGAGAGGAAGTGTTCACTTGTTTGCTGATGATGCAAAGTTGGGTAGAGCAATTGTGAGTGCACAGGATGTCAAAATTTTACAGGATGATTTGGATAGATTGGAGGACTGGGCTAGGAAAAATGGATGTCAATTTAATGTGGCAAAGTGTAAGGTTATGCACTTTGGGGTTAAATGAATAGCAGCAGTATATCGCATTGGTGGAACCATACTCCAGGAGATTGATGAGGCCAGGGATTTGGGAGTGTTGGTGGATAGGGAGTTGAAGTTTAGGGGGCACATTGCAAAAGTAACTAAAACAGCTCACCAAATCACTTGGCTTCTGAAAAATACTTTAACATGCAGAGACGAACAAGTTGTTGTTCCTCTGTATCGAGCCTTGATAAGACCCCATCTGGACTTCTGTGCCCAGTTATGGGCACCAGGGTTTCTTCGTGATGGGGAGGAAGTGGAGAGGGTCCAGAGACGAGTGACCAAGATGATAGCAGGTCTGTGGAATGAACCTTATGAGAATAGGTTGAAGAATTGTGGGTTGCAGAAATTGGACGATAGGCGGAGGAGGGGTGATATGATTGAGACATTCAAATTACTGAAGGGTTTTTATAAGATTGATCCAGAAAATATTTTTGAAAATATGACTGGTGGTGGGAGGACTAGGGGCCATGCATGGAAGCTGGGCAAGAGCGTGGTTGACAAGGGTGTTAGAGCTAGGTTCTTTATTTGGAGAGTGGTAAATGAGTGGAATAAGCTTCCAGAGTCTGTTGTGGGTGCTACGACCGTGAATGAGTTCAAGGCAAGGTATGATAGATACTGTGTGAATGTTGAATAGTTGTTCTTGACATGATGTTAGGGCCTCCCTCGATGAGTCTGTCGACTCCTTGGAGTTTCCCGGAACAACAACAACAATAATAATAATAATCCAAAAGAATATAAGGAAGTACTACTTTGAAAAGAAACTTTGAAGGTTATTGCACAAAGTTTTCTTGTAAAACTGTTCTTATAACATCAGAAATATTTCAAAGGCAAGCAGTGAAAGTGAAGAACTGGGATACACAGATAAATATCGATTTGCCTCAAATACTTGGAATGCCAATCCAAGTGAATTCCAGGTATTTGAAGTACTTTGATTAGCTCGAAGAGTTTTTACAACTTGTAGAAAATTGGCTCAGTTGAAGAACAGGCGCAATCGCAATAATCTTTTCTGTTTTGAAAGAAACAGGAGTTGTTCTAAGCAATTCTGTTTCATTTTTATACATAGACCGTCGCCTTATCAAACAGCTTTCGAAAAACCTTATTCCATGGAATAGGATAGCTATTCCTTGTTCCCATAGTCTTCTCTCTCTTTCTCTTGCATGCAAATTCTTCTGGTCAATTTTCTCGTTTTACAATTTATCATATCATATCTTTTATCATTATTTATCATAACATTCACTTCTCAACAAGAATATAACATTAACTGAATTTATCACAATGTCAACATCAAAAGCAGGCTGACCATAGGTCATGTTCTATCCAGACTGGAGAGTAGCATTTTCCTGCTATATCCCAGAATAGGTTCGGTATGGTAGGTCCATTACATTCGCTCTCTCCTTTCTGATTTTGCCTAAAGAAATATAAACAGCCTAACCAAAAGTGCTATTGCAAAAACTTAAGGGAGACAAAAGGAACGATTATTAATCAACAAAAAGATTTCGAAAATTTGAAACGGCGATTACCATTTGGTCCCTTACAAACAGATTTAAAAATGGAAATGAATTTCAGAAGTCAATTAAATCATCGGCAATTTCTAACTGCACCCATGACCACATGAAAAAAACTAACTAATAGTGAATGAAAGCAATCTGAGTGAAGTGAATATCAAGAGACGGATTTCGAAAATATTATTTCTATTACTCTTTTGTACACCCTAGCATTAATCTCTATCCTGTTCTAAAGGGGGGGGAGGTCTAAAAGCAAACAGTTGAAAAATTACATTTGTTGTCTGTGTGACTTGAAGCCTGTGTAACTCAGTGGAAATGCTGCTTGCATCCTCTGCGCCAAGCAGTACGAAGATAGACTTATACTTCGAGTCTAGTCCCCAACTGGAGAAACTTTTTTAAGCCTTTCTTCGACCAGTTCCCGAGTTAGTCGATTTCCGGCTTGCCGTAGAAATATGCCAATACCGAAATACGCCAATGCCGAAAACGAAATATTCCGATACCGTAGAAACCACATTATTTTAGACAGTAACATATCTTGTTAGGGTTAGGTACCAAGAGATGACAGCACTTGTTTGCCGGTCTCTTCATCGGTGGCTGCCTATAATATGGGCCAGCTATCTCTGATTGACTACTGGTGGAGATTGAAAGGCCCACTCAGTCTCCGAAAACTAGATAGTGTTTAAAGACCTCGCATATTCCCTATAAGGGAATAAAAAGGTATTAGCTTTTATTATTATTATTATTATTATTATTATTATTATTATTATTATTATTATTATTATTATTATTATTATTAATGAATGATTTAAAACTGTATGAAGTGTCATTCAGAGTATTTGAATAATTATTCAGTAGAGACTATTCAGAGAGAAGATAATTTGTATAGAATGTGGGCTTGATAATTGGTTAAACCATGTGTTCAGTGTTCATATAGTCAAAATATTTAGCATGTTTTCAAGTTCTCTATTGATAATGTAGTTATTTATTATGATTTTGTTTATTTTTATGATTTTATTTTATTTTAATTTTTCATTTATTTATATTTGCTAATTATCATACAAAATTTGTTAGGGCAATTTCATGGACTGGATAACGATTGTGAAGATTTTAATTGGATTTATTTTGAAGTCTAACACCAGCTGCATAAAATAAATAACGGTTAAATCTCAAATTTCAACACCGTGACACTCATTTGAGGTTCATGAAGCATTGTTTTACACTGATTTTTTATTTATTTTAATTTATTTGATTTCACAACACAACATCATTCTGTTCTTGGTGACTTGCAACTTAAGTTCAGGCTATTTGCTGCTTTGTATAATGTATTCCAGAACTAGAGAATGAACTTAAATACAGAACCTTTTACAACACACTCGTGAATTTCAGAATATCTGTTATTAAACAAATAAGTAATAAATAAAAATCTGGTCATAAATATCATGTTAATTACGAATATCATATTATATTACGTAAAGGAATGCAACTAGAATTCCCCAAATACACCTATTTAGCTTTATATCACCTACTCTCTCAAGTTTTTCTTAATGACTTTTAATACCTTTATTTCCAATGTAATTGCCATACACTATTTTGCCCCTTTTTAGATGGCTATCGTATGACTCTATTACATCATAAATTCGACGTTCTGATCTGGATTTCTGAATTATGCAGGGTACTCAGGGTAAAATTATTATTATTATCATTATTGAGAGGGTGCAGTGGTAGCAAGCATACTTTGCTACGTTACCACTTCTCAAGTTATAAAGTAACTTTTTTATTTGTGGATAAATATTCAAAGTGTATCAATGAATTCTATTCGATAAGCAGAAAATATTGATATAAAAATTGTAAATATATATTAAGTAGTATATAAGTTATACGATGTCAAAGCTTGAAGCAAATGTTGGATAACCGTGCGACAGGAGAACAAAAGTAGTCGCCATCTTCGTAGCATCTCAAAATCGCCCAAACTAGGAGGAATATGAAGTTCTGTAAACCAAAAAGACCTAAGGGAGTGAGGAAGAAAATCACGCATCATACATGAACTGCCTGCGAAAAGCATGCACTTATTCAGGAAAATCCCAAGCTTCTTGGCAACGTAAATCAAATGCGAAGCGTGACGAGTGAAAGGGCTTGTGAGGGGGAATCTGGAAAGTTCTGTTAAACACCAAGACAAAACTGATATTAAAAAAAACATAACTGATATAACCACAAGAAAGAACATACTAGTAGCAGACTTATAAAGGTAACTTATATTCTTATGTCCTCGTATATTCTTTATTGTGGTTATATAATTTGAGTTAATATCATGTTTGTTCTAGGTGTTTATCAGAACTTTCAGACTCCTCGTATACAATAGGTAAAACAAAGCTATACAGCTATCTACATCAGGCGGTAAACAGCCAACGTAGCAAATTACAGCAGGAAAGGAGTATAATAACGCAAACGCAGGTGAGATTCTAAATCTATTACTTGAAAACAAACTAACAAATCTTAAAAGACTTCTTAATTTAATCACATTTGATCGTGAATTATTTCAAAAAAACAAACCGCACAAATTACAGACAAATTTAGTGAATACGAGGAGCTTTTTAAATTTAATAATAATTCTGTAGAAGAAGTCTGCTGACCGTCAGAGAAATTAAAAATAGGTATATAAGTGCAAGCGGAAAGGCTGCACAACTTAATTAAAGAGATATGGAACTACTACAAGAACTGAATTCTCTAAAATTGCAATACGAACTATTAAATCAACAACAGCGTAAAATTTATCTCCGGTCTTTCAGAAACTGCATCCACTGAACATTTAAGAGACATGATAGCTCAATTTCTTCCCTTTTCATCTGGCCCTTAGGTTGGGTTGAGTCCTCTAAAGGAGTAGGCTTATGAAGAATTAATGCTGGTCACTCCTCTGCTCATCCCTAAGGGGAAGTATTCATGACTGTAGATCTGTGCGTGTTCACGGGGTAAGGTTTGCCTATTCTGAGGAACGAAGTACCGAGTTTCAGAGGGCGAAAAAAACTCTATTCCCCATGAGACTGGATAACTCACCTTTAGTCGAAAGGGACCAGATAAAGGTTCCTCACGTCACGTACTAGAGTCGAACCCAGGCCTTACCGACCAAACGGCTTCATCTATACATACTGAGCTATATAGCAGCTCAGATATACATACTGAGTTGGTATAGCAGCTCAGAAAATTGATACCCTCCATTGAACCAAATGATAGCCAGTCAGTTCATCGAATACCGCAAAAAAAAAAAAAAGAAAAAAGAATTTTGAGGTATTCTTTCTAATATATTCTAAAGAGTACCTCAAAATTCCTTTTTTGAGGTTTGTCGGGACCTCTTCCCCTCATAGTGAGACTCATAAATAGCCCTACAAATAGACCTATAGTCTCATAAAAGCCAACAGAATAATAATAATAATAATAATAATAATAATAATAATAATAATAATAATAATAACTGATACACAGTCAAAAAAAGATATCATATAAATAAAAATTTGACTGGAGATTCAGAACAATTCAGATTCTACTCAAGAATCTAAGAATAGTCCGTCAGGTAGCGTCGTAAAATATGGACTGTTCCAAGTAATGCTGTTTTTTGTAGGTCATATCGGGTCACTTCATTGATTTTTAATTGCTGTAAATAGTTGGACAGCTTCTTTGAAGTTGCACCAAGTGCATCAATAACTATTGGGATGACTTTGGTGTGTTTAAGCCACAGTCGGCCAACTTCGATTGCCAGATCTCGATATTTAGTAATTTTTTCCAGTTCTTTGTTGTTAGTGTTGTTATCACTGGGTACTGCAATATCGATAATCCAAACCTGTCGATGTACGATAATTCTGATGTCAGGTCTATTGTGTTCCAAATGCCGTTCATTTTTGTATTCGATAGTCCCAGAGAATTTTTCTTATTTCGTTTTCCAATACAGTCTCTATTTTATGCTGCCACCAGTTATCAGAAGTAGGAAAGCCATATTTTTTGCATACATGCCAATGAACTATTTTGGCCACGTGATCATGGCGATATTTTTTGTCAGTTTGAGCTATTTTGCTGCAGGCACTGATTAGATGTTCTATAGTCTCATCTTTCTGATCGCATAATCTGCATTTGCTGTTATTATTGATGTTGAAAATTTTTGCTTTGATCGCATTAGTTTGTAATGACTGTTCTTGAGCTACAAGAATAAATCCTTCTGTTTCTTTTTTAATGTATCCGTGTTGAAGCCATTGCTATGTCTTGTTCACGTCAATTTTGTCCTCAGTATCTTTGAAGAAATTGGCCATGCAATGGTTTATTTTTCCACAGCACATATCGGATATTTTGTTGTTCCTTTTTGTAATCGGATTTGTTTCCTGTTGCTTTTAGAAGGCTCTCTTGTGTAATTGCTTGAAGCATTGTCTCAGAGCTATTGTCGAAATAATTTTGTAAACCAATTTCTTCTCCTTCCACAGTTGCAGCAGACCCCGTCCACCTATTCTCCTCGGTAGGTACAACCGGTCAACATCACTTAGTGGATGTAATGCAGGATGCATAGTCATTAGTTTTCTAGTTTTGCGGTCTAGTTTATCCAGGTCTTCTTTTGTCCAAATTATTATGTCAGTTGTGTATCGGATCACTGGTATTCATTGCTCTAATTGTGTTTAATCCATTTAGTTTTGTTTTCAGAATATTTCTAACCCTTTTAATGTATTCTGATGCTGCCTGTTGTTTAACTTTCGAGTGGAGAATAATATCATTGGCTTCTAATATTCCTAGGTATTTATAGTGTTCGTCAGCTGAAATTGCTTTTATATATTTCTCTTGATCAAAATTAAAATAGCTAGTGTCATTAATTTTTTCTCATTTAATAGATAAAATTGCGCATTTATCTAAACCAAATTCCATTTTGATGTCCTGACCGAAAATACGAACTGCGTTCAATAAAGAATCTATTTGCCGGGCCGATTTTCCATATAGCTTCAGGTCATCCATATACAACAGATGCGGAAATTTTAATATTACATTTAGGAATTTCATATCCAAGTTTTGTTTTCTTCAGAATCATAGACAAAGGTATCAAAGAAATGTTGAAGAGCAATGGTGACAAGGAATCACCTTGGAAAATTCCACGTTTAATGCTGATATCTCCAAATCGTTCATTATTCACTATCAATGTTGTTTTCCATGATTTCACAGCAGTAGCCAGAAACGAACATATGTTTTTACTAATTAACTTTTTTGCTAATTAATTTAGGATCCAGAAATGTGGGAGGGAATAACATGTCAGATTAGTTTTTCGTCTTTTTGAGTTTCTGAGAATCATTTTATTAATAAGGATCTGGTCTTTTGTTCATCTAGATTTTTGAAAATCGCCTGTTTGTTCAATCGGATAAAGCTGATTATCTGATAAGAAGTGGTATATGGAATTTGCTATGATTGCAGTGAACAGCTTAAGCATAGTTGGTAGGCATGTAATTGGACGATAATTACTTGGGACTGCACCCTTATCTTTATCTTTCATGAAGAGAAAAGTGTGCCCAGATATCATCCAATCTTCCACTGAGCCTGACTGCAACAAATAATTAAATTGTTCTGCCACTCCATATCATGTAGACTGGTTAAATGTTTTAACCAAAATCCATGTAGTTCGTCTTTGCCAGGTGCACTCCAGTTTTTTAATTTTTTAGCTTGAGCACTGACCATTTCTTTAGTGATAATGACATTTTGCATTTGTTTTTGTTTCATTTCTGATTCTATTTCCTTAATCCATGAAGCATCTTTATTCTGTTCAATAGGATTATCCCAGATTGACTTCCAAAATTTGAGTGTTTCTTTTTTTCCGGGTGAATAAAGGTTTGCATTCGTATTTCTCTGGAGAGACTGAAATAACTGATGTTGGTTCTGTCGAAATTGCATATATTGTACATATTGGTTTATTCTTGCTTCATATCTTTTAATTTTCTGTGCAGTCGCTGTAATTCTTTGTTAGCTCTTCGGTAACTTCAGCAATTGTTTTGTTGACCAAATTATATGTGTTAATCAGTTTGTTTTGATGTTATTATTTTTCAACCGTCCTTCTTTAAAATTCTTTAAGGTGCTTAGATCAGCTCGAAGCCTGTTGACCTTTCGTTCCGGATTTTCCATGGTGCAGATTGTTTCATTCTCAGCTTTTGCTCTTTCGGTTTGCAACCAAGCTTCACTGAAATGATATAGGCTGTGTTGTATAGGAGCTGATATGTTTCCTTCATTCTGTTGGTTGTGATGGTTTCAATTACAGCATTTGCGTCTAAGAGGAGCTGTTTTAGCTTAGATTGTTGTAAAGCTTTTAATGGTGGTAGTTTTATACGGTCATTTATGGAGTTCATATGTTCCAATATCCCTGACTTCATTTTGCACTGCCCTTCTGTCAAAACATTCTGAGGTATGTCGTCAGCTTAATGTTTATTGAGTTGAATTCCAAAGTTTGATATAGCTATCTCCTGATGATTTTCTGTTACTAGAGTTGTTGGTTTATTAGGTAACTCTTGCAGCTCAAGTTCAGTAAATATTTTGTTACGGAAAATTAAATTCTTTTGGTCCATAAGGCTTTGTTCTGTTATGGCAGATTCTGGGAATTTTTGTTCCAAATTAAATGCATATGCTTTTTGAAACCTCGTTTTTCTGGTGTTAATCTGTAAAAACATTTCATAACTTCTCTGTTTTCTTCTACAGTCCATTTTTATTTGGTTTCTTCCAGTCGCTTTTCAGCTTTCTGACCTGATTGCCCAGCAAGGAGAACTGGACCTTGTAGCCCACTTGTCGCCTGATGCCCAGGATCCCCAACATCTGACGCAGTACTTGATGACTTGGGTGTCGACTGATCCGGTATGGATCTCTTCTTCCTTTTCATCATTTAGATGGGGGATGGAACACTGTTAGTCTGGCTCCTCAGTTGAGACCTGTCTGACAAGGGTGGCCCTGCTGGCAGCTATGCCACCGCCAGAATAGCTCTCAACATCACTGAAGCACGCAAGCCCCACCGCAACGACAAGGCCTTGTTCCTTCGGGGGGATAAAAATAATAATAATAATTATTATTATTATTATTATTATTATTAAGAATGGGCAAGGATGAATCTGAATGCAACCCATGACCATATCTACCTGTGGGAGTACTTGAAACCATATTACCAGAAACTATTCTACCACACGGAAAAGTAAAACACAAACTAAAAAGTTTCTATTAGAGTATTCGAGGACTAGCGGTGAAACTTTTCTTACTTTTTTTTCGTCTCATATGCTGAGAGAGTTTGCCTTCTCTCCCCTACCCAACGAAAGTTTGCAGCGATAATGTAGCAGATGAGTGGCAACCAGCAACATTAAGATTGCCAAAAATCCTATGGATAGATAATCATTACAGTTCCATAACAATGCTACTGCGTACTGACAACTCACTCGACTGTTTTGAAATCGCAGGAAGCACTAGAGAAATATGCTATGTGGTCAGCTCAATAAATAATTCCCCTCCGAACCTAAAATATAGGGACTCATTTTAAACCAGGAAAGACTAAATTGTCATAGAAAGAGCTAGAGAGGATCGAGTGGAATATATCTGGTATTGCCGAAACATATTGACTGGGAAGTGTAGTAAATCCGAAGAATGAAAATTATTTTAATCATGAGAAGATAACATTCACAAAGTGGAAATCGCAATATTAATCAATAGCCACTTGCAGAACTTTTTCTTAAGCATAGACCGCATGATCCAAGAATTTATAAATATAGTTAAAGTGAAATGAAATGCCAAGTTTTTAATTATCCAAATTTATGCAACAGATCATTCACATGAAAAGGAAGAATTAGATGCTGTGTACTAGCAAGTACAGGACCTTATTGACAAAATCAAAAAGTACATCTTAACAGGAAGATGTACTTTTTGATTTTAGATTTTTACATATATCATTACGCAAATGGACATGTACATCTCCATATGGTATGATTCAAAATTTTATTGATTCATTCTGATTAAAAATTGTATTCATTAATTCTGATTAAAAATAACTGGAAAAATTCAATCCAAAAGGTAAGAACACTAATGGAACCAGGTTTTTACTCTGATAATGAATTACTTGCTCTAAAAATTCGGTTGAAATTTAAAAACTGGAATCCAAAGACAATAAGCAAAACTATTAACATAACAAAACGGAAAGGTAAAACTATACAAAACAACTACCGAAACATAATACAAACAGAATTAAAGAAAATCTTTGACAATGTAATTATAAAAGACTGAAAAACAAAATAGATAGAATGTGCAAATCTGCAAAAACACTTCATTTGAAGAAAAAGCAAAAATGTGTGGAAAAGCTAAGACTGTGTATAAACTTATAAAATAATTAACTTAAGCACCCAAAACAGACAACTAGAGATGAAAGACTGAAAATGAAAAAATTAATAAAATAAAATAAATTTGGAAGGCATGGGTAGCTCAGTGGAAGTGGCTCTTGCATCCTCTGCTCTAGACCGCCCAAAGATTGATTTATAATTCAAGTGCAATCGCAGACTGGAGGAACTTTTCATAAGCCTTTCTTCGACCAGTTCCTGCGTTGGTTGATCTCTGGCATGGGCAAGCATGTTTTTTCTCTCAGAAATTCATGTTTTATGTCAAACTGACTGCAGAATCCACATTATTTTCGACAGTAACATATCCTGTGAGGGTTAGGTACGAAGAGATGGCCGTGTTTTTTTGCTCTCTTAATCGGTGGCCGCCTATAATTAGTGATTAGTCAAGGGTAGGCTGACCATATTTCTTTGAGACAAAAATGGGACGGTGGTTATGTAATATTCTTTATTCATGAAAAAGTAAGATAATAAAAGAAGTTTTATTACATAACCATATTGAGCTTACCATTATACTTCAGTGACAGAATCCATACAAGTATTTAGGTAAACATAGAGGGGGGGGCTGTGTTTTACCATGATCGCACCATGGATATTTCTCCAATGAAATGAGCTTATGCAGCAAATTTTGGTCTTTCACACCTTATCATAAAACTTCTCACACTCCATGACACAAATTTGTCTTAAACTACCATAGCCCTCATTGCCTCAACACTTAATCTAGATTTCTCCTTTAACAACATACTGTTCATAACAGAAAATATTCTCTCAACAGGTGCTGTACTTCTGGAAGAAAAAGAATAAACTCTACAATATTACAAATGTCTTGAAAGTGCAGGCGTTTTTCGCTCTTTCAGAAATAATCTGTACCCATCTATCAGATACAAGAATGTTTTCTTTATTCCATGTATCCAACTACCTCACAATTATAGATTTTACGAGGGTCGACTGATCGAATATACGAGTTTCTTCTGTTTCTGTGCTTGTGATGAGTTCCTCGTTCAGGCTCTCTGTATATCTTTCCATTCAATTGTCCCCCTTAGTAGCCCACTTGAATTTCTCACTATTTCCTAAACTGCACTTACACTTGTTGACATATTCTAAGCTAGCTTCATAGAAATTCTCAACTATCTCAAAAAACTTAGCCTCGTTAATTTCTTCTGAATCTTCTAATATTTTCAGCTGTTTTTCAGTAGTTGCAAACACTTCACTTTTTCTAGATTCTAAATTATTCACAAGATTTTCAATGTTCATGGATATTTGTATAGCTTAAATATTATCTTTTCAATTAAGCAAATGTATGTTTGGGACGTAGACACTTGTTCTCTTGCAAATTACACCCACATTTTCAAACAGGGATCTTCACACAATTTTCGCAACATAACACGGCATTTTTCATGAGAAAGAAAATAAAAACAAAGCTCATCAAACATGTTTAAAATTCTGTCATTTGATGGACCCAAGGACAAAAATCTTGTATTTCCATGTTCTAACAATTTAGCATAATTGTTTCCTGCAAAGTCACAAAAGCTTTTCAGTTCTTCAACTCTGACAGTAAATATATTGAAGTGTTTGTATATTTTCACTGCAAAACTTTCAATATGAATTAGTAAACAGTCGACAGTACACTGGAAACAATTGTGTATAATGTCTTCCCCACAACCAATACTGATAATCTGCCTCTTCAGTTCGTTTTCAAGTTTTTGCCACACATATTTTTGCCAAGTTTTTTGCAACCACCAAAATTGGTGTTCTTGTTATCTGCACACAAAGCAACATTTTTTTTCGTAAGGCAAATTTGTCACTTACTTCCTTCAACATTGTACACTGTAGGTGGGATGTTTCACCAGGTAAGGAAATAAAGTCTATAATTTTGTCTTGAACACCACAATTTGATAAACAGTACAGCACAACGATTGGAAAAAGATTGATGTTTTTTTTTTGTTTAATGCATCTAAACTGACTATAAAGCTTCTTGTTTTATTTAAGTCCTCTATTAATTTGCCCAATATGTATGGTGATGAAACGTTGGTAATTATTGCTTCTGATTTGGTAAGTGCTGAAGAAAATTATTGTTCATAAATTTTATTTATCAATGTTGATAAGCAGTCATTTGCGCGAAAACTTTGGCCGTGATCACAGTATGATAAGCAACAAGAGCTTCACTTGCTGCATTTTTATCGTTTTCACTATCACCATTACGTCTCACCATCATCGAGATGTGTTTTAACTGAAGCCAGAGTCTTTTCATCATCCGTATATTTCTGGCTACGTGGATTGATGCCTCTCTACCTCCATGAGCAATGGAAAAATGAACATTTCAATGGTTTCATACCACTTTCGTTCCATCACTACACAGCTTGTCCAGTTCAATAAATTTGAAATCTTTCTGGAGATCGTCCTTAAAACTGCACTTCCGGCTCTTTGACATTGCAAGGATAGACTTAAGGTTTAAAAAATAAGACTTAAAACTTTAAAAAATATGAAAGCTAAACCATCAATATTGAATAACAAAGCCAACGGTTAGCATACAGAAAAACAAAACCTAACGCTATAGCAGAACAGACACCGCGTCTGAGACGTGCAAGTGTTGCCAATATGTATTTTTTTCTGAATAAATCACTGCAGATTTAAATATTTAGTGTCGAACAATGCAACTCCGTGGTTATACAAATGATTGCTACCAATCATATTGATATACGATTATAGGTAAAATAAAAAAAAACAATAATAAATCTGCTAACGCCTTTTATTCCCTTATAGGGAGTAGGCGAGGCCTTTATATCCTATCTACTTTTGGAGACTGAGTGGGCAGTTCAGCCTCTACTGGTAGCCAATCAGACATAGCTGGCTCATTTCTATCACTAATTATAGGCAGCAACCGATGAAGAGGCTGGCGAATAAGTGTTGTCATCTCTTGGTACCTAATCCTAACAGGATATGTTACTGTCTGAAATAATGTAGGTACTACGGTCGATTTTCTTGAGTTTACGGGACGAAAAAACCCTCTTTCCCGTGCCAGAGATCAACTAACCGGTCAAAAATAGGATTAGAAAAATTTCCCCCAGTTGGTGACTAGACTTGAACCTAAGTCTAATTTCGAGCGACCAAGCGCAGAAGATGCAGACGATTTTAGGTTATGAATAATAATTTATGATTGATCAATATTAAAATATACTTATAGTTTAATAAAATTGTTTAATATAATCATTTTTATATTAATTATATAAAATTGTTTCATATAATGATTATAGTTTAATATAATCATTTTTAATAAAACGACGGGACGGCCGGGAAATATGAAAAGAAAAAAAAACGGCAGGCCCGTTCAAAACGGTACATATGTTCAGCCTAGTCATGGACCAGCAATCTCTGATTGGCTACAGTTAGAGATTGAACTGCCCATTCAGTGTCTAAACGCTAGATAGGGTTGACTAAGTTCAGCGACAGATCGATGGGTACAGAGCAGCACCTCAATCGCAGCTCCAATTCGTTCCACAGGTGTTAGATGGGTTGAGGTCAGGACTCTGCATAGACCAGGGCAGTCGATTAACACTCATCTGTTCATACCATTTCATAACACCTGCAGCTTTGTAGCATAGGGCATTGTCATCTGGATAGTAACAGAGATCAGTTCCATAAAGACCCCACACCGTAGGCAGCATCTGATAATCTAGAATTTCAAGTTACTGAACTGCCTTCGTGGAACCATGAACAATGACCTGTGGTCTCACACCATTACTCCTCCACCATCAGATTTTACTGTGGATACAACACACTGTGGAAATAATCGTTCACCATGCTGCCTCCACTTACACCCTGCCATCAGATTGGAAACAGGTGAACCTTGATTCGTCGCTCCAGAGTACCGTTTCCGTTTTCCACTGCTCAATTGTCCAGTTCACACACTCTTTGCTCCAGGCTAGACGAGCGATCTTGTTCGTTGTTGTGATGTTCGGCTTGGGTACCGCTGCTCTTCCTTTGAAACTCAGTAAATGGAGCTTTTTCATACAGTATTAGTGATATGATGTTACTGGCGCTTTGGAACTCAATACGGATGGTTTGTGCCGATTGCAGCCGGGTTTGCATGCCATCCGTTTTAACACCCTACTGTCCCTGTCAGGCGTTTTTATGGCAGCCATGGGTGTTTTCCTGCACGAATATTCAAGGAGTGCTAAGTGTGCGGTGCTCATCCACTGAATAGCAATATCACTGATATTATATTTTTGCATTTATTCCATTCCCGTTAAAGACTTCCCTCATTGTTTCCAGACTTCGCATGATTCCTAAAATTAAACACAATAGACTAATGCTTCATGAAGAAGACACTTTGACACGTAAATATTGCATCACATACGCGATAATAGCCCTGGTGTGCGTTCAAAATACAAACACATTTGAGCCCTTTATCGTTTGTCATGAGTTGCTGTATTTGTTTTCTGGGTTTCATCTGCTTTGAGTGTGTGAACTGTGAAGTGACATGGTAGGCAAGTTTTTATATACAATATAGACAAGATTTTAATATATAATTTTCGATAAATTTATAACTTTTTGTCCATATTTACAATGGGTAACAGCATTGTATTCGAAGGAGGTAAGTCTCGTCCTCCTCTTCAATATCTTACACCTTTGAGTGATTCAAATATACCAACAAAATATAGCATTCTCCTTCATTATTGTTTGATAATATACAGTATCTTAAAACAAACACATTGTTCCCAGATTTGGTTACAATTAATTGATAAATTAAAGTATTCAAATTTATCCTACAAGTAATTGCATTAGACCAATTAAGATGAGCACTGATTGGCTATACACTCTTAAAACTTCCATACATTAAAAAAAATGCAATCATACGTTCAAACTGACGTTAGTTTTGTAGAGCGGGTTGCATAAGCCACGACAGCACACCTTAACGAAATGGGCACGCAACGCCGCTGACACACACACACACACACACACACCCCTGGTGCCTGTGTAGCTTGCAAGCAGCGTTTACACTCCATGGCGCTTGGCCGCCCTAGACCTACAAAGTGCACCCTTGGCTACCCTAGGTTCGATTCTAGTTGCCAACTGGAGGAACACTGTGTAAGCCAGGGGTCGGCAAAGTGGTCGATATTGACCCCTGGGTTAGATGTGGCTATCCCAGGAGTCGATAAATGTCTATGGGTCAAAACGGGGGTCAATATACACCTAAAACGATTTTGAGTAACACCTAGTAAACATGCAACGCTAACTGGCCGAGCCAACGAGGGAGAAGTGTACGCCCTCCACAACGGAGACATCTAGAAAGAGACAATGAGGGTTAATGAGCATTTATCGGCCATAGCTATTAGAGTGGTGTTCAGTGATCTGATAACTTTGAATTTACTGTGTATTTTTTTAAAAGTTATAATGCCCATAATGTCGGCCTTGATAGTAAGAGGAAGTAATATAATCGGGGCCATATGCACCAGAAGTGAGAAAAGAATACGAACGGTAGTACCTTCCATAAAGAATTAGAGAATGTCATAGCATGGCATGGGATATAACAAATAAAACATATTATTTACTGCTACCAGGGTAGTTAAATGATAGAATAGGAAACAGATAGGAAGACGTTGTTATTTATAATAATATGAGAAGAATGAACTCCTTCATTGAACATAAAGAAATATTCATGGTCACAGAGGATATAAATCAGTTGTTGAGTATATTATTGTAAATTTTAAATTAGCTAGGTTAATCCTCTAAAATACCTATCAACCGATTTTCAAAATTTCTTAATTATATAATTAGGCAACAGTATCAAAAATGCACTGATTTAAAATCAGAAATCACACAAATCGGATGACATAGAAGAAGAATGAGAAAAGCTAAAACAAATCCTGACAAAAGCAATAACAAGAAACTTAGAAATAAATAATAAATTGTGATTATGATTTAAGGTTTTAATGGAGCAAGGTCATATTGCGCTATATCAAAGGTTATAGCAGTACACAAGGTAAGACAACACAATAATCCATCATGCCCACAACTAAATTTGAACCACAACAATTAATAACTTAATATCTTTAGGTGAGAGATGATTTTCATGATCCAGTGTGATACTACTGCCCTGAAGTGGCCTGAAAAAGTTCTACGTTTGGTCTCTTGAGTAGTATTTCCGGGTTATGTAAAAAATGAATTTAAAAAAAAAAAAGCGTTAAAATATTTTAGTTACCTCAAGATACTAAAGTTTAAAACGTTTCGTGGATGGAATTATAGTTCTTTGGCTATGGGAGTGCAATGAGTGCTTGAGTCTGGATAGTCTAACTTTATACAGATGTTTTTAGGCCAATTTCTCGATCTCTTTAATTTTTGTGCGGATGAAAACTGTTAGGTTGCCATAGGTTGGATACGTTTAGCTACAGTAAGATAATGTCTGTTACTTTTCAATGCTACATCCTTGCAGAATTTATCTCTAAATAATTAATCACACGAATATATAAAACTTACAAATTTTTAGTTATAATTGTTTTGGGATTCATTACCGAAGAAAAAAATTCGGAATATAATTATGAAATATCCACCACATTAGTTTAATATGCTTATTGAATTAATCACAATAACATATTGAATAAAACATGCAAAGCAGGGTATCGATATTTAACTATAGTTTTGTATAATGGAAATTTAAAGGGTTACAAACACTTCTCTCATACAGTGGCGTAGCTAGAGGGGACGGTCCGCCCCAGGCGGAAATTTGAACCTTTTTGAACTTTTACAGTTAATTCTAAAATACAATTTCGAGAACTCAGTTCCAAATATTGTAATACTGCTGCGAATTTTCCTCAAGATGGCTGTAAGTGTTGCTAGTTGTGAGAGGAGTTTTTCTAAATAAAATTGATTAACAATTACCTACGTTTACTATGAAATAGACTTCGCCAATGTCATCGATGATTTTGCTAACAGAAAAGCAAGAAATATAACATTTTAGAATGTTGAAATTAAAGTTTTACTTCAAAAATAAACATAGCGTATTAATTTATTTCCCTATACGTCGTTTTGACTTTTTGTAGTATTTTTGGTGTATATTGAGAGGGGCGGCAAACTCAGGGACTACCCCGGGCGGCAAAAGCTCTAGCTACACTACTGCTCTCGTAGTCTTATCAACTTGACTAGATTATCTTACTGAAAACTGCTCGTGGCTACAAATATCTGTAAGATTCAAGGTCTATTTTGACACCTTAAAACGAAACGTCGTGAGACTCGAATCACTGTGCATGCGAAGTCAAAGTGGCAGTGCTGGCCTTCATTACTCATGTGTTGGCAAGGTAAAAACAATGTATTTCATTATCTAAATATAGACAATGAAATTATATACACACCTACAAAAAAACTTCGTGCAAGTCTATTGCTTTACTCTCTTATCTTGGAACACGAAAATCTTGCCAACCTTTATACAATGAGAAGAAAGATGCCAAGAAGATTGTCGTTGAAGAAAAGAGTTCTTAACCATTATTCTCCGTCAGTTCTTTTGAAAGTGCCGTGCCTCATAGAGACCCCGTTGTTGACATCCGTTGCCTACGAGCATGCTTACTGTTTATTGTGGGCTTCAAAGAATGTGGCACCATTTGCTTAGTAATTTACTTTTTTAAAAAACTTCCTTTGCTGTCAGCATGTTCCTTGCCAAACCCTCCAGTAAATTAAAACTATTAAAGTTCTCATTTTGAGATGCATCATCGTTGAAAGTAAACAAGATTTGTCATATTTTTACACTAAATAAATCGATCACGTGTTCACTTTGAATACCACAAGCGCTTAAGTAGTGCATAGTTACTATCGTTTCAGTAAGAGTTTTTTTTTATTTTTTTGAAAGATGGATGGGAGTGCTATTTTGTTTGAAATTAACGCTGAAACAATTAAGGCTATGACAATAGTGTATTATATCTATTATATCATATCATAGTGTATTCACTATGATATGATATAATATTATATCATAGTGTATTCACTATGACAATACACTATTGTCATAGTGAATACACTATGACAATAGTGTATTATATCTGTAATTTCTTGTGTTCATTTGGATTTGCTGTTTTGAGGGATATACTGTATATAATTATTTAATTTTGAATGTAACGTATTTATTATTATTATTATTATTATTTTACTTATTCGAAATAGTCGAGAAAAATATTGAAATATTCGTTCTCAAAAATATTTAATTTATTACCATTCACAAAATAAAACGATAAACCTGTAGTATTTCCTGATTTAAAGATTTACATACACGTACATGATAAATTTACAAAAGTGCAGTTTTTTTTTTTCCCCCAACACATAATAGTTAGTCATCTGGTGCTTCGTAATTAGACAACTAGAAGAGAATTTTGTAGCTAATCAGTTCAAAATAAGTGGACAGTAACGGAAAGTCTTACAGATCTGTTGTGTGTTTAAAAACTACATATTATCTTTTATGTATAATCTTGTTGATTTTCAAAGAACTGCGTTATAAGGGATCCTAATTCAAATTCGCAATTTACTTTTAGTCTGGAATGAGGAGTGTGATTTATCATTTTAATATACCGAAGATGATATGGAATAGCCTCTATTATAAAAAGCATCAGACAAGCGGTAATTACATTTTTTTTGTTTCTATTTAGAAAAGCACGATCTTCTTGCTAATGGTTAAAATTCTCATTGTCTTGTGCTGCTTTGAGTTGAAGCAATCCAGTAAATTATCGGTTAGTTTTGATTCGCTTCACTCTGTGAAGCGAATTATTAGCTTTCAAATTTTTGTGTATACTAACTATTTATGCGAGCAAATATTACTATTGTTGGAGAGATTAACTAGGGGAATTCTTCAGTAACTTTATCGCAGATGATAGCTCTGCAAAAACAACAGAAATATCAAAATCAACAGAAACAGAAAAAACAATAATTTTTTGTAATTACTTACAAAAAATTATCCATGTTTATTTGTGTTAAAGAATGGTGTCACTATCAGAATATAATTAAGGGATGGGTCTTTTTGTGATATCAGGACTGCAATGATTTTTATAGTTGTTGTCATTAAATGAAAGATACGTCACAAACAGACAATAGGAAAAAACCAAGATCCACTCGGTTAGGTAACAAATCATTATTTCATAATAATAATAATAACAATAATAATAATAATAATTATTATTATTATTATTGTTGTTGTTGTTGCTGTTGTTGTGTGCGTGCGTGTTTATGTGAATGAATTTCTTTATTCAATGACTGCATAAAATATCAGATCTCTCAAGCATCTGTCTACTTCAGCACAGCAATCAAACCAATAAACAATAACTAACCAGTTTTATCCTCAAACAAGCTTAATAAAAAGCTACGGGGATGCGAACTGAGACATTACACCTCAATTGGAATCAACACAAAGGAGGAAAAAATCCATTTATCACAATTACAGAATTTAAATGCATTAAAAATAAATAAATAAATAAATGCTTTAAAGTAAAATTTGTAAATAAATATATATCATTTATTATTAGTGCATATATACTGTAAAAATGTAATTTTATTCATTTCAACTGTATATATATATATATATATATATATATATATACTGTATAATATATATATATGTATGATATTATTATTAATATTAAACAATATATGTTTTAAATACATACTATATGAGCAAAAAAAAAATTATTAAAAAATTTATTGATATCTAATGCAAAAAATGAACTATATATGCAGCACTTAGTGCTGAAGTTTGTAAAATAATATGCTGGAATGATTATTGCACATATGTAAATATTTCAATGCTCAATAAAACATTATTATTATTAAAATTATTATTATTATTTATGGGGTGGTATTATGGTGTTCTTTAAGGAAGGATGGAATGTTGCAGAAATCCCAACCCGTTTTGAACACGCCGAAACATAAGTGTTAGAAGTCAGTGTTATCAAAAAAAATTAATTAATTAAAAAAAAAAAAAGAACATTACTAACGCAATATACGGTATAGACTGGCTTTCTCGAAAAACTAAAAACCTCGATAAACCATTCGCCCTTATTCTAATTAGGAGAACTCAATATCAATACATTCTATATTACCTCTTTCACTACGAATGCTTATTCTGCAAGTTTAATATTAATGTGACTATCAGTTCTCCAACAAGAGAGGAAACACTGAGAAACACACAAAACCATGCATTGATCACATCAACATATGAACAAACACCTCAAAACGCATACATATAATCAATAATAACAATAAAAAATAGCTGATCATTACATAACAGCTACTACTTTTCACAGCAAATTGCCAACTGCTCCTCATACGCAAACAACAAAACTCTACATAGCAAAACAGACTTGACCATCATAGTCAAGACCGGCGGAACCGGGCCTGCAGAGCATGCGATGCATGCAGGCGCCGCTATGAAGGGGCGCCGCCACCAGGGCAAGGTTCATAAGCTCGTTTATAAGAAACAAAATTTTTATCATAAAAACAAAAAATTCTTAGAATGATCAATATTAAAATAAATAAGGCCGGATACACCTAATAAAAATTTTAAAAAATTGTATATTGCCGCCTCTTTGATCAGCCGGCTGTTTACAATTTTGCAGCAAGAGCAGGCTAAATGCTTGCCTGCAGAATGTTGTGTATCCATCAATACAAGAGTGTCCATCAGATACAAATTTTAAAAAAGTTCTAAAAAAGGCAAAAGAACTGGGTAAAGAGGTAAATGGAGAACAAGAATTTAAAACTGGTACGGAAATTCGACGACGAAAGAAGACACGACAATTTGACTACGAGCATCATGACGAAACGCTACAATCTCCAGAAGATAAATTTAGAGTGAATGTGTTTTATATACTTCAAGACGTTGCAATGTGTTCCTTAATAGAACGTTTTGAACAATTGAAAACATATTATGATAATTTCAATTTCTTGTATAGATTACTACAAATTAATAACGAAGATTTACGAAAAATTTGTGACGATTTAGAGATTCTCTTGAAGGATGGGGACAATAAAGACGTAAATGCAATAGAATTATATGACGAGTTATGTGCTTTCCGGGATATTTTTCGGAAGGATAATTTAAATATTCAAAACCCTTTCGATATTCTTAATTTTATTGTGTCCAATAATTTATCTTTCCCTTACTTTTCAATTGCTTTAAGAATACTAAGAATACTTTAAGAATACCATCTTGCTGAAAAACACTTTAACGATCAGAGACAAATAGGTTATTGTTCCTCTGTATCGAGCCTTGATAAGACCCCCATCTAGACTACTGTGCCCAGATATGGGCGCCAGGGTTTCTTATTGATGGGGAGGAGGTGGAGAGGATCCAGAGACGAGTGACCAAGATGATAGCAGGACTATGGAATGAACCTTATGAGAACAGGTTGAATATTTGTGGGCTGCAGAAATTGGTTGATAGGCGGAAAAGGGTGATATGATTGAGACATTCAAATTAAATTACTGAAGGGTTTCTATGAGATTAATTCAGAAGATATTTTTGAGAATTGGACTGGTAGTGGGAGGACTAGGGGCCATCCATGGAAGCTTGGTAAGAGTGTGGTTAGCAAGGGTGTTAGAGCTAGGTTTTTTAACTTGGAGAGTGGTAAATGAGTGGAATAAGCTCCAAGAGTCGGATGTGGGTGCCATGGCTGTGAATAAGTTCAAGGTGAGGTATGATAGATACTGTGTGAATGCTGAATAGTTGTTCTTGATATGATGTTGGGCCTCCCTTGGAGCTGCCCGTAATAATAATAATAATAATAATAATAATAATAATAATAATAATAATAATAATAATAATAATATTAACCTTACCTGTTAGTGTAGCGAGCGGTGAACGTTCCTTTTCCAAGTTGAGATCGATTAAAACCTACTTGAGAACAAGTATGTCACAAAAAAAGGCTTGTTAGTTTGGTGTTAATAGCTATTGAAAATTATATATGTGCGGAATTAGACGTTAAGACATTATTTCTAATTTTGTAAATATGAAATTAAAAACCCTAACATTTTAATAAAAAAATTTCAAGTATATTTATTTTGTTTTATTTATTTTCTGTTATTCTGTAAAGATGTTATTTTTTGAATACTTATATTAAATGTTCTAATTATTTCTGAATTCTTTTCTTATTTTCTCATCTATCTTGAGTTTCTTTTATTTTCCTAAAAGATAGGTTCCACTTATAAAAATATTTTTACATGTTAGTAAGAATTTAGTAACTTGTGAAATACAAGAATTTTTTAAACTTTAGTTCAAATAAATTTTAACTTTAATTAAAATTCATTTTAATTTTGTTAGCGATTCGGGTCGGTGAGGAGGCTATAATCCCTGTATCATTATATTCAACGATTAAAGCAAAGTGGCTTTATCAAAATTTGCTTTAACTTTTGAGAATTTTTTGAATATTCGGGTTTTTAACGATTATCCTGCCTAGTCAACACCCCTGGATAGTTTCATTTAGCAAATCAACGTGTGGCTGTTCTGTCAAAATTTATTTAAGAAATATCAAATAATTTAAATTTTTATTATCGTAAAAGAACCACACATGCCCGGATCGTTACAGGGGGCGCTTAGATAGAAATTGCATGCGGGCGACAAAGACCCTAGCGTCGGTTCTGATCATAGTAAAAAAATATCATAGGCAACCTCATGAAAAATACAGATTAGAACAATCTACTTGGTTTGGATGATCCAATTACTTTATACGACTATAAAAATTTCTCTTCCATATTGCAGAAATATACAAAAGGTCGAGAAAAAGTTTTTTTAAAATAAAACAAACAGACGTAAAGTCCTGGATAAACAACGACATACTAAACGGTATTTTCCTCAAGAACAATCTCTGGAAGAGATTAAGTAATCACTTAAAGATACCCAATTACAAACACTTTATTAATATACAAGAAACCAACTAACAGCCAAAATATGAAACAAACATGGTCCACACACACACAGCGAGTTGCTTAACAGAAAACGTACTTACATCCATGCCAACAATTTTGGCTAAGATATGGAACCACAACACCTAGCAGAATCCTTCAACCAAAACTTCATAAACAGCATTACACTGCTCAAAAGAGGGAGAAAATTACCCTGATCATACCCAATACAAAGCCAACTCACCACAGTTAGCAGTAAACTATATTCTTTCCATCTGACTCCAAACTCGAACTGAAAAACACCTAATTTTGTCACTACTTGTTAATTTACTTAATAATAATAAGAAGAAGAATAACAATAATAAATTATTGTTATTACTATTGCTGGTATCATGTATATTTGTTCGAAAATGAATTTTTTACTATATGTGTGCAATAAAGAGAAAATTTAATATGAGAATTGTATAAATATCTATAATATGAGTATAGTCCGTGTGATAAAACTTTGTCAAACTTTAAAAAATGTAAAATGCAACATGTAAGCATATTATCTACGTTCTTTAACTGGGAACTATAACTGCAAACGATTACAGTGATTGTTATTATTCTACTATATGACTTGCACATTGTGCAAATTGGAGTGGGAACGAATCACACGTAAGAAATTACAATATTGTTGCCTAAATTTTATAGCATGTGCATGTAATTTATTTGATAGGTAATAAAATGTTAAAGATACCAAGCTATTTTAAACCTGGTTTTACTCCATTTCCCAGGTAAGCAAACTGACAAATAAGTCAAGTTTGCGCCTGCATCTTAAAAAAAGTATTATTAATAATAATAATAATTTATTATTAATAAATTATTAATGCCTATCATCTTCCTATATGAAGTGATTCACCATCAATATATTAATTTTTTCATCGTTACGTCAGATAAAAATCTATCCCTTGCTCCCTTATTTACTTATCAAGGGATGACTTCCTGTTCTTTCCACACCTACTGTGTATCGCAAAATTCTATAAAATATAGAATTCCTATAAAATTCCGTTCCCAAATTATGTCACTGTCATGGCCTCTCTCCCCCACTCTTTTCTGCAATCTAGATTCTTTCCTTTAATCTATCGTCATATTCAATATTCCATAGTTCTGGTATCATCACAGTTACCTACCTCGGCTGAAGTCCTGCCGACCAGACTTACGTTAGAGTAATCTAAATGTGTTAAACCAAATCTAAAGCCTTATAAATAGTAAAAATAATCTTCATATTTCTATTTGTCGGTTATCTGAACTTGTATCAGATAACCTACGCATTGTCTTTACTACCATTACAATATCCTTCAGCAGCCTGTTCGCAACCACATCTAAAGTCTTAGACTTATGAACCTCCTGAAGAGCACTCACACTGGTACGATGAGAAGCTTGCAATCTCCTCACTGAATAAAAAACTTTACACTTGGCATGAAAATATATCTCTTCTTTTCTGTCCTCATTAACAGACTGTTCAAGTCATTCTGAAGTACAGTAACGCATTATATGCGTAATTTCTTATCGCTCTTTCTAACTTTACTTAGTCAGGAAACAACTGGATATTTCCTTACGGATCATCCGTAGCCCTGTTAATATATAAAGTAAATCGCAGTCGCCCAAGGAAAGAATCTCGTGGTATTCTACTTGTTACTTTCATTTTCTTTGACTCTGTTCCTTCATACACTATTGAGTGATATCTGTGAAATAGAAACCTCTTATTCATGCCACTAACTTCTTGTCAACTTCAAACTCTCGTCATTTATGCAACACCAAAAAGTGCATTCTGGTAAATGCCTTTTGAAGTTGAGTGATATCTTCAAATGCAGCCACTGATTTTCTCCAACCCAATGTTCGCTTTATTATGAAACATGAGTAAATTAATAAGATAAGGTCTTTCTTTAACAGAGCCATTTTTCCAGAGTCCCTTTCGCGGTAAAATGTATTATTCTTCACTAATAAGTTTTGCAAATTAACAGCGATATTCATCACAAAATAATAATGAACGAATATCGCTTACATTGCAAACAACTTTTGTATTAGGTGATTGCTTTAAAATATCGTTTGATTGCTGAAGATCAACACTCACAGAACTATCATACCTTGCCTTGAACACATTCAATGTTGAAGCATTTACTACCCATTCTGGCAATGCATTCACTCGTTTACTATCCGCCAAGCAAAAAAAAATCTCTTTTTTACCTCTTTGGGATGACTATTATGCAAAATCCTATGCAATAATTTCCTTTTATCATGATCGGCTCCTCTCTCCAGCTTATACGTCTCAATCATATCACCCCATCCTTCTATCCACCAAGCTCTGAAAATCACATTCCCTCAATCTCTTCTCATATTCAATCTTCCAGGGTCGTGAGATAGCCTTAGTTATTCGCCTCTGCGCTTTCTCCAATGTTACTCTATCAGCAATATGTCCAAATGACCAGATCTGTAAACATAAATCAAATGAAGCCTAATTAGCATCTTATAGAGTAGAACTATTACATCCTTATCCGTAAATATCAGATTTCTTCGCGTTACACAGTGATTTTTTGAACAACCCTTACAACCTTCGCAGTGTGTCCACTGAACTTCAGTTCCCTATCTACTAAGATGCCCAGATTCCTTGCCTCCTTCACCTCATTCCTCCAATGTGGTAAACCTCATTCCATCTTCTCTGGCCAAAGCGCATACCTTTACACTTAGCAACATTGAAATGGTGCCCCCTATTCTTCAGCCCAAACCCCAACCTATTCAAATCCTCTTGTAACGAGAACACATCGGAACTTCCTGACATTGTTCTTCCCAATTTAGCATCATCCGCAAACAAGTGAATGTCTCCTTTCATACCATGAAATATATCATTGATATATAAGTTAGACAACAGTGATCCCAGTACGGAACTTTCTTGCGCCACTTGTCACCTTGTTTTTGGGGGGAGACTGCACCTCCATACACAACTCGTTGGCTCCTATTAGTCAACCAGCCTTGTAACCAAGCCATCAAATAACTATCATCCCCATCTTATCGAAAATAAACAGTAGTTTATCATGGGGGTTCTCAATCATATAACTTAGCAAAATTCCAATAAATCACTGTATAAGTATAGCCTCATCCAGCATGCTAGTCACTCCCATTATAAAATGTAACCAAGTTACTAAAGCAATGTGCAAGACATTTATCACTTGAAATCACTACGCACTATTTACTCTGCAGTATATATTTTGTTAATGGTAAACGATTTTAACGAGATTATTGTGCATTGTATTTAGAACTAAGGTAAAATATTAGTGAAATATTAGTTCATAATATCCTAGGGTTAATATTTAATATGGTATTTGTTTTAATTTGGTGTTGTATTCTTGTTGCAACTAACAGAATGTCAGCATGTGAGCTTTACTTCTAGGCACTTATTTCATGTGGTCTTGTGTAAGCTGATAACGTAGCTCGGGATGTCTGTGAAACTTGTTTAACAAGCCGTGCGTAGAGGTTTTTTTTTTTTTTTTTTTTTGCTCTCTTCAATGTCATAGATTAATACCTAGTGACCGCCCACACTTTGAGGTCTGATCTAAAAACAGTTTTATGAACTTATGTCGTAAGTTGTAAAGGTCTGCCACATTTCCGCTGTTCGTGGCAACTTCGTTCACGTGAATATTTTTGGGATGCTTTCGTTAATCATGTTTCCAATTTTAGCTATCATGTGGCCTTTGAACTTACATAAGCAAACAAGGGAGATAACGGGTACCTCTAGAAGAGTCTAGTTATCAAACGGATCAGTTTAAGAGAGGTTAAAAAATAAATGAAAGAAAAGTGCAAAATATTTTTATTTTCAGATTTAGGGTGCAAACGTCTATTTTACAGCAGCCTTGTGCTGTCAGACATATGGTGGAATATTTATCATTTATTGAGTTGAATATATTCTAGGTATAGTCATCCATTTGTAACTAATCTGGGTATTAATATTTAAAAACTTATACTTAAGAAAGCATAAAGAAGTGGACATTTTTCCTTCAATTTCTACTCCATAGTACAGCATAATTCTATCAAGCTGAAAAAGTCTTAGACGAAAACATTAATTGCATAGATCAGAAGAAAAAATTATCGGTTTCAAATAGTTTGAACGGTTTCAGAGGACCTTTAGATAAGAAAGAAGCTAGTAGGTGGGTAGTTACCGTCCATAGTGGGTATCAGTCGGTGGGTGAGTCTTCCCATTCCTGTAAACTGGGAGCCTGTGCACCTGGCCTACGCATTATCCGTACTACTACTAAATCTACCTTGCAGCACCGGTCGCTAAGCGTCGCCGTTGTTGTTTTTAGTTGTTTGTAAGCCTCTGAGTATTTATTTCAGAGTAGTAAGTTTTAAAAACGGATCGACCTCGAAGATAAGGAAGACTTCGCGGTGACAGACGTAGCTATAAGGATAAAAATGAACGTGATGAAGTTAGAAACATATTTAGCATTAAAAGGCACTCTCAGCCCAATAATTTGTTCTAGATTGGTTTGAGATGTGCATTTTTTAATGTGAAATAATTTGGATGCATAGAATATTGCACTCTATCGTCAAGATTTAGAAACTTTTTACATATTGATTGTTACTGCCTCATTTTAAACTTTTTTTTTGTTACCTCATTTCTGTTCTTGTACTTCGACGTGTGTTTTCTGCTTCACATAAGCATGAAATAACTTTCACGGGTCTACGTCTTTATAATCAATATTCTCTTTAAAGGACTGTGTACAAAACCTAAAATCTTATGTTTCGCCACAATCCCATGTATATAAAACAGGCTTGCTTCGTGATAGAGAAATTCTCGATTATTCTGTTACTCATTTTCAGTGCTTTCTGGTAAGTGTAACACAGTTCATTACTTCTCAGCCCCTACACTTACATTTTGTTTATTTGTAGTTGTCATACTCTTTTTAATCATTATTATTTTTTTTCTACAATGGCTGCTAATTTTTTGCAGCTACAATTTTTTAAAATATGTCGATTTTTGATGAAATGGGTAAATTTAGAAAATATAGGATTTTGTTGTTTTTTTTTATCTGTGACACGAGATTGAGAGTTTGTCCAGAATGATGTCAGGCCAGATAGTCGAAATATTTCCATAGAAAATTTGCATATTTTTAGATTAGAAGCATGATATTTAGCACGTTTTAAAAATCATGAGCAAATTGAAAGCAACTGCTGAATAAATACAAATTACAGTATTTCAAAATTTTGATAATATTGTTAATTGTAATTATAAAAATCCCGGAAGTAAAAATAAATTTATCTGGAAATTTTAAGACAAACACACACATATTGCATTTATTATTTTTTTTTAACATTCACAAACATCCATACCATGCTGGGTTTCGCACAGACTGTTGGTTGGAGAACGGATACGCCAACTACTTGGACAACCAGGCCAGCAATTACTTTTACTGAATAGGATATGGCTCAAAACCGAAGTCAGATGGCAGTAAGGAATGCATTCACTCCACGCTCCAAATTGAAATTACTTCCAGAAAAGACGGGGAAATATATATATATATATAATAAAAAAAATCCTTTTCGCAATTCTACTCCCCCCCCCCCCTTCATGAACTATAATCTGAAATAACAAAAGCGATATCGGCCGTTAGTTGTACAAACATGAGGTCGAAGGCAGGAAACAAGGTAGATTAACTTGTGTCATATGCAGGTTTTAAGAAATGAGAGAAATTTTTGAGTTTTCCGGAGGAAAACCGTTGTTCTCCTCCCCCCCCCCCAAAAAAATAAGCAAATCTATCGAAGAATTTAGGCAATAAATTATATCTTGCTTTGTGCATTCTTGTAACCGATGAACGTACTCTAGTGTATCAATTATGGAAGATATGCCCAGAGTATCTCGATTTTTTTTTATTACAAACAATCCAAGCTTTTTCTTTTTTCTGAAAATCTTAGAACAGAATTTTATTAGGGATGTTACACTGCTTCCACAATTTTCATAATTTTGTTGCACGAGTCTGTGGTGTTTGGCTCGTTTAACTCATCTTTCTTAGCTGTGGAGATCATGCAGTATTCCATGCAAATATCAAGGCATTTAACGTAAAACTAATGAAGAGGAATTAAAGTGGACCGGATAGTATTCTATTCTTTAGGAGTCTTGTAAGTAATTTTCAAGACTACTTTATGCCCAGAAAATAGTATTTCTAATGTGATTAATCTCTCTCTGCAGTGTAACATTATTTCAGGATAAACTCTTATTCAATGTTACACGAGAGCAGATCTTATGAATGCATTGCTAATAATTCGTCATTTGCATCCCAGGAAATTTTACGTAATATTTTGGATTAAATAATTTTAAAATGCATTTAGAATTTTGTAACTTCCTTAAGTACATATAATAATATATACACTGACACTGCCATTACCGACATCATAAAATAAATTACTGATTGCGCTTGATTAGCATTCAGTAATTTTTCGAGTGTTTTAAACCAAAAAGTTATAAAAAACTCTGAAGATGTCGTAATATACTGTGTGTGTGTGTGTGTGTGTGTGTTTCTAAAACGTGTGTTTTAGAAACACACGTTTTAGAAACAAACAATAATAATAATATATATATATATTTATTATTTATTTTATTTTATTTTATTTTTTGTTATTTTTATGCAGATTGACTCGGTTTATGAACATGTTCAATAATTTTAATGACTTAAAACACCGAGATAATTAAGAATAAAACTAGTTGTGTCCTTATTAAACTTTTATTATAAAAGCTTAATAATAAGGATACAACTAGTTTCGTTGGCAAGCCAACTTCATTAATGTGTAATGTTTCTGTCGGTCTTTTTGTATATACCTTTTGTGCTTTGGCATCTGATGTCAAAGTTTGAATTGGAGTCAACGCTTCAGTGCTAGCTCCATTTATATGCGTGCGTGTGATCTCGCGAGAACGCCAATACTGAATAGCAGAGCTATGTGAGTCTGGTCAATTGTAACTAAGGTTGCTATTCATGTGGTAGAATCGAGGGCGATTTCTTTTGACTCCAGGATACGTCTTTCAAGTTCATCGTAACATTTGTGAATATTAGAAGTTTGATCAGTGGCGGCTCGTGGCTTGAAATCGTGGGGGTGCTGCAATTTTCGAAATATACATAGTACATACACACTGTAAATACAGTGTATACGTGTTTGGATAAAATATCAAAATTATGGTAAAAATTTAAAAAAAAAATAAACATGAAACAATATTGTTTATTATCGATAAAATTATACAGTTTAGTATAATTCAAAATTACTTTAATTGTAATTAAAGGAATGGATTTACAATTTTTGGACATTACAATTAAATCCTTTAATTGTAATGTCCAAATATTTAAAGAGACGGAGTAAACATGATTAGCACTACAAATACTCTGCTACTGTCGCAAACTGCATATAGACAACAGCGGAACTGCGCGACGGACAGTGCCGCATTACGCTAATAGTTCGCAGCTCACTATGATGTGCATATGCTTGCGCGCGTAGCAATATGACACAGTGCTGCTAGCATCCTTCGCCCTCCTAAGTGCTACAAGACGGATTTTTATTATTTTTTATACAAAATAAGAGAATTGTATAGGACTGTTGATGATAAATAATAAGTTAACAAGTAAAATTAAATATTACAAGCAAATATAAATAAATCAATGAATATATTTATATATCGAGAAAAATGGGGGTGCTGCAGTTATGTAGTGCCTATGCACGAGCCGCCCCTGAGTTTGATTCTAGTATATTTGGTGTTGGCGGCCTTCATCAGAGTTTACAGAGAACAAGACGTGGCTGGCTTGGGTGCGAGGTATAATAGAATAGCACTTACATCTTTTTAAGAAGACCAGTCTGTTGATGAAAAGTCCAATATTCCTGAGTGTCTTTTGGTAATCCTTAATGAGATGTTGGGTATAAATAACCATAAGGAATATGGTTATTTGTATGCAGATTGACTCGGTTTATGAACATGTCAGTGGCGGCCCTTACATAAGCACTGCGACACTGCAGCATCCCCAAGGATAAAATGAAAAAATTAGATTTTGTTTGTGTTCATAAATAATAATAACGCTTACAACATTATATAAATGCAATACAACATGTTAAAGGTTACAGCTTATGTTTCGACAGTGATTGAATAGTTAATAATTGGAATTGTTCGATCTAACGCACTGTCAGAATAATCACATTATATCACGTTCAACCAATCGCATCCAGACTCGCCGATACTCGTTTGCACTTCTCATTGCACGGAACTAGTGAATCTGACACTGCTCTTTGGACAGTGTATTAATAGTTCTTATAAGAACTAGGCGATGGACTGAGTCCTTGACTCTTTATCCCGTCATCTGAATGAAGTAAATCTGTGTGGATGGAGTGTTATTGAGCTAAAAAGCTCTAGTCATGGCTGGGTAACGGCAATAGCCGAGCCTCAGTTAAAACTTCATGGGCTACAGCATTGCCATTTGTTACCCTGGAAGTCCTAAAAAGGACTAAGATCTTCCTATTTGCTTCCCCCTGTCTTGGACAGTGTATGCTGGCACGCGTTATTCTTTATTGGTGCGTGTTTGTGTGGTCAGGGTGAACTATTTTTTGCAAATCTTATTTTATTCTGTTAAAATAACATATAATTATTTATTTATTATAGATACAAGGCTGAATTATGACGAGTGTCACTGTTGAAAATATGAAAAGAATTATATTTTTTCAATTATCGTTACACGAAACAAAAGCATTGCGATCTAACGCAGTGTGAGAATGATCGCGCCAATTGCAGCTAGACTCGCCGATATTCGTTTACGCTTGACACTGCTCGTTTGGGCATGTATCGATGCGCGTTATTTCTGTGAGATATGAAACTTTTATTATTGGTGTTTGTGGCTTTTGTGGTGAGGGTGAAAAATTTTTAATAAAGCAATTTTTTAACATGTAAATTTATTTATTAATAAATTGGTTACTGATTAGGAAAAAATATATTTTTTAAAATTTTATTTTGTATATGCAGTACCCCCACTTAACATTTTCACTGGCCGCCACTGGAACATGTTCAATAATTTTAATGACTTAAAACACCGACATAATTAAGAATAAAAGTTTAATATGGACACAACTAGTTTCGTTGGTAAGCCAACTTCATCAGATGTCAAAGCACAAAGGTATATACAAAAAGACCGACAGAAACATTATGCATTAACAACAACAGGGCTTTCAAAAACTGTAGTTAAGTTTAACTAAATAAATAAATAATTTAACTAAGTTACAATTTAAGTAAACTGTAACTTAGTTACTATTTACCACACTCACATAGCTTTGCTATTCAGTGTTGGCGGTCTCGCGAGATCACACACGCATATAAATGTAGTTAGAACTGAAGCGCGGACTCCAATTCAAACTTAACTACAGTTTTTGAAAGCTCTGTTGTTGTGTGTAATGTTTCTGTCGATCTTTTTGTATATATAATAATTATTATTATTATTATTTACACGCACGATATTAATCAGTACCTCTCAAAGGTAAGATCTTCCAATACGCAGACGATACAGCTATAATATCATCCATAATAACGCAAGCATAGCCCGAACAAATATGCAACATGACATAAATCTGCTCATAGACTGGCTCACCAAAAACTCCATACACCTAAACTCAGATAAGACAAAATTAATGATATTCAGAAATCCACTGACTCGACCAGCTGATAACAAATATATAACCATCCAACATCCACTCTCCAACATAAAAAAAAAAACACACAGAACAGTAAAACCACTACAATCACTCAGGTTGAAACAATACGATACCTTGGAATTTACCTCGATGCAGATATGAACTGGAATAGCCACATAAATCATGTACACAACAAACTCTACAGGTTAAAAGTCATAGTTCCGATACGCTTAAAAACACTAATATACAAAGCACTATGCCAAAATATACTAAGCTACGCTATAACAACATATGCTTTCTGTGCACCCTACAAACTAAATAGATTAATGTCGTTACAGTAAAAAATGATAAAACTGATTTTGGGAACAAAGAGACAATAACGACTTTATATACACTGCAGTGTTAGAACACAAAATACTGACAGCAAAACATTTATGTCACTATGCAGCCTTGCTAAAACATTATTTCGATGCCAACTACAGGACAGTTAGAAATACATACCTTATAACAAGACCTCAGACTACTAATTATATCACATATAAATACAATAATCACTACGGAAAGGCCACGCGAAACTTCTACATCCCAGACATGATAAACAAATTACCTTTTGAATATACAGAAACCTTACAAACTACAATAGCCTGAAAAGAGCTCTAAGGACATACTACGAACAAGAAACACGCACCCAAAATACCATACAAACTTAATGAAACACAATATATTCGTTCAAGCTTCTAGTTCAGCGACGCATCAAGACATTCCAAGTTATCATATGAGTGTGTGCGTGGCGTGCGCGAATTTCTCAATAAACGGCTGCAGTGGAAATCAAACCTATTAAACATAGGTTTGATTTCGTAACTTCCCAACGCGGCAAACAAACGAATAAATAATAACTAACTGGTATCATCCTCAGATAAGCTTGCAAATAAGCTTCGAGGATAAAAGCTGAGAAATTACATCTCATCCAAGATTTAAAAAAAAAAATCAAAATCAAAATTGTAAATATATATATATATATCATTGTTAAATGAATAAATACTGTATTATTATTATTATTATTATTAATACATTATACAGGGGAAAAAAAGAAAAGAAAAAAAAACAGAATTAAACCTGTTGTATAGGTAATCTTATGCTGTAAATATGTAATCACAAAGTTAATCATAATTTTAATTTTAAAAAAATTGTGCATATGTAAATAGACTGTATAATAATAAGTTATGATATTGATATTGAAAAAAAAATATATATGTACTTTATATATTTAAAAAAAATCTCTGTACTCTACATTTTATACTGAACAGAAAATGTAACAGTATGCTTTATTGTATATATCTGTAAATACCCTGTATGATAATAAATAAAATGTTATTACAGTAAAAAAAAATTATAAGGTGCCTCCATGGAGTCAAAAGACTCATCGCGGGAGACCCGTCATTGACATACTAACCGTTATTCACACAATATCTGTCATACTTCCCCTTAAACTCATTCACAGATGAAGCATTCACAGCCACCACTGGCAACGCATTCCACCCATTTACCCTCCTAGCAAAAAAATCTAGTCCTAACACCCTTGTTAACCACACTCTTACACAATCTCCAGGGATGACCCCTCGTTCTCTCCCTTCCTTCACTGGGCTTAAAAAGGTTATCAGTATCAATCCTATAAAACCCTTTTAATAATTTATATGCCTCTATCATATCTCCTCTCCTACGTCTATCAACTAGTTTTTGAAGCCCACAGACCTTCAATCTATCCTCGTAGGAGACATCCCACAGGCCTTTTGTGCTTTGACACCTGATGAAGTTGGCTTACCAACGAAACTAGTTGTGTCCTTATTAAACTTTTATTCTTAATTATCTCGGTGTCATTAATATTTAAGTCATTAAAATTATTGAATATATATATATACACACACACTCTAGGAATGTTCAGAGATGAACATTCCTAGAGTTCTTCGCGACGTAACGTTCTAGATATACCATCCCCTCCCCCTACACGTAAAAATATCATGTACATTTCTCATGCCTCTCCCCTCCCCAAAGTGTGACGTTATTTCAGAATTTATTCAATGCTACAGGAGAAAAAGTCTCGTGAATATATTATTTGCATTTCGTCATTTGTATCCAAGCGAAATGCACGACGTTTAACAGTGTTATTGATATAGTCAAGGAATAATAACTCATATTGCGAGTGCAGTTTTGTATTAGGACTAGTGAAACAAATTTTATCTGTGAGTGTCAATGCTAAAAGTAATAATTAATAAGTGTAAGTTTTTATTACACACGTGAATATAATGGGAATATTTTGGAATGATACCGTTGCATAGAGGAGAGAAACATGTCCCCAGTTTTTCAAAACACTGCAGAGGTTAGTAAATATTTGATATAATTAATACAATACATCTTGAAATTATCCAAGAATTTGTTTCATTTTTTGAAAAGGAGGTAAATTGTATTATGAACTGATATATCACTTGTTTTCATTGAAGAGAAGCATAAATCGACAAGCTGTCAAAATATTACTATCGTATTACTGTATACTTATCTCTACTAATTAAAGCTTTAGGATATTTCTCGAGTTTTACAACGGTTATGTTGCATGTGTCGGCCTGGTTAGCCGAGTGGTTAGCTTACCATCGGGCTGCGGTTATGTGAAAATTATAAATGAAAGTAATAATAATAAACAAACTAACTTAACTACGCTATATATATATGTAGGGTTTCCGTAAGCAACATAAAACAAAATTAACAGAAATGAAAGAATATCTGTAGCAATCGTTTAAAATACGCAGGTGCCTCACATAATAATTATAGAATTCACTTTTGTCCCGGTTATGGTTTTAGAATCATCCTGGAGCATGAATTTGCAAGTATGTGTATGCTGGATGATTTGCAGTATACGACAGTACCATCTGCTTTTAGAAGATCTGAAGTGGTTTGAAAAGGTTTGTTGCATTTCTCGAGTAGGGTTTCTGACTTTGTTGCTATCGATTCCTCAGAATACTGAGTGCTTTCGGCACCACACACATGGTACTGAGAGGTATACGCAGGACATATATGGCGCAGAGGGTGAAGCTTGACGCTTTTCATATTCCCTGTTCTCTGTTTCGGGAGCAGTGATGGGAGAGATTTGTCAGCTATTTTAGCTCGCCCTGAGCGGGCAGAAGTGGTTACACATCGTTGAATGTTAGGATGGCTTTCGGTCTTTTATGTTTCCAGTGGTCATTACCGTCATGGTTTCCGGCTTGTTGTATTAGTTGATTTGGATGCGTAGATGTCTTCATAAAGAATTTTTCTGCTAAGGAGTGTAGTAGTGGAGAGATGTAAGGGATATTTATGTCCCGGTGGATCTGGGCGTTCCAGATGAACCACGGAGTGGTTCATCAGGAACGTCCAGATCCACACTATCATTCGCAGGCACTTGTTCTGTAGTCTTTGTAGCTTGAGGATGTTTGTCTTGGAGGTATGGCTCCAGGCTGGGGGGGGGGATATAATTGTGGGACGGATCACTGTCTTGTAGAGTAGAATTTTATTTCTTGTGCTTAGTTTGCTGTGTCTGTTGATCAAGGGTACAGCTGGGCGATTACTTTTGAAGCTTTGGTGCATGTGCTTGATGTGGCTGTTGAAGCATAATCGTTTGTCGAGAAGTATTCCGAGGTATTTTGTTTCAGTTTTCCAGGGAATTTTAGGGTTGAACAGGGTGATGTCTCCTTTGGGGGATGCTCTTCTTCTTGTGAAGAGTATCATTGTGCTTTTCTGGGGGTTTAATTGTAGTCGCCAGTCTGTAAACCATTTTTCTAGATTCAGGATGGTGTCTTGTAGTTTTTTGGTTACGAGATGTGGTTGGCGGGATCTGGCTAGTATAGCCGTGTCATCTGCATAAAGGGCGATGGTGGATGTGAGAGGATTTTGAGGGATGTCTGCCATATAGATGTTGAACAGGATCGGGGATAGCAGTGATCCTTGAGGAACTCCAGCGAGGATTTTCCGTTGGGTTGAGACAGTTTCATTGATTTTGACTTGCATCCTCCTGTTTGAGAGGTATGATTTAATCAGGTGTATCATGTTTAGTGGAAGGTTTGCGATGATAAGTTTGTAGTGGAGGCCTTGGTGCCAGATCTTATCGAAGGCTTTTGAGATGTCTAGGAAGACGGCTCCAGTGTGCTGATTCCAATTAAATCCTGTGGTGATGTATTCTACCAGTCTATGGATCTGTTGGGTGGTGCTGTGATTTCGACGGAAGCCAAATTGTTCTTGTGGAATGATATTTAGTTGGTTGACATGATCTTGGATGATTTTCTCTGCCATTTTTCCTAAGTTGGATAGCAGGCTGATGGGTCGGTAATTTTTAGGTAGGTGTGGGTCTTTGCCTGGTTTGTGAATTTTGATGATGTCAGCTATTTTCCATGACTGGGGGAAGTGCTGCTATTTGAGGATGGAGTTTATGATATGTGCCAGATGTGCTATGGCTTTGCGTGATAGTGCCTTGATGACTTTGTTAGTGATGCCGTCGGGACCTGGGGCTTTTTTGATTTGAGGTGGTTGATGTTGCCGATTATTTCGGTAGGTGAGGTAGGCATTATAGGGCTTAGATTGTCATCGGGACGATTTACTGTGAACCTGACTTTACGATGAATCTTGTATACATGGCTGATGTTTAGGTTCTCATATGAAGAACTGCATTGTTTCTCTAGGTTTCTTGCTATGGCTTCAGCTTTGTCAGCATCTTTGTATGCAAGGTGCTGTTCTGCTTGGAGGGGGGGGGATGGATTTGCGCTTGTTCCTGAGGTTGTTTAGGAATTTCCATATGGAATGATCTGCTGTTAAGATGCAGGTGAGCTTGTTGTCCCATTGTTGATTCCTGTGGTTCCGGAGTGCTTCTAGGACAGATTTGTTTGTCTGTTGGGGGCTGTTTTGTCCTGGGGAGCACGTGTGTTGTGGTGTCTTTTTCTTTGTCTGTTTTATTCCCTTATTGAATCCATGATTTCTTCCGGGAGACGGTTTTGTTTGTGGGTAATCGTGGATACTGTGGCTGCTGTTATGGCTTTATTGATTTGATTGGTGAGGTTGTTTATTGCCGTGTCTATTTCTTCCTTGGCTTTTATATGGGGAACCGGACCAATGTGTTCTGGTAGCACTTTCTTAAGTTTCTCCCAGACGATGGAGGTTTTTTTGGGGGGGGGGGGGAAGTGACTGATCTTTGTTCCCTAAGTGAAGTAGGATTGGGTTGTGATCTGATGATAATTCGTTCAGTGCTTGTCGGCTGTACCAGTTAGGCTGCCACAGCCGACATCCTAAACATCGTTGGTTCGGTGGATCCTGTTACGACAGCATCGTTTAATCCTGTGTAGCTGAAGAGGATACGGCCATTTTTATTTGTGGTTCTGCTGTTCCAGGAGGGATGGTTGGTTTAAGTCCCCAGCGACGATGATGGATTCATTTATGCCCAGTACAGCATCCAAGTCAGAAAATAGCAGGGTCTTAACGGGGGAGTTGTAGGCCGCGTAGATTTTAAGTCTTCCAGTTGAGTTTGTGTGGACTTCGACACCGGTGAGTTCTAGGTTGGAGGTTGGGGGGTTGAGTATTCCATTGTGCCTGATGCAGTTCCTGATGAATATGGCTGTACCACCACCTCTGTAGTTCAGTCGGTCATTTCTATGCAATGTGTAGCCTCTCAGTTTTGGATTGTCTGCAGGTCTTAGATGAGTTTCATTAATTAGGATGATGTCGGGGTTGTATCTGTGAGAGAATTCTTGAAGCTAGAGTGTCTTGTTTTTTAGGCAATTGATTACCCTAGTGAACAAATCTAGATTACCCCCAGACTGAAGTCTGGGGTAATCTAGTTTTGTTCATTAACAAGCATTGATAAGATGGTTTGAGTTTCTTTTAGAAATCTTTTTTCTGGAGTTTGGTGAAGGGTTTGACTTACTGAAGTCTTGAAGCATATTTGCCAATGAGGCTGTGATGACTGTTGTCATGTTTGGAAGAATTTGGTCCTGCTGGATATCTTTGGATGGGCGGGCTACTTCGGCATATGTCCTGCTTCGACGGTGGCTTTTCAGACTGTTGGTATTTTCCATTTGTGAGAGCTGGTGTTTTGTTGTCTTTTGTTGGGTATCAGGCAACTGGGGAGCCGTCGACTCTGGTGTCATATATTGTTGTCCTCATTGGCAAATATTGTCATATTTGCCAACGAGGCTGTGATGACTGTTGTCATGTTTGGAAGAATTTGGTCCTGCTGGATATCTTTGGATGGGCGGGCTACTTCGGCGTATGTCCTGCTTCGACGGTGGCTTTCCAGACTGTTGGTATTTTCCATTTGTGAGAGCTGGTGTTTTGTTGTCTTTTGTTGGGTATCAGGCAACTGGGGAGCCGTCGACTCTGGTGCTTGTGGGCAGGGTTGAGAGATCTGTTTCCTTTTGTTGTCTGTTTTGTTCTTTGGGTAGTGACTGCAGCCTCTGTAGTTTGCCGTGTGGGGCCCCCGCAGTTCACGCATTTGGCTGGTGAGGTCCTCGGTTTTTGCAGGTTGCTGTGGGGTGGTTTTTGTCCACATTTGAGGCATTTGTAGTCTGCTCTGCAGAGTTTCTGTGCGTGTCCGTATTTCTGACATCTGTGGCACTGGCCTGACGAGGCTCTTTTCCTTAGTGGTTCAGTTGTGATTTTCAGACACAGATCGTTGTTATGTTGTATATGTTCTTGTGTGTGTTAGGTATAGTTCGCCCACCGATTTGAGGTCCCTCGAAACTACTGCGCATGTCAGAAAAAGGAGAATCCATTCCGATAATAGGGTAATCAGTCTGTCTTCTGGGAGGTAATAATAAACAAACTGAGTTTGTTTATTATTACAGGTCGGAAAATTTAGCTTTTCTTTTACGAACATTGTTGTTTTTAAAGTGTAACTATTTTGCTTGTATAACAGTTGGAAAAATGTATGTAGAGTGTTAATACGTGCAAATACTACGTTCTACATAAAACAATGTCACTTCGCTCCATTATAAGTTTCCTTTTATTCTGGGACTTTTTAAAACAAAATCCGATTTCATGAAGTATTTTCCTTAAAGTTTCTCTTTTCCAAGGAAAATTAATTTTTTCTTTAAGCACAGGAATCAATTTCGGAACAGTTGGCACTCTTTTCTCGAATACGTAAAATTCGTGAATAGCTCTTCTTATAACGTCTACATCAAAATCATTCAAAGCTACGGTTTCGATGGTTTTACTCTGGCGCTTTTTTTTTTTTTTTTTTAGGAGATTTAAATTTTGGCTTACCTTCACCTTTTGATTCCCTACGAATTCTTTTAACAGTCGACCCCGATACGCCCGCAATTGCACTTGCACGTTTTATGACTTGAGAAAGGGGAACAAGAAGACGGCCTTCTGACGATTCTTTTTCGCAGAATGTCAGCACATTATTCAATATTCTTTTGCAAGAGCTACTGAAACGTGTAACAATAGAACTTGTTGACTGTACTGGATCCATCATACAAATTAATAATAAAAAAATAATGCAAAAAGAGAACAACAAAAATCAAGCTAGTACTAGTACAGCGACAGACAAGAAAGCACGTGATTTCGCATGTTGGTGACCAATTCGTACATCCTTCATTTCTTTCTCCCCTTCAGCATGAATCGACTATTCTTGGCACAAATCCAACAAGGGATCTAGAAATGGTGAGCGAACTATATCTCTACGAGTACTAGGGGCATTGGACTCTTGTCGGCCCGTAACATTCTGCTGACCTTGACAGGTGGGAGATCGTGGAGGCCCAGGCCTTCAGTTATTTCATCTGTGCAGATGTTTTCTGTTACTCCCCTGAGTACAACTTTTAGGTTTTTCTCTGACTTCAGTAAGTAAGTATGATATTTAATATCTAACTCATCCATGGTTTTTGTGAGGTGTCTGTAGTCGCCTACTGTGGCAGGCTGGATTTTAACTCTGTCATCTACTTTTTTTTCCCATGAATTGGCAATTTGGTGGTTTTGCATAATAGGCCTGAGGGCCGTCCATCGTTCTTTTTCCCGTAGTACAATTCGCGGGACTTTTTCATTGTTGGGTGTGGGAAGGTCAGTGTTGGGGGCATCTTCTTCCATCCCCTCGTTTACCTGAGTCTCCGCTGTTTTACGCTTTTTTCGAGCATGGGTTTCTATATGGTCTTTTTGTGTGAGAGCAGAGATTATCAAGTTCATCTTCCCTTCTTCCCCTGGTGATGAGTTGTCCCCTTCTGTGGACAACTCATCACCAGGGTTTCTAAACCTATATTCAGCGACATTTCTTCAACAGTTTTTTGAGGAGGTCGAGCGCCAGCTTCTTATCCAGAGATTGGACAAAGTCGTCGGGACTTAAACTGTTCATGTTTAAAAGTATTCAAATATACTTACCTGAGAAATATTTAAAATGGCGAAGAGAACGGGCAAGGGCGGAAAATTGCATTAAAAGTCAAAATCTTACCTTGTATTCCGCTATCAAAGAAGATTCACAAAATCTAAAACTCACTAATCACCACTGAAATCAAAAACATTCATTGCAACAAACAACTATCCTGCCGGTCTCTACATCAAACCTCCTTTTTTCAATCGTCCTCACTGAGAGGTATAAAGGCAACGTATGCCTTTTATACTTGTAAAACGTACTAGCGATGGGCCACATAAACTAATGAAGAAAAGGATTTGAGGTGCTAGAAAGGGCTGTATATTCCTCTCGTGGATTAATGGATTTTTTTTTTTTTTTTCAATCAAGAGTTCAGCGCATCCAGTAATATACAGTTATGTACCAGAACATCATTTAAATCTCCCAAGGTCGATTTCAATTGCTACACACACACCATTATCTTCGAACAATTCGCGTTGTGTGATGCACAGGTAAGCTTGATTGTAGGAGGTGTTGAAAAACTGAGTTGTGAGGCGACAAATCCCTCAAAGTATTTTTCTAAGTATTATCAAGTAAGAAAATGTCTAAGTATTGTCAAACTTTCAGCAAAATGAAGTATACTATTTTGCTGAATCTTTATTTTTGATATTGAGATTATGCATTTGTGGAGTGAACTATTTCCAAAAATATCTGCATGTAAGTGAGTTGTCATTGATTGTCGTGGGTTGAGTTGGTTGAAATTACAGCTCAAGCAAGTGATGCTATGACGCAGGCGTATGATGTATGTTAACTCCTTGTTCCTCTTACAGGTTGCGAATGAAAATCTCTGCCATCTTCTTTATGAAACTAGATAATCATCCTTAGTCGTAAAACTCTTATAAAGGTTCATCCTAACCTAGACTTGATAGTCTTTTTCTAACTAGATTTTCAGTGACGAAACAAGGGTTGAGAGATTTCGAAGAAAAAAAACAGAGAACAGGGAATGTTTTTTTTTTTTTTCGGGGGGGGGGGGACAAGTATGGGTCTTTATTTCAAAAATAAGCATTTCGAAAACGATTTTTCCTGTGAATTTACAATATACTGGGAGGAAAAGAAACCACTACTGCACGATGACAATGCAAATATAGGAAATAGATTTTCACTAGCCTCGAACCTGTAATGAAAGTTCAGGCGCAGTTTTGATATTCAGAATTCTGCAGATCCTTATGTACTGATTTCGTCGACGACCCTATCGTCGACAAAATGCGTCACTGATTAATATAAGGAATGCGTCACTGATTCTGTTTCTTGTTCGCAGGTTTTTCGAATTATTTTTCCTCATGCCGCAAAAACAAATCATTTTCTAACAAAAGACTCTTGGTTTTGATTGAGGCTCATTTATAAAAACGACCTTGAGAGTCAGGAAACAAGTCTTTTAACGATTTCCTGGTTGTTTGCTGTTCGTGATTCCATATGGAAACTAACCGCACGTATCTATCGTATAAAAGAGCTTCCATCCACCATGCTGTCTACCTAAAATGGGGGGGGGGGGGGGGAGAGAGATACTAACTATCTTAATGTATAGAACAGAATAAAGCAATAATTGTACAGTATTCTATAATAAATATAAAATCAAGTGAAGAAAAAAATTCAAGGAATTAAATTAAGTTGTTAACAGCACTGCTATTTGTTGGAATTTGTTTCTAAACGCTAGATTAGTTGGCTGTTGAGAGGGAGGCGCTAATTCTACATTTGCTACCCATATGCTGGTTTCAAGTTCGCCGCTCCCAAACACTTTACTTAGGCTCCAGATATTTTCATTTCTTAAATTCAAATTCTTCCCCTTGCTATCGCAGTCCCCAAATCTCACAGCCCCCCCCCCCCCCCAATATACATGCAAGCCACTTGTTGCAGACCCGTCGTCATTCTGAAATTGTGACTATCTACATTGTTCTCAAGTCAGCGTGTCCATTTGCGGTAGAAAAATTCGTTCACCTCGACATTTTGAGTCTAACTATTTTGCTTTCAGTTGATAAAGTCCTTTTTATTCCATGGAATTGTTCTTCTTTTCGGGGTCGAAACCGGACCCGAGTTCTTCTCCAACCAAAGGACGGAAGTTGCATTGTTCTTCCCAGCTGTGGGAAGGCTAAAAGATTATTTGATACTATTATTGCAAAGTGATCACTTTGAATTTAGAGAGAGTATTACTATACCGAAATCTGTTTTTAGTTGCTTTTCATAAACTGTATTGCCAGTGCTTTTTAGATTCATTTTGACCTTTTCGCAAGTTATTTTTGGGCACTGGCCGGACCGATTTCATTTGCAATTTGGTAATTATTAGAATTATTGAGAAAAAAAAAATTTTTTTTTTTTTAGATTTTCGGTTCGGACAGTGAGACCATTTGTATATTGAAAATTTGATAAAATATTTCAAAAGAATAAACCAACAATAATTCTTCCTCGGCTGAATATAATTAAATGAAATTTTAATTTTTAGGATTTATACTAAGAAGCTGTGTACTATATTAAGTTGTAGTTACAATCGGATCATTTTTTACTGGCATTTTTTTATTAGATTCGAAATGACAGCAATAAATTCGCACCAGCTGGATGATATTTGATATTTCATTTGGATTCAATCGAACAAATATTTTTACTATGCATGGTCAAAGAAATGGTGTTAATTATAGCAATATTTTTTTCGATATCAATGAAAACGAGATTGCGTTATAACGAGAGTATCTCTTTTGGGTCTGGCTCTCACTGATGACGTTTTTGTCTTTTGGCATACCTACTTCCTGGGGAGTAAAGACATTCTACTCGATGGCGATCTTTGCATGTCACTGAATACATTAGCCCAATCGGGAAGATACTTCACGTGCAAACTTTTGTTTGCTTACACTTGGATAAAGGATTAAACCAAAAATATAATTTTTTGGCATTTTTAATAAACGAAAGTGGTCTTTGTTTATTCTCATACCAAGTAACAAAAATTGTCTTCTACCTAAAGACATACACAAGCATCCATCCCTCGTTGGGATAATACGAATCCTCGGCCTATTTGGTAGAAAAATACATGCTACATTGTACCAATCAAGTTTAATGAAATCACTGATTTTTTTGTTTGTTTTTGATTTCATTTTCAGTTTAATTTTCGTATATGTTCCTCATAGGCTATTGAATTGACAATGTTCGGTCATCGCTCTCTTCAAAGGATCGATTTTCCAGCCTCTCTTAATATAAATGTTATAATCCCGTATTGTTTCATCATTTATTAGTGCTTAAATTAGGTTTCGTTTGCCTGTCAGCTATCACGAACTGTTCATTCTCATCAGAGACCAGGCAGAAACTTGGAAAGCAAAAACTTTGTTAAATACCATAACAATCGTAGGTACGAAAGTCAAATTCATCACGAGTGAACTCTTGGTAGGTGCTTGAATCGTAATTTCATAATTTTTTGGACGTCGCTTTCTTTTTGAAGGAATAAAAAACAAACAAACTTGACAACCCATAGGTGTACAAAGATAACGTACATGGCTGCATAATAATATTCCATAGTGTTATGAACATTGAAATAATTTTTTATCACTAAATAGATTTAATTTCTTTTTTTGGGGGGGGGGGGGGGAGAGGATGAAGAGAAGACTGCAATCCTCGTGTTCTTATTTTTATTATTTTATAAAAGAATAAATGATGATACGGCATAACCTTGCATATAAATATGTGCAACAGATACACGTTATCCAACAGCTAACAGTCAGAACAAGTGATGTCTGTTGGGTTACAGCGCAAATACAGGAAACTGTTTCATCGCTCATTTCGCCTACTTCACCTTCGTGTTTCGCTTCTAATTTAAGTATGGGCAGACGTCCAAACATCATGCCACTTAAATGCTGTTTTAGAAAAATTAAGCGTACAAGACACGTGTACACCTGTCATGTAGGAATCCTTTCATACCATATGAATAATCCAATTATCAAACGGTGTAAAAGCTGGTTTGAAAAGACTGCATAAAACAGTTTGAAAATTTTTTTTTATTTATAAGAGCTTAGTAAAGAAGCCGAGAAAAGTAAAACGACTTATTTTCAACGCAAGAAATTTGACGAAACTTAAAGTGCAATGCTTCCCCAAACCACTTCAACATGTTTCCCACATGATTCTTAAAATTCTACTCATATTTCTAAGAAGATTAATGAATTAAGCTCCCTAAGAAATTCTTGGAAAAGGGGAAATTTGCGCTTAATATTTTTCCTTTTTAAGCCGATAAGAATGTGTAAGAAATTCCAGGAAATCCGAAAGGACTCTCATTGTATTTTAATCTCTTAATTTTTGCCAAGAGTAAGTTTCTTAATTAAAATTCTAAGTTATTGTAGTGAGAAGTGTATGCAAACCAAGACTATAAATATTATTTTGTGAACTTTAATTTAATCACGGATATAATTTTAATACTGGCGATTAAGGAAATGACCCACCAACTTTCCCATCACAGTCTGATTTGTAAAAAATGTTGATGCGAAAACAAAATAAAAAATAAAAAAAAAATCCAAGACCTAAACCATCGTCACCAAGTCGAATGCGAAACTTTATAAACTCTTAATCCTAAAAATGTGTTAATTTATTACATTTAGATACCTTATTTTCAAAAATCAAGAGAGAAAGCAAGGAAAACTATGCTAAGAGGTGGTGTGGAACGAATATATTGGAACAAATATATAAATAAAATTTGGTAACCACTGTGCTAATTGCTAAGTTTTCGGAGAATTTCACCAACACACAATATGTACCTTGACTGCAACATGTTTAATTTTCGAACAACAGGAACAAAAAGTTTTTTTTGTATTTATTTCTAATTTAATACGATTGCTTCATTCCTGTTGTAAATACAATTTATTTTGTATGACTAGAGAATTCTACTTTTTTGTTATCCTTATACATTACACATATTTATCTTGATATGAAAATATTTTCATATCAAGGTTATAGATATCAAAGCTGTAGGACTCGCAGTCCGAGTCCTAGATGGCGTTGTCATTGTTGCGTTAATCGAAATGACTTGCTATTTTTCTTTCATAATTTGTTTCATATAATTCTTATACACCTTAAGTGACGCTTACTGAAATAGGCATGCAAAGCTGCTACAAGCATTTTTTTTTTTTTTTTTTTTTGCGAAGCGTCTATTGATTTTATTCATGAACTTCATCTGGATAGATTTTAGTAAAATTCGGTGTTTGAAATCTTCACAACAAAAATTTGTTCGAGATATATCTGAATTTTCGTTTTCTTGGAACTGCTTTGCAAGTGCATATTTTCTCCAACCGTTTTGATATTTTCGAAAACCATAACTCCGCTCTAGCCTAATAATATTACTTATGAAATTTTATATTTTGTGATCTAGAGAAAATTTGTCGAGTTACCTCAGCTTTGATTTAAATCCTATATATATATATATATATATATATATAACGATTACAAACTGTGTTCTCTACAGCCTGAAATGGTTGATTGATTTTCTCGTTTTGGTTACATTAACAGAATTCCAGTGAAGAAAAACTTCTTGCACCATACACAAGGCTTAAATATTTATTTCTTATTACTCATTAAACAAGTAAATATATATTTCTCCTATAAATAGGTAAATTAATATATCCCACTTAAAGTAATGGGGATTTCTGTTAAACCAAGCATAATATTTATCAAAAAAAAAAAAAAAGCTTTCCTAATTCGTATGTGGTTGTTCAATACGTCATTACTAGATGGCGTCACATTACAGATGGAGAAAAAAACAATAATCCTTAATATTAAAATAGGGACTACTATATAGCCAAATGGTAAACCATTTTTTTTAATGCGTTTGAAACTTAATATGTATGAAAAGCTTGCGTTTATCTATTCGATATTTGCTTTTATTATTTTAATAATAAAATATTTTGATTTAAAAAAAAAAATGCAGGAGCCTGTGTAGCTCAGTAGAAGTGGCGTTTGCACTCTACAGCGCTTGACCTCACGACGAAAGGCGTTTGAATCTAGTCGCCGACTAGATGAACTTCTTCTAAGCCTTTTCTCGAACGGTTTCAGAGTTAGTCGATCTCTGGCATGGACTAGCAGGTTTTTCCTCCTGGAAACTCAAGAAAATCGGCCGTCGAACTCACACTATTATTATGTTGTGTTAGGGTTAATAACCCTAACACAACACATTAAATATGTTGTGTTAGGGTTATGGACCACCAGATGGCTGAACTTACTAGCCGCCTTCTTCACTGCGTACCAATTAATTAGTGATAGCCTTGCGCCAGCTATCTCTGATTGGCTACCAGTGGTGATTGAACTCAGTCTCCAAAAGTTAGATAGGGCTAGAAAAACGGCCTCGCCTACTTCCTATACGGGAACAAAAAGGCGTTAGCTGATTTTTTTTTTAAATGCATAATTTTACACTTTCAAATTAAATTACCATCGATTACGTTTCGTTCATACTGTTAGTTCAATTTAATCATCCTGAAAGTCTCTACATCATGCTGATTAACTATTACCCTACTTCACTTTGCATTATTAGCAAACAGTAGATCATCCTTCAAATTATTTCCTAATATCATTTATGTAAAAATTAAGCAGCAGTTGTCCAATCACAAACCCTTAAACCATTGCAGGAGAACGCACGCCACTAGTCACAAAGCTTATCTCTCCATAAGCCACACTTTTGTGCATATCACTGGTTTTATATCCATCCCATTTGTTCTAGTTTACATTACAGTGCTTCATGTAGTATCCTGTTAAATCTATTTGCAAAATCCAAAAGTATCATCATGTATCCATTCTTTTTATCCAACTCCGCTGTCATTCTTATAACAAAGTAAATTACTAAAGACTGTAAAGCATACTTCAGAAAGTCATATTGTTCTTTATCGAGTATTATATTCTCATCTACTCATTCATAAATTCACTTTTTGACAAACTTTTCCAAAGGTTTTTCCACCACATCTGAGATACTGATTGGTCAACAATTTGCTACCACAGATTTGTATTTTTCTTTATGAAAAGTGATTATTTTGTCCTTCTTTGGGACTTTGCCAGAGCTGAGGCAAATTGAACAGCCTAGACAAAATCATCGTCCTTCGATTTCTAGTAAAACATGAGCTGATATCTGATCTAATCCCACATCTATATTTGCATTGAGATTCTGCAATGTCATAAGTACCTCCAATTTATCAACCTGTATTCTCATATTAATCCCTGTCCCCTATGCCACAGCAATATCCTCACTTGGATTATACATCATTGCAAACTGTCACTGCCAACTCTATACAATCAACACTTATTAAAAGTTTATCCTTCCGTAGTCATTCTCCCTCCTATTTGCCACATAGCGAAAGAACTTCCTTCGGCTTGCTCAGATAATTTCTTCTCATAATCCGATTTTGCCTTCTTTACCATGATGATCACCTTTCTTGCCTGACCTTTGTACTGTTCATAAGTTTGCTTGTCATCTTTCTCTTATAAACCCTCAATAATATTTTCTTTTTAGGCTCCTGCTTAATGACACTAGTCACTTATCTAATTTCTACTTGATTTTCCTCCTGACCTTGGATATACAGTCTCATATTGTTTCCTCCAGATACCTCTTGACTATCGCCATACCTCATGCACTAGGAACACCCTTCTCTTGCAGATTTTTATGCCAATGCACCAGTGGCGGCCGGTGAAAATTTTAAGTGGGGGTGCTGCATATACAAAATATATATAAATTTCTTTTTTATTAATAAATTATTTTTTTCCTAACCAGTAACCAATTTATTAATGAATAAATTTTACGTATAAAAAAATTGCTTTATTAAAAATATTTCACCCTCACCACGAACAAACACCAATAATAAAAGTTTCGTATCTCACAGAAATAACACAAGCATACGATGCACTGCCCAACCAAGCCGTGTCGGAATGACCTTGTAGCGTGCAATCACAAACGCAAACGAATATCGGCGAGTCTGGTTGCGATTGGTCGATTGTGATAATTCCGGCACTGCGTTAGATGGCAGTGCATTTGTTTTGTAATCTAAAACGTTAATCGAACAATTCCAATTATTAACTATTCAATCACTGTCGAAACATAACCTATAACCTTTAACATGTTGTATTGCATTTATATAATGTTGTAAGCATTGTTATTGTTTATAAACACAAGCAATTTAAATTTTTCATTTTTTCCTTGGGGGTGCTTCAGTGTCGCAGTGCTTATGTAAGGGCTGCCACTGCAATGCACTGCAGTTTCCCCCCTAAACTTGTCATAATCACCTGTATAGTTTCACATGCCTCTCCTTAATTTCAAGAAAGTGCTCAGGACTTGAACAGAGAAACACTCGAGTGGAGCTGCTGAATAGTGTTAACCCACTCCATTCCGAATACAAATTGCCTCGATGTGTACTGCCTCTGATAGCTGTACTGCCTCTCGTTATATGGTGCAAAATGGTTCAGCGAAAGTGAACTCATTTCCTTTGTCGCTGCACTTAGAAAAATGGACAGGGAAATCGATTTTGAATTTTTCGATAACTGAATTGCTTTCGTGTTGACAGTTGTGCTATGACTAAGAATTATTTTAATTTTAATGAATAGTAGAGAACCGCCGTGACTTAATTGGTATAAACAAAGCTCTTTGGTTGGGAAAGATCTGGACTCGAAAACCTGCTAGGACGCGAAAAACCTTTCTCAGAACTAGGGGGGAAACTGCAGTGCATTGCAGTTTTTGTATGCGCTTGGTGCAGGTTTAGTTAGCTGGTCCCATACGATAGGTGACAGGGTTTTCCTCCTGGGAACTCAGTTTTTCCTCAAAGTCACACGGAAAACACGAAGGAATGACAAATTTAAGCCTTCGAAAAACATTTGGAAACCTCAACCTGCTCCAAGCGCATACAATACATTTGAATTCCGTCTAAGAAATGGCAATGAATCGGAAATATTTTTATAAAAGCTATCCAGATTTTCCTCAAGGTTTCATAAAACGCGGACTAGCATCCTATTTCTGCCAGTTTTTATCTCAAACTATAGCATTTAGAAAATATTTCGAATCCTGAAAATGGGTAGAGAAGGAAAAATTCAAAATTATTTCTCTAGATGTTTCGAAGTATCATCCTTCGTCGCACTCAATATAGTGCCTTGTCTAAAGCTATACGCTCTTTCAAATAATAAAATCATGATCCGTAAAATAAAATCGTCATTAAATCATTGTATTCTGATATATATTTTCCGTCTTCTACAGCATTCTTTTATTTTTTTAAATGTTATCAACTCAGTTAATGTTTTCTAAATAATAATGACCATACTATTAATCTAACAGCGAATAACGTTTTGGGTCTAATATTACAATTATTGCAGTGTATCACAACTAGTCGGAGATAAACAGGGGAATACGTGGCATTTTTAGAGCAGACACAATGAAAATAAAAATAAAAAAATCCATGGTGTTAAGAACATTGAAATTATTTTATTACTAAATTTAATTTCCCAGATCTTTGAGCGGAAGATGGGAGGTGACTGCAAGTCGGAGTTGTATTCTTTTTTCACACATTTTAATGCTTGTGATTCTAGATAAATACACATTCGCTCTTTCCAAAGATTCAAATATCTATTTAGACAGTTGAGTGCCGCATTTTGTTCATTGTAATTCATCGTTGTAATTGATTTTAGTGCACGAAATTTTTGAGTTAACGTAATCACCAATGGAAATAATGCAGTGTGTAAGAGGGCATGCATGTCTCAAACTGTGATCACTGATGGCACCCAGTCCTAAAATTCTTCTTATTATTACTAGGGGTTACTTCCATGGAGGCACTCTTTACCACACAACCCACCATCTACATTAATCTTCCATCTACACTATTCTTCTAAGAAATCTGCAATATATTTAAAATTTCAAGTAAAATAGTAAAAGCATATTCAAATACTATCATATAATAATTACTATTGCATTAAAAAGTACTTTTTAAAAAAATATATAAAAAAATGAATGATGGTTGGACATGACGTTGCGTATAAATGTTTGTTGACGGACAGTCTGAACAAGCGAGTTGGATATAGTGTTAATACAGGAAACTATCTCAACGAATATTTCGCTACTTTACCTTCGTGTTTCGCTGCTAATTTAAGTATGGGCAGACGTCCAAACATCATGCTACGTAAATATCATTTTAAAAGAATTATGCGTACATCTCTCATGTAGGAATGCTTTCCTATTACTATAAATCTAATTATCAAATACGCGTACAAACAGGTTTAAGAGATTGTATAACACATGTAAAATAATTTTTATTTAAAGTAAAGAAACTGAGAAAAGTCTGATGACTTGTTTTAGACACAAGAATCTGACGAATTTGAAAAGGAGAAAAATGTTTGATACAAAGAATGGTGTTTAAATCCACAATTATTCAAGTAAGCAATTATACGATAAGGTATACTTCATTCGATCTGGTACAAGATAGAAGAAATTACGCTAAGCAAAGTCACGCTACATGAAACATGACACCGAAATTTCAAATACACTTCGATATAACACTTCAAACTGTTAGCTATTTTAGAAGCCCTAAAATCAAGGAGTTGAAAAAAATTATATTGATATACGGTACTTAGTCATATATAAAAATTAAACTGCATCTATAAAATCAGGAAGAACAAATATGAAATTTCCTATAAAAAGGGGCGTTACTCAGGGAGATGCTATTTCAAGTAAACCATTCCCAGTAGCCATAGAAGAAATTTTTAAAATATCTGGATGGAAAAACGGCCGAAGTATAGTAAATGAGAAAGAACTAAATCACCTACGATTTTCAGATGACATTGTTCTCTTAGGAAACTCTCTGCAGAAAAACTTCAAAAAAAGATCAATGAATTGAATTCAGAAAGTAAGAAGAAGATTTAAATATATAAAGTAAGACGAAACAAAAAATATGTATTATAAATACCAACGAACAATTCAAATGAAACGCTAGGAAATTGATAGAATAACTTCCTACGTTTACCTTTGACAAAAGATCACAGTAGAGTTTAATGTATAATTTCTTCATCTACTTCACAGTAGAATGACCGTGAAGCACTCAAAGGCACCCAATCTACCTTAAGAGAAAAATATTCGATATTTGTAGAATTCCAGTCATGACATATGAAAGTGAAACTTGGATTTTGACGAAAAAATTGACCAGCAAGCTGAGGATTATCCAGAGATAACCAGATTACCCATTACTAGATAGAAAGGCAATACTTGGGTCTGAGACATAACAGCCATGAACAGAACCAAATGGCAATGAGCAGATCATATTGAAAGAAGTAACACTCAAAAAGGAACAAAGTTGATATCTTCATGGTATCCCATGACAATGTAACGATGAGATCAAAGAGATGGCTGGAATTCAGTGGCATAGAAAAGCTCAGGGGTAGAACTGAAAGGATTATGAAGGAGGCGTTCGTCCAGTTGTGGACAGAAAATGGCTGATGATGATAATGATAACACTTTTCAAGACCGAAACGTTTTAAGCTCTAATTGATAAATAACCATTATTACCGACACTTCTCAGGAGTTCAAAGATTCATCTGCTCCAGGCAACTCAATTTAATCACACTGCTACATAATCCTGCGAAAGTTCAGAATTTTGATATTTTGCAGAGTTTTTTCGACTACCTTAATATGCTTAATTCGTAATGTTATTAATCTTTAATTATCTTTGAATAGAGTGCGTGGAGTATAGCCTCAGTGATGACTTTCACGACATTATGGAGATGCCATAATGATATGAAGTCTATTAGTTTAAAATATTTTATGCAGTAAGCATGAAAGGGATATCTTGAGATTCACATATACTGTTACAATATTTCTTGTTCGTAGAGAACGCAATTTCATACCTCTTTATTTTGGATTTAAGATAAATAATAATAGCACGCAACAATAAAATTTATATAGTTTATAATAACGCTTTATTTTCAACATATATGACATTTATAATTTTTAGATACCTAAATTTTTTTTAATAAATTCTGCTTTGTCCATGTTAACGTTCATTATGTTTCAGTCCTTGTTCCAAATCCTATTCATTTGACAGTGAAAACTCTTTCTGGGTAATCATTGCTCACTGTGATAGAAAAATACCCAGCGTATATTTTGTCATCTGTCTGCGCTTGGAAGGCATGGAATACCACTCGAATTTGTGAATATTCGTATAAAATGTGTTCAGCATTTATTTTTATTTGTAATTTTTTTTAATTATTATTATTATTATTTGACACCTCCAGGGAGTCCAAAGACTCATCGAGGGAGAGTGTGCCAACAGCATCGAACGATTGGTCCACTTCCAACTACTAACCGCGCTCAAACTTACTTAACTGAGCCATTAGTAGCAGAGGCTCTACCAATCGACCAACCTTTGCCGTCAATGGCGTAATTTTGTGACATGCCCAATTCTTGTTTCTTTTGCTCCAAAGACAAATATTGTAATTATAAAGATTTTTTGTTTTCATTGATTACCAGATTGTTTAATTATAATACAAAGTAGTAATAAAGATTACGTAAAAAAACAGTATATATCATTTATTATGATAAATGATATATACCAACAAAGGTTGGTCGATTGGTAGTCTCTGCTACTAATGGCACGCAAAAGGTTAAGAAAGTTTGAGTGCAGTTAGTAGTTGGAAGGAAATCAATCGTTCAATGCTGTTGGTACACTCAACCTCGATGAGTCTTTGGACTCCGTGGAGGTGTCACTTAATAATAATATTATTCACTACAGCTATTGATATACGTTTTAATTTATGACTAAGAAGGTGTAAAAGTGCTGTTACAAAAGATTAATGTTTCCAAGGAACCAAAAAGTTTTTTTTTATTTATTCATTTTATTCAAATAAATTTCATTTATTTATTGTGAAAGCTCAAATGAGAATATATGCTTTAACGTATATTATTGAAATCGGAATGATCTATTATATTTACCATTTATTTGCAAAGAGCAGTTTTTGTGCTTGCTCAAAAATAGAAGTTAGAATACTGTTTTTTTATTACACCAAACCTTTCATCACTTGCGTTTCATGAAATGATCCAGAGGTCAATTATTCATCATCACGAACCATGGGCTTACTGCCTGTTGGTGTCTGATGCCTCCTTTACTATCTTCTTCCACATTTCTTTGTCCAATGTACAGTGTCGCAGTTTCTGTACACCCATTCCACACCGGTCCTTTATGTCGTCTATCCATTCTCTGTATGGTCTACCTCTTCTGTTTACACCATCCATAATATCAAACATGAATGTCTTTATCTTCCGGTCCTCACTCATTCTGCAGATGTGTCCAAATAATTGCAACTTCCGTTTTATAATCTTTTGCATTAGATTCTCCTTTGGTTGTATCATCCGATAGAGCTCTTCATTTGTGACTTTCTGTACCCATCCTATTCTTAGAATCTTCCTATAACAACTTAAATAAAAGATCCAATTAACTTCACTTCTTCACTATTGGCTCTTTTATTTAAATAATTTATGGGTGCACCTTTTTTGAAAACTCGTATAGCAAAGTATATAAGTTCTTTTCGCTATAACCTCAGTATTACCTGGTCTACCTACTCACCGATGAGACCTCAATAAAGGTCGAAACCGGTCTGGGTACTGACCTTTTACCATAATGTATAACATCATACATCTCCTAGGAGATGGGTTTTACTTTATGGGTAATACTAAGAACAGTGAACAGAACTTTTGCAACGAGTTGCCCTAGTGTTGAACTATGTGCTATAACTTACGCTACAATCCGCCCAAATTTTTATAGTTTACTATATTCGGCATGAAACTCTTTAATTCCGATCTTTGAGTTTCTTATTCGGCTTTGAAATGATGTGGGATTTAATATCTCCTTAATTTAAATAATTCCTATAACAAGTTCTTTCAAATGCCAAAATTCTTTTTCTTGATTCCTTATTTACCCACGTTTCAGATCCATACAGTACACCGCTAAAGATGCATATTTCCAGTACTCTTAGTTTTGCTTGCATGGTGATCACTTTACTTTTCCAGACGTTATCCATGGTCTTCAGATTTGTTTTTCCCTTTGCAATCCTGATCTTCATTTCTTTTTTACAGTCCAAATCATATGTCATTTTACTTCCTACATTTACTTTCTACTTCCTACAAAAGATACAACTGAATTGTTCCACAATTCAATTGTATCTTTTGTTTCATGCTCTTCTCACCAAATACTATTGTTTTTGTTTTTTCCAAGTTCATAACAACTCAAAATCTTCTCCCTTCCTCATTAAACAGTTTCAAAGTTTTTTTTGTAGTTTCTTTTTCACCTTCTTCAATAATAGCAATGTCATTTGCAAACCTCAGATTGTTAATTCTCCTCCCATGCACTGATATTCGTTTTGCATCTTCCTTCATTTTATCCATTGCTCTTACTAAATGTGCGATGAAAATGCTTGGTGTTATTGGGTCACCCTGTTAGTACCTCTGCTTGTTCTAAACCATTTCCTCAAATCATCACCTATTCTAACTGCTGCAACTACATTCTTATAAACATCTTTTAATATAGCTATTAGTTTTTGGTCAATTCCATAGGATTCTAGCACTGCTAATGTCGCTTGCTGGTCGATACTGACAAATGCCTTCTGGAAATAACAAAGCAAGCATATATGTTTTTGTTTTTTCTCCTAGCTTTTTCTGCTATTAACCGCATTGTCAAAATCTGTTGAATTGTAGTTCTGTCTTTCCTAAATCCTGCTTGCTCGTCTGCAAGGTATGCTTCCAATTGGGTTCTCAATGTTTCTGTCAATGTCATCATCATCACCTTATCAAGATGACTTGTCAAGGCAATTGTTCTATAATTTTTACATTCTAGCTTATTTCATTTCTTGTACAATGTCACTAATATCGATTTCACCCACTCCTCTGGCATTTTCCTTCTTTTCATACCATATTACATAGTTGGTTTTTTTTGTATATTTATTTTGGATATTCAAGTAATGTGTGGTCACCATTATTGTTCGATTTTAACAAACATTAAAATTACTCCACAATTTTTCCTCTTATTGTTCAATATTAAGTCGAAATCTGTTCTCAGTCCTCGATTTCTTTCTTATGAAAGGGGGGGGGGGCGATGGCGAAACTGAAGTGCCGCTCTCTTGCAATGAGTCCCCCCCCTCGCTCCAACCAGTTTTCTACATGATTCTTGAAATTATATGCTGGTTTCTAATAAGATTAATGAATTAAGCTGACAAAGATTTCCTAAGAAAATCGGGAAATTACGTTTTGATATTTTTTTCCTTTTTTTAAGTGGAGTAGGAGTATTTAAGAAATTCCAGGAAACTGAGAGGATAGTCAGTAATTCCATTAGTTTTCTCCAGAGTAAGCTGATAATTAAAAATTAAGTTATTCACTGCGTTAAAATATTCTGGTATTTGTTAACTACGTAGTAAGAAGTGTACCCAAACTAAAGCTACGTTAAGCAGAGCATTATATCACAAATATCCTCTTTAAACTGGAGTTTAATCACGAATTCAGTTTCGCTATTAGTACTTAAAGGAATCAACCACTAGCTTTCTCCACACATTTGATTTATAAAAATATGGCCGCAAGAATACAAAATAAAATATATACACCCAAGAGCCATATCTGACTCCATCGCATGCACAGTCGAAAAATAAACATAAAATAAAAACTCTTTTGAAAGAATTCAGATTGTAAGATAAGCCCTCCGGAGCACAGTCTAAAGTAACGCCCTACTTAGGTCAGCACACTATGTAAATATAAAGATGTATGGCTGAAATTAACCCGTAGTTTCCGAAGTGTAACGAATAACGTTTCTGGCGAGTTGGGTGAACCAAAAATGCTTTTCATATTATCCTTTGTCTGTAAAGAAAGAACTTTGAATGGAGTGTTTATCAGCTATAAGCTCGCCCAGTGAGCACAGTGAAATTAGCTGTGTTCAGCTGGACGTAAGATCGACTTGGGCTTTTTATATTTGTAGCTTTCTGCCTCATTGTATTTCGAAGCTTCCTTGATTTGGGTTTGGGTGGTTGCTTGTCTTGGTAAAGAACTTCTCAGCTAGGAGAAAGGAGGAGATGTAAGGAATGTTGAGTTCTCTATGGATCTGGGAGTTTCTAATAAACCAAGGGACATCTAGAATCATCCTCAGGCACTTGTTCTGTAATCTCTATAGTTTTTGAATACTGTATTTGTATTCGCGGTGTGGCTCCATGCGGGGGATGCATAAGCGATGACTAGTCTTATTACCATCTTGTAAATGAATCATATTTTTTGTGTATCCAGTTTTCTTTTTCTGTTGATCACAGAGTAGAGCTGGACAATTACTTTGGATGTCTTTAAGGCGTGTCTTATATGATTGCTGAATTGTAGTTTTTTATATCAAGTATCACTCTAAAATATTTGACTTCAGTCTTCCATGGAATCTTCACTCCCAAAAGGTGCATGTCCTCCATACTATGGATTTTCTTTCTAGAAAACAGTATGGCTGAGCTCTTTTGGGGGTTTACTCGGATCCTTCAGTCTGCTAGCCATTTTTCTAGTATATGTATACTGCTTTGAAGCCTTCTAGTTGCCCGCATTGGGCTCAGAGATCTTGCCATTAATGCAGTATCATCTGCATATAATGCAGTGAATGTTGTTCTCGGGTTCAGAGGGATGTCTGCTATGTGGATTGAGAACAGGAGAGAAGCCAAAAGAGAGCCCTGTGGTACGCCTGCCAAGACCTTGCATCTGGGTAATACTGTTTCGTTGATTTTGATTTGCATATATCTGTCTTTCAGGTATGAGTGATTATTTTTGTTAACTTGATTGGCAAGTTAAATTTTATGAGTGTGTAAAGAAGGCCTTGATGCCATACTTTGTCAAATGCCTTCTCAGCATCGATGAAGATGGCAGCTGTATGGAGTTTCCAATTGTAACCTTTCTGTGATAATCTACAGTAGCCGATATACTTGTGGAACTGTGCTATGGGCCTTGCAGATGACAAACTCGTTGGGTAAAATTTCTGACTTATCTGTTTCTGCTTGAAGCCTTGTGAGGATCACTTTCTCTGTCACCTTTCTGAGGCTGCACAACAGACCGATAGGTCTGTAGCTTTTGGTGAGTTGAGGGTTTTTCCTGGCTTCTTCAATGGCTTTGTGGTGGCTATCTTCCAAGCAGTGGGAAAATGCTAGTATCTAAAAATGGCATTGGTAATGTTGACGAGATGGACTATGGCCTTTCTTGAAAGTAGTTTTTTTATTCGGTTGGTTATACCATCTGGGCCTAGAGCCTTTTTACTGTTTAGATGAGATAAGATATTTATTATTTCTGCTGGAGTAGTGGGAGTGATATGTTCTGAATTATCAATATGTTGTCATAAAATTGTCCTAACATGATGGTAATCTTGTATACAAGGTTAATGTTTAGATTTGCATAAGATGGATTGCACTGTGATTCAAGGTTATCTATTAGTGCTTCAGCTTTCTCTTTATCTGTATGAACAATCCTTTTCTTGGTTGTTTAGGGGGTATGAGTTGCTTTTTGGTGCGGATGGCTCTTAAGAATTTCCAGATCTTCAGCATTGATATTAACCAATTTTCTGCCCATTGATGGTTTCTGTGTTTTTGAAAAGCTTCATGAACTTGTCTGTTTAGGTTGTTCAGTACTGTTTTGTCTTGTGGGGCTCTTGTATTATGGAATCTCTTTCTGACTCTGTTTTTTGCTCTAATTAGGTCCATGATTTCCTCTGGGATACGGTTGGTTGGGTGGATGACAGTGGTTTGTCTGACTGATTCTGTTGCTTTATGAATTTGGATGATTAAGTTATTTACTGCTGAGTCTATCTCTTCCTTTTTATGGATGTTAGGCACTGGACCAATATAATCTGGAAGAACCTTGGCTAACTTGTCCCATGGTATGAATGTGTGCAGGGAGAGGATTGATCTGATGAACATATATTAAGCACTATGGGATGTGGTCAGTAGATAATTCATTAACTGTTTCCAATTTATATTGATATCTTATATTTTTAAAAATAACGATGTCTAGCACATCCAAGCTAACTGATGGGCTGAAGTGGTTGAGCTCGGTAGGTCCGACCACAACGGCAGAGTTGAGCATTGCATAGTTGAATAGTGTGTAGCCTTTGGTGTTATTTGAAGAGCTGTGTGTTTTGAAATGAGGTCCCCTGCTATTATTATGGAGTCATTGGATCTGAGTATGGAGACCAGATCTATTGTCAGTAGAGGAATTCTCGGAGGATTATAGGCAGCATAGATCTTGAGACTGTCAGCATTGCTGATATGCACCTGCAGGTTCACGGTTTGAGAGTTGGGTATTGTATTATGATTTAGGTAACTCTTGATATATATGGCTGTGCCTCCAACTCTTGTGCCAAGTCTATCATTTATGTACATAGGCTTATTAGCTGATCTTAGGCGTGTTTCACCAATGAAGATGATATCAGCACTGAGACGAGTCACAAATTCTTGAATTTCCAGGACCTTGTTTATCAATCCATTTGCATTCCACAATACTGTCTTGAGTGACTTTGGTTTAAATTTTTTACTCATGACAGATGGCTGTTATAATGGTTTGAGTGCCTTGCAGGAATCTCTTTCTGGTAGATGGTGAAGGGCTTGTTTTGTTGAATTCCTGCAGCATGGTGGCAAACGAAGCAGTTAAAACTGATGTTCGGTTGAAGCTGGCTTGCTCGAGAGATGTAGGAATCTGAGTTCTTGCAGCCTGAGCATATGTTTGGTCGTGGTTTTGGATCATGTTCCTTCCTGTATTGTTGAAGGTGAGGTATTTCAGACTGGGGGCGACCTATTTGGTTGCTTATGGTGTCGTTGCGAGGAGGAGGAGCAAGATTGACTCTTGCTGACTCTCGATTTTTTGGATTGAAAAGGCATCCCTTGTAGTTGGTGGAATAAGGTCCTCTGCAATTAGCACAGCAGGCAGGAGTAGATCGTGGCTTGTTGAAGGTGTTGGTGTGGTGTCCCTTGCCACACTTCAAGCACCTGAAGGCTGTCTTACATAATTTTTGGGTGTACCCCGACCTTTGGCACCTATGACACTTTCCTGCTGATGTTTTCTTCCTGGGTGGCTCAGTTGATATTTTGAATCTGTATACAACTGGCAGTTCATAGATTTTCTTTTGTGTATTTGCTGATTTCGACCAGCACCAAAGGCATTAATCTTTTATGTGACCTGAGCATCCTGGTCACTTTAACAGGGGACAGGTCCTGTCTGGAGAGGTCAGTGATCACATCTTCAGGAGTGATACCTTTGGCAACCCCACAAAGAACCACCTTCAGGTTCTTTTCGCTGGATAAAGCGAAGGTGTGGTATGGGAGTTTGCATTGTCCATAAATCTAGTCATTTGTCTATAGTCAATGACTGTGGCAGGTTGAATTTTAACTCCATCGGAGTTTTTGATCCATGAGAATGTGATGTTATGTTCCCTTAGTGCTAATGAGACAGGAATCCATTTTTCTTTATCCCTTAAGATGACTGGTGGTACCTTTTCTTTAGGTACATTGACTGATTCCATCTCTGTTGTTTTGGATTCATCTGTGGTGGTGGAGATTTTTCTCTTCTTTTTAACTGTTTGGAATTCTGTATGTGTTTCCAAGGTCTGACAGATGCTGTCTTGGGATGTAGCATCTAGATTTGGGGAGTGTATAAGGTCTGATTGCGGCTGTGTAATGAATTCGTCACTTATGTCATCCATTTTTTGTCTTCTATGACTGAGGGGGGGGGGGAAATGTATCAAAAAGCTTAACTTTTCCCGGTCAGTTGTAACTCAGTAGCTTTCCTAGTCTGAGAAATTCCTTATATACCTCCTCAAATATGGTTTTATTCAGAGGTTTTGCTATAATAGTAATAAGTGAAAAATGTGTAAAGATGGAGAAAGAATAAAGATTACTGAGGTGTCCCGAGCAAATTACAGATAATCCTGTGGACTTTTGAGGGTCCACTGGGAAATCCCATAGATACACACAGGTGTCTACCAGTAAAACAATATATTAAAGTTAAAAATGCCCTAAAACAAGTGGAAAGGAGTGACAAGAACTGACTTGGCCACAGTGCGGAAACCTACCTGCCTAAAGTACCTTTCATCCACCACTGGTCCTCGTTGCGGGTGGGGCCTACGCTGCCATTAGACCTCGTGCATTTTTCATGCAGAGGGGAAGACAGACCTGTGCAATGTGAGCTTCCCGAAAAACCTTCTATAAAATCTAATCAGGATCAATCTAAAAATAATACGTCTGATCTCAACAAAAGTCCAAATTATTTTCTTCCGAAGTGTACGCTACCAACGTGGTATATATACCATGAATGTGACGTATCATTTCCCAACAGCATGAACAAAAAATTTGCTGTATTTCATTATCATTATTATTTCCAACACCACCTGAAGTCAAGATTCATCATTATTTACAATCGACATTATTTACAGTTATTTCATTTACATAATAATTAATTGTATTTGAAGGCTAGAGAACTCCTGCTTCATTTCGCTAATGCTTTGCATTCATATTTATTGGGTATATTTTTTATTATTTTTATTTTATTAAAATTAATCTTCCTACTTTTATTAGTGTAATGTTAAAATATATTGACAAATCACTGTGCGATTCCTAGATGGCGTTGTCGTTCTCGATTTTATTAAGAAGATTTATAATCATTATTACAGAGGATTAATATATTTTATTTATTTTTAATACATAATTTCCATACATTTCATGTATGGCAATATCTTCCCATACATGAAATAAATGATGCCTACTGACATTAAATTTCTAGTGAATGATTTAAAAAAAGTTTTTTTTTTATTTTTATTTATTTATTTTTACATATCTTGAAGCTTAGGCGTCTCGCAAAATGTAGACGTGCCTACTGATTTTAATACACTTTAGTTGGATTTTATTAAAATACAATAATTGGAATCCTACCAGAAAAATTTGTTGAGACACCTGAATTTTCGTTTCCGTTGAAATAATTTAAAACTACAAATTTTCTCGAAAAATTCTGAAATTTCTAAAGCAATATCTTCTCGCTGGTCGAATAGAATTCTATGAAATTTGAAATCTTGAGAATATTTCTCCAGATATTTTTGTTGATTAAATCCAAAATTTAAAAAAAAAAAAAAAAAAAAAAAAAACGTTGGCTACGGTACATCAGGATAAAAACATCTCCCGATTCAACTGTGTGATAACAATGACGTCACTATACAAGAATGTATTACGAAACGCCACTTTTTTTTTTTATTTTTAGCATTATCCCTAATCATTTCGTTTCTTATTTATAATTTTATGATTTATACTATAGACCACAACTGCATTTTGAAAGTACTAAAACTAGAATCCCGCAATACGTTAGTAGTAGGTTGCCAGAGTAAAGCAAAGATTTTTCCAGTACAGTTAAAACGTAGCAATTTAGAATTTATAAATGTTACCTCAAAGCAAGAAAAGTAACTAAAAATAAGAAATTATAAACTATACTCTCTACAGCCTCAAATGGCCGATTTGTTTCGTAGGTAATATTAACAGAATTCCACTGAAGAAATACTTCTTTTTTTTTTCACATACACAGTCTTCTAAAAAAAAAAGGACACGATTTGTACATACTGCCTTTTCAATGTCACCTTATTTTTCTATTTATGAGCTGGAAGTTACACATCATTGCATTAGTAACCAACCCATATTACAACATTACATGCAATCAACCTCCCATGACTGTAAGTGTAATGTTGCGATATCTTTCAAAACGTCATTTTTAAAATATTTATTTATTATTGTTCATTAAATGTAAATAAATATCCTTTCGCTGTGTACACATATAAGCTAATATTTCCCACTACAAGTAATGCAAATTTCTGTTGAACTGAGCATAATATTTGTAAGAACATTGTCCTGACCGTTTCCATCGTAAACAAACCTTCCTCTGAATTCATATGTGATTGGTTCAATTAGTAATTGGTAGATGGCGCCACGTTACAGACGGAGACAAACAATCGTCATTGTTGAAATAAAAGTAATAAATATCCATAATGGTTTACAGTCAAATAGTAAAACATGAGATTTTGAAACTTAAAGTGAATATACGTCCCAAAAGATTAGATTCGGCTTTTGGATATTTTTTTTGTAAATAATGGATATTTATTATCCATTCTTTTAATATAATTTTTTCTTATTTAATTTTATATAATTATATAATCTAATATAATTTTTTTTTATTTTTCTATTTATGAGCTGGAAGTTACACATCATTGCATTAGTAACCACGTATACGAAAAAATTGCGTCCTCCGTAGCGCAATTGGAAGAACGACGATACGTTGCGCCCTTCTTTTAGGAAAGGCCTAAGTTCGATTCCCCTCACGGGAGGAATCTTTATATGGGCTTTTTCAATCGAAGGTGAGTTAGCCGATCTCATACGGAGGTAGCAGGGTTTTTCTTCCCGGAAACTCGGGTTTTTCATCCCGCATACAGACAAATTGGCCCTTCAGAACACACGCAATTTACAGACAAAAAAAAAAACTGTGTAGTAGTGGAGACGGAGAGTTGTACAGGTATCCTCCCGCGATGAATCTTCGGACTCCTTGGAGGTGTCACGAATAGTAATAATAACTTTTCAAACCGCTGAAGTTCAGAAGAAAATTTTAACCTTTCTGTGACCAAAGCTATTGCAAAGTAATACGTAATCACAATAAAGAATACTATTTTTAACGTGTATGTGTTATTTCTAATATATATTATAACGTATAATTCACATGTCTGGTTCATTTTAATGGATGTTGATATAAAACAATCAGAATGAAAATGTTTATAACTGCTTATAAAGTCCTAATGTTAAAAAATTTAAATAAAAATTCATCGCATCAGGCAATTTTTGAACTCAACCTTCCAGTGAATGGAATAGAAACGGTTGCTAAAATTTTTCTCCTCATCAGCAGGGACAGAGGCAGCCTTTGTAAACGGATACGAGTTGTTGAACAACTGATGTCCTTACAACAGTGGGTGAGTTTGTGTGAGGAGAGGTTCCCAGAAGGTACACTGTTGTGACGCCAATTTAGCTGCGAACTAGAAACAACAGGACACGAAATTAAAGAAATAAGTATCATGATAATGTTCAGGCACAACTAACCATTTTTAATTCGTGTCCTGTTGTTTTCTAGTGTTGAACGCGTGTTAGGACGTCTTTGTCCCTCATCCCTAGAATAAACCTACTGTGCTCTATTAATTATCCTATCAATTGATCCCAATATCAGCAGATATTAACATGACGTTTAGTAATTACCGCCTTGATGCATTTCGGAGAAAGCCAAACATCATCAGGCAGTCGTGAATCCAACATCAGATACAGCAAGACATGAGAATGACAATACAGTAGAAACTTAAGTTTTTTTTAAAAAGAAATATGTATTGTTATTTTTCCTACTTGTTATTAGTTAGTATACAACAAACTATTAATTTGAATTCATTTATCATTGAAACACTACAGTGTACATATATGAAGTCTGTTGTAAACGGTATGACATTTCGATGAAAGTTCAGAACATGTCAGTACAGGTTTATACAAAGTCATCATAGGCCTCTGATCGTGGTGTGTCTGCTGTGGAAAGCAAATAAATCTACACGTATTTTGTTTCTTGATAATTTTTACAAGTAAAAACGCTCAGCATATTTCTGTTAAAATGAGAAAAGAAATAAATCCTCTAATGACTTCATATTGACAACGAGAGTAGATAGAACACTTTGAAACTCTTGTAGCTCTGAGCTCTGATGGTTTGAAAGATTCGTAGGGAGATGGGCTCCATCTTAATAACCATTAGCAACTGAGCCGAAAGCAAATTGTATCATATTCTTCATGGAGAAAAAGACAGCAGACGAATGCTGCCATCTCCTAGTCTCATTCTGCAACGCGTATATATTATTATCTGAAATAGTGAGAGTTCAACTGGTCGATTTTGTCTGAGCAGCTGCAGGATTAAACAAAGAATCCTACTTGCTAGTGTGATATCGTCTACCACGGCATCCATCATACTCCACTTCTCTGCAATCCCATAAAAACCCAAACAGCTGGTGGTCGACAGCCATTTAATCTAACTCCAACTTTTTCAAACCATCTTTTCTTCTTTCATTCCATCCACTTCTGTTCTGTGGAATAGCTTTCCTCACCAAATGTTTCAAGAACTACAACTTCTAGTTCAAAGAAGAACATCAACGCATTCCCTTCTATTTTCAAACATTAAGCTCACATAAGTCGGTAATGTTTGCACATTATGCAATCTTTTGTGGAGGATACACCTAAATCCAACAAAGTCGTTTTCTAAATAAACTTATTCCGTTGATGTTAAAAACGCTTTACTGTGGGTGGTGGGCAACTGGGAATGAAAGTTATTTTAACTATTAATTAATAAATACTGAGTCTTTAGTTTTTTTCTCCTTACTATGAAGATTTTCTGTCTTTGCCAATTAAGTATTTTATTGTCTTTATTATCTATCTGTTTTTAAAATTTCGTCGGAATATAGATTTTAGTATTAGCTTTTCACCTTCTACTGTCCGTGGTGGCAACGTTATGAACTGCTTCAATTACTCAAATTCAAACTTGCCGTACCATCTTTTTTTAAAAAATACCAAATGCATTTTATGTGTGTGGAAGTGAAAGATCTGGAGGAAAACGAATTTCTTATAAGTTCAGTCGAATATCAACTAACTCGGTGATTGTGGTATCCTCAATAAGCTGAACAAGTTGACACTGAGGAGCATACCTAGTGTTTCACGGTGAGAATAACCAATGATCTTATCGCAGTTGTTTCTTTAAATCCTTTATCGAAACTACTTTAAGAAATAAAGTGTTCATTTTAATTTTACTTACTTTTTTCTGTATTTCAAATTTCGAAAATGATTTCTTTTTGTGGAGTATTTTGTAAATTCTTGTCTGTCCCACAAGTAATACAGAATAACTTCAATCATACTAAGGACGAAGAATCTGTACTCACTATGTCAAAAGTAAATTGACAATATTTCCTTTCTTTTCCTGGCCTAGTTGGCCAAGTGGTTAGCGTATCCGCTCTCCAGCCAAAAGGCTACGGGTTTTCGGATCCCACCGTTGGCTTGGATGTTTGTGATTGTCTGTGAAAGTATTAGTGGTGGTGGGCAGTTGATGGCATTGGTGTAGATGATTAAGGTAGTTGCGGTTCACTGTAGTTGGTGGATCAGGTGGAGACGGAGAGTTGTAGAGTAGGTACCCTCCCTTGATGAGTCTTCGGACTCCTTGGAGGTTTCATGTAATAATAATAATTACTATTATTATTATCTTTCCTTCTGAAGTCTGATCATATCCTTCTGATCTTCAGGGGCCGTACCAGCAATTCCAGCATGGTGTCTTGATACACTTTGGCCGAGGTTTTGACCGCTTTTTCACAGAAATGCACCCTGGATACCTCCTGATACGTCATCCCCACAAAATCATCACTGACGCGTGGCGATGACCTCTCTGAATCCTGGGTGCTGGCACGTGCTCTGCAACCACCCAAGGCATATAACCGATCATTTTGGCGGTTAAACGACTCTTCAGTGGTGAAAATCATCTTATCTGTGAAGAGGATATATCCGTGTCTGTTGTTCGCACACCGTACCGCCAGAGAAGTGCATTTCATTTTATCACCCTTTCCACGTACGTTGTGGTGTTAGGAAGTGTCCAGTAGAACAACGATAGGCTCTCACCTCAGGTCATCGGTTAGTACACGTGACATCGTTCTCTGCGAAACGTCCATCTCTTGCGACATCACTTTCTGCGCTCTCGCAGGATTACGACGGAAACAGTGATGTCTCTTGCGACATCACTTTCTGCGCTCTCGCAGGATTACGACGGAGACGTGCCGTCAATGCCCTCACAAGCTGTTGTGTCCTAACGCAGCGTCGTCGACCTGTTCTTTGGCGGTTGGATACGTCTTCTGTCGTTGTAATGGTTAATAGACCGATACATAAACATCCTACTGATTCCGAGTGTTTTAGTGTTACACGGTTTTCATAATCTTCCCATTGCATGTTGACCCACACAGGTAAACAATTTTTTCTCTCTCTCTCTCTTTCTCTCTCTCTCTCTCTCTCTCTCTCTCTCTCTCTCTCTCTCTCTCTCTCTCTCTCTCTCTCTCTCTACTGATAAACACGTGTATGTTGGCTGCACACAGTGCCACTAACGGAACCGAGTTTGAGCAATTCTGTGGGCAGCTCGGCAGTATGCGGAAGTTGTAACAGTATTTATGGCAAGGCTGTGTATCACGTCTAGTAGCCTGTTCGAGACTTCATTTCCTTTTACTTTTGGCTTATATTTTAGTACTTTTTTTAGTAGTTTATTCAGTGGCATCTGGAATCCATTTGTTTTTAAAATTTTCTATTGTTTGTAAAGTTGGTTCTTGTTATACTTCCTATATGTAGAAAGTTTTTTTTTTTACCTTGGGTGTACTATACGTTAAAGATACCAAGCAGTACACCCAAGGTAAAAAAGTTTTCTACATCTTTCTCTCATCCTGAGATTTTTATTTAATAAGCTTTAAGCACCTGTGGCAACTCGTATAGGTAAATATAAGTTCTGCATTACTTCAACCTTGGTATCACCACCTCTGAGTCTGGTTCCCACTGACGAGACCTCAATACAGGTCGAAACCGGTCTGGGTAGTGACCCTTCCCATAATATATAGCATTATATATGTCCGTAAGGAGGTGTGCTTTGTATTGTGCCACCTTTACCATAAGTTGCCTCAAACTTTAAAATACTTAAGGCACAAACTTAGCTTACTTTTTTGTTTACTTGGGGAAAAAAAGGATTAAAACCAAGTTTATAAAATTGCTTGGTATCTTTAACATATATAGTTTTGTATAACCTTCTACTCTTCTTAAGAATTTCATGATGTTACTATGTTACTGATGTTACTTTTCATTTTTTCCCCCTTTTTTGGTTGTTTGTCTCTTCCATATAATACAAGAGTTTTTAGCTAAAACATTGAATATTCTTAAACTTGAATATCTTTTGTACTTAATTTGATTCAAAGATATCATTAATCATGTTTATTAATTTTGAAGAATTTATTCATTTTATGTTTTGGTTCTTCCTTGAATTACAGCCAAGATCCAAGTTAAATAATTAACTTGTTCAATTGGTTATTTTACTTCTAATTGACTCTTTTTTTCTTTCTTTAACACCTTGTGTTTTATCATAGGATATTCCCATGTTACATTTGCTAAAAAGGTGTCAATTCCTTTTCTGTATTAGCAATTCGGATTTGACCATCTGCATATAATAATGTATTTAGTCGGTAATTTTAATTGTATTTCTGCGTTATTCTTTTGGTATCTCATATTAATATGTGTGTGTGTGTGTGTGAAAAAGGAATGAAGAAAAGCTACATCCTTGCCTTAATTTTAGATTTATTTTTATCCATTCTGTAGATGTGTCACTGATTTTTACTGCTATTAAAATATTATTTTAATAATATAAAAATAATTAAATATTATTTTTATTTATATTTTCAATTGCTTTTATTAATTGTGGGGATGATTTAATTTTAACTAATATTTGAAGGGGGTTTTCGTTAGATCAAAGGCTCTTCATAATCTATGAATAGCATGGAGTATTTAGATCGAATTCGCTTCGTTTTTCAATTAGCTGCTTTAAAGTGAAGAACAAATCAAAATGTTCAAATTGTAGAAGAATAAATCTGTTGGATTCCACAAAATACAGTATAAACAGCAGTATTGAAAATAAAAAAGTGCCCTCCGCGATGAGTCCTTGAGGAGTCACGTGATAATGATGATTAAAAAGAAAACAAATAATTGCATAGAAAAGTATTTAGTAGAAGGGACAGATTTCGAGATCGCTCATGTTTTATTTACCCCTCCCCCCCTTTTTTTTATGTAGTTCCACACCAATATATTTAAATAATTCTAATTATTTATTTCGTCATTTATTTTTGTTTTCATTTTCTTTAGAATTGTTCTTAATTCATCCAATGGCTTCTAATTATTGTTATGTTACAAGTACTAAAATCATTTTCTTTCCATACGGTTTTTATCCAATTCATTTTCACTCACGATATGTGTGGTGTTCAGTTTCTTAATGATTTTATATTTAACTCTGTTTCTAGTTCTTTTACTCGGCTATTCCAGTTTCATATATGCAAGGCTGTGATTTCTCCTTTAGCTACGACCTTCTTTTTCTTATAATTCAGTTTAATTTCAATTTTATCAGAAGTTAATCGTTTTCTGTTACTTTCACTTTTCTCTGTTTTTTTTTTTATATGTCCGTTACAATTTCTGGTGCCCTTTTCCTGTGCCATTCGTTTTCCCATTGGGTTGTCATTGGCTTCTTTCTTTATATCTGCATATATTCTTTCATTCTATTTCAGTATTTGCATTAACCTCTATCACTAGTAAATTCGCTTCTGATTTTCTTTTGGCACAGTTTTCCTTTTTGTTTTATTTATAAAGTGTATTTTAGTTTAAATATACTTTATTTTTGTCTCTTCATCTTTAGCCATTTTGGAGGTATCGACGTATTCCCAATAAGTGCATAATGTTATGTATCTAAACTTTAACTTTTGCAAATTCTGACATCTGCTATTAGGTTTATTTTTAATTTCCTATTATATGTAATAAATTAGAGATTTAACTCTTTTGCTTCTCAGGTGTGTTCGTACATATAAAAGGAATTTTGATTTTTACAATCGTGGAATAGGGAAAAAAAATCAATTAATCTTCGTTCATTCTGATTTTAAGTGATTCCTCATTATTATTATTATTATTATTATTATTATTATTATTATTATTATTATTAAGAGAGGCCTCCAGGGAGTCAGACTCATCGAGGGAGGCCACATATTACACACACCAGCTATCATACTTATTCTTGAATTCATTCACATTGCCCACACACACAACATCCAGTGGCAATCCCTTCCAATCACGCACCACCCTATGAGAGAAAAATTTAGTCCTCACCCCTTCTTAGCGGCCTTCATTCTCAACTTCCAAGAATGCCCTCTCGTCCTTTCTCCGCCCTCTATAAAATGAAAAATTCCATTAACTGAAATCCTGTATGACCCTTTCAGAAGTTTGTAAGCCTCAATCATATCATCCCTCTCTTGTTTGCTAGTGTCTGTAGTCTACAAATTCTCAATCTGTCTTCATAATCAGTATTCCACAATACTGATATCATTTTTAACAATCTCCTTGTACTCTCTCCAATATATCAGAATTACAACGGAAACCAGGAGACCAGACCTGTGCACAATATTTCAAGTGAGGTCTTATCAGGGCCTTATAAAGAGGCAAAATAACATCCTTATCTTTACATGTGAACGTTCGTTTCAGCGTTGAAATTATCTTTTGAGTTGCATTTGCAATCTTTGCCACATGGCCCCTGAACTTCAACTTCCTATCTATTAACACCCTAAGATCCCTAGCATTATCAGTTTCTTCTAGCCAAATCCCACCAATACAATACGACATTGGATATCTAATCATGCCGAAGTGAATGACTTTACATTTACTCACATTGAACTGACACCCATTTTCCCATGCCCACAATTCCAGCCTATTCAAATCGTCCTGCAAGTACTGCTTATCAGCAGCACATTCCTGATTACCCTACCTATCTTTGCATCATCAGCAAATAGCTGTATGTCGCTTGTCAAATCATTCCCAATATCATTAATGTACAGATTGAATAGCAGTGGACCAAGCACTGATCCTTGTGATATAAAAACAAATAGTTACCTTAAATCTTGCAGACTCATATACCACTTTTTGATATCTGTCAGTCATACATTTTCTTATCCAGCTAATATTCTATAACCGACCCATTTTCTCCAATTTATACAGCAGTCTACTATGCTGTATTCTGTCAAATGCCTTAGCAAAATTCAAAGGTATCATGGTGTATCCATTCCCCTTGTCTACTTCAATGGTAACATTGTTATAGAATGTGAGCAAGTTTCTAAAACATGACCTTCCCTTAGTAAACCCATGTTGTTCATTACAAAGTAGAGATTCACTGTCAACCCATTTCTGAATGCGAGCCCTAACCAATTTTTACAAAATCTTCACCACCACTCCTGAGATACTAATTGGTCGATAGTTAGATACATCTTTGCATATGATAAGAGCTTGTGCAATGGAATTACCATACATTCCTTCTATTCTTGCGGAATCTTCCCTGTTCTGAGACTCATATTAAACAGCCTGGTCAAACGAGTAGCTAGTTCAGCTGAACACTCTTTTAGCACATGTGCTGATATTCCATCAGTCCCTATTGCTGAATTTTTATTCAATTTGTGCAACAGCTCTAATACTTCGTTCACACACACCTGCATTTCTTCATTTTGTAAAGAGGTAACAATGATCTCAATGTTGCGCTGACCAGGTTGATAGCTTTTAACAAAATGGGCACTGATTAACTGAACGAACCACTTCTGCATCTGTAACCCTCACGCCATCAGGATTTAGGTATATGGGGGATGTGAGTCTGCAAGATTTAAGGTAACAGTGGTGTACCACAAGAATCATTATATTCCATATAGTCTTTTGTCGGGTACTTATTCTAGATTTAGATCGTCTAATATGTGGTTATGTTTTATTTTTGTTGAGGTCATTTGTAAAATTCCTTAGATTCTTCTTTATTTTCTTTCGGGGCATAAACACTGAATATTGCCATATTTCTTTCCCCTTTGTATTTCTAACCTTCATTTCACTATCTTTCATTCCAGTATTTATAGGTAAATTATTTTATTTTTAGATATCATTAATAAGGTTTCTGTTTTTGCTCTTTCTTTGCTTCACCATATATGTGAATGTAATCATTTATTCTTTATTCCTTTTTTTTTGTTGTTGTTTCTTCTATGGAAGTTATTTCGATATCATACTGCTTTACTATTTTTCTCTCACTCTTCATCTTTATGCGCTTTTTTTTTTTCATTCTAAATTATTTGAATGTACAATTATCTTTTAATAACCTGCAGCAGTCGGTATGAGAGAAGAATGGCTAGGAATGAGTGGCTTAAACAAGTAAAATGTTGACAAACAAACAGAAAATCTGCGATGGGATAGCATCATAATTTTTTAAATCCCAAACTTCAGTTCTCTCTTTTGTCATTTTACTCCTCTCGAATGATAAGAGCTGTTTCTATGGGCAAAAGATTCACGTTTTGCTATCATTAATCGGAACAACTAAGGAAAAAGATCTGAAAGGAGTGAGGGTGGGTTGGTTGAAACTACAGCCGAAGCAACTACGCTCTGAGGTCAGTGTATTACATTTGTAAATAGCGTGTGTTCTTTTAGCCAGTTTATCTGTCTTGCCGAATGAAAAACTCCAGTTTCCTGGAAGAAAAATCCTCCATTGCTATTAGGCCTAACCTGCATTTAGCTGAAAAGTCCTTATAAAGATTCTGTGCTTCCCGGAAAGATTGGAACCCAGGTCTTTCTTAGCGAAGGACATTTCTTTACCGAATGAATACGGAAGGCTCCGTTCTCTATCAAACAGGCTTGAGAAAGATAGAACTGACAGAGGCAGGATTTTTCTCGCCAAACAGACAAATCAGTTAAATATTCCTTTTTCATTTCTCCACAATTTTAAAGCCACATTTACGGAGGTGATGGGCAGTCATCATTCTCTCCCGATTCATTCATTTCATAATGAGATTAATTACTTTAAGATCGAGTGTGTGTGGTGCCCCTGTTAAATATTCAGTCTATTTCTCTAAGACAAATCGACAACACAATATGACTTGTAATTTTTCCTTTTTACTTTCTCATAAAAGTTTTTTAATAAGCACACTTTTTTTTCAGTTTTTCAGTTTTTATTAATTTAATTGAAAATTTTAATTACCTGAAATGAAATAACGAAATTGTAATGCAAAACCTAATTTCTTTTGAAGTTACCTTTATGACACTAGATGGCAGCACGCGCCCATAGACAGATTTTCAGTACATTTCATTTCAGAACTGACTTCACTTTTTAAATTTAATACACAGTATGTAGCAACAATACGGTTGAGTAAGCCTCGTTCGATTCCATTGAATACATTGTACATATATGACCTTGATTATGCAGACGATACCATTTTTCAATGGGGAAACTAAATGCGAAATTTTAATTTCTCCCGTTATTCGTTTTAACCCGCAGCTAGAAATAACAGGTACTTCTAGGTTGATTAAAAAAAAATGTTCGTAATTAAAAAAAGAAAGTTCTTTCGTCCTGTGTTGTGACTGTTTTGGCAACTTGTAGACCGACACACTGAAGTGCTGACAGGAGAGTTATTTATGTTAGAAATTTCTCTTATCCTTGTTATAGCAGCACACTCATCACTCTGTAGGGGTTAAAAAACGAAATAACAAGCAAAAAAAAGTTGACTAGGAACCAGGAAAAATCAAGAGTCGCCATTTTAAACTTATACGGAGATCCAGACTAGTGGAAAGTGCGCTAAATAAGTGTCGGTGTAAGTGAACTTGACTGAAACTTACCGAAATTGTGGAGAGAGCTTTTCACATTTTGTGGTTAATGTGGAGGCGTCTCTTTTGAGACATATTGCAGCATTTAAACGAAGTTTAAAATAAATGTAGAACTCTGTAAGTTTACATTTAATAAAATATTACCCAGTCGGGTTTTCAAAAAGAGTTTTTAAGGGGCTAAAAACTGAAGAAATAAAACCACGTTCGATTATTTATTCTACTGTAGTATAGGGTTGGGTTTTCAACTTCCCTTCTCCGTGGTTTGCATACGGTTCCCATCTCCTTCACTGTGTTTGTTCAATGCCATAATTATCGTATACATATCAGGAAAGCTTTGGAGGGAAAATTACCAGTATGACCTGCCCCTATCTGCAAGGCATATAATGTAGCCCAAACCCGATTTGAGATTTGAAATTGCTCCAGAGTTTCTTCTGATCTGCGCGATCCTTCTAACGATATAGGTGCTGGCCCATAAATATTCCAACTGCATCCTTCTTCTAAGGATAGAAGGAAAACTACCATTGTACTTTTATTTCTGGTTTCCAGTTTAAGATTATCTAATCTCTAAAATTAAGAAAACCGAAGGATATTGAATCCAAACAAATCTTCTGCATGCTTGTTTGGAATTTTTCAATTTCAATATTTTGGATGGAATTTTTCATTTTATGGAGGATAGGGAGAGAGGACAATAAAGCATCCATGGGAGTTGAAAATGAATGGAGTGAAGAAACTGGTGATAGCTAGATTTTTCTTTCGGAGTTGTGCGTGATTGGATGGGATTGCATTTGGATGTGGTGCGCGCAGGTAGTGTGAACGAATTCAAGAAAAAGTATGCCGATAGTGCGGGTGGTACGTGGCTTCCCTAGAGGTCTCTTTTTTCCTTTATTTTAAAATGTATTCTCTGTTAATGAATTACATGTACGTACGCAGAAAGAAGATAAATAAGAACAAAACACTATATATATAGGGTGTGTACCAAAGTCAGGTCCCATACGCCAATCACAGTATGTTTTTTCTTAATTAGTTTCCTTTTTTTCAGATTGTTGTGTCATAGAACCTTAGAATTATGAACTTGGAATTATGAGCTTAATTCCAAGCATCCTGACAAGTCTCCAATTGACGGTAGAGCTGTTGGTAAATTATATGTGTTCGGTTCAAAGAAACAAGAAGTACTGATAATTTGGCAGCGCAGTTGTCGACCGGGCAGTTCAACTGATGCAGAAATATCTGCGTGGGTAAACATGACCCAAGAATGACGGATGGCTTGCTATGTGTGTGCGAGAAGGGGCTAAATATACAAATTATTCCATATTTCTTTCTCAAAATTGTAAGAGGCGAAACCTATCTTCATATGATGTAAACATTTCTGATGCCTGAATTTTTTTAATACGTTTTTAATGTCGTAATTTGTTTTGCAAGAAACGTTTCCAGGGAAATGGATTTGACCACGAGAGCCTATTGAATGACTACCGAGGTCTCCAGACTTGATTATTTCATATGGGACCACCTCAAATTAATGGCTTGTGTCAGTCGAACCCAGAATAATTGACACTCTGAAGGAGATCATCCCATTGGAATCTGAGAACATCAAAGAACATATTAGTGATTATGACAGAAAATGTTCAAAGGTCATACGTCAAAAGAGTAAGGAAGTGTTTAGAAGAAAATGGCAACCAATTCGAACGGGTAGTGTAATTTATATAATAAATTGTCTATGGGCTTGACGTTTGGTACACCTTACAGTAATAATAACAACAATAGTGTTTTAAGTACATTAAATCGAAGAACATTAATTGACACCTTAAGCTTTCTCCATCACTAATGATATCGCATTTTACGATTTTAAGGAGGAATTATTTCTTAGTCATCATCGATAAGGGTATTCGTTCCAGTTTCCAAAAGTTTTTTTTTTTTTTTTTGAGATTGGAGACGAGATTAGTAAAATCGATTCGTGGCATAATTTATTTTCCATCACTTCCTTTTTCTCGGTGTAAACGCTGACTAGAATCTATTATTCATGTTTATTCATCGTCTTTAAGAGCAAGTTTTCCAGTAAATGTTTCCCTACTGCCTCATTTCTGCATATCGAATGTATTGGTCTTCTCAGTTTATAAGATAGACGTGCACTGTATCCGTGCGTTCAGTGTTGTTGGAGGAGGGAACAGGTAAGCACCCTTTTGAATGTTTAAGAGAGTACTTGAATCGCTCTGTAATGAATATTTTGTTTGTTGCTTGCTTCTTTCTACACAAGCAAGAAATAAAATTGTCCTGGGTTCCTGGTTCAACAGTACGCCAGTAGATGGAAGCACTCGCAAAGAGTTGTTGCCACAATAGAAATCCATGAAGGTGAATTTTGAGTTATTTGTTCGAGTATGTTACAGATAATTACAATGGTCTAGCAGGGGCAGCGAACCTTTTTTTTTTTTTTTTTTTTTCATTTCATGGCTAAATTTTGACAGGTGAAATCGTATGCGCAATGTAACGATTGATTGACAGAATTCAGATTAGCGGATATTAAAAATAATCAATAGAAAAGCGATGCGAATAAGATAAAATATCTTCTGGTCTAACGCCTTACAGAAAGGCTGTAAGAGGCGATGCTCTTCAAATGGAAAGACCTGGGTTCAAATCCCCCCCCCCTCTAGATTTAGTTTACTTTAAATTTCACTTTAATTTAGTTACCCAGCCAATAGCTATGAGGTCAGTATATTATGTCTAATAATTGCGTATTTTCTTCGGTCGTTCTGCCCGAAAATCCCTAGAAGGGTTCTCATGTCCTGGACTTTCGACTGGGCTAGGGTGAGACACCCTTCATGAAGGTTATAACAACCGAATATAAGTTAATTTGTCTCATAAAGAGGTGGATAAAGTTTACTCCAGGAAAAAAGGCAAACCAAGCAGAGAACACACACTTAATGGACCATAATTATATACAATGTTCCAGTACTCCATTCTCAAATAACCCGTCGTAATTAGTTTTCTCGCCTGCCTTTCCATCTATTCAGTTCATATCCAATACAAAAGGTCGATTTCCGAGCGGTTGTATGTAGATTATGGTCATTGCATAAACTATTTCATTTATCGAGGTCGAATATTTGCGCCTTAGGACTGGGGAGTGTAATAAGCAAAAGAGAGGGTTCCCCACGAAAGTTGTAAATCTGTAAGCTGGTAACTCTGCTCTAGAGTTACCAGTTTTGCAAATCAAGCCCCCAATAATGAAGATGATGATCTCACACACGGACGATGAAATATATCTACCACTGAGCACTCTCCATTAGGCTATGGATTCGAACCCATAGCCTGATGGAGAGTGGGTATGCTATCTACTCTCCATCCATCTCTCCACTCGGCCTGATTGGACGAGTGCACAGAAAGATAACAATGCTTGAGATCCTTAAGAACGGATCTACAATTTTTTTTTTTTAATCACTTTACTTGTTTCAATATTATCGCAGCTTTAATGCATTCTCCAGGAATGTTACACTTAAGGGTTTGAAGTTTGCACGCAGCAAAACAGTTGGAATACTTTGATTTTTGCAAGTTTATGAGAATCACGGGAAGGATTAAGATCTCGCTTGTTTCCGACGTGAGGTTTCTTTTAACTCTAAGTCCTCTGAACTATAAAAGAAAAGTTATTCCCAGTTGGAGAAAAGCAACCAATCAAAGAAGAGGATTTTGTCGTTGTTGAAAGAGAAGCCTCTCATTTACCATCAAGCTTGATATTTCCTGGTTACAGAAGCTAAAAGTGGGTGGGGGATTCCTTAGATGTTATTTAATTAACAAGATGCTAGTGACCTGTGTTGTGTTTATACGGTTGAATAAACGTTTGGATTATCTTTGGTTATATCAGGCAACCGCATTATATGAATGACTGTTTCTTGGCACTCTAATTGGGCTCCTAAGAAAGGAATTTACTTCTGAGGTATTATTAAAACCACTTATCGGATAAGACACCTTCTGTATAGCTTGCATTTAATGTGCACCTTTCAGATCAAATACAGATGTGGGAGATTAAAAAAAAAAATAATACGGAAATATGATTACAGATTATAATTAACATTTTTGTAGACGTCACTTTACATGACTCTGTTAAGAGTCGGACGGAAATCAAAATCCTAAATGATAGTAAATGTGCAGTCCTACATTTGTCGCTGCATGCACACATGAAATAGAAAGATAAGAAAATAAATTTATTAAGGGAATAAAACAATGCAAAATCACACGATAGTCAATGAAAGGAAAACCATCACAGGCAAAGATGAAAGAAATATCCGAAACAGTCTCATCTTTCCTATTCGGCATGCATTACGGAACGTTGTTTGCATCTTGCAATTCGCTATTTTATTTTGAATAATAGTAGAAATCTTTTTATTCACTGTAGGGAGAAAAAATGGCCACAAAAACTGTGAAACCTACAGGCTTTTTACTTTTGGTCTAACGCATTTACAGAAAAGCTGTAAAGAGATGTTCTTCTAATGGAAAGACCTGAGTTCAACTCCTCCTCTTGGTTTCTTCTTCTTTTCAGATTCCATCAGACTCCCGATGTTCCTGATGGAACATCGGGAGTCTGTAAATGCTTTCCATCGGTTCCTTATCCTTGCTGTTGGTCTTAGTCCAGCAAAACTCTTCTTTTCATGCCATTAACTTTTATCTCCTCCGTGTATTTTTAGGACAGCCAGGCTTTCTCTTTTCTTTCAATCAATCACGCAACCCTGGACTCCATTCCAGGGTTGCGTGATTGATTTCTTCATGATCTTTCTTAAATGTATGTCCAATTCATTTAAATTTTCGTTTTCTGATTTCAAGGTTTACGTTTTTTGCTGATTTGTTCTTGCTAGAGGTCTTCAATGGTAATAATTTGTGGCCACCAAATTCAAAGTATGCTCCGCGGACATCGGTTTATGAATGTTTGAGTTTTCTTCATATTTCCTTTGAAACCAGCCACGTTTCGTATCCATATAAAAGAACTGATCTAATACATGCGTCAGCTATTTTTAATTCTGTATCTATGTGAATATTTTTCATTTTCCATACTCTACTAAGTTTAACATATGCACTTGCCTTTTCAATCCTTATGTCAACATCTCTAGCTGCTCCTCCATCTGCAGATTAAACACTGCCGAGATATGTAAAATGTGAAACAGTTTCGATGTTTCCATTTTCAATTGTACTTGGTGCCTTGTTCTTCACATTAATTCTCATTTGTTTTGTTTGTATTTATTTTCAAACCGACTTTCCGTGATTTTTCTTGTAATGTGGTTAGTTTGTTGGATATCTGCATGTCTGTGAGCAATTAGACATACTGTACATCATCTGCATAGGCTAGATCACCCAAAATTTTATTTATTTTCCATCATATTCCTTTGACATGTTTCATTGCTGTCTGTTCTAGAACTTGATCTCGCACCGGAATAAATAATAAGGGAGATAGCAGACATCCTTGTCGCACTCCAAATACAATTTGAAAGGGTTGTGACAAATATCCATCATGCAGCACCTGGCACTGGAATTTGTTATATCCTTCCTCTATGCGATGTATTATTTTCTGTGGCATTCCTTTGTTTTGAAGTGCATTCCACACACAATCTCTAGCAATCAGCAAATCGCAGGGGCTTTTTCACAATCCGCAAACAGCAAATATAAAGGAGAATTAAATTCATCGGACTGTTCGATTATTATTTTTGAAGTGTTAATGTGGTCTATCATGATCTATTTGGCCTAAAACATGACTAATCTCTTCTCATGCCCTCATCAAAAATATTAAAGATTCTTGAAAGAATAATTTTTCAGAAAATTTTGCTAATAACACAGGCTTATGCTCCTGCAATTATTACAGTTTCCTAAATCTCATTCTTTAGTATTTTTACTATTATTCATGTATTCCAATCCCTAGGGAAGTCTCATTTTCCCAGCTATCTTGGAATAGTGGGCAGAGCATGTCTGTGATTGTTGTCGTGTCATATTTTAGAACCTCTGCCGTGATACCATCATGTCCTGCCGCTTTCCCATTTTTCATTTCTTTAATAGCTCTTTTTAAATCTCCAATTTAGTTGGTGAGCTGCTTTTAATTCATCTACTCTTTTTTAATTTCTGTTTGTATTCTATCACTGCTATTGTTCGAGATTAGAACGAAAATATTGTCTCCACCTTTCCAGGTGTTATTCTTTGGCATTTCCTCTAGAATTTCCATTGCGATCCTTCACTGGGACATTCTTTTGCATGGCTTCTCTTGAAAGTCTTCTTATAATACTGTATAACTATCTACTGTTATACTTCTCTGCAGCTTGTTGTGCCCTCGATGCCAGTTCTTCAAACCAATGCCATTTATCTTTTCTAGCACTTCTCTTGACCTTTTTATTTAAAATCTTATATTTGTCTTTAAGTTCATTTTCCTTTTGGGAACGCAAGTAATTTTGATTAAAAACACAGGTTTTTAATTAAAAATTGTAATTTCTTATTGATTCATAAAGTATACAGTATAGGGTTATGCATGGAATAGCATATCGGGTAAATGGCCTCCACGGCTTTGCTGGCACATACACACTCTTTTGTCGAAATTTTCCATGACCGTTTTGCATAAATGTGACTGAATTTCGTTGATACAGCATTCAATTTCCTCCTTCAAGGTGTGGGTGGTCGTGGGCTTGTTGGCATAAATTTTAGACTTCAAAAAACTCCAAAGAAAAAAGTCCAACGGCGTTAATTCACATGATCTGGGCGGCCAATTCTGATCACCAAAACGGGAAATTACACGACCAGGAAATGACTCATGCAGTAATTGAATTGTTTCTCAGGCTGTATGGCATGTGGCACCGTCTTGTTGAAACCACATGTCGTCCACATCCATATCTTGCAATTTAGGCACAAAACACTGGATTATCATGTCGCAATAGCGAGCACCATTAAACTGTTATTGTTTTACCAGCCGCATTTTCGAAGAAGAATGGACCGATGATGCCTCCAGCCCAAAATCCGCACCAAACAGTGACACGTTGTGGATGCATTTGTTTCTCAACAATCACTCGTGGATTTTCTGAACCCCAAATGCGACAATTTTGTCGATTAACGAAGCCATCAAGATGAAAATGAGCCTCATCGCTGAAGATGATTTTGTTCGAAAAATAAGCATCCACTTGTTGTTGTTCCATAATCCATTCAACGAACTCTCTTCGCTGTGTGTGGTCAGTAGGCTTCAGTTCTTGAGTCAATTGAACTTTGTAAGCATAAAGATGCAAATCTTTTCGTGAGAATACGCTGTAGAGAGCTTCTCGAAATGCCCAATTCAAGATCACGGTGCCGAATTGATGTTCCTGGACTCTCAGCAACACTCTCACGAACTGCTTCGATGTTTTCTGTTGAACGACTTGTTGAAGGACAGCCAGATTGTATAAGATAACTAATTGATCCAGTTTCCTTGAATTTTTAAATTAATCTTTTCACAGTTGATGAAGTTAAATCACTATTCCGACCATATTTTGTACGAAAATTGCGAAGTGTAGCTGCCAAACCGTTATTTTTAAAATATTGCTCAACAATGAAAATGCGTTGTTCTTTCGTGTAGCGCTCCATTTTTAATAACCCTGAACTGTCAGCTGTCACGCTGTCTTTTTTTTTCTCGTTGGCAACACTTTACCGCACAAATGGCGCTAAATTTAAATCTTGCGTGAATTTTGGGACACCCTGTATATCATCATCATTCCTTATTACCTCTCCTCCATCAAAATTACTGTCCATATTTAAAACTCATTGCAGGATTCAGCATTTTGTAATTTAGTGATATCAAGTTTCGTCGAGTAAATGTTTTCCCCTGATGATATTTTCGAATGTATGACTGCATAAATCCTATTATTAGGTGCCTGAGCCAATATCAGCACTTCTTTTATTTCGGACATCTAATAACATTTTCCAGCACTTTGCTGATTCTATGTTTTGCCATCTGGTGACGCCCAAGTTACTTTATGTATTCTTTTATGCTGGAAGATTGTACCACTTATTACTTAGTTATATTTGCCACACAGTTCCACCAACAGTTCACCATTTACATTTCTCTCTCCCGAACCATGCTTGCCCGTCACATTCTCCAGCCCCTCATCATTTGTTTCAACTTTAGCGTTGAAGTCGCCCATGAGAAGCACACTCTCGTTACCATGTGTCATCATGAAGGTCTTATCAAGTAGACTGTAAAACTTTTCTTTTTCTTGAAAGGATGCATTCTCAATTGGGGCTTAGCACTGAACAACTTTTAGTCTTTCAAATTTAGTTTTAAGATTTACTGTTATTATTACTCGTTCTGAAATTAATTCCCACCCAATCATTGCTTGACTAAATCTTTTGCTCATGAGGATTCCAACTCCATATTGAAGTATATCAGTTATATTAGGCATCCCTGAATAAAGAAACACATTCCCACTGGGAAAATTTATTCTACCAGTACCATTCCATCTGACTTCGCTAATCGCCAATAATTCAGTTTTATATTTTTCCATCTATTTTCTTAGTTGTGCTAGTTTTCCTGTTTGATAGTGCTTCAACATTCCATTGGCCAATTCGTGTCCTAATTTTCGAAGCTTTAGTCGATCCCAAGGAGTCTGTCCCATTTCTGTATTTATCCAACTGGAAAACATTATTTTTAAATTTTCGGAGACTTCCGGGTTGTTAACCCACGGAGTTCCTATTCTGATGGTAAGGCTGCTACCTCAGCATCCAGACATGCATTTTATACACAAGCATTTACTCTCGTGCAAATGTTTCGATTATACCGTCGATACCCGATCACCAGAGCCTCGTTTGTGATACCAGGTTCTACCACAAGAAGGTGAGGGTGGTATTTGAGAGAGGCTATATGTTATATATCATGAAGTCAGGACATAATATTACGCAATCATCCCCCCCCCTTAGAGCTCTCCTCTGGGTTTGGTTTAGTTTAAATTACAACCGAAAGCTATGAGGTCGTTGAATTATGTTTGTTAAATGCGTGTGTTAGAGCCTCCTTAGCTCAATCGGTATAGACGAAGCCTTTTGGTCGGAAATACCTGGGTTCGATTCTCATCCATGACGTGAGGAACTTTATTTGGTCACTTTCGACTAAAGGTGAGTTAGCCGGTCTCATACGGGGTAGAGTGTTTTCACCCAGAAACTCAGGTTTTTCGTCCCTCAGAACAGGCAAACCGGCCTATGAACACACACGGATCTGCAGTCATAAAATACATACTTATCTCTCACTAGAAGGGCTCAACCAGTTCTAAGGGACGGTCGAGGAACGGGGGAAACCCCGTAGAAATAAAATTAAGAGATTCGTGTGTTTTTCAACCATTTTGACTAGTTTCCGGGATGGAAAGAAGATGGAAAGCCCTTCCAAGGCCTCCGTATTTAAGCAAACCTACTAAAATTACGGAATTTCTTTGTAAATCGCTTATTTGTTTATTTTTTTATGCTACATTCGTGTCCTTTTGAAATCTAAACTGTTTTATAATCTTTACACGTGACACATAACTATCCTTGTTTGACTTCCGAAAAATACAACCTTAATTCATTAAATGTTCCTTCGGCTGGCACCCACCAAGGACAGTAACTGCTTCTAGAGCTCCTTCCTCCCAATTTAAAAGCTTTATTCGAAAATCTACAGTTCTAAAATTTTCTCTGTCTTATTTTTCTAAACATTTTTATGCAAATTTGAGTAATAATGCTGTGTTTTTCTTTCCCGTAAGATAATACAAAGTATACGAGTAATACATTTTTCAATCGCGGATATAAAGATGTATTTGATTGTCTGTTTACTGCGTAAATTCACGCTTTGTAACCATCGAACTTTGAATGCTTATCATCTGAATACGGGAAAGACATATGCTATGTTTAGATCCAGCATTTTGATCTGATAAGATAATCTGTTTGTTTTAACTTGCTGCCTCGGAGATGAGCTTTTGACTCATTAAGCGAACTATTTAAATAAATAAAAAAAAAATGGATAATTTGAGAGATACAAAGCGGCATAAGCTTAAAAAATTAGCGCAGATGGCCGAGCTTTAGCAGACTTCCGTATACATGAAATATGTATTCACAGTTTGGGGGAATCTAAATATCCATTTACTGTGTTTTTACAGATTCCTAGTAGAGACATTGCAGTTGGGATCAATCCTAAATCCATTTAGTCGATTTTTTTATTTTATTTTTTTATTTTTATTTTTCCCTGCTATGAATGCGCCTAAGAAATGTGCACCTTAGATTCGCTTGTTCCAGGAACACCGAATCAGCTGATTTGAACGATAAACAGTCATCAGGACTATTATCCAAAGGTCCTGTTTAGGATGTGAAGAATATAAAAGCTTTTCAGTTGAAGATGAATTAGCAAGTCTTATATGGAGGCTTTTCCCCTCCTGGAAAAGACGAGAAAAAGACGAAATTTAGGTAAATGGATTCTATTATATTGGAATATAAAATCCATGCTAATGAAGGTTTGTTAGCAATTGCAAGAGCCGCCAAACTTGAAAACTGTATTATTATTATTACTATTACTGGATTTCACATTCATAGGTTTGCTGAAAAAATAAGCACTTGACACAGAATTTATTTGTGATGTGAAGACATTTATTTTATATATTTTTCTAAGCCTCTGTCGCCATAGTGACCCAAATCCCATTTTTGATTCTACTTTAAAAAAGTACGTGCGGGCCTGGTTAGTCGGAATTTCATTTGTCCCGCTTATCAACTAAATATCCAACTTCCAAATACGCCGAAGGTCAACGTTATCGGTGTTTGACACGAAGTCCTCTTTTTCATTTTGTTCTTTCTCCGCACCCATCAAAGCCATCTCTGTTTGCCTGACCTGCGGTTGAACGCTTAAAAATCTTTTTGGGGAAGTAATTTCATGAATCTGCGACGAAGGGGGGGAAAGGTCTGTTGCTTTCCAGATGTTCAGCTGTCACAGGCATGCGAGATCACGTTCCGTAAGATGATCCGGAAGGTGGCTGCGGTAGATTCGTCAGTCAGTAGGTTATAAAGAATGACTCGAGCAAGGCAAGACTGTGGAAAGAGAAAGGGGGTTGAAGAAAAAAAAAATCTTCAGTGGGTGGCATCGTCGAGGGTTGTAAGTCATCCTATCACTTCGGTGACAGGTCTTATCGCCTTGGAGGCTGGGAGTTGATACGAAACACGGACGGACGGTCCCTCTTGTTTCGAGATTATGGAAGACATCCAGCTTTTTAGTTTACTTAGGTCCCGTTGGACAGCCGCTTTGTTTCTTACAGCTGTTCAGAAGATCAACACAATGTTAATTTAGATCACAACGGAGTTCAAAGACCGCGAAAACTCTTGTAAATAGGCTTATTTGTGTTTAGGGGATTGTTGTTCGAGTTTTCTCTATTTTTATGTCAGCAGCAGTTGCGATGATCCACACGTAATTCGACAGCAGACTGTACTGATCGAGAATTGTCCTCCTATGAGAACGTAGATGGAAAATTTGAACGGAAATTCTTATCCCAGTAGCATTTCCGGTTTTGCATAAAAAAAGCTCTGAAATGTTGGTGAAAGAGGGAAATGGGGGTTATGATTTGTGCCCATAAAGTTCTTGTTTACTACATTGAGCTAAAGGCTGAGACGACTCATCACTAGAATGCTGCAGCCAGGCTGTATTATCTCTATAAAAAAAAAGATTTTGCAAGTTTGAGACGGAAGCGACGTTATGCATACTTCTCTTTACGCAGTGTGTCCGTGTTTGATTTCTCTCTCTGAGATACTAATGCTAATTATACTCCATTTGTATTTGTAATAAACGTTTTAAATATTTAAAAATTTTTGTAAAATTTTGTAAATTATATTGCCGACCATCTTTCAGGAATTGTCTGAACAATTATCGAGTGTATTTTTTATTACCGAAGGTCTCTTACTAAACATGCCCGTATCACATGGGAACTATTAACTGACACGATTGAACAGAAGAATTTAAAATAATTATCTGTGAAAGTTATTTTATTTGTAACTTCAGTTTCACTCAGCGAAAGAATCCTTAGTGAACCATGCATCGTCCTCGGGAATCTTTAATTTACTAATATCATAGTTTAACACTTCAAGAAACCAAAGAAATATTCGCGTAGTCGTAAACTTGTGGGAAAGCAAATTTTGGCGAGTTGTTTAGGATTATGTGGAAGCAGCTGAGGCCAGGACACGTGAATATTCTGCGCTGATCTGTGTGTACGGACCGTTATTATGCGAGAGGAATAAAACGTGCTATTATTGTCTGAGTCTGGCTACGTCAGCCCCCCCCCCCCTCCCCCAATCGAAATGGGTTCATAAAATGCTCTTTTCATCTTTATGAGTTTAGAATCCTTTAAATAAGAGGCGTATGCGCAATAATTGTACCACGAAGATATCTTAGAGTGCGGATAATTGAGAAACTGCAGGTTGACATGTTCCTAGAGAGGGGGGTCAGAAGTTTACGAGGAAAAGCGTCAGTGACATGCTGAAGATAGAAATGTTCGTGATTTGGTGGGGAGGACATTTTTCCTCTTTGCAAATATAAGCTTTTTTTTTTTAAAATATTAATCCCTTTGGACTACAGCCAACCATTATTTTTTTAAACAAATAATAGTATTTTAATGAATTTGTTTTATTTTATTTTTTCCCTGCACAACCTTTGCCTAAATTAGAGATCGCTCATCAAGCCTTTGACATATTCAGGAGTTGGGAGGCGTCCACGGGTGCAGTTTACTTAGGGCAGCCGATCTCAGCTGTTTTGAGTCCATTATGTCTTTGCCAAGGTGGCAAGCAAAACTCCCCCAACAAGATAGCGGGAACTACTAGCCTGGGGCATTACTTATCCCGTTCGTCAGCAATGGTAGCCTATTAGGCCAATCATAGGATAAGGAACGAACTAATCGAATTCATACTCGGTTCCTCAACCAAAGTAAATAATACTTGCAATGTGTGTTGGTCTCTGAATAACGAAGGGCCTCAAACGAGTAATTGAAATGCGATTAAAATAATCACTGATTTCTGTGTTGTGCCACATTCTACTTTCCTGTCATCCGTTTTTTTTTTTTTTTTTTTTTTTTTTTTTTTTTTCCACGATCGAGTCTTCGTTAGAAACAAATACTCAGTCATGAAGCATGTATTATTCGTGGAGATTCAGCCTGGATTCTTCCCACGTTTCCTAAATATTGCTCTTATGGTAGACATCTTTATATTTTCAATTTATCTCAACCTCTATTATGCATAGACGTTTCTGTTTTGATTAACAACTTCCGTCTTTTTGATCGTTCGCCTTTCTAATTCTCTAGGATATCAATTTAAGTCATGTACGCAGGTCAAAGTTTTTTTTTTTTTTTCCCCTCTTTATCACAACGTATCTTGCCCACCAACAACAAGCTCTTCACGCAACACAATGGAACTATAAATAGTGGATAATTCCAACAATGGCATTGTCACGCCCTTGTCAATTGTTGGTGCAGAGTGACGTTGGGCTTTTTATTGTTGCCTTGTAATGTGGCGTGTGGCTTGATGACAGAGTGCTTTTCTAGCAAGCAAAAATATTCTTATGAAGAAAAACTGTTAACGTGTAGGCGTCGCTAATGCTGTGATTTCAAATATTACACCGGTTCGAGAGTACCTTCTTTTAACCTTAGCCATTTTTAAGAAAAGGAGCTTCACTGTTGTTGCATAACAACATCAGCTCTCCCTACTTCATTTCATTTTTGAATATTTTATCGCACATTTTGGGTTAAAATAATTGCAAATTATCTAAACACGACACGTATGGGTTTAACTTGTTTTATTCTCTACATAATAGAAAATTCATTCTGTCACTTAAATACTTCATTTCACAGAATTATTCTTTCGTTCGCATGATGCACCGGTTTTTTTGACGAAACAATATTTAATCATAGAGAAAAGAAGAGAATACAATTTAGAAACATATATTACATTTATTGACTTTGAAAAAGCATTTGACAAAGTTAAAAGAAGCATTTTATTTAACATATTAAAAGCAAGACAAATACCAAATAATATCCTAAAAGCTATCACAAGTATATATGAAAATAATCAAATACAAATAAGATTAAATCACGAGCTATCATATACAAGAGAGATAAACCAAGGGGTCCGACAGGGATGTCCCCTCTCAGCAACTCTGTTTAATATCTACTTAAATGAAATAATAATAAAATGGAGTAAAAATTTACATCGAGTAATTAAACTTTCTCCTACAGTGAACTTAAACACTCTCCTTTTTGTCGACGACCAAATAATAATTACAAATTCTGAAGATAACTTACAGAAAGCTATTTTAGATCTAAATGAGATATTCAAAGATTATGGTTTGATAATATCTACAGAAAAATCAAAAACTATGGCCTTTAAAGGACAAGATCCAGCAAGAACTAAAATAGTAATAGATAACAAGATCTTAGAACAGGTGAATTCATTTAACTACCTATGATGTGTGATCACATACAAAAATGAAAAAGATATGAACGTAAAAATTGCAAAATGTTTAAAAATAACAGGTGTAATTAACTCTATATTTAAACCAAACCTAGTTCAAAAACAAACCAGGCTAAAAGTATACAATACATTAGCCTTACCGGTCTTAATGTATGGAAGCGAAATCTGGACAACAAAACAAAAAGACAAACGAAGATTAACAACAGCAGAAATGAAGTTTATGAGAAAAGCTGCAAAGTATACTTTATTCGATCACAATAGAAACGAAGAAATTATGAAAGAATTAAACCAAGAACCAGTAATTGAAAAAATTAAAAAATATAAACATAGATGGATGGAACACGTTCAAAGAATGAGAACAGAAAGATTACCAAAACAAGCCTTAAAGTACAAGCCATTAGGAAAAAGAAAACCAGGACGTCCTCTTAAACGATTCAACGATGACTTCTAAGGCCGGAACAGGCCATGCTAGGCCTAAATCCTTGATAGGCATGATGATGATGATGAAGATTGTTGAGAAATTTTTTGATAAAACTATCAATAATGACTCTTACTTTATAGGAAAAACCAAATTCCTTTTTTTCACTGTGCCATTAACGCATGCAGTGGAATCACCCTTGGACTTCTGTGATTTCAATTATTTCATTAGGATGCCAATCGCGCTCATGTAAGCCATGCCTATCCTCACATCATAAGCTTAAAAGAATCTTTTCCAGAGCATTCTACTTCCAAACACTTTATTTGGACATTCCAGTATAATATCGAACCTCCTCCAATCATGCATTTCCTCTTTGGGAACCAAATGCTATCGATATCCTTACCACAATCCATTTATAATTCAGCAACGATGATCGCGTACCCACTTGACCTTTTAATGGAAGGCTAAAATCTTCTGCTGGTGAGCGCTTGGTAGTGCAGTGAAGACAGCAAGCATCGTAAGGAGTTTGATATAGAATAGGGAGTTGTGCATCTCCGTTGTTGTACAGGAGATTCGAACCATTACTAGCTTCGAAAGATTGTTGAATGATCGTGAGACTGAAAATGAAAGGTCTGCCTTTAAGGGATTGCAGATGGATTTAACGGAAGCAGTTAAAGAAGGATAAGGTGTGTCTTTTAGTGTCACGAACAGTGTTGCAGAAATTAGAAATACACCTGTTTCTAATTTTTCCCCCACAAACCTGAATACAATGTTGTCTTACGTTTGTCCGTGATTACAAATATCAGCCTCTTGCAATATATATCGTCCCATTCACCCAGATAAGTTGCAGCAACCATAACCAAAAACATCCGTCTGATCTAAAGACTGGACATCTCTTGGCTTGTCTTCCCATACCATGCCACAGCTTTCAAAATACCACCCTAGCCAATCAGAGCAAGCGCTACATCGCTTGAACTGCACGGCAGCAGTGTTCGCAGTCATGTTTGATTCTATACGCAGCAGCCTTTCCATGAAAACTGAGACAAAGCACTGTACAGAATGTTCCAGCACAAAATCAACCACCACTGAGGATCTGAACACTTGGCTGAGAATCCAGTGATGCATGATGGGAAGAACTTGTAACTCTTTTCAGCACTCGCCTGTCTTCTTCGTTTGTGGTTTCTCTGAATGTTGATTATTAGCCACTCTAATTGCGTTATAATTGCACGAGTTGATTGATGACTAATACAAAAATCTCTGCCAATACTTCTCTGTATTTGAATTGACTGTAAAATATCTTCCAGCAGTCTACATAAAGAGTCCATTTTCCTCTTCGTTTTATCAATGGTACACGGTTCAAGAAGGAATAGATGTGTTTGTGGGGTGGGGGAAGTCTTTATACTTTTTGCAACGTAGTATAGTCACAGAATGAAGAAAGAATTGTGTCATTTCGAATTGGATTTAAAAAAGCGGAAATAGAAGTGCTGGTTATGCATGTGAAACGTGTGAGCGACGTAAAAGGCAACGAGAGTGAAAAACCGTTAGAATAAGTGGACTTAAGAACCGAGGGACTACGAAGCAGCACAGGAATGAGCTAAACTAAATGGGGTGAGAGAGAAAGAGAGAGGTTACAGGAGAAAGATTGGAGAGGTGTGTGCAGGTCGGTGAGTGTGTTAAGTGAGAAGAAGAAAAGAACGACTAAAGTGTATAAGTAGAAGTAAATGCACGAAAGAGGACATGGGTGCGTTGTGAAACACGAGACATACATACGGGAAAAAGAAAAGAAACAGTGATTCGAGTTATGGACTAAAGAATGATGAAAGTCCCCCCTCCTAAGTTTGAGAATGCCACCCCCAATGTTGTGGTGAAAGATAATTGCAGTAGAAGTGGGCTTTCGATAAGGAGGGTTTGAAAAAAGATGTGAAAGAGTTTAATAAGGAGAGTTGTCATATAAAATGCTTATAAATTTTATTTCCGAGAATAAAGCTTTTCAGAAAATGAAGCAAATGACACTTGACAACAACTATGATGTTGTAAAGTCGTTTGTGATGCAGTAACAACAATTAATTGTATAATATTAATAAAAAAAATTGGAAGACTTCATGAAATGAACTGAAATCTCCATGGAATATTAGTGCACGTGTCACAACAATAGAGCTATTGTTGGGCGTCAGTGGACAGCAAAACTATTAGGTGCTGTTGAGGTGCTACCATACTTTATGTGAAAAAAGAACAACTCAGTTTGCATTTTGGAACTAAAGCAAAAAAACAACAAAAAACATGACGGATAATCTTAATTTGCAGAGTTCTGAATATGAGCAATTTCAATCCTATCTGGCGTTAATAAAAAATAATTCAAAAATTTCATTTAAAATATTTATTTTGAAGTTTTAATTTGTCGGCGGCAAAAAACTCATCTATATACTAATGAGACTAACAATCACTTGATTGTTTTAACTTTTGAGGCAATTATTGAACATCTTTTTTTTTCCCCTCAGGATTCGCTTCTAATTTCTCCCTGAAAGGGAGCGAACCATAGCGTGGGAGTAATGAATACTAAAGTTATATAGAATAAACAGGGTAAATTTTCACTGCTTAAGAAGAGCAACAGAATTCATTCTTGACAGTTGAGTAAAAGAGTAATTCGGAAGAGAATGATGAGTAGAAGTTTTTTATGAGGAGTGGTAAATGGAACGCATTTAAAGAAAAGCATGATAAATATAAGGAAAGCTGAATTGCTCTCCCTCAATGAGGCTTGATAATCTATGGAGATCCAATCTTAATCATACTAAAATCACTGGATTTCATATTTTTTAAAATATTTTCTATATTTTTCTGAAAGGAGGTCTTCATGAACAAGTAAATCTTCCTTAGGAATAAGAGTTAACTATCTAGGATAGTTAAAATTTCCTCCTCCAGTTCATTTTCTGTCGCTCTCGTTCTTCCAAGTACACATTTACTATTACGCAAGTATTCATTCCAATTTACACTTTCTGCCACCAAATCCAACCACAATACTGTTTGCTATCCTTTTTTTTTTTCATTCATTCCTTTGACGATAACATTCTTTCTCTTTATTTTAATTGTACAATTTCTGTCAATGAGAATATTCATTTAAAATTAAAATTCAAGCCAGTTCAATTATGACCCCCACTGCGTATATTCAACTATTAATAAAGCCTGTAAATGTTGATCTACTAGTCCTTTATTTAGTTAAATTAAACACTGCGTCCCAATGAAATTCAGCACAACTTCGGTATAAAAAGTCCCGGATATAATAACTATCATTAAGAAATTACTCTAAGATCTTCTCTATAATGTTGAACTTAAAAAAAAAATTAAAAAAAAGAGTTTTAATTTACGATAGTTTTTGGAGACATTCCAACGTCCATGCGAGTGTCCTCGATGATGGCAACAGTTATCATCCGATCTTTTGATTCATTGCAACTTGACAGTGAAAGGATGCAAGATGGAAATTGGTAGCTTCCTATCTTCAAAAAGTTACTTATGGCTAGAAGAGCTCTACCTGCTCGCTTCCAGGAATAAAAGGACTTAGATGATTTATTTTTATTTTTGAATATATAATTTTAGCTTAATCAATTTCGACGATGCCCTTTGGTTGGAAAGACCCGCTTTTGAGTTCCGTCTAATACTTGAAGCAAAATAGGCAAACCGTCGAAGAACACATGCAAATGACAGTCTCTAAGCAGATAAGATGATTCGCCTTATTACCCCAGCTGATTACTCGGCTGTAGCAGGTCATTGGGTCTAACGTACAGGGGACAACGAGAATGGGAGAACTCCAGCTAAACATAGTCTGTGGTTTGATGGATATTCCTTGATGAGACTTTGACTTCTTATATAGAAACGTTTCCTATTTCTGGGTCAAATAGAATTATATTCGGGTGCTGCAGAAAAGAATAGATCTTGTTTGCTTTGCAAAGAAGAATTTTCTTTCGCTGAACTGTATTTGAATTATGATGCGTATGCTGGTTCGGTTGAGTCGTTTCTTTTTATAAACTATTCTGACATTATCCGCTGTATTCACCACACTTGATATAATCGAAATACTTTCTAGTTCTTAAAAATGAATCTAAATGTAGGACACTATGTTTCTTTCTTTTTTTTTTTTTTTTTTTTTGTTAATCCAAAAAGTAGGATGGTCATTTCAGAGGTGTAAACAGACTTTTTCATTTATTTGAAATCTTGAAAAGAAGTTTTATTTCGTGGTTAACTGTAGGAGTAGACTTTTAATTGTTGCCAAATGCAACAATTAAAAATGACATTTTTAATTGTAATGCAACAATTAAAAAATGGAACATTGTTACCAAACAATGTTTGCCAAACATTGTTGCCAAATGCAGAGCAACATTTTTACATTTAATTACATTTTTAATTGTTGCATTTGGCAACAATTACATTTTTAAATACATAAAACTACATAATTAATGCATAAAAAATACATACATACATAAAAAATACATAATTCTAAATACACAGAAATTGCATTTTTAATTGTTGCATTTGGCAACAATTAAAAATTTTATGTAATTTTTTTGCATTTATAATTCTAATTTAAATTCCATAATAAAAGACGGCGTAAAATATCTATTTAATTCCAGATATTTTTTTGTAAAAAAAATTGCTCCATAATTCTGGTTATTTCGATCCCTTTGCGTTCCGATTTAGACCTCATCTAAAGATAATTTCGAGAAAGTGAATTTAATAAAATGTGTCCAAAATTTTCAAAGAAAAAGTGCATATTTTGGTCGAGTAAGTTCATTTATTTCAATGCATTAAAACCGATTTTATTTCCGACTTTAACATATATAGTGAAATATCCAATTGTTCGTCATTTAGGCTATTAACAATACGAAGTCGTCTGAGTTTTTTTCTCATCAAAAGGGAAAAAAAAAAATTACTTCCTTTTTCTCATGATAACTTATTACACGGAGGCCGTTGTTGTGGAATACACTGGTCGAAGTCACTCACCAGGTACCGCAGTAAAAACACCTAAAACTTCCAGGAAGGATAAGATAAAAAAAGAACAGGAAAAAAGTAACTTAGCGAACCAGTGAAAGCGCCTCCTACCTTTGTATAAATGAGGGAGGTTGCAAGGCCCTGTTCGATGCAATAAGACCAAGCAACTGTTTATTCCCCAATTCAAAACAAACATCCGTTATGGCCGCCTTGGCGCCAGACCTGTGCTAACAGAGGAAACGCAACCTCTTCACTAGACTAAACCCCCTCGCCGCTTCGTTAGCTAGATGACCTCCGGTCGACATAACTTTGCTGACCCCTGATCAGATAATTATTTTAAATAAATTCTCCACAACCCAAGAGTAACATCTGCAAGTTTCGTCGAAACGGCCGACAGCCCATATATCACCTACGATGGTGCACTCTAACCTTTGCTTCTCAGCTGGTCCTCAAGAACACGTGCCGAAGTCTAGATTCCTCAACTCTTTCCCTCTTTTGAATTCCTTTGCACATTCCCTACCCTTTATTCTTCTTTGCTCACCCAGTCAGATAACCTTCATTGGGTAAACGACACAGTTAGTGGGTCTATACCTCTTCTTCCCCCCCTCCATTCCTTATCCCCGTGTCTGGAAGGAACTAGAGTTGCTATAATCTTCGCACTCTGTTGACAAAGTTGCTAACCCTGTAATGTTAATTAAAGGAGTGTACTTTGACAAGCAACAAGAGTTGAGAGTTGGTCGAATCTCGCGTGACCTTAAACTTACAATTTTCTTAAGTCAAAGTTCACTTTACTCTCTTAGGTTGTAAAAAAAAACAAGAAACAAAATGGTGTAGGTGGAAGCGAAAGAGAACTACAACGATCTCAGAAAGTGAGTGACATTTTCTAAAACATTAAACAGTGAAAGAAATATTCACAAATATTAATGTGACTACAATTTTTTTCCATGTTTTAGTTATCGGAGATTGCGCATGCGTATATGTGGTCCTCTTCTGCATCATCCACGTGAGATATATCCGGTGTGGTGTGCCATCACCAGTTACCAGCATCCCCCTGAATCTGACAAAATCCCAGAATACTCTTGGTTCCAATAGTAGTCAAATTCACTTCTTCTGGACATGTTATTTGAAAAACGATGTATCTACTATGGGATGTGCTTAATGTTCTGTTAATTCGCGGGAAGAAGCCTCCAATACGGCTTTCAGTGATGTTAGGGCTCCAAAAGGAATTCTACGAATTTCGGTCTCATTATATTCTACTGAATATTCTTAAATGCTATTTAAGAGATTTTCGAGCCTCCATAGCTCAGTCGGTATAGACCTTTGGTTCGGAAAGACCTGGGTTCGATTCCTATCCATGACCTGGGAAATCTTTATTTGGTCTCTTTCGACGAAAGGTGAGTTAGCCGATCTCATATAGAGGTAGAGGGCTTTTTTAACCCGGAAACTTGGGTTTTTCGTCCCTGAGAACAGGCAAACCAGCCCCGTGAACACACACACACACACAAATCTACAGTCATAAAATATATATATATACTTAATCCCCCATTAGGAGGGCTCAACCCGCCTCCTTTTGGGATGCGGGTTAAGCTCTCCTCCCAAAGATGGGATAGGGTCGATACAAATATAATAATATAGTTTAAGATTTTCTAATTCACGAACATGCAACAAAAAATCCGAAGCAAGAAAGCAAATCGTATAAAGTATCGTCATCAGAACACAAAAAATCTTGCATAGATTCCACCTGGGGAGATCTCCGCGGAGAAGGAGAAAAAGAAGAAAATGAGTCTTAGGGATTCCCTCTAATTATTTAAAATTAAATTTAACTTTCAAAATTGATGATTATATCTTTTTGATTACTTTTGTTGTGTAAATTGGCGTTGGGAATATTCAAAACTCGCCTCCCAGCAGGTCGAATTTTGAATCTAATGATTCACATGATAAGAGTCGTCAATTATGCACGTGGTTTATGAATCACTGCCGTGACCGTTGATAAGTTATGAGACCGTCTAGTGCAAATTCTTCACAACACAAGCCTTTTTCTGTTTTTAATGGCCAAGGATTACTTAATACTGCTTAGAGATAAAACATGCGACTTAAAAGGTAGTATCTCATGCGCAAAAAAAAAAAAGGTTGTCTCACACCAGAAGAAGAAAATCATCTCGACCCTAAAGACTTCCGAAAACATCCATACGAAGGGTGGGACTCGAATTCAAAGAATGGTGAAAATTGGAAATGTTATCTACTTTGAAGTTCATAATTTTTTGAAGTTGATTAATTTTATATATTTTCTTGAATTTATGGGCGGAAAGACAGTGCTTGCCTAAGGGAGGAATATACCCTACCAACAGCCTGGATCCAGGCATTTTAGTTGCTGAATTGCCTTCCTCGAGGTAAACAATACCTCAATTTATTGCTTCATTATTTTAATTAATATTTGATTTCACTTTTTTACTTTCTTTAAATACTGACGTTTGCAGTGAAATTAGGTTGTGTTGAATTTATTGTAGATGCACAAATAAGAAGTTCGTGTGCGAGTTCAGTTTTAAGTTTCATCTGTATTCTCATCATTTTATTAGGGTGTCAAGCTAAAATCAGATTTTGCTAATTCCATTTGAAACTAACCAAATAGAGAGAGAGAGGCTTTGTTCATCCATTAAGTGCACGATGAATGAAGAGGCGAATGCAGCGAAAGGCAGGAACCGAATGGGTAACGCAGAGAGAGCGTATTTCCCTTGTGGTTATATGCGGGGTTTTGGAGAACGTTGGTAAATTTCGACTTGCGATGATTTAGAAATATACTCCGTATTGTGAATAAGGAATTATTCAGGTGATAAGTTGGCCGACGAAGTAGTTACCGAGCCACAGATACGAAGTAGGTGATTCGGCCACACGCACACACACCACAAATGGTCCAGGAAGATTAAGATGTATGCAACATCCCAGTATTAAAAGGAAAAGTTTGTGGCCGGGAGAGAGAGAGAGAGAGAGAGAGTGAGATCTATATCAGGCCCAACTACAAGCAGAGAGGGAGAAGTTCAAAAGGGAGGCTTCTGGCTTTACTGTCGACCCCGAGTAATAAATCTGCCTAAAAGACTGCTCGTTGTAGACCACCCCCAGCTGATCAACTCGTAGCGAACGTCTGAGATTATGATTTAGTGTCCCGTATTGCGAGTGTAACCCTCTCCGGCTCGGCGTCGCGAGAAGATGGCCAAATTGAGGATGCAGCCCCTAGACGGAATGTGTGTAAAAAGATCCATCTTCATTCTGTTGCGTCCGCTCGCTACAGAGGATGCTGCCTTTATGACTGCTGGGGGGACCGAGGGGAAGACGAGCATCCAGCACTATATCTTGATTCCTGGTTTGCACGTGCAAAGTGCGGTTCCTCCCGTTCTCGCCGCTGATGGAACAATTCACGGTGACCACAGAACACGATATGTCTCTTAGCAAATGTCGAGTGCGAGCATCGCAGCTTTTAAAAGCGCGCGCGTCTCCTGGCCGTCGTTCGTAGCACGGAAGAGCCAAAGTCTCTTTTCTTTAAAGGCGAACATGCGAAATCACTTCGGTCGGTCTCATCCTTGGCGACAGCCCTGACGCCCGCTTAATTGTTTCTCCGTCTCCGTTCATTAGAATGAAAGCATTTCCCAATGCCTTTCGACTTGTCTCCGCTTCGCTTTCAAAGGACTGTTCTAATTAATAAAGCGTAAGAGCCGCACTCGCTCGACGAAGATACCTGATGAGAGACCTGAGCTCATATTTGCCGTCAGTTATAAAACAGGCGGACAAACGAACAGAGCAAATCTTTTCCCCCAGTAAGCAGATGACGCCGGATTAGACGATTTCGTAACCAGAGCGAAACAGAAATCTTTTCATCGGACGACTAACAAGCTCTTCCTTCCCTCCTTGTTTCCTCCCCCCTCCCCCCATCATCTTCCTCCCCACTTCTGCAAACTTCCCTCGGATCAAAGCTGTTAGCCCCAGGGGAGTTGAAATGGAAAAGCAAACTCTCTTATGAAGCTGCAGGGGAGTTTTGTGTGCAGGTGCATACTCGCGAAGGAGCTCTGAAAGATCCCTTTCTCCCCCCCCCTTACCTTGTCCCCCCCACCGTCAGTGGTGTTTACAGAATTATTGCGCAGTGACGGTTTTAAAAACTATTAATAGAAGGGGTGGGAAACAAATGATGCCTGTGTAATGCGAGCTCGCTAATCATAAAAACAGACTTTATTCTCGTCTTTCTGTTTGCTTCATTTCTTTTGACGCAGAATTTTTTTTTTTTTTTTTTTTTTACCTTCTTCATTTCCTTCTTTTGCCTTTTCTTGAACTCGGTGCTATTTTTTTTTTTTTTTTTTTTTTCACTCGGAGAGTGTTGGTAGTTTCTTTCCATTTACAAGCAAAATTCTGTATTCAATCCCTCCCGTCTTACTGTCTTTCGTTTGTCCTCATTTGCTCACTTATTTGCTTACTTGAATTAATTTTTTTTTATTCAACTTTCTTTCTCGTTCATTCGTTTTATCTTTTAGTTACTCCAACAGCATAAAAACTCATTCAAACCATTTTTTTTACTATTCCTCGTATATATTCCTTTTTTTCGTTGAGATTCTTATTCATCTTTCAAATTCTACCTTTTTTTTTATTAATTTGACTAGACATCTTTTTTCCCCCTTCTCTCTCTCTCTCTCTCTCTTTGCCTTTATGCATGTGATAGAGGCAAACAAGTGAGAAGCCATGGTAGTGAGGCGCAGCTCGTGATTTTGCATTCTGTGACTTTTGGTTTGGATATTTTAATTGACAGTTGATTTTGATTATTTCTTACTAACTAACAGACCAAATAAACCGATTTTTTTTTTCGGTTTAATACCTCTCAATCCCATATCTGTAACTTATTTTTCAAAATGAAGGCATCATTCACCCTTTTTTAATTGTAAATTCAAATTCAGTCTCCACATGGATAAATAGACATCCCAATACCCATTTATACATCGCACAAAACGAAGTATGAATCTGCTGTAAATCTGGATTCGAATTGAGGTATTGTATTATACAATAGCCACTTTGAATACGTCTTTATTCTCACTTATTTGCATTGTGGTATTGATTATTCTGTTTTTACAATCCCTTCCGTTGCTATTTGAATAGTAATTTCATGTTTCTTTATTAATGTGGCCTGTTAATGTTGTATTAATTCCTAATTTACCACCTGTATGAATTACTTGGTTTCGTTAACACTGAGATTATTTTAGTTTACACTTCAATAATAAAAAAAAAAGCGTAGTTTCACAGAATGGATTAGATAGTGACTTGTCATTTATTACAGCTTATTCTCTGTCCCGACTGTGATTTCGGGCACTGCTTTTTTTTTTTTTTTAATTTAGAGAAGAGGTTTTATATCCATCTTCATTTGCATGAAGATGGTAAAAAGCTTTTAGTTTCTGAAATTGATGAAGAACATATACGTTCATGAATTATTTCGTATGAATATTCTTTAAAGGATAATGTGTAACAAGAATAATAACCTGAAAATTTGAAAGCAAACGATAGCTTATAGTCATCAATTGATTGACTGACTACTAGAGGGCAGCATCAACTAGTGTTAAATTCGTAATAAAATCTGAAGGTTTACGTTTCGTGCCAAATAAATGCAAGTCAAATATTTTATTAAATGATTTTTATAAGCAAAGAAAAAAAAAATTTTTTTTTTGATCTTTGTAGATCTTTATTTCTTCATCTTATGCAGAGCGATTCCAATCTTATTTATCATTCAAGAATTAGCGACTTTGAATTTCAGTTTTAAGGTAGAAAAGGTTAATTTCCGAAGAATTTTTCATTAACAAAGCAAGCTGCAATGCAGTTGATGTTTGCTCTTCCTCAAACGCGCTCTTCAAAGTAATTATTTTATGGAAATGAAACCAGAGCTGAGCAGAGCACTCTAAAATATACTTCAAGCATAGAAAGACTTGTTTATTCCAAATGCAGTGCTCAACTATTTGTAGTACTTCAAGTATTACTTTAAGAGAGGCCACAAATTCTATAGAATTTGTGTCCTCTCTTAAATCTCAACGCTGATGGTGAGCATCGAATACAAATAACTTTTAATTTGTTTAGTGCTTCAGGAACTTATTTTACTTTGTGTTTTCGAAGTATTTTAAATACTTAAGTACAAGTACCATTTATCACATACATCATCGTTATTGAGTAGATGATGCACGTCTTCCATTGGAGACCACGTTGTTTGTTGGAGGCTTGAATTCTTTATTGTATGATTCATTGTTATGTGGTACGTTGTAACTCGAACGAATATTTGTCATTTCTACATCAGGGCTTCCTGAATATCTAAGCTTCATCCCATCTACGGTACTGTATTATAGGAGTTACGGAGTTTCTCGAGTGGAATTCACTTTGTTCATATCAAGTTACTGTATTACTTCTTGTATGCTGTTGATACAATTTATATTAATGATTTATTTTGGTTAATTTAGAATTGTATGTGAAATCAATTGCGCAGCTCCCTTTGCTTAAATTTGTTTATGATTTAGTTTTAATGTTGCTCCCACACACGAAAGGTCATTTTGCAAACCTATAGTACATTTTGTACGGCGGGTAGGCTAACAATTTTTTTTCTATTATTATCAATTATGTATATATATATATATATATGTGTGTGTGTGTGTGTGTGTGTGTGTGTGTGTGTGTGTGTGTGTGTATTTTTAATTTATTTTCATCTCCGACCTAAAAACAATCACAAACGTCCATGCCTACAGTGGGATTTGAACCCATAGCCTGTTGATTGGAGAGTCGGTACGCTAACCAGTTTTGAACGACAAAAATTCGTCTGTTAGGTCGTCAGTGCATTTTGTAAACGATGTAGGATCTCTTAGATGTTCTGATAACCTTGACTTCAACTAGCAAAAATTCATTAAGAAGACAGAATTTCTCATTAAGAGTTAAACTAGTGGTTTATGGTTCCCCCCCCCCCTTGAATGTGTGTGTTTGTGTGTTGTGTATATATATAGCGATAATATATTTAGTTCTATATCAGTAGGCATCCAGTCTCCACATTTCATCGCTGGTGTGTCTGAGTGTAAGTCCTTCAGTGTGCTAGACGAGAAGCGATGCGTCTAACTAGTTTTTATTTGTATATACTCGAGTGTGTTCTTTATAATTATATTATTCATTATGTGATTACGGTTCGCAATTCACGGATGTCGTTATTGGTGCGTTGGGGAGGGGAAGAATATAGGAATCACGTGTTCTTATTTTCCTGTTCGGGTTTGCATAATATCTCATCACATCCGACTTTTACCTCAAGAGAACCCTTACGCATCTTATTGACTGATGAATCAATAATTTCACGCTTGTGATTCATGTCACTTGAGGGAACGTAGACGTAAAACGTGACGAAAATGTACGGAATCACTTTCATTTGGGAGGGGGGGGGGGCGATGGAAGAAACTCACCGATAATCACAACATCCACCAATCTTTATGCGTTCATAAATAGGATTTATTATTTTAGAGCAATTACTTTACATTTGACATATTTCAGAGGAGGACTTTCACTTCCTGTTGCTTCCTAGAGATTCATCCGATCATGAACAATCCCCGTGCTTCAAAAAAAATTTTAGTTTGTCAGAGTTCGCACTTTTTCCTCGGAAGTTGTCGATTCCTGTTAGTAATTCCGAAGTTCGTTACCAGAAATCCATTTTTCACCGAGTATTCTTCCAAAGGAATTCTATTACAGACTTGGAAGAAGTAAAACATTTAAAAACTAAACCATTTAATCAATTTTAAGCGAGACTTTAATCTCTCTTACCAGAACTAAAGAAATATATTTCGCCAAATTTGTAATTCTTTTTCTTATATATATATATATATATATTATTTGTTTTTCTGTAGTAGCTTATCGGGTGTGCTTGTTTCACACATTTCAGCAAAATCAATTGCATTTTTGGACTCGTTAATGGTTTATCGTGCACGAGGTAAACATAAATAACTGACTTAACACCCGTAGATTGAACAGTTTCTTCCCCTCTTGCACTGTTGCCTGAACGGTATTAATGTCTTTTCATCTTAGCAAGTCTTTCAGTTTTGCCGAAACTTTAATCCGGAACCTTTTGCTATCCTCCAAATATCCCCCCACCCCACCCAAGCTCTCCCCTTACATCCACAGTTGTATTGGAAATGTTTCAATAAGCTCGCACTTGATGCCGTGTGTAAAAAGGGAGTTTAATTTTAGCTAATGGTGCATCATTTGCATCCTCTACACTTTAAACATTTCTTTCCGAGGTGCGTGTAAATGCAGTGGCGAGTTCCCTCGAGGGGGCCCCGCCCTGTCACTGAGGCCTTTAATGGTTAAGGTGGAGAGTTGAAGGTCTAGAGGTGGATCGGTACCTTATCAAAATCGTTCGCTAGCTAACATTTCACCTCTTAATGAGCTCTTACTTCCGGCTTTGCATTAAAACCTTGTGTGGATTTTCTTTTAACGCTCTGAGGAAATAAATTGATCCACAAGTCGAAAAACGAAAGCAAATTTTTCTTGCACTGAAATGAAAAATCTTTCCTAAGCGGTCATTAGTTTTTCGTTTGCAGTAATTTGTGTGAAAATGTGGATTTGCGGATATTTAGTGCATCGCCGATCTCAAACAGGAAACGAATGAATTAAGTTTTGGTACCTTTCGAAGATTCATCGACATATCGAGAGATGAAGTGGGATTTGCTATCTATCCGACTTTTATTACGACGAAAAGATAAAATCATCGAAGGATTTACGTTATGTAGGTTTGGAAACATACGAGAAAGGGTTCTTCTCAGTATTTAAGAATTTAAAAAAAATCTTTGAGATGGGTCGCCATTTTTATCAAAATTTATCAAAACGTTTTAGTATATTTTTAATCAGTTTTCAGATAAAAGCAATTAATAATAATAATGCGCAAAGTACCTTTCAATCACCGCTACTGTCCGTAAGAGAGTGATGAGGTTAACGCATAATACTGTACTCTCTTTCTTTCTTTCATCGCTCTTTCCCATGCCTTACCACAGAGAAGCTCAGTTGTTAGGCGTGTGTGTGTGTGTGTGTGTGTGTGTGCGTGCGTGCGTGCGCCTTTTCTAGAAGTATCTTAGTGGACATTTCATCAAAATTGATATCTGCGGCGTCGTTATTTTCATCCAAACTGGTTAAAATATGAATGCCCGTCATATCACCAATGTTCATTGTAAATGCAAATATAAATCACAGAATTAACTCTTTTGTGATTTACATTTGCTACATTGTGATTGACTACCTCAGTGGGAGGAGGATGTACAGGATATCATGATAGTACTACATGAAAAGCTTTCCTATTGACAGTTTTCCTCCAAGTTAATCTGTCAGAGATGCTATATTGACAGCTACCTTCAAATTAAAATATGTTAATACTGTTTCTGCATATTTCGGTCTTTATTTTTATTTCAAGCCACTTTAATTTATATTTAAATTTATTTTTAGATTAATATTTATATAATATTTAAACTAAAAATCCCTACTTTCGTTAATAATCTAAATAAACAAATTTACCCGATTAAAATGCAAGTATTTCAAATTCATCATAGTAAGCAACATGTACAACAGTCTGAGAATAGAGTTTAATTCATTTTTATGGCTTACCTTTTGATATTTTGTATTTTCATTCGATGCAAATAAACAAAGAGAAAGCTAGCAAAGAATTGCCGGAGTTCTTCTCACGGAAGTAAAAAGCATATATGGATTTAATTATAAGAAATACTGTATTAGAAAGCACAGACTAAGAGATAGGTAGATAGAGAGATGCAAAGACGCACATTGCTGTTACTGATTTTTTTTTTTTTTTAAACCAATTGAGAAGCTTGACGGAATAAATAAGACAATGCCCGGACCCTACAATATGAAGTTCTCCCTCTTGCAGATGGTTAACACACAACTACAAGAACTTTTGTTTCGTTGGCGATCAGCGTAGAAGAAATGCCTGTCCCGGTATTGGGCTCGAACGTCTTCTCACCTGCAAGTAGAATGAAACGCATTAAGTTGTTAAATAGGCGACTAAAATAATTGAAACTGTTCAGACAGTCTCGACAGCAAGTACACTTTGGGAGGAGAAAAACCCTCCTCTGAGCTAGAGTTGGAGAACCAAACAATGAGACATGAGAACCATTATTAGTAGCTGTCCTCAGTATTTGAAGGACCCAGAATTATCAGTTCTGCGAACTGAGAGAGAGAGAGAGCACAGTAAAGAGGCTCCTCAAGTGGAAAAGGCGATAGGATGATTTATTTCCTTTTTGGCCTTAATCCGGGCTTTTGTTCTGTGCGTAGAGCCACTCATCATGGAAGGAGAGTCTTGTGAACGTTTCATTAGACTCTCCCCCTCCCCTGCCCTCCTGCCAATGAACGTCGGTGTGGTAAAAGTGCGGAACAAAGATGAAGAAGAAAATAGAGATATCTTTGTCTTAATAGTGCGTGAAAATTTATGTGGACCATATCGGTTCCATTAGGACAAACCAGGCAAAAACTTCGTTGTTGGACAATAGATGTCGTTACTTGAGGTCTAGCTAATGATAGGGCATTTTTCTTGGCTTCAGCCACCAGTTAAAAAATTCTTGCAGCATGCCGAATGAAAAAGAAAAAGAATTTGTGTATCCTGTGTGTTATCGACGCTATCCCACGTGGAGGGAATTACAGGCGGTAGCACCAGTGTTTCTTTGCACTTGAAAAGCTCTGCATCATTTTTTATGGCAAAACTCAAATCTTCTTATTCTTTCAAATAAGACTTTTCTAACTGTAAATACGCTGCTATAAACCATCTACAGACTCTAATACTGCCTATCGGTCACGGTAATATTCACGCACATAAAGTTCAAAGGTTTATTTCGCTATTCGTATGAAAAACTATAAATTGAGAAGCAAATACCGAAAACATAAAATAATGAAGGTCATTGTTCGAAGTAATGGAGGGAGGGGGGGTGGGAGATCGAGCGCGAACACACACACACACACATGAAGGAGCATTTTTAAAACGGGGTGAATCATCATATAAAGTTGTTGAAGTCGAATATAAGAGTGAAATTACAAAAGAATTATGACAAATTCCTTTCCGATCATTTTGCATTTTGCAGGTCATGGTTCCTGGGAACCATGACCTGCAAAATATTGTAATAAAGAAGATATAATATTACAAATAATAACATAATTGTTACAGAAATATGTTAATATAATAAAAACTGTGTTCCGCCAAACCCAATTTTAAGAAACAGTTGGCACGCGCGCGCGCACAGAGAGAGAGAGAGAGAGAGAGACTGGTGTTATAATAGTGTTATATACTCATATTATAATATTAGATGTTACAAATATGCACTTAGAGGGCCACTTCAGTAAAAATGTCCACATCTAATATCGTGCAGGACTTCCTTTAGTCTTTGAAGTCACTTAACAATTCGCCTTGGTATGGATTCCGCATGAAGGCAGTGTCTTGTAGAGTCAAACACGACATCTCTCAGTTGTATGCTAGTGGAGGGAAGAGATGATCACTTTAACCGCGTAATCGTTCAAAGCCATCTGATAAATTCATCGAGATCCCGAGCAGGACAGCGAACAATCCATCGAATGATAGAACATCTCTGTTCCCGGAAACGTAAACCACTACTGTACTATACGTTATCTTGCTGGAAGTGGACATCATCTACACAAGTCAAGTAAAACAGTTAACACTGGATATTGCAACAGTGTTTACAAAGAATGTTATTGCAGTCTGTAGAATGGTATCAGAGATTCAGTTATAGTATTTCGCAGGTACACATACTCCAGAGCACTACCATTATATCTTCGCTGTCTTGCAATACTCCCCCCCCCACACACAAGTTAACTGTTTTATATCTTTTGTTCCTCCATCGGTACCTTGCAACTAAAATCTTCAAATATTTTAAAATGTGTACATTGATCTACTTTTGTTCTGTGTTGAGAGCAGTGGTGCATGGTTAATCACTTGCTGTTAATATCACAAGTTCGACACAATATTCTACAGAATTCTCGACTGAAACGGAACAAAGCCTTGATATTGTTTTTTGAATACCCAACCAGAGCTGCTATTGCATGAATGTGGCACGTGTTATTCAGAAGTCAATAATCCTTCCTCATTCTAGTTGAACTGAATCGCGACTTTTACCCTTTCATTCTAAAATTCCTGGAAAAGGATGACGAGAATTGTTCTGCGTGTTCTATAATGAGAAGAACGAAGTCTTTTTCATCGTAAAAATTTGTTCGGGAAGCAATTGCATTGATCTGTGATACAAGAGGGAGTTTCTTTTAACTAAAATGTCGGCCTTGCTCATGTTGCCTTTGAATTAAATACGTTTTAGACTTCTCGTCATTTAAATCAAGTTACTGCATTTAACATTATGAATTATTCGTCTTGCAACCATTCTGGGAATGGACTAAAGTTGTTTTGATAGGTTCATTTCAGCAAAAAAAAACCTCAGATAAAATAGCAAATCAGTTTTAATGCTCGATAATGTAACTAGATGGCGTTGTTCACCCCTGAATATTTCACTATAAATAAGTGTAAATGCTAACAATGGCATCAATTTGCACCGAACATTTCAAACTCTCTTACTATCACTTAACTATTCTGAACTGACCTTGCCAACCAACCAACACATTTTTTTCTACTTTTATTTTTTTCTTTTTCTTTTATCCGCACGCAAGATTCTTTAGACCATATTTTCTACCCACTTGTTGGCGGGGCATTTCTCTTTCTGTCAGTCTCTCATGAAGGAAAGGACTCCAACAAAAACCTTTGGATGCCACGCGGAGCGAAGAGCGTGAAATCTTTGTAGACTCCTTATAGAATTGGTGACAGAGGTCGCCAGCTGTCAACAGGGTGGCGAGCTTGAAGAGTGGACCTCTCACTAGAGAAGAGCGAGAGAAACGATGCTTCAATATCACTCGGAGCGGATGTGAAACTGTGTGGATCTTTTGCATATCACACGACACTCAAGTAGAGCAGAAATTTCTCTGAATAAGCTTTTGTTACTGCAAACTTGGAACTCTCCGAGTTTTCTGTGTTTAAGGATATCTATAGTGCACACGCGGTCTGTATAGGGAAACAGTCGAGCAAAGATGCAATGTTGCGGAAAATATCTAAGGGAAAGGCATAGAGAGGGGAAGCATGGGACAAAACCAAAAAGCCGAATGGAAAAGAGAGTTGAGAGCACCATCGCCGAGTACTGATTCAAGATACGTAGGGGGGGGGGGGAGAGGGAGGGAGGGAGTGATATAACCAGTGCATCAGAAAAGATCCACTCCCGACCCTCCCCATCCATGACTGTTCTTATTCCACCCCCTATATCATTCTCCGGTTAAAGAGGGCCCCCATTCACTGTACTCTCTTCTCTAATGCTCTCGGCCTCACAACGGATGTCCTCTTGTGTGTGCACTCGGCTTTGAAATCTGCGGTCGCTTCTAATCCCCCTTAATTGCAGCAGCGAACAACCGCCGTTACTATAGTGATTGGTTTCCAAGACGACTTCTGGCTGCTGGCGACGGTCTTCACTATCTGTGGCGTTTTCAATAGCGTCCTCCCATTTCTGTCCCCCCACCCACCCCCCGCTCTCGTGATAAGCGAATCCCTTCTTCATCCAGCGAACGTGAACGTAGGAAGCCACTTTTTCTCGCCTTTCCTTTTGCCCAAGTGTCCGCGCGAAGAGTTTTAAACGGCGGGAAACACGGCACTCCCCGTCGTAACCCCCCTCCCCCCCCCGTAGTGCATCCGTGGTCGTCTTTGTGAAAGGCTACAACAAAACACGAGGGGTCTGAATAGCAAGCGTGTCCTCGTGCTTGACAGCCGCAGAAAATCGTCGGTGGTTATTCAGCCCGATAACGATGACTATAGAAGGCTCGCTTAGCATTACATCCGCCGGTCAGTCATGAACACCGGGGTGCAAACTCAGACTCCCAACTTTACGATGTATGATGTATGCGTCTTCGTGCGAGATTCTTTAGGTTTTTCGTTGTCCATGATATTCGAAAGCCTACCCACAAGCTTGATAGATGTAAATAGCCAGTCGAGAAAGCTTTTCACAACGCACCAGGTATTAAATAGCAAAGAAGAGCACAGATTAGACACGAGAGATCGCATTACCATACAACCAGACACCCAGGTATATATAACTACGAACAGCTCGAGTCAGTAGGATTTAAACCTGAATAATTATCTAAAGACAGACATCGTCCATCGAAAGTAGACTCATATTTCACGTTACCTTTTGATGTTACCCTTTTAATGAGTCTGTATTTATTTCGCGAAATGCCAGAGATGCCATGGTTCAAGTTCTGTTTCGTAATATGGCACTGTTCTTCCATTTGTTGGTGTACAGGGACATCTGTTAATTAGATAGCTAGGCCTTTAATTCTCAACGAAACACCTGCGTCAGAAAAGTTATTTTAGAGAGAGAGACGGCTGACTGTCGATCATTTTAATGTTCAATGGGATATTTGACGCCCATCCGTGTGTTCATCTTATTACACAAGTACTTTTTTATGTCCTCATACATCACACCACGCTGCCTGCAAAATCCTCAGCATTCCAGATGTTTGATATCGCTTGGAAACCAACAAATGACCAGCAGTTTGGCTACTTAAAAACTCATCCAGAAGTGAAAAAACTTGATAGAACTCACGAACAGTCCTACGTAGGCGTGGGCTTGTATTTCTTATCTCTGCGCTACGTCATCATCCAACCTAAATTTGGCTTTTGATGCAAACGTAGCCAGAAGAGTATATTTTGTTTACTCGCTGGGAGAAATGCGTTTATTGACGTTCTTTCATTTCATCCTCGTGTGTTTTTACATAACTCATTTAAAGTTCTCAGAACGAAGATCAATATTTCGGGTATTATCTTGTCTCTAAACTCTGCCATTTAGCGGCCGAACTGTATTTGTCTCGGCACGCCATTACCTGGCCGGCTCCTCGTATCTGGAGTCTTTGTTATATACTTCATAGAACAAAGAAGATACACTTGAAATAAGTGAGCGGGATAAGGCGGAAGTGTGTTAAGAGGGGAGGGAGGGAAAGTCTGAGACGTCCGTTCATCATCTGGCCTATCTCTATTTCTGCCTCATCACCGCCGAAACAGAGAGGAGAGAGTTAGCGCGTGCCAGGCATCTCTCCCTAATGACTACAGCCTCTCGACTGGCCGCTGTCCCGATGGATACTTCCTTTTGTGAGTCTTTGTCGGAACGTGACACCCTCAGTAAGCGTCGGCTATCTACGTTGCGTTCACGGACCAGTGAGTCGGCATGCTTGTCTCAAGTTGTCGGGTGACGAGGTTGCTCTCCCGGTGTCGGACGGCTGACAAAGACGACATTAAGCAACTCGGATGCTTCGTCCTTTTAGAAGTATGCATCTTTCTCTCTCTCTCTCTCTCTCTCTCTCTCTCTCTCTCTCTCTCTCTCTAATATTGGAGTGTATATCAGCTTGGCACATGAGGAGGAGAAAAGCTTGGGAGGGGGGGATAACGGAAACTCTGGGAAAAGACGGAAGTTAATGATGTCTTCACTGTTACTTCCGGTAAACCAAGAGTTGTTTTCTTATGATCATGCAGAGGAAGTTTACACTGTCATAATCTTCAGAAATTTTTGCTTCATACAAACCTACATTTTTAACCCTAAACGTTGCAGGAATTCTGAGGTTGGGTTGTTATGTATGGGCTTGAAATGATGCCACTGCAGACATTTCACCCGTTGATGCGCCTCGATTATTCTCGGTTTCTATTTAATGAAAACACGCATGACAGATAGGTTTAGAATATGGGTAGCGAAAGTTGATTGAAAGAAACACTCTCTATCAGAATTATTTTTCTAGATTTGTCGTTTAATCTGCGTTGTGATAAGTTGCTGACTGCAAGCAGACCGTGCGGCATCTCCACAGAGCAGTCGCAAGTACACTGCGACAATTGCCGTTTGGTTGGATAAATCCGTGTTCGAATCCTGTCAAGGAACACGGATATTTAAGGATGTTTAAGTTGAATCATCCGGTCTCATACGCAAGTCGTATGGTTTTTGGTAGACAAACCAGTCCGAAAATACACATAGACACGATTAAGAGTAACAGTATAGACGAAGCTTTGGTCGGAAAGACCTGGGTTCGATTCTCATCAATGACGTTAGGAACCTTTATCTGGTCTCTTTCGAATAAAGGTGAGTTAGCCGGACTCATACGGAGGTAAAGGATTTTTTTTTCACCCAGATACGCGGATTTTTCGTCCTCCAGAACAGGCAAATCGGCCCCCCCCGAACACACATGGATTACAATCATGAATGCGTCCCAGCCTTATGCCAGTCCTGAGCCCGGATAAAATTGGGGGGTTGGGGAAAAGCAATGGTGAACTACTCTGTAAAAAACCTCACCAGGAATACTTTGTGGGCAATGCCTACAAAGTCACCTACGGTCGGTAACGACGGAAAGGGAAAATCAGATCAGAGTAGCAGTATAGCGGACTCATTGCCTTAGTTGGGTCTGTTGTAATCAAAATCAAATCAGACGAATCCCCGGTATTTGTCAGTTGTTTTTTGACACTGAAGTCGAGTTTCAATGAAGTCAACACAGAGATGATTGGAAGATTGTCGAAGATTATAATTGACTAAAGCTTTCATAAAGTTTGCCTCTCTCTTCTCGGTTGTCTATAAATTTTAAAATGCTATTCCTTAAATTAGTACCAAACATTTATATTTTAGGTACTAAATTTTATGTTTCTTTTTTTTAATGTTATTTTAATGCGTGTTTTTTTTTTTTTTTTGACGAATATATCTTTTGCAAATTAAGGTGTAGGCAGTTGAAGTAGAATGTGATCACGTTGTTACGAACTTTGGTGGCTAAGTTAGAGTAAAGTCGTCATCATCCGCTGAAAAACATCGGGTCCGAATCTAATTGTAGCATAGATGCTTGTAAAAGTCTGAACATTTTAAAGATGCACTGATTTTTTTTTCCCCAAAAAAAATGCTAAAAAAAGAAAAATATTAACGATTTTCATTGAACTCGATGCGACACTATGCTTAATGGAAACATGACGTGGCATTAAAACTATGAGTTTACCATAGCAGTTCTCAACTTATTTCATCCTCGTTGCCCTTCATGGCATTAGAAAGCTATGGATTTTTAACTTCTAACGGATGGAAATGACATTAAAATTTTTTTTAACGAATTTTCAGTCTGCGTCGAAAAACAGTCATCGGTCATACCTTGGACATTTCTTTATTCTGTAAGTGACAGTTGAACAGAGCGTAAGCAGCAAATGAATGACTGGAATGACTTAGAAAATACTTAGATCAGTAGTATTCTAAAACTTTATAAAAGAAACCGTATTTTCTAACTTAATTTTAACTGTCACCTGACATGCGGTGGACGAAAATCAAACCAAGATGCTGACAAGTCTAATTCCAACCGAAATGCAGCTTGCCAAATGTGTAGAAACAAGTCTGCATGCCGGAACCGTTTGGTACTGGGCCTAAAGCAACACGTTATCGTGGTGACAAAGCGTCATTCAATAGATGCGAAAAGTGGCGTTGGGAACTGGAATGGAATTCCTACCTGATCGACTCGGACCCTCCCATTTCTGGAACGTTGCCACTTCGATGGAATCCTGTTTGGCCTGACAAGAAGTGAAATTCTTGAAACAGGTTCTGCTTTGATGTGACATTTTATGGACACCTCCTCGAAGAGCTTGATGTTTTTCAGCCCAATAGGCAGACAGCGAATGCAACAGACAAAGATATTTATTTTCGTATGGGAAAAAAAAAAAAAATTGCTCCTGACACAACCTTTGACACTATCTCTCAAAAACACGTTTTAATTTCTTCTAATCTTAGTATTGAGATGGACTTCGTTCAAATGTTCGTCTTCGGAAATTCCAGTTACAATTTTGCACAAAACGATAATTGCAAGTTTCAGAAGATCAATAAGTCTGAAATGGAAGTCTGTTTGGTCCTTACTTCATTCACAATTCAAACCTTCTATTATATTTAATAATGCAATATTCTACGAATTTAGAATTGATAACTTATTACTTATATATATATATCAGCTGACACTTTAACGGTACTTTACCAGCATATAACAGCAAACCTTATAAACCATTTCGGCTCTTCATGAACAAAAGATAACATACTTAAAAATATCCGAAAATAAATAATTTTATGGACGATTTATAGTTGACTCCTCAGCTATAAAACGATAATGGATATTTATTATCCTTTTTTAATAAGTCTTTTATTTTGTCAATAAAATTACTTATTAAAAAAAAAGTTTCAAATTTAATTGACAATCACCGATACAGATATCACATCAGTCTAAAAGGATCTGCCTAATTACGTCACAAATCTGGGAACAAATGGCATGAAAGGATTTTTCTGTCATTTGTTCATTTCCAAATCACTTGATCCGGTACGATAGAATATCCCTAAACCCATCTAGTTGAATTTATTCATTTTGCAAATGGTTGGTCAGTTTCCTCTTTGACTTCTCACTACATGCGACGATGGACAGTTGTTTTCTTCAAGGCTCTTTGAGAATGGTAGAGTGACCTAAACTTTTGCTCTATTTCATACAGTTTCTAGATTATAAAATCAACAATCTATTTTATCGTTGGAAGCTATCTACGTTTTGTTTTGATGACGATATGTGTTTTTATGCGCACTTAAAAGAACTACATCCTGGGTGAAAAAAGCAAACAAAAAAAACTGAGATTAATTATTCTTTCATTTGAAAATGCAGTCTCATGAAGCTGAATGGAATTCGGCTCTTTAGAAGATGTACATTTAACCGGGAACCTCAGTAGCTCGGGTGGTCAAGACCCATGTTTGAGCCTCGTCTAGGATGCGAGGAACTTCAACTGAAGATGAGATCCAGATAAAGGTCTGGATTTTCATCCTGACTATTTGCATGCCTCGTTTTTTTTTTTATTGACCAAACTATTTTCTTTAAAAATGTCAAATTGAGCTTTATAACGACTTTTTCAGCCGGTGTTGGCCGAAAGGTTTTCCCTTTGGGAAAGTCAATTTTTATTTTTATTTTTTTTCGTCTTGTGAAACAAGCAAACCGACGGAGTCTCGTAGTCTTAGTTGCTTCTGTCTTAATTGCAAATAACTCAATCGAAGTCGCTCTATGATGAGTCTTGTTCTCGTATTTGGAGAATTCCTTACGAAACCTTAAAAATCCTGGATTACGATTGCAAGAAAGTCGCAACAAAGTCCTGGTAGGAGATGAATTTCGGTGCGAGACCATCCCCGCTTACTCCCCGCCTGAAGTGGCTTGAAAAAAGTTCCGTTTTTTTTTTTTTTTTGGTCTCTAAATCTAGCAGGGTTTCCGTACTATGTAAAAAAGTAAAAAAAAAAGTACAACAATCATAAAATGAATAAAAATAGACAAAAATATCTTTAGCCTACCCACGGTACCTTTATGGCAAGATGTTTTATAATGGCTAAGGACAGTTTAGCTATCCCAATAGTAGAATCGGAGGACATTTGAGTAAAGAAATATTACTCAAAGTGGAGCATTTTTATGTGGACCCCACCCTCAATAAAACTGTAGTACATCAATATTGGTACTGTGTGAAGATTGAGTTGTGGAAAAGCCGAAAGCCAGCTCTAGTCGTGGAATTTTTTCAAAGTGGAAAAGTATCCACTCGACCAACCGGTATGTGGTCGATTAGATACTTTTTTTGTGGATCGCATGTGCATCTATTTGTCTAGTCCTGTCATAAAGGAGTTTCCTAATAACATGATGAATAATTCATATTACAGTGTGCGTATCCTCATCGATCCCGTCTTGTGTTATGACGAAATCTGTGCATTGTCACTCCGATCACACTCAGTTCTGAGACGCAAACCCTGTTTTTACTATAAATGGGGTCGTTAGTAGTAATTTAATCGTGACTTCTATTCTAAATCAGTTGAAAACAATCATGTATTCATCATGATCATTAGGGATTCATTTTCTGATATGAATTGAATAATATTGTACGAACGGTTAGTTTCGTTATTTGAAATTACAACCGAAGACTATTACGAATATAAATGACTTACGTTCTTCTGTTAGGTCTGCTTGTTTTTCCGAATGAAACACTTCAGTTTCGGGGTGAAAACCCAGCCACCTCCGTATGTGACTAGTTAATTCGCCCTTAGCTGAAATCAGTTGAAACGATTCGCGTCCTAGATGGAATACGAACCCAGGTCTATCCAGCTAAATGGCATCACCACCACTGGGTCTGGTTCCCACTGATGAGATCTCAAACCGGTCTGGGTAGTGGCCCTTCCCTTAATGCATAGCATTATACATGTCCGCAAGGAGATGTGCTTTGCATTATGGGAGATACTAGGACAAGGAGTGATGAGAGTTTGGTCCACCTTTACTACGAGTTGCCTCAGTCCTGAAGATACTTCAAGCGCAAACTTTGTTTGCTTGCACTTGGATAAAGGATTAAACTAAATATATAATTTATAGCCTAACCAAGTGAAAAAACTTCTAAAACCTTGTATGTTGTTAGTTTTAGATACATTTTTTTCAAAATAATTTCTTCAGCACAAAAAAAGTGCATTATCATCGCTCATGTTTGCCCAAGTGCCATTTAATAAGCGATCTTCTTTCGTATGCGTTTATGTTTATGACTGTGTTTATGTTTGTTTATGAATATACATTTAAGGACCAGATTGAGAAAAAAAAGCTAAAAGAAATATATTCTTTTCGTTGAAAAATCAACGATGAAATACAAATATTGCTAATCATTCATAGGTCCAACATACTTTCTCTTCCCCCACTTCTGAAAAAATTAACAGTACTTCAGCGAGTTTCCAAGCTATTATCTTGGCTGCTCCTTTCCAGCATCAACATGATGTCGAAATGAGAGTTCCGTGACCGACTGTAAAAGTGCTTCTATATCCAACATGTTTGTCTTGAGCAGAAATCGTATGGTAGAAAAACTGGCAGATATTCCCCAATCCCACTGCGAAGCGAACTTTATGTTACCTGAATGTTGAAAGCTAAAGAATAAAAGCTCGGAAGCGGGAACACGTTACCAGTAGCTTGCAGAACTTCTATCCTTTTAGGCAGCATGGTTCCTCTTTACGTTTCCATAATTGGATTAATGACGTATTCTTATGATTGGATTTTGAAGGAATGCGTGGAAATAAATAATTTTTGTTCTTTAATTCCAACTTAAAAATAAAATCGGATGAAAACAAAAATCTACAGACTAAATTCCACTCCAGACAATCTACAGTGATATATGTGATTGTGTGTTTCTATGGGGCAAATGCGTCCTACTATAATTTCAGAATGCGAACACACACACACGTCTGTTATGGAGTATGTCAGAGACTGCGTCACCGAATAATCTCCATAGCACCCACATCACCCAGTCTGGGCGGCATTGCGAAACATTTGTTCCGATGTTTTGGACAGAGATTATTTACGAAATGATATTTGTGAGACGGGTACTATCTCTTCTCTCCAGGGGCATCAGCACATGAATATGCGAGGCAGCATTAACATTCTATTTTTTTTTCTTTATCTTGCTACTTACTCTTTGTGGTTTTACTTTAAAACCATCAGGATAGTGCCATCAGTTCTCTGTCTCCATTACCGAACTTGTCTTTCGACGGCTAGATGCACTGAACCCTCGAATGTCAAATAACATGTGCTTTTCTCTGATTAGTGTCTGCCTGGCTTGGTAAGCTAGTCTGCACGGTGACCTCTCTTAACCCTACATTAGTCGATCTGCTCTTTCTGCCGTTCTCTCTCTCTTTCTCTCTCTCTCGTGTGCCTTGCGCACGAAATCCACTATTCGTACTATTATACGCATGCTGTTCATTCCGTTCCCTTAAGTGCACGCAGTTGCGATCCCCCTCCTCTTCGTTCGTAAGCCGTTGCCTTCTTGCGGCTTGTGAATCTCTGTTCCTATGAGTTCCCGATCTAATGCGATTAGCATCGTGGCCGAATTGACGAGGCCGTCTTTGTTTGACCGGGCCGCAGAAAAGGGCTTAATGACGTGAAGAAGGATATGCCTTCAGCATTAGAATGTCGACTCTTGGACGACTTGCCCAGACACGGAGGTTGTCAGGGCGGAGCTGGGCGGAATGTCTGTTTGAGAAGGAATAGAAAGATAGGCAAAGAGCATTCAAATCATGAAGTCAACTTGCGTTTTGTCTATTATGTTTCAAGAAGTTCACCCACTCCCCCTTAAGTTCAGCCTTATCTCCCTCGTTATCAAGCTCTATTACTATGCGCAGTTTCTTTAACAAATACACTTATGAATCGTAATGACAGACGTCTCACACTTAACGGGTTTTCTGAGTAATGGGCGGCTTCTCCCGAGATTCTTCCCTTACGTGCGTTAACGTAGCGTAGTCGGAAAGACAACTCGTGTTTGTTGGACAGATCTGGGTTATAGTTCCGTCGAAGACGCGAGGTTTATAACACTTTCAATCTTATATAACAATTTCAACTTATTTTTTACGAGAAAATTCTCACTGTTTATCCCTCAAAACAGTGAAACCAGCCAAAACACACGCAATTAACAGACATAATCCACTGACCTCCGTAGACTTAGTTTGCCTCTTTTGCAATTCCCAAGTAGCAACAATAGCATACTCGATAAACACACTCCAGATTTAAGATTTTTTCCCCCAGTAATAACTGTAAATTGATTTATGAAAATATTTTGAGAAATACTAATAAAATTCCAATTTTGGTAATATTTTTATCATAAATATTTTAGCAGAATTGCCTGTTTAGCAGAACATAGTTTGAATATCGCTTTTCTAGCCGATACCCACCGATTTATTAATATTACTACACAGTAGTGGAATGTGTGTACACTCCACTCCCCTGCTCTGACAGTGTCATCGATCGGCATCAAATTTTTCTGCCATCAAAATCCTGAGCATAGTATTTAAGCGCTTTGATTTCATTGAGATCGGATCTCAATGAAATCAGGTGTGGTTGGCTTTTTATGTTTTAAAAAAAAACGTTTTATGGACCACTCGGTTCAGAGGGTTACGGCTATCCAACTTTTCATTTATTAATTTGCATTTCGCAAAATGCATAAGACAGAAGTAATAAGACAGAAGTAATTTTTCTGATTGTCCATCCGTTGTTGTAATTGAATGCTTTGTAGGGAAATAAAAAAAGGCAAAAGGTATTGAAATTATGTATTGCAATAAGCGCCCTCTGGATAGATAGAAATGAATAAAAATGCGACTTAGATTCACATCCCGGTGTGATTTCAAATGGAGCATTTTATTCATAAAATCTGTTATCTTTTATTCTCTAACGAGTGTGGATGAAATTTAATAAAATTTGATGCGTAAAATTTAAGACATGCATCAAAATTTGTCGAATTGTTTAAATTTTGACTTGCCAGACCATTTGTAGTGAAAAATTAGACAAAATGACATCTACAGAATTTAAACCCAAATCAGGTCTAATTTAATAAAAAAAATTAAAAAAAAAAAAAAAGCATTAACTTTGAACATACTCATTGAATTTTTTAAAAAATTACCGTAACTCGATACAGTTATTTAAGTAATCTCCATGGTGTCGCAGACAGCGTCACATTTCTCGCGAAAACAATAGAAATATCAACAATAGAAAATTTTGTAGGTAGTTTTGATTTGTTGAGGTGAAGAGTGGAGGATAGTCATATCTGTTAAACCAATGCTAAGTTAGTTTCTACTTGGTCAGTTTTTTTCTCTCTTTCCAGGCCACTGGAAAGGAAGAAAAACTTTGACCTGAAACCCACTTCAGAACTGAAATGGCCTCCAATAAGCAGAACGATGAAAATTTTGTTAAGTCTGTAGTCAGGATTTTCAGCAAAGCATTTTCTAAGCCTTTAAAAAACGAAGATGAGTTCACCAATCTCATAAAGGTTGAGCAGTTTTCCTTCTATGAGAAACTTTTTTCTTTTTTTTTTTTTATACAATCACAAAACGAGCCAAACCCTGGTATGTAGGGTTTTAGCTTTTTCCAGCGAACACTTGCAACTGTGGGTTGCCTTATTTACGCTGTCTAATCCGGGACATTTTTCGGCAGTTATTCACGAAAAACATAAAAACATCAACTACACGAAACCGGAATTCTCGACAATGGGTTTGCTGAAAAAACACTTAAGTCCTACATAAGAACAAGTTGCTTATAGAAGGATTATAAGAACAAGTTGGGAAGCATTTCCTCACCATCGTAATCTGCACAGAATTCGATGGACACCAAGAATAAGTTCTTGCCATTAATGTTTTGTACTATTTATCGAACTTCGTTAGACATTTGGTTATAATTAGACCGTTCTGTTTTACTTCACTTCATAATTACGTATGCTTTGTGCTATTGTTCCATCTTTTAAATCATAGATACCCATAACACGTTGGATGATAATTCTATAAATAAAGCGCTATTTTTTTTACGATAGTCAGATAAATTTATTAATTTTTATAATTATTTCCATTTACGTCCCTTTAAAACTCAGAACCCATTACTGTGCTCCTATTTTTTACTAGAGAAAATGAAATCCATGTTTTAAAAAAATAGGAAAGTATTATTCCAAGAAACTGATTTCTTCTCTCCTTCTTTATCTGCTTAAATTCCATTTCGAATCGTTCTTTCCTGTTTCTGTTTCTTCCCCGTCCTTAGCGTTCCGCTATCATGTTTATTTATTTATTTTTTTTCTCTTTTCCGTGTTATCTATTTATTGGTCAGTTTTGCACCGCGCACATCAAAGTTTGTCAAATCGAAATGTTACGAACAGAAGGAACGAATGCAAGGTGTTTTCCTCCCCGGGAATAGAGAGAAAGGCTGCAGAATCTTATCAGCACTGTTATATCGGGTAACACCTTGAGTGAGTTTTTTTTTTTTTTTTTTTTTGTGAAGTTATTGCTTACGTTGTCCGCCGGTAGCATCACTTGGAGGGATTAATAGGAAAGGAATACCACGGTGTGTGGACATTTTGTGGAAAAATTTCACTATGTCGGCCACTATTAACCAACCGTCGTAGTAATGAATATCCATCCTTTTCTGTAATTGATCTACAATAGATAGACATATCCACAGAATTTTGTTTGGGATTGTTTTCGCGTGGGAGTTTAAGAATTTGATAAAATGTTATCTTTGAAATCAGAGTTCTTGAAACAATAAATAGTCAAGAACTATATTTTCTATTGTGTATTTTAATAAAAATTGCGTATTTTGTAATAGAATTATTTTCTGGTGGCATCATTCGTTATAACAACTGATTTGCGTGTTTGGCTTATATTCTACTCACATGATCCTGTTTTGCTTAATTCTGACATTAAAAACATTCGATCGAAGCGAAAATTGAAATGGCTAGACAATTTTTTTGTAAGGATTCCAAATACCTAAGGTCAATAAAGTCTGTTCCGACAGTGAGGAATAACACCTGTACGGACAGACGGACAATATGCATGTAATAGATCGTTTTTAAGTTTCTGGTCATTTTTCCAGAAAAACGAACATTTATTGACAATTCAGTACGTCCTCATGAAGTCAGGGCATAATACCGAGCACTTTTTTTAATTGCATTTTCGTAAATTTAATCCTGAATAAGCAGAAAATCTGAAAGCCTGCTGAACTAGTCGGTTAATAGAAATAACATTGATTGCATGTTGAGTTTCCTATGAGAAGCTGATGAGTTCTCGCCCATATTGAGGAACACCAAATTCTTATAATTCTTTGGTTCTTTCGTGTTTCATTTCTTTTATCATATACAAATTATTTCATTTTATGACTAGTACTTCTCATTCCCTCCCTTCAAAAATAAAAATAAAAATAAATAAATAAATACAGATTTCTCAGTTTTCCTGTTTTTATAGTCATTCTGCGAGTATTGATGATCTCTGGTTCAGACCAGTAATATACATTCAGCAAAAATGTGTTGTTGTTGTTTTTTAATGTGCTTTATCCGAAGAAATGCATTATAAGAGAGACAGGTAACTCCCATTATTCGATTACAAAAAGAAAAAAAAAATCCTAGTAGGGGATGGGTGCCAGAGACTGCCTGACTTCGTTTTTTGGTTTGGTTTCATTCGAAAATGGCATAGACCTCCGTAGTCCACCCCATGACCTGGCTGTTTAGGCCACTGAACAACAACAACGACAACACAAAATGCCGCTCGGAAGTTCCAAACTCATTCTTTTATATCTGCAATTGTCGGTTGGTATTTGTTTTCCATTGATATTCTCTCTCTCTCTCTCTTTATTTTTTTTCTTCAGCATTCTGTATTTCAGATCGTCACTTCTTTTTACTCTTATTTCTTATTCATGGTGCTACAATCCTCATCTTATTTTCTTAATAGTAATTCCATCCACGAAAGGCTGCTGGATGGGATTTGCTATTAAGAGTGGCCAGACCAACCGAACTGAAGGTTCGGATTATACAATCCTTGATTTCACCAGCCTGAAGATCAAATAAGGTTTTATACCACTTCAAGTCTCTAATAAGAAAGGTATCATGCCGGGAAAGAAAACAAAATCGCATATTACCTAATAAACTCATAAACATTCATAATAAGGGTGATATGGATAGGGACAAATGTACAGTCTTTAGTTCCAAATCGGAGACTTTATTAATATACTACAAAATTAGATATTTCTGCAGTTTTAGAATCGTTTTAGTGTTTTAAATCCATTTTTATTATCCATGTTTGGGGATTATATTGAGACAATCAAAACTACAAAAGGAACGCATTTTATATAAATGGTGTTGTGTGTGTGTGTGTGTGCTGCAACCGATTTTTTGTGTGTGTGTGTGTGTGTGTGGAGAAACAAAATCCTACCTCAGCATGAAACAAGTCATTCATCACTTCTTGAAATATCTCTTTTTGCATTTATTTTCCATATTATAAATTGATTCATATTCTTTTGGGTACTATCCTGAACTTTGTCTATTATCCGATGAAACCCTGTGTTTAGATTCTCTGTGTATAGATGTATAGTTCATGGTCCGTTTGACTGGTCTTTTCTTATTTTTAAATTTATTAAATTTATTATTATTTTTTTATTGAATTGTCGTCGATGTGTCTAAAGTTGTCCTGTTTCTTATATCTTCTATTGCTTACCATTTTTTATCAACACAAGTATCGAAAGCGATAAGTCAATCTTGCAACGTATTTCAACATTTCTATGGCAACCTTCAGTAACAATATTCTTCACGATCTTCTTCCGGCCATTCCCGTGACGATGGCGACCATTACTCGCTACTTCATTCTGGTGTGGAAACGCTACGATCGCCACATTTTCCATCATGGACGAGTATCGCAGCAATCCCGATAGTTGCAAACTTTCCAAAGAAAATTTGCACGGAGAAGAAACGTCTCGAGTAACACGTGAAAGCAGACAGCCTCGTATTTACAGGCGAACAAAAATCGACTTACTTAAAGAAACTTTTTCCTCCATTCCCTTTGAAACAACTAATTACTGTGGAGAAATACGAAGAAAGAATCAATAAAAATTACCATCTTAATTAAATGATTCCAATCTCGAACGTTCAATGTGGGCTCTCTTTGTTCTTCCACTAAATTCTTGTTTTTGGTGCTAATTAGAGTTTTTGTCTTTGGTCCCCAATATCTCAACCGTTCTGTCTATCTTCAGTGTTTTCACTATCTGTGCTGCTGCTGCTACTCAGCAGGAGGTAGGTTCGTATAACGCTCGTGTTCAATGCCCGAAGCAGAGACATGCGAAAACAATAGGAACGAACATTGGAAAGGACTGCAGATAACAATATAGATGCGAGAAATTTAAGAATCGGATTGATTGGCATTATTTGCAGGGAATGACAAAAAATAATAATGATCTTATGTAACTGTGAGACACAATAAAAAATATTGATGCTGAATGTGGTGAGGCGACTAATCGCATGCATTTATATTTTTGTAGTAACCAGTACGACTAAGGCTTTAGTTACACATATTCTGCAGTTCCTTCTAGTTTAATTCCCTTTTTTGTTCTTTATTTCTTTATATCAGGCTCTATATCATCACTGGAACAGTAATTGTATTACATTATCTCTATAATGTATTTAGTACTACTTTTTTTTACTCTCTTCTGTTATTATTTGTATTGCTGTAATACTTTGTGTTGCATCATTATCGTATTGTATTATCTTACTATAACTGCTCAGGAGTTTAGAAATTCGGAGCAAAATTCCAATTCCAGAGTAGGAAATATTTCAACCGGTCTTCGTGTAGTACAGTGCACTTTCTCCAGTTTTAAGTTAGTTTAGATTCATTTCTTTAGCGTTTATTTTAAGCTACGTTTCATAACGACTTGTATGGAAATTAATAGCTAGACTGCCTGTGACTGAACAACCGAAGCCATGCTCTCTCTCTCTCTCTCTCTCTCTCTCACTCCCTGCTTCCCCTCCCCCCCCCTGTGGTATTGGCAACCGCTTTGTATTGCCATTTAATTGCACTAGCAGAGTAATTATTAGCTACCACTGTGTTTGTTACACGTATAATTATTAATGGTAACCGAACAAAAAAGTCAAGCTGTGACTTTTCCTGGAAATTTCATTTTCTTTAGTTTGCCTCTGTCATCATCTGCTCGGCAGGTGTGGCCAGCACGTGCAGTTAGTGCTTACACGAAAAAACTCTCCATGAAGGTGTTGGTGATAGAGCCGTTCTGACCCTTGACCTTCGCAGATGGTATTGTGCACACACCACCGTTACCTCACTGGCTGCCTGCATTCGTCTCCTGGTAATGGAAAGTCGTGTCTGCAGTTTTTCCACACCTGGTCTTTTTTTTTTTTTTTTTTTCCATTATACGTTGGTCCATGCAGTCGGAGTTGCAAACGGAAGCAGAGGTCAAGGATCACCATGCAACCTCCTCGCCAAACGGAAGGCGGCCGCCAAATATTTCTGTATGCACCGCTGATCCATTCCGATGTCGTTTTTTAAAACTGCTGTTGACTATGATAGTACCAGAGTTTTGTGTCTGTGTGCACGCGTGCGTGTTACCATGCCATCTACGCACACGTGTTAGAGAATGAATGAGGGAGTTCATTGAAGCCGCTGCATTGTTTTCTGTCTTAATAAGGAAACGGAAGAATTGGGATTACGGTATGAGCTTTACTGAAAGACAAGAGCAGGTGCTAAAGAGAGAATAAACCGCGCCTAGAATATTGTCTCGAAACAGCGCGTTGAAAAGAAATATTTATCTAATTTCTGTTGCTTAGAAACGAAATATTCGTTTGTTTTTTTCCTATGGGAAACTGACAATTAATTTCTGGATAATTTCCTAAAAAAGTTCCTGCCAAAAGATGCATTTGCCATCTGGCAATTGTTGAAACAAAAATGATCGCGTGCACTTTCATTGTTACGTAAGCATTGTTGAGTTATTTCCTCGTTGTTTCTTCATTCGCTTAGTTGATAAATATTGCAATTTTCAAAGTGCATGGGAGGAACATGGGAAGGAAGAAAATGCTGTTAGTATGAGTAGCGAAACAGGGCAGCTTAATAGATCCTTGTTTAGTGAAAACGAGTTCGTCACTACGAAGATCTTCTCAGATATTGCCTCTTATTAAATGGTGATGAGGGATATGCTGCCTTGAAAATGATGAGGTATGTGTTCCTCCGTGCAGATGCTTCATTTAAGAGAATAAGATAGAGGCAGAAAGCGAACGATGAGATCGTAGTCGGAGCTCGGGTTTTTATTACTTAAATTTTCTTCTTGAGTAAAACAAACAGGTGCTAACAGACAAATTTCCCAACTGGCATTATGTGTGCAAGTGGGTAGTTTTACGGAACAAATATTTATGGGACATTATTAGATAGCCCACAAAACTGTTTATTCAAGATCTCGTTTCGTATCTGTTAAACACGAATATATGTATCCATTTTTTTTTTCTTTTTCTGATCATTTACACTGATTGAAAATGATGAGTGTGCTGGAAGAGAGAAGATATCTTGGCAACAGTCTTCTAAATGGAGGCACATCTGAAAGGACTTTTCTGTAAGTCTTCTCATTCCGTGGTATTTTGCACTTTCTCCATCTGTTTCTCGAATTTATTTCATTCGTTTAGTGTTTTATAGCATTTGAAATGTGCTGCGTCAATGGCATTAACGTCGTGCTGCATGGAATATTTCTGTGTGCTTTGTATTTTTGTCATTTTAAAATATTCGTAATTGATAATGAAGGTCAAAAAAGGGAAACGAAAAAACAGGTTTTTAGCGTTTTTCGCCCCCCCCCAAATATATATATATATATATATATATATATATTTTTTTTTTTTTTTTTTTTCTTTTTAACATTTTTTCTTTAAATTTTGAAATCACTTTTTTGTATAATATGGTCTGGTTTGTTTGGTGAAGACTCATGTGACGGATTGTTTCCATGGGAACAATACATACTGATTACCACACACACTGACAAACCGTTCATAGTTCAGTGGACTATTACATTGGTCTCAAAGCCCTAGTTGTTTATAAACAACAACAGCCCACATAAAATATGGACCGACCGCTCATTCAACCGAGAGACCTGTTATGGGAGGAACTGGCTGAAATAGAAATTCGAAAGATTATTATTTTTTTTCTTTTTCTGAAAAACAAAGAAAGATAGGCGATATTTTGGCGCTCTATGTGAACCATTTCTATAATAATTATTAAAAACACCAGAACTCCACAGTTCTTCCTCTCCCAACAATTAAACACCACACGTGCATTCTCCAAATAACATCGTGACGTCATGGAAAACACATCTTGAATGTATAATAGAGGATATCACATTGAAATGTTCACTGAGTAAACGTTATATACGGTACGTTGAAAGGTATACCTCGAATCGTTCGGTACGTTAACAAAGAGGCCTCTTCTTTCGACACTGATTAGTTTGAACAAAAAAAAATCTCAAAAGAACGCTGAAGTCTTCGAATTCAGTTTTGAATCTGTAAAGGAAGTTCTTTCTGAACAGCTGAAGTGAAAGTAAATCTTGGTCTTACACAGAAAACAGAAAACCCTTCGTTTAGCAGAATTTGGTTCAGCGATCAGTTTTGCTTGCTGAATTCTGTGAGATTTTCCTTTGACAAGTATTTCCTTAAGAAAGTCATGTGACGTGTATTATCACACATGTATGAATCATCTACTTACAGATACAAACAAATAAGTAAATATTAGAATATATCAGAGATAACTCGATTTTTTTTTAATCGGGAAAAAATTATAGTGTTTTTGAAGGCGTGTAGTAAGTTTATTGAAGAACGTACACACACACACACACACACTGTATATACTTGATAGATAGCAATGATATTGCTAGCTAGCACATTAAGATTGCAAGGTTCAGGGACTTCATTAATATGTGGAGGGTGCAGAGTGCTAAGAATGTGCTTAGGTTCTTACAAAATCACCCTGGTGATGCTACTCGATGCTGTTGACCAGTGGGTTCTGGTTGTCGAACTGTTTTTTTAAACTGAAGGTATTCTTAGGCACAGTTTCTGAAACACTACCGCACATTAATGTATTATAATTTCGCCTTTTAATATGATAACATACAAGCTTTTAAAAATCATGATTATCAACATGTTTTTTTTTTTAATATTCTGAAAATGCTGTGTTATATAATCACTTCATTTTTAAACTGATTTTACTGGACAAACAGCTTTTATTGGAGGGAAAGGGGGTTCAACAGCTCCCTCTACCTAATACCACACGACTGTGAGACCTCCTCTGTCTCCACTGTTTTTCCCATTTATTAAAACCATTCAGTCTGCAAAATAATATTGAATTTCTTCCATCTAGCTCACTGACCTGTTCTTACTGCCTGTAAAGCATGTATTAAATTTTGAACAAATGAGAAATTAGCTAAAATAAACCAATGGAATCAAGCTTTCGGAATGCATGCAATTGAGCATGCGCACTCTCATTAAACTGAGCACTCGACTTGCTAGACTTTAATTGCTACTCGCATTGTTCAAAATCCGTTAAGTATTTTAAAATTAATTTCCCATTTATTCAAATTTTATTAAGACTGTCGTATATACACATTTCGTTTATATACTATATAGTCTGTAATGATATGAATTTGCCGAAAAAAAAAAGTACTTCGAAGCATGGAACTGAACCCCTTAAAATATTCTTAGATATACAGAAAAATTCAGCCCATTTACAATAAAGATATTGTTAATCTTGTAGGCAACAAATCAACAGCTCTTCATAGTAATATTTCCATTGTTGGAGACTGATTTTATTTGTTCTACGCTTTTTTTTTTTTTTACACATTACAGGCTGCATTTCTGAAAAACACGTATGTACGTTGAATTTCGGCATAACAATACCAAAATACACGAATATTAAGAGTCCGGTTTCGACCTACACACACACACACACACTTATATTCAACACATCATCAATATACTGTAATTATGAACGGGGGTTGATGAAGCTAGATTTTCCCCCACCCCTCGCAAAGTGTGAGCAAGATAAAAGTTCGCCAAGATAAACATATGCACTGAGTCTGGCTCGTTAGTAAAGAACAATAATTAATAAAATAAATCCCCAAACATTTCTTCTCTACTCGTGGTTATCGTTCTAATTATTTCATTAAAGTTTTTTTTACCATCCCACTGTGTATATTTGGCAGCCTTCTTGTGGGTGTGTTCGTCGCTCTAATACTTTATGCAAAAGATCACGCCTGATAACAATGTTCTAATTAAATAGAAAGGCTGTTTTTTTTTATTTTTTACTTTTCCCCCTTTTGTTTTTCCTTCCGGCTTCTGCAGTGGCCCTCTGTTAATTGTATAATTAATCTGGGGGATGCTTTATCTCCTTCATAAAGGCAGTTAAAAACAGAGAGTTAGTGTTTCTTTTGGCTAAGAGCATGGAATGTTTTGCGCCTCCAAAATAAAAAGCCGTCCATTCTTATGAACTAAATTTAACTTGCTGCTTGCGTTGACGGATCAGTTAATATGGAGAGTAAAGAGCAGCACACACACACACACTGGTGGATCGTGATAAATTCAATCTTCACATATGACGCTAATGATTTAGTACAGATCTGTGCCGTGTGCAATTTAATGCCGTATGGGATGCACGCATGTTTCGTGCCTCTTGCTTTTTAGCAAGGATCTACCAACTAGCGTCATTAAATAGTTTTTTAGATATCCAGAAGGATATCTGGACACTATTAATGCTCCAATGCAGGGAGAGACTCGTATAATTTTAAATGACTATTTAGTACTCGTCTTTCAATAAATACATTAAACGTTTTCCACAACTTGACTGCAAAAAAAAGAAAATGCAAAATATTACCGACGGGCAGTTCATGATAGTGACCGTTTTACGTCAAGTCAGGTCATACAAGGGGATTTGCCAATGGCCGGATTTACCCAGAATTTGGGTATGTTAGGTTGGACTGCTTGAAATGACGATACAAACAACTAAGGCTATGTGGCCAGTGTATTATGTTTGTTAATTGCGTGTGTTCTTTTGTCCAGTTTGGCTGTTTTGTGGAATGACCAGTTAACTTACCTTCTCTTGGAAAAAATTCTAAATTTCTTCAAGTCCCAGAAGAAATTCCGAGGTTTTTGTGTGACTCATTATTTAACTGCAAGTACCAAGAAACGCCCCGAAACGCGATAAAATGTAATACGAAAGTCAAAAATGACAAATCCTTAAACTTCAAGATGTCGAACTTACTCTTGGATTTGTATTACCCAAAATAAGTTTAAAATAAGGATTTTTTTTTTTTAAAAAAAACTCCCCCTACTGCATTTTAGCAAACTAATGACCATACACACAGGACTGTACACGGGCTTCTTTGAGAAAAAAATTCCCTACAAATTAAGACCAACTGGCTTAAAAACTTCCGCTGTTTATCACACTGGAATAAGTGCATGTAAAGATTACTGTAGTTGAAAAATCAACCCTTCTTACGTATCTATCGACGTGCATCTATCATACTATTATCCATTTATTGTTGTTCTTTAATGATGAGGGACTTCTCACAGATTCATTCATGTTGAGCCGGTCATCAATGGCATTCAGTTTCGCCACAGTTGATTGCTATGAACTGTTGCCATACTTAATGCAGCTTTTACTAATATTCCAAATGTAGATGTACCTTTTAGGTAGGAATACTTGTTTCTTAATGAGACGAAGTGCTATCCGATGGTCATACTAGATTAACAAATCCTTTGCGAAAAATTTTTAATGTAAAGTTATAAGTAGGAATAGGATGTGGAAAATGTTTCTTTTTTTGTTTTTTCATGTAACACACTGTCTCTGTATGTATCTGATGGTTATTTATCTTCCTGGTTTAAAGAACAAAAATGTTTCGAAGCGCCATTTGAGTTATATAATAGAAACTTTGGGGAATGCTTAACGGACAAGCAGAACTACATGAAAGTTTGACAAGGGCTCTAAAATATGTCAGAGATGTTTCTACTGCATGAAAAGTTGGTTGCACTGATTTCATTAACTACAAAGGATTACAGGCCGAGAATAATTGGCAACAATTTCGTGGAGGAAAGCCAGGGATAGACGAACACGAGCCCCCAGCCCAATCTGAGTTCCACTCGTGTAATGTATGCTTAAATTACAAAGACCTAGGGAAATATATTAGCGACATGTCGTGTGGGCAGAGGACAACGAAGTCATCTAGCGGTAGTCCTCATAATTAAAATAGTTGGGGCACGAAATTATAAACTTTATCTTCGGTCCAAGTGTTCGAGTCTCGCATTTTTCTGCCATCTGCTCATCACCCTCATTTCTCCGGACACGTCTCACGCTTGGCGACCACCCTGAAAAATTAACACAATCACCAGCTGTTGTCTTAAAGACAAGCGGCATCGGCAAGTGACATTATTAGCGGTCCATGTCTCTAGTCCTGCAACTTATTCTGTCGTACTGGATGCAGCACGTGCACCATATCTACACCTAATAACACGGGGTGGTGTGCGACGGAGGTTCGAAACGTATACGACAATCAGCTGACGACTCCTCGCCCCCTTGTTGTGCATCGCTAAACCGTGTCGGGGGAAAACAGTCTCGCGTGCCGCCTGTCCACCGTTTTGTTCATATTTCGCCCCAAGTGGAGTCGGTCGGAGTCTGCAGGGAATATTTCTATTAGTCATCGCGTAACGATTTTTGATGACTTGGCTAAGATAAAAATATAAGAATTCCCAGTGTACAAACACCGATGGTGTTCCTTGGTTCACCGAACGAGTCGTTGCTGGAGACTGCATTTTGATTCAGGTGCTTCTGTTGGACCTTTTGGCACTGACTAATGCATCTGTCTTGTACACGCACAACTCGTCGAATGAGTAGCACCTCTTTCTATGCTTGAACTACTGATCTGTACTCACTTTATCCTTTGCATGTGGGCACGTGCTCTTATTAGACGAAATTCTGATGTTCTTGTAATCGTCATGTGGGTAGCACCCAGCAGATCAAATGACTGCAAGTTCGCCATTTGGGTAAGAGCATCTTCTTAATGCCTGATAGAGAAATTAAAATTGGCTTATAAACTTAAAGAAACAGAAGCCAACATATACAAATAAACAACCAAGTGAAATAAATACTTGCAAACGATTAATGCTTCTTTTTTTTTAATAAAAAAAAATGTAGCTGAAGATAAGAAACACATATATTTCGTTCACTTTTACCTTCTTAAAAGCCACAAAATATATATTTTAAATTCACCTCACAAGGAAAGACCAGAATTAGCCGGACGTATCACTACAAGAAGAGTTGAAGAAATGACGTAATCAATGCTCGTGAGAAGATGATGAACAACTGTGATGAACCTTGATGATATCTTTCCAGATGTTTTACCATTTAAATGTCCCAAACATAATTCCAAAAATGTATAATAAACGAAATATATTAAATGAATAATTGTTGTAATAATCTTAAAATGAAGATATTAAACTAACATTAACCGTTTTATGCATATTTTCCAATGTAATTTCTAAAAGATTAATGGTAAAAAGACTCTTTTTTAAAAAAAAAATCTGAAAAATAGAGTAACGTAGCTTATAAATCTGTTTAGGGAGGGACAACTTTCTGAACGGTAATAGTTTCGATACTAGCTTTGTTCAACTGATAAAAAAAAGAGAAAGTAGATCAATCCGTTTGAAACAACGTTGTGTTCCCATAGTGAAGATCGAGCACGCTTTCATCGGTCCAACTTCCATCCCCTACTGATCTCTGATGCTAGATTGGTTGCTTTCTCTGTCCAGTTTGCTTGTTTCTAAGGGATAAAACCCTGGAGTTTCCCTGAAGGGGGGGGGGAAGACAAACTATACCACCTCTATGCAAGATTGACTAATTTATCTTCAAATAAAAAACCCCGTAAATGTTTACCAGATCATTTAAGGACATCAAATTCAGGTCTTTTCAGCCGGGAAAAAGTCCCGATACGAGGCTTGAGTTGAACTTTATCAAAACTACACGCTAGCTTTAAGTTTACGTTTAAATTATCTACATAGACTTCTCAAGTGATTTAAGAAAGAGCTGTAAGATCGCATACTATGTACACAACATCTCAATAATTGTAAGGTCGTACACAAAGTGTCTTAACCGACAAAAAAGAAATTAATAATAATCGGTTCTCTGTTTTCTCCCGTATACAGCTGAATGTCATGTAGTAGCTATCAAACCTGTTTGAACGAAGTTCGACTGTTAACGAATCGAGCACAGTAATATAAGATTGGATTACAATATTTAGCTTTGAGTGATGGTGGCATTATTTAGCGAGTTCTGTTTAATATTACGTCATTGAGCTGACTATTTAGTTCATCCACAAAAATTAATGAAGAGTGCAAAGGACTTTTTTGCACACAGTTTATTGTAAAAATATTTTTTTATAATTAATTTAAGGAACTGAAGTTGTAATAACGAAGTGTGATTTCGCTACTGCATTAGCGATACTCCCTTCGATACACATTCACGGATTCGTCTTTCGGATCACAAGGATTCGTATGTGCTGGCAAACTTCCACTTTTAAGTGACCACCTGTAAGATAGATAAAATCATGTCAGCTGATTCAAGTAAAACAACTATAAATACAGAAATGACTTCAGAATAAATTTGTAATTTTGTTTAAAATACAATCACCCCTTCCTAGTTAGATTCGATTTTTTTTTCTCTCTATCCAATAGATAAAATTATTGAGATCCAGTTCTGGAGAAAAGAAATTAAAACTTATCTTTCTAACTCTTAGAATTTTGTATATAATACCACATAATCAAGAAAATTTGTGACGTGTTTTGTATCATTGAGATTTTTGTAGTTATGTTGAAATTCCCAATAATTTCGGTATAAGAAGTACTTCTTATGTGCATAGCGAATTCCAAGATTTAAAAAAAAAAAACTTATTCGTTTCTCTACTAGTTTCGTATATTTTCTTTATGCATACTTCTTTAGGAGACTTTTTTTAGATATCAGATAAATTGCAAAGAAACCTTTTACTGTATCAAATCTGGAATAGAATTAGTGGTGAAAAATGGTTTGACCACTGTGGTAATGGTATATGTGCTCAGCTGAAATTATCACCTTTTGAAACATAGTGCGAGTCTGCACGGAGTATGTACGTTTATGTGTGTGTATTACGTTTTCAGATTCTTCGAATATTTTGACAAGGGGGTTATTTTCCATCCACGGAAAGTCTGTTTTTTGCCAAAGTATAGGATGATCTTCGTTGATTATATGATAAAGCTAATCGGGATTTGTGTTTTCCCTTTTCCCCCACATCATTAACATATTCTGACATGCTGATCTCTCCAGATCGCCATATTTATTTTACACGTCGTATTCCGCAAATTTTTGTTCATTGGGATAAAAGCAACTTGTATGTCTTCTTGCTTATTTTACGAGAATGGATTTGTTAGAAGAGATGGCGTCTTTGTACCTATGCCCATTTTGAGTTGAGTACGGAATGCTCGTGAAGTTCTTGATTCCTCTTCTCTGTATCTCTAAAGATGCACCCTTTGTTTCTTAGAGTTTCAATTACTCCTGTTTTGCGTGGGGGTGGTAGCAAGATGTTTTACTGCCTTCTGAATAGTCTACATCCATTCATAAATTCGCTCTTAAACTTGAAAACAACAGGACTCGACCATTTCTGGACATATCCCTGGAGGTTATCGAAGAGAACAAAAACCCAATTATTCGGTGTACAGAAACCCTACTCACACTAGAAAATGCATATACCTGCCACTGAATTAATGCAGATGTACGTAAATATACTTACGCAGCGTATATGTAAAATACTCGACCAAGTGTGCGTCACCACGTGTTTTAAACAACTATTTAAGAATTGTGTTGGTCAGTGATCGTCAATAGTGTTGATCACAATGAGAAAAAACAAGCCATCTTACGGAGTTCGATAAACGACTTATTGTGGGTGCCCGTCTGGTTATAGCCACGATTTTGAAACACAACAAAGTTTACTGGTTTCTCAAAAGGTGAGATATCCTCGGTGTTTAATCAGTGTAAAAATAACCCACATTGCTTGTCTAAGAAGCATAATTGTGGTCCTCAGACAGTCTGTGAAGAACGAGATCACCGTTGTCTCAGAAGGCTTGGACGGACAAACAGAATTTCTCATGTGCCGGAATTGACTGAAGCATTTAATGACGGCTATTCCCGATCCACATCTCACCGCACCGACTATGCGTAGGGAAATGAAGAGGATCGGTATTGGCGGTCACATGCCTATACGAAAACTACTGATTTCTGCGAAGAAGTGGAAAGTTCGTCTACTGTGGTGTCAGGAACACCGTGAATGGACACTGGAAGACTGGATAAAAGTTATATGGTCCGACGAGTCGCGGTACACCTTCCGTACCGATGGTAGGCAGAGAGTTTGGCAGGAGCCCCATGAAGCAATGACCCCAGCGTGCCTTGTAGACACAACTCAAGGAGGTGATGTCATGATGTGCGGCATGTTCTGTTGGCTTCAGGTCCCCTGATATTGCTCGAAGGTCGGGTGGCCTCCAAGAAATATCTAAACATTGTTGCCGATCAAGTTCATCCTTCAATGTTAATTTTTTATCCAGCAGGTGACAATTGTTTCATGGATGACAATGCTACTGTCCATCGTGCGAGAATTGGCCGGTATGTGTACTTCCATGTCTCCTCTTACTCACTACCTCTTACTACCTGAGGAAAAAATATATAAATATTTAATATGTAAACTGTTTTGTTTACATATTTTAATATGTAAACATAACAGTATCCTCAGTAGCACAGGGAAGAAAAATCGATATCTTAAAACATCTCAAATATACACTATCTAGATACTGTACAAGATGATTACAAGATCTTGCAAAGCGTCTCCCCTCCTCCCAACAACGACAAATAAGCAAGAATACAAAGGTGCAGTAAACCGTTCTTTACATCCAACATGTAACGAACAAAATTTCTGAAATAATTTGACATGACAAAAAAAAAGTAGTTTTCATCCCACTATGAAAGATTCCAGATTTTTTAATCCTCCTCTACCACCTCATTCTTTCTTTAAAAAACTAGGGGGGGGGTCATAAAATCCACTGTTCATGTGGCATTACCATCGCACTTATTTGATACTTGAAAAGTTTCTGTGTTTGTCTCCAGAGGCAAGTTTTGAGGATTATCCAATCATTAACCTTACCAAGGAACTAAAATCGATATGTATAAACTTTCATCGGTGTGATTCATGTTAAAAATAACTGTCCAAAAATAATTGTAAAACACGAATTCCTCATGCAGGAAGAAAATGTCAACTTCCTTAGTTGTGATCACAATTGTTTAACTGAACACAATTGAGGAGCCGTAGGATGAGGATCATTCTCTATTTAATTTAATCCCAATGAAGGGAATGATAATTGAACCTTTCCTAGTAGACCTCCTGCTGTATTTCCGAGTGATGATGATTATCTTAATAATTATCGTCATTCAGACTTTTCTTCCAAGGACAACTTCCTTTCCAAGATGGGAATGCGCTTTGAGTGTTCACCACTTTTTAGAGGATATCAATGATTGATAAACGGAGATTATTTTTGTGTAGTTTCTAAAGAAGGCACATCCGTATTAAAAGCGCTTTCTAATTCATATTTTAGCACTTTTCCTACCGAGCAATACTCGACGATTGGTCTTCTTTGAAATTAGCTTAAGTTTAAAGATAAAACTGAAGTGTGTTGCCTGCTACAAGTACCTATCAAACGCCACTGCAAAAAAAAAAAAAAAAAAAAAAAAAAAAGTGCTTCATCCACTCTTCTCCCATTGGTACCTGATCATTTTCCTTTAGTGAAAAAAAAAAAAAAAAAAAAAGACGCTGGTTGTTTTTCATTCAGAAATTTCAGCTTCCACTAACGTGATTACAACACTCCTGAGACGCTAAGAAACTAAAGTTTTTGATTTCGCGTCTCTCCCTCGGAGATAACCTATTTTAACAGCACGTGACAGGTGAGTTATAGATATTTTCGTTTTCAGAAATTTCCCCTGAAAGGTAGCTACTCTGCAAAACTTCAAACCGAGCTCCAAAGCTGAGAGATGCTACACTAAATGGTGAGAGGAGAGACAGCAAAAGCAGAGTTTAAAACAAAACAGGCGCTCGTCACATCACTACAATTTTGCACGCCATATTTCAGAGCGCCACCTGACGCGAGCTCTATTAAACATACAGCAGAGAACTCTCATCAGGCACTGGATATCCGTCAGCATGAGAACACACGGGGGGGGAGGGGAAAATAGGAGGGGTAAATCGATGGATGTTTTCACACTTTGAAGCGGGCTGGTTTCTCTCTTCTCTTTCATCTTGCAAAGAGGGCGTTTCGTACATCCAATGTGACTGCCAGATGAGGATCAGGGTTATGTTCTATGATGCCCCTTTAAGGAAGACGAAACAAAATCTTAGAGCCTAAGTACTTCGGTGCGTTCTAACATAACATCTTGCACGTACTACATTACACTTACATGCTTTGGTAGGCATCACGTCTCTGCCATATCCCGAACACAAAATAACACTAACAGACTTCCTTCCCATCCGGGTCACTTTTGTTTTGAAACAATATCGTGTAATTGTTATGGACTTCCATCCGGGTATGTTAGACACCTCTTCGATACGATGACCAATTCCTGTTGCTCGTGCGAACATCGATCAGACTCTTCCTGTGATCTATTTTCATCAATCGAAAGGACCTTTCGATATAGGAGCGTTCAAGTTGAAAAGGAAAAGACATTAGGATTAGATAGACGATGACATTGCTTAAGTAACTCCGTGTGTGTGTATATGCACATGGAGAAGTGATGCTAAGGAAGTGGATATAACGAAAACAGATGCTGTGTGTATGTGGTATCTAAGGAGATCGATTACAACAGCAGTATTCTAGTAGTGAACAATCTTTCAAAACTTGAATGAGTTTTTTTGCAACTTCAAAAAGACATTCCGGACAAAGAAACCAACTCACTTTAGGTTTTTAATACCAATGAATAAGTTAGGGGTTCATTTCATACAGCATTCATGTTCAAACACAACGTATTGCATTCAAGTTAGCTTCTTGTTTGTTATACTGCTGGCTTATATTATATTTAATGTTATTTTTCCTTTCAAGTTTAAAATTTCCAAAATACATTTGAAACATTCACAAGAACGTATATTGTTGTTTACTTTCTATAACCACCCAGAATCACAGTTTAAATTCTACAGTATTGTAATGAGGTCTAAATTACTCCAACCAAGTAAAGGATTTTAAAAATATTTCTTCAAATATGTTTTAAATCAACAAACATGACCCATCCCAGGAAACTCTCAACCCGCCATTTTGGGAACTTCTGCTGTAATAAAACTGAGAGATCAAAAATCAACTACTCACTTTAAACATTTTTTTTTTATTTTTTAAAAACCCATTGTTAATTAATTGACATTTCTGTTTTGAGCCGGTGGTTCACTAGTGGTTTCCGACTTTTTTCTAGTCGAACAGATTCTAAATATGAATATCATCTAGATATTAAGTGGTCACATGGAATATAGTAAGCAGTTGAATTAGCAAAAAATGATGTTTAACTAATCTCTTTCGAGTAGGCTGAGCAACTCGGTCTGTTTCGACGACACTCTTTGTACGGAAATACTGAAGTGAATTCTATCTACGACGCAAAAAAATTTATCGAAGATTTTAATTCCCGGAGAGTTAGCGGGGCCTCATATTCCGGTGGTAGGGATTTTCTTCGGTCAACTCTATTTTTTCACTCTCAAACAGACTCGTCTTATTATCTACTCTGTACTATAAAATGATAAGCTGAAATTGGAAACGGATGTGACGTCAGCTTGAAACGGATGTAGGCTGTTATCTAAAAATATATTAAAATTCATCCCTTTGAGTGATTCTTAATATATTCAGACTTTGAGGTTTCGTATTACAATTAAGAGATGCTTTATTTTGGTTTTGGGTTTAATTTCTGGAAATTTGCAGAAATGTCTTATTACAGATAGGACGATTTCCGTTCGAATATTTCGAGTAGAATTACGGGTAGAAGACTGCTTAAGAAGCAGTTACTTGAAGAGGATACTGTTACTAACCAAACTCATTACGATGCTGACATTCTATTGTCGAAGCTAAGTGCTTGTCGAGTGCACTGATTTTCAGACCCCCGTAAGGAGAAGATGGATTCCAGCGCCTGCCTGCGAGAACAGATTGAACTTGGTATTCTCACGTTCATAAAATACCTGCAATGTGGGATGAATCAAACCTTCCTTCACGTCATAAAAAAGGGGGGGGGGGACCTATTTCCGTAGTGAGGTAACTAGTCATGTATTACAGCGAAAGTTTCTGTCGATTTTTCAAATATGATTTATTTTTCACTTTAAAATCTATTTATTTTAATCCCATACATATTTCAGATGTGCTAAAAGTACAGTCGTGAGGAGGATGGTTCCTAAACATCACGGTATCTCACCAGCATCGTTTATTTCCTTTTTTTTTTTTTTTTTTTCACTACAAAGTGAACTGTTGCATTTTCAAACCTACAATAGGAATATTTGAGCTTTTTCAAACTCTATTTTTTAAACTTCTAAGAAGGATTCCTGATTACACGATACTAGTAGAGCATACCTGCATTTTTCTCCCTTTGTAATTCATCATTTCATGGACTTCTTACTTGAGGATTTGAATGGCAGCTGTTCTTTCTCCAACCTAGAATTGTAAATGCTGATATCCATGAAGGTCACCTATCACAGTTTGTTTATCCTAACTATAAATAATAATTTTTTTTTTTTTAAAAAAAGGAAATCCTTCTAATACGAAAGTTAATGTCACATTATTAAAACCTAATGGAGTCATCTGCGTTTTCGTTAACGATCTTTGTCAAAGTAGCCTTAAAGCGATTCGAAACATATCTTCTGCAGTCTTGGTTTTAATGTCACTTTATGCGTGATGAAGAAGTTGATGGTTTTGGTCAGCTGGTGTGCGATAGGGCGGGGTGCGGGGACTGTTATTGACAAGCCGCCATGATAACCTGACAGATAAAACGAGGCGAAGGCCACATCCTTGTCCGATTGAGGGCAGTAGCACGAGATATGCCTGTTGCACTCATTGCCTTGACTAAAATAGGGATTCAAGGAATGCAAAAGTTGTCAGCCTTTACGGTTAACAGACGTCACATTCACGCTATTATAATTTCCGAAGAGGACAATCACCAGATCTGTACGTACGCGCACACACACACACAATCGATCCGTCACTGGCCATCTCAAATATCGCGAATTGTTATTAATTCATTTCTAACCGTTCCACAAAATCACATGCACTGCTCTATTCTATTTCTCTTTATTTGTTTTCGTTTTAATAATTTTAAAGTTTTCTAAGTGGTATTTAACCACCTTTATACACTCGAGCATATTGATGCACTAAACGGGCACAACATGAATAGCGTTGCTACGAATCCAGTTATATGGAACTCATATAGAGAAAAGAAACTACAATTATGTATTGACTTTTACTTATTCTGTGTTTATATTTATGATTATATTAGACTTTTGGTGGAAACAAATTAGGATCTGAACAATATCGTATTGTGATGGTTATTTCACGAAGGAAAAAAATATTGTGTCAAGTGTAATCGGTCGTAGATTAATAATTGTTTGTTTGTCCGACACTTCAATATGCTATCAGGATGATTCCTGCGCTACATGACATGCTTCCCTGTTGTAGAAATTGATGTAAAACTCGTGTCTCTATAACAATCCTTGTGCCATCACTGCCGTTATTACAAATCCATCCTTATCAAATCAGATTATCGACTTTCCTATAAGAGTCATCTAACGATCAACTGGCCGTAGACAAACTTTCAAACATTTCTGAATCTGCTGATTTAGTTACAGACGCTGTGACTAGATTTCATTTTATGTTATGGTTAAGGACGTGCGACAGATGGCGCCACTAGTGCACCAGAACGCGTTTGCACGAGGAAATACAAGGTGAAACAAACAGAGGTCGAAACGAAATCGGGAACGTCTTTCAGCAAAAACGCATGATAAAACGAAGGCTTATCACGATGTCCTAGACTGTCAAGAAGGATTTATGTTCCCTTTTTCCCAACCCCAAAGCAAAGAAATAACAAAAACTTTCGAGTATAAAACAACGCTTGTAGTAATAAGCCTTCTTTTGTTTTTTTCTCCCATCAGTTTTAATTATAATAACAGCCGTGGGATTATTTATTTTTGCCTCTAAGAAATAAAGCACTGAATGAAGTAAGACAAGCGAGATTTGCAAGTAAAGTGTGTCAAATACTCTTCAGGCAGTTCATGAGATTTTTTTTGAACTTTTTCATGCGTACATAGAACCAAAACGACGGTATTAATAAAAACAGAAACAGCATCGCTCTTTCTCTCTCTCCTGATTTAGTAAACTATCCGAAATAGTCATCAGTATTATCGTACTATTAGCACAAAGACTTTCTAGCATCCCTCAAGAGCTCTCACGTAAACCAATTGCTGTAGAATAGTTAAGGAGAGATAAGGGAAAAACCACTTCTCTCTGTCTAGTGTGATTTTCGGTAAAAGCGATGTTTGTTATAAAAAAAAAAATTAGAAAACAAAACAGAGTATTTGCTTTGTCTTTTTTTTAAACTACTCTTTTAGAAAAGTCACTAAAATATCACATTTTAAAGATACGATGTCAATCGATATGTATGCAACATATTCTATGTGTGTACTATATATTTTTTTTTTTTTTTTTGAGCTGTACTCGAAATATTTCAAGTTCTGATCAGTTGACAATCATTTATATAAGTATTATTACATAGATTCACACCATACCACGCGGACTTTCGAAACCAGATCTGACTGAATAGGATAATTAGCCTTTATTTTCGTAGTCTGCTATTTCTGTTAGTTGCATGTATACTTCAGCTAGTTTGTCTGTCTTGCTGGAGAAATAAAAAAAAAGAATCAACCACTTTCGTAAGAGTTCCGCTAACTCACAGCTGAAAATCCATTACAAAGGTTCTACGTGTCCTAGACGAGGCAGAAATAGCAGACTAAGAAAAATAAAGGCTAATCCTATTCAGTCAGATTTGATTTCGAAAGTCCGCGTGGTATGATATGAATCTAACGCAAGCATAAACGGAATGCAAATGATAATGTGCTGTTAAATATAATTTTATAGCATGACAGCAGACTGTCCCTGAAGGAAGTTTTATTTCTTAGTATCAAACGACTAACAAAATTTTTTTGCCAGAATTTTAGTTGGTTCTTTAATCATATTGTTTAGTACCGATTAATAAAGCAACCAAGGCTATGAGGCAAGCATTTTCCTAATCATTTCTGGTATTCTTTGGCCAGTTTTTTCTTCTTTTTCCTGCCTTTATTTTATGAGATGAGGACTTAACTTCAGCTAAATGATCTCTGAAGTCTTTCTACTGATGTAGAAAGACTTTTTCCGAGTTCAAACTGAAGTCTTTCTACATGAGTGCTTATCAGTCTTCCGAATGCATGATGGAGGCATTGAAATCGTATCTCATGATTATGGAAAAGTAGTTAAGATCGTTCACTTATGTAGTGAAGACCTTAGAGCCGAAGGTGGTCGGTCGCTTGCAAGATTGTTTCCATTTAAAGAAAGCTTCAACTCCGAAATTTCTGATTATTTTTCATGTTTTCAGTCAATGCATCTGAATTCACAGTCGAGGTGAACACAATTGTTTTGTTGCTTTCTTTTATAGACATTTTACACCTAATGGGATATCGTATGTCGTTCATTTAATAATTTTTCAGAGTTACATCAACAGAAGTATCAAATATGAAGAGTTTTGTTTCAAAGCAAGTAGACTTTTCTTTTTTTCATTCCTAAAAGGATGCTATGACGTCTATAAATTCTCAATTTCACAATTTAAAATTACAGACCGTAAGAGCCATCGGAAGAGAAGTATCCGAATTTTCTGTAAGAGTTTAGGAAACTTAAAATTATAAAAACTCCAAAAATCAGTTGATATAATTTTAAAATTATTCATCCCTCAAAATGGCAAATCGGCAGTGAACACGTATCTACAGACATAAAAATACTCGCTCTTAGCGGATGCAGTAAAGGAGTGACCAGCGGGTGAATTAAATACCTAAAACTCCCTCATTATGGGAGGTTTAGGTATTTAATTCACTTCGCCTGTAGGAATTTGAATAATTTATTTAATAAGACAAATGTTTAAAAATATTTCTTTGTGTTTTGGCAATTAATTTTTGTTTAATTACATTTGAAAATGCGTGGGAGACACAGAGATAGACTTATCATAATATATGTATATTTTAATGCCGCGGTCACTATGAAAGAATAGAACACATTAACAAGTGGATTTCTGGGAACATGTTTGCTGTTCTGCGGATCACGAACTTGAACAAAATGTTCCTGGTATTATTTGAAAGGGGAAGATAAAATTATGAAAGTGATTTCAGAGAAAGAAAAAAAACAAAAACTAATGCGAATGTAATCTTTATTTTAAATAATATAAAAAAATATTTACAAATCTATAGTACATTTTGTACATTAAGTGGGCTAAGGATATTTTTTCCATTCTTATCAATTTTATATTTTTTTGTATTTTTCATTTATTTTTTGCATAGTCTGGAAACCTTGTTCTAGAGACCAAACATGGAAAATTTTCAAGCCACTTCAGGCCTCCAGTAAGCGTGCAGGTTGTCTCACACCGAGGGGGGGGGTCAAATTATCTCCTTAATTATCAGCTAGTTAAGATGTTATTCTATATATTGCTATGATACTGGGATCTGAAAAGTCAAATCCACCGGACTATGCTGTTTGTTTTGTAAATGTTTGCGACACAAACGGACTAAGGAAAAGAAAGTTCCCTCGAAATCTACCCCTTTAGTACTGAGTCTAATTTTGAATAGGAAAAACTAAAACCATTGGGAAAGCAGATCTTGAGGGCTATGAACAGTGCGAAGACACAAGCTTTTTCTTTCTTTCTTGTACGATCTTCAGGCGATAGTTTTTCTCTGTGAAAGACGCCACCTATGACTGAACCAACTCACTCACTGATCTCATTTCTGATCCGTTTTCTGTTGTTCATCGCTGAACGTTCTGAACAGTCCTCGCCGTCAACAGAGATCATTCAGATGAATGAATCCGTTTAAAATTCCCCTCTTCTTCAATGTCCGTTTAGCTCGTCGTGAGTCTCTCGATAGTATTTCTGCACTTTCCGAAAATCCATACTAATCGTACTGATGTCTTGCTGCTAAATGTGGAAAGACTAAACCCCTGCCTCATATATGATACTGGGGGATAGGTTGTGAAGAATTATGATGTTTTGCAAACAATGACGAAGAGAATAAAAGCAGAATAAAATAAAATTGTTGGGGCAGTGGGTTTTGTGATATTTGTTATTAAAATATTAATACACGAACTCTGTGTCAAATATGATGGTGCGAGTAGGTTGATTTTTAAAATCCTAATCTTGGAAAGTGAAAGTGTGGAGCCTGTGTGAAGGACGATGTTCTTAAAAATTGTAAATTGCATGAAGGACCTCATCCCTTAGCCAACGAGATTTTATGATAGGTTTATCATTTTATCGAAAATTTTACGCTGTCTCATAGGCTCTCAAAAGGTTTGCATAAATATGCCAGAATATGAATATGGAAATATCTTTCCTCATAAGTTTTAATTAAAAAGTTTAAACATTTTGAAAAAAAAACAAAAAAAAAACAGTGTGATGTCAGATGAACTTTATCAAAATTATTTTATAAGACTCTTGCTATGCAAAGGACTAACCAATTGAGTTAAAGATGAATTGTTTTGTGCTATAGTCGAAGCAACTATTCGTGCGAATAGTTGCTTCGACTATAGTTGCGTTATTCGTGCGAAGGCACCTAAGAAGACTCTAATGGCAAAGCATTGTTTGTTACTTGCGTGGATTCGATGGTCCAATGTCTGTAATTTTTTGCAGGATGAAGATCCCAAGTTTCTCATAGGAAATATCCTCCACCTCCATATGAGACCAATGAACACAACTTTAGTTAAAAATCCCTTAGAAAGGGTGCCTTCGCATCCGACATTGGACTTGAGTCCAGGTCTTTTCAATAGATGAGCAGATATCGCGATGTCCCATTCATCTGACAATTAGCATTTTGTTAGCATCTGCATCTGCTAGTCTCTTGACTAATCACTGCTTTATTCATAGACGTTTTTGACGCCTTCAGAATTTTATCCTTATTAAAAGCTTCGATTTAAAGAACCCGCAGTTCCACCCTCTCCCATTTTCTGAAACCAAGCGTTGCATAGAGTGTATATAATGAAGGAGATGAAAATCCAATAGCAGCCAACTTGCCAAACTCATCCTAAACTCCGTTGAAAATAAACACACCTTCAAGGGCGGAGTGATGATTAGCGAACCTGCAGAGATCCGTATTAATAGCAAACTTTCGCAATTTTATTTTATTTATTTATTTTTATTTATGTATTTTTATTTTTATTTTTTTTTACCATCGCAAATTTTCTTTCTACCTAGAATGCATTTACTTGTATACCCGTTTTGTCACGAGCCGAAATGTCTGGACGTTCTCATGTGGAGACAGTAGCGCCATCTGGCTACCATCGATAAGGTGGTTTCATTAATAATGGGTGTAGACAGGTGAGAAGCAGTGTACCGTTGTAATGAGAATGTGCTTCAGTTCTGCTGCTTGTCGTCATTAACAGCGACATTAATCATCCGTCCTATCGCCTCCGCCATTAATCGTAGCTCTCAGAGAAGCCCTCGAAAGTGGATCACTCCGTGTCACGAGCTGGAGGACGTTTTGTTGCTCTTCCGCAGCGACTATTTGTATTTGTACTGCGTGTGAAATTGTTTTCCACACACACACGACACACATTTAGCGGCACGAGACAGCGAAAACTGTTCTTTAATTACCTAACGAGTTGCTACGATGGCGGGTGGCGCGAGCCATTTCTGCGATCTCTGCTGACTTGTTTTTTCCCGATGGCAAATACATGTGCAGATCCCTCCACTGTCCATCGGTCCACCTGTTGAATTTGGAACGTCTTGCAATATCTGGTGACGTCATCATCTGATTGATAAATAATAGAATCGGTGGCATCTCGTCCTTGCTTTAAGAAGCTGGTTCCGGATCCAACTTTTAGTCAATTTAAATAATAAATTTTGCAGTCTTTAAACAACTTTATTTGTTAAAATTAGTAAGGATATAACAAGCAATATTTTTATTTTATTTTTTTCTAAAGTATGAGTCACATCTTAGCTTAATGTATGATTCTGTTTTTGGATCGTAGGTTCCGCACCAAAGAGTAAGGCTGCTGTTTAGGCCCTCTAGAATCAGTTGAAACAGTCCCGTCAGTTGTGCGTTTGTTTCATGGCCGGTTTATCTGTTTTGTGAAGAGATCTTTTGAAACAAAAAATCCTGGTTAAAAGCATCATTGTACTCTTCAGTTCAAAACTCTTGATAGCTGTTTCTAACATCCTACACGAGATTCCAATCCAGGTCCTTCCAATCAAAGAGCAATTGTCGTTCTCAGTTGAGTCAATCCTGAGAGGATTACGAAATAGGTTCCTAAAAACCGAATCCAGTCAGGATTGCAAGTCATTAGAAATTCGTTTACTTTAAAAGCCATAATGAAGTTTGATAAAAAAAAAAAAAAAAAGTTATTTTTTTAGTTTTGTTTCTTACCATTAATTCCTTCATATTTCTAATGATTTTTTAACTAAGAGAAAGAACGCAAATCTTTATATTTAAAAAACCGAACATTCTGCTAGCGATAACATGCTCTTTTGTCACGAGTGGTTATGAGGTGTACCGTCCCACTTAATCCCTCTGGGAGGGTGCCTATTTTGTCTTTAATTATAGTGCACGCTAAGATTCCTTTCAAACCGTATACGGCATATTGAAGTATACTTCTCAGTAAAGGTGGAGCAAGCTCCTTACCTGCTTGCACTAATTGCTGCTCTATCAAAAACTTCAGTTATCAATATAAATATTCGATACTTTCAACCCCAATATTTCAGAGTTCACCTATCACTTTAGAAAATAATTTGCTTGCACAAATATCGTATTTTTTTTTTAATTTTAATTTTATTTTTCTATTGTTAATTCTAAAATCGAGATCCCTTTTATGGAGGACATAAAAGAAACGCCAAAAATATTAGGAGCCACACGCTTTTAAATAATTTATTATAATTATTCATTAAAGATCAACATAGTCAAGAAAAAGTTAATTGAAATGCAGATACTTGTATCGCTCTTCGAAGATTTATTTTTAATTCACAAATGCCAATTTCTAATAATGCATATTAAAATAAAGTCATCTGTAAAGCCCGGTTCTTTATGATATTCATTTCTTTTAAATAAATCAATTAAATGAATAATCATTTTGAAGTCTGGGGAATTTTTGTAATTGCAATCCAATCAAGTATCACAATAATATAAAATCTTACAATGTCTGATTAGCGTCGCACTCGTTAAATAGAAATCGTGCGTTAAACGAGTTTGGAATAAGCGCCTTGAAAGGATACGCAAATTTACGTCACTTGAAGTGCGTTCTCTGAAACTATTTCATTATTAAATGTTAAAGATACCAAGCTATTTTAAACCTGGTTTTACTCCATGGAGTAAAACCAGGTTTAAAATAGCTTGGTATCTTTAACATATATTATACCCAAGGTAAAATACTTTCTACTATTTCATTATTAGTTTTAAAGCATATACAGAGAGAGAGAGAGAGAGAGAGAGAGATGGTATGTTCTCACTCGTTTCCTCTCTTTAAAAAAAAAAAAAAATTCACATTTGATGTCCGTAGACGCCGTATAGTCACTGCCGTATCGCACATGGTTTTGGCAATGATGTCTTCTGCTAGAAAGGTCGCAGATTCCCTTTCTGAAGGAAATTTTGGCTGAAGAACGGACACGCTAACCACTCGGCCAACCAGCCCGACTTTCTCCCTTTTTCCCCCATAAATGACATGCCATGCGGAATGGGGGGGGGGGAATAATTCTCATTTCGGAAGGAAAACCTGTGTAATACTCTCCCTCATAAAACTAGTGTTCCTATCTTCAGTTAAAAACCATTTTAAAAAATCATACTTCCTGTCATACAGGAAGTATAATTTTTACTTACACACAAACCTACCGGAGAACACACACATATGATAGACAGGCATGCAGTCATGTATTAATTTTTAACTGCTTTGACGACAGTCCTCAGCCTCTGTAGCTCAGTCAGTATAGACGAAGCCCTTTGGTTGGAAAGACACGGGTTCGATTCCCGTCAGTAACGCGAGGAACCTTTATCTGGTCGCTTTGGACTAAAGGTGAGTTAGCCGGTCTCATACGCAGATAGGGTTTTTTCACCCGAAAACTCGGGTTTTTCGTTCTCCAAAACAGGCAAACCGCCCTGTGAACACAAATGGATTAGAGCCATGAATACGTCCCAGCCATATGTCGGTCCCGAGTCCGGATAAAATTGTGTGTGTGGGGGGGGGGAAGCAATGGTGAACTATCCTGTAAACATTTCACCAGAAATACTTTGTGGGCAATGCCTACAAAGTCACCTAGGTCGGAAACGACTGAGAGGGAAAACCAGGATGACAATCCTAAACAACTGCAGCAACAGTCTTAATGATTTCATGGAAAGAATGAATGAATGAATCATGACGCTTTATGTGATTGCTTTATTATTAAAACATTTACAGGTAATAGTAACTCTTTCAAATACTCTCTTCGTTGTTTTGTTCTTGAAAAGAACAAAAGACAAGGCTTCATCTAATGAAGCCTTGTCCAAAGTGCATTTCAAATATATCACCAAGACGATGCTAAGATATTCGAGAGTGTAGACATCTTGTATAAATTCAACTGAAAGACAGAACATTGCTTATACTGCGTAGATTAAATGTACTATGAAGATTCATTAAAAAAAAAAAAAATCCAAGTTACTCAGATATCCTAATCACCACAGTAGATATCAGATGCAAGAGTCAACGGCTTAAGTCATCTGTTTATCGTTATCAGAGATCAGCAGAAAACTAATTATTAAGATTTGATTCAATTATTTGAGTTAAGACTTAGTGAACTCGAACATCATCCAATACAGAATAGTAGGGGAAAAAAAATCGGAAAAATCACCTTAACTTCTCTTTCAGAATTTAAAATAGAAAAATCAGTTCGATAAAGATGTAAGCGAACATTCGTTAGGACGTCTCCTTTTGATGTTTTGTTTTTGTACTATTTTACAGATTTAAACTTCTTTCCCTTCCATCTACAATGAAGGTCTCATAGAGTCGATAAGTTGTTGTTTTTTGTGCTTAATATCCTGAAAAATATTGGCATCTATTTTCAAAAGGGGACTGAAGGCGGTTTGAATGTCAATAAACTGGCGATTGGTGGTTGTTTCTTTGAGTATGTCAAGGAAACAACTCTTTTCTATTCCATGACAACTAAGAATTTTTGACAAGTGAAATAGTAAGTCGATTTCATCGACTCTTTCGAGGTGGAGGCCAATAAGAAAAGAAACTAGTTGCCTACTGGGAAAATAGCTGGAATTAAACACTAGATCTATTATGTATCGAATCTTTATTCGTTTCGATTGACATTAAAATACATCGCAGAAAAATATGCTTTGGACTCGTCGCGGGCGGATACTCCACTCCATATACACACAGCAGCACAAACAAGAGGATGAGAACTAATTCTCGTCTCAAGAAGACAATTAACAAAACCCAAAGATTCATTACTTTTCATCTGCCCATGCAAGTTTGTATCTAATTATAGACCGCTTTTTCTTTTCTTTTTGCCGTATAGCGCGTAATAAATATATTTGCTATTAGACCAATACTGCCTCCATGCACACGCCAGCATATTTAAATTTGGAGGTCAGCATTGACGTTTCATGTGTGACTCGTATAAACAGATTCCGATTGTCGATTGAAAAAGCGTGGAGAATCGTAGAACATTCTGATTCTCTCTAGCTTCTTCAAATTTCTTTGTACGGTATGCGCAGGTAAACTGTATTTGTCACTATTTTGGTTCCCCATTGTATTTTTCACCTTCACTTCCACCTTTCCCGATATAGCTCGAGCTGTTGTTAATGTGGACTGCTGCAAATGCATGCAGATGCCAAGGTGTACATTTCCCATCATTCTGTGCGAGAAAAAAAACTGACAAGACAGCCAATAAATACTGCGACGATCTATTACAGCAACTATTAAGAGTTTTCTAGCAGCGGGCGTAGAAAATTCATCTGCTTCGCAATAAAATGGTTTCGTATTCATGTGGGTCGTAATTTCCGACTTACAATCGTAACTCAATGACGGGGTACTCCCCGGTGAGGGCACCCACCGCTGTTTTCTGCAACAAAAGAAAACAGTCGTTTGGGTGACTTGGTTATGGATCGAGTCAGTCATCGATAGCGCGTTGGTGGTGTGGGTTCAGTCCGACTTCCGCGTAAAAACGTCGGAATCGATCAGTGCTGGCAGTACACCGTAACGCCTTATATCACAGCGGTTGTCGTGTCAACTGCATATCGACCTTTGGAGCTTGCTTGGCAAAAGAGGAACAGAAAAATTATTATCCTTAACCGAATGCAGGGTTAGGCGGCGATATCAGCGTCAATAGCCGACTCACCTTCCGCGAACGGGCGGTAATTGATCTGCCGTTTTCCTGTTATGGAAGCAAAAATGAGAAGAAGAAGAAGAAAAAAATGTCCTATGCTATCGCACGAGACTGTTTTATACCTTTCTAGTGTGCTCTACACGAGACTGACTCTATGTGTTCGTTGCGTGAATATAGGTGATTTTTTTTGCACAATGTGAAGACTATCGCGCATGCGCCATCGAACTTTTTTTAAATATAATAATATATGCTAGAGTGGAAGCATCATACACAAATTTCGCTTTAATTGCTATATATGATTGGCAAGGTTTGTAAGGGTTATGATATTTAAGACTACCGACTTTTTGCAACGATTTATGCGATGAAATGACTATGTTTGATATTTCGAGCGGAGTTTCCGTTTATCTGATCTCTGACCACGTGCGATACTAGTGTGCTTTGCCAACCTTACGTGGATAGAACTGCCTGTCAACTAATTGTGACATTCTTAGTATTTGGCTAATCCGTTGTAATAGAATAGCTTTCGTATCTGTTCTATTCAATGGTATCAAATGGTGTTCAGTATTTTCAAGTGTAGAAAAATAATCACAAACCGAGAAACATATGCAGAATGAAGTAAGGGATTTGAAAGCCTTTCTCCACTAAAAATTGCGTCTTACTGTTGTGTGGATGTTTGTGAAGGTCTCTGGGGAACAGTGATCTCTCCGTATTCCAGCTAATACACCATTGATATAAAAGGGATAAAACAATTTACGCATGTTTTCTTTAAATTTAAGCGAGACATGTCTAATAAATTATTCTTAGTTTTACTAGAATTAAGAAATGTTCTTTATTTGATCGGTTTAGAGACTGATTTATATTTCAATCTATTCTAAAGGTACTTCCAGTTTCCCTAAACCGGCACCAGTATATTCTGGTTATTTTTTCACAACCATTATTCATATTAGTTCAGTGCATAAGAAAGAACTTGTCTGTCCTCATGGTGCACCATTCAGGAAGACGCGTTGATTTGGCTTTCAAATTCTCTCTAGAATATGAGGAATGTTAGGACTTTTCAATGAAGGTGGGTTAGCCTGTTTCATACGGACTTTTTATTTTTATTTTTTATCAGTCAGTCAGATAGGGGTTGACCATATTAATTGTTACAGCCGTAATATTGCAGTTCCAATGCACTTTTGCATGTGTTTAATTCAATTTTAAAAATCACTATGATTCACACTATCTTCGCTGAATGAACATCACAGTTATCTCCGCAGGACACTTCAGGAAGAAAAGATAGAGAAATAAGATAACTTTCTTCGTGAGCAATACTTCTATTAGTTAAAATAATTTAATACTATTAGGTTATTTTTAATTATTTAGGATCTGGTACAATCAAGTCACTCGTAAGCATCTGATTATCATTTATCCCTTACTTACATTCGAAATGAATCAAATGTATTGTTTGGCGTGTCTGGTTTACATCACAGTGAGATAAGCAAGAAAATATTTATTAAACCAACGCGGCCCGTTATGAACATCGCCTTAAGTTGGACCCCATCTCTGGTATTGAATACATGAAGTTAGTGTTAACGATTATTTCATTTTCACCTTTTTATTGGGGGGGGGGGGAAGGAAGGGGAGTTTAATGATGCGGTCTATTACTAGTAGCCTTCCTTGCATGTATGAAATAACAGTGCTGTGATATCGGGTTATTACTCCCTTAATCTAGATTGGAACACATATCAATTACATTCTCTCGCTCAGTATGAGACATTTCAGGTTGAATCTATAGTTAGCTGCTTGGTTGTTGCCTAATTTTTGTTAATCAAGGATCTAAGCGGACATTTTTAGCTCCGCGCAGTCTGAGAGAGCTGAAAACGAACTTTTATTTTTTCGCAAAGCATATTTCATTCGGGTAAAATTTCAATTCTTCGAGGTCTGTTACGTGTGTGTATTGTCTGTTTTCCGGGAGATAAAATCCGATTTTCCAGGGGAAAAAAAAAAAAAAAACGCTGCCATCACCATCCGAGACTGAATAAACCGGCTTCAACTGACTCCTTTCTCCTTTTACGGATTCGAAACAAAGATCTAACGTGCATAGATTCTAATGAAAAGAAAACTAAAACCTTTTAGACGTGTTTATACTAATAAAATGAACAAACGCATGCATTGAAAAACTCGACAACATTTTGGTTGTAGAAGTCATCGTCATCTAGACTAAAACTGACTCAAGTAGCGTTGTACGAACAACAAAAAAGTTTGCAATACAGGTGAAATCGGCAAATCCTCGATTTAAGAGTGCATCGCCCAAGAGTAGCTGAATTTCTCTTTGAGCTGGGTAAGAAAAAAATCAAACGCGAGCCAGTTATTTCTAAATGCATTTCGTTGATGAGTAAATACATGTCGTCATCATAAATACGGCTTGTTCCGGACATGTGTAATAGTGCGTATGAGTGTGTATATTCCTTTAATCTATTGGATAAGTTATGAATAACCCACAAAGCATCTGTTAGAACACCTGCTTTGCAAGGCAAATACAATTCTTGACGAATGGAAGCGCAAGAAGTGTTCGATGGAGGTATTTTAGTCTGTTTGAAGCGAGTTGGGGGGAATTTCAGGAGCATCCACATGAAGTGCTTCGTCACAGAAACATTTTAAGTGAGAATGTTCACTTGAACGTCTATAAATAGCTCAAGGCTTTCATTTATGCCTAAGTAAAAGAAAAGAACTTCATTCTCTTTGCCTGCACAGCGCACCTGCATGAACTTGCACCGACTGTCCGTTTGCAATATCATACGTACGAAAGTAATGACCTGAAACATTCTTCCAACTTTTTCTTTCTTTCTTTTCTTTTTTGCTTTCTTGCGTGGAATTCTCTGCGACTGGTCGGATTCATGTTCCGTAATTAGGCAAAAATTTCACGTCGCCCACATACGTCTCACTTAAAACTTTCTCCGTGTGTCTGCTGTCCAAGTTTCCGAACTTTACCGTCATCAATAATTCGCTGGAGAGACATCCGATATCGCTCCGAGGCAATTAAATATTCACCGTAATTCCGACTGCGGAACGCCATAAGTGTGCTTAGTGCTTCGACGTGAGTGGGAGGAGTGGAGGAAAGGTCGTTTGACGGCATTTAAAGGAAGGTTACCTGGTCGCTGTTACTTTGGTGGCTGGCTATGATGGGCGCTTCTTCCTTTACGGCGTTTCATGCACGTGGGGGGGTAGGGGGGGTTGCCCCGCAAAATCCATTACGGAAATGAGACCAGGTGGGTTGAAGGCTGCCTGCCGAATGGCGTGCACTTAATGGCTGCACGGTCATCTCGAACACCGTAAATTTCTGGTCGGTGACAGTAAGTCCCATTACGGGGCAAGCCGTAGGCTGACCTCTGCCGCTAGCGGTGGCGTCGGATTGCACGAGAAAGCATTCGGAAGTTAATAAATTATTACACCTCTCGCTTGCTGGCTGTCTTGCTCTCCGTATGTTCACTCTCGTGCGAGTTGTTCTTGCTTCGTGCACGGACGGTGATTGGATCTCCATCATCTCAAATGGAGCCTTCTGCTATGGGCAGAAGCCAACAACAGGGGTCTTGTGGGCGCACGTGAGCAATCTTAGTGTCTCCCCTCTGTTCCTAATTCTTCCCCGACGAATGGAAGCCACAGACGTGCTGCGAGCAGTCTGACATGTGATTGGACAGTTGATATCGAACTAGGAGGCCTGAACAGATTAACTTTAGACTACCCTGAATAATTGGAGGGGAAGGGGGACGCTAAATGGGATATTTGGTCGCACGGGAATCGCCCAAACTGCTGCTGGACTATCCAGCTTCTTTCGTGCTGTTTTCATTAGGACGTAACGTCTTTTGATAGAGCAGACATCTTTCTGACAGCGTAACCGATTATTATTCTTATGATTAATGGGTTATTGTTTTATGATTGTTTTATTTAGATCCTAATGCATATACATGAAATGGGACTATTCCCCTCATCCCTAAGAACCTACATCGTATTTTGATTAGAATTTTTCGTTTTGCAATAAAGAAAAAAAAACACTATAGGCTTATATATGCATATGTATAACAGTACGGTTTCTAAATTGCACATTTCGAAGTTTAAATGGGTTCGCTTATATAAGTGTGTGTGCGTGCATGCGCATGCGTGCTCAAATTAGGAACCAAAAAAAAAAAAAAAAGTCATAAAGGTAATGGCTGTATTCGTGAAGTTGTGATATGGCATCAGGAGTTTACCACAAAATGTCCATTGCTTTTTATCTCAGTATTGAAATTTGATTATTAACTACAGAACCGAAGAGGATATTTTGTTGAAACTAAGAATATTATAAAACAATAGTGGTCTTAGGATCAGGAGATCCCAGGGTGTCTGAGATACCGGCCAGAACACACGCAATTAAGACATAATATACCAGTCTCAGCGCCTTGGTCGCTTCATTCATAACTCCGAAAAATCCACGCTGTTAACAATGTCTCGAGTGAAGTCACAATTTAAAAGTATCCCGATATGCATTACTGACATGAAAAATCCTTTACTACAGGGTGTCCCAAAATTCACGCAAGAAGTAATTTTGATAGAAAACACAGGTTTTTAATTAAAAATTGTAATTTCTTATTGATTCATAAAGTATACAGTATAGGGTTATGCATGGAATAGCATATCGGGTAATTGGCCTCCACGGCTTTGCTGGCACATACGCACTCTTTTGTCGAAATTTTCCATGACTGTTTTGCATAAATGTGACTGAATTTCGTTGATACAGCGTTTAATTTCCTCCTTCAAGGTGTGGGTGGTCGTGGGGGTTGTTGGCATAAATCTTAGATTTCAAAAAACCCCAAAGAAAAAAGTCCAACGGCGTTAAGTCACATGATCTGAACGGCCAATTCTGATCACCAAAACGGGAAATTACACGACCAGGAAATGACTCATGCAGTAATTGAATTGTTTCTCGGGCTGTATGGCATGTGGCACCGTCTTGTTGAAACCACATGTCGTCCACATCCATATCTTGCAATTTAGGCACAAAAAACTGGATTATCATGTCGCGATAGCGAGCACCATTAACTGTTATTGCCTTACCAGCCGCATTTTCGAAGACGAATGGACCGATGATGCCTCCAGCCCAAAATCCGCACCAAACAGTGACTCGTTGTGGATGCATTTGTTTCTCAACAATCACTCGTGGGTTTTCTGAACCCCAAATGCCACACTTTTGTCGATTAACGAAGCCATTAAGTTGAAAATGAGCCTCATCGCTGAAGATGATTTTGTTCGAAAAATAAGCATCCACTTGTTGTCGTTCCATAATCCATTCAACGAACTCTCTTCGCTGTGTGTGGTCATTTTTAATAACTCTGAACTGTCAGCTGTCACGCTGTCTTTTTTTTTCTCGTTGGCAACACTTTACCGCACAAATGGCGCTAAATTTAAATCTTGTGTGAATTTTGGGACACCCTGTAGAAATGTGTACAAGTGTGGATTCCAATGGCTGCTTACCTAAAGGACATCGGACGCCGTTTAAGCTAATTTAAAGTGTTATTGTTTATTTTTAAATTTAGCTTATGCAAGAACCGTATCAGTAGAAACAGTGAATGAAAATTCCACCTGCAATTAGGAATCTATCGTCCGTTTTTTTTAGCAATCATTTCAGACACTTTTCGTAGCTTATTTAAGTCGCTTTTTTTCTTGCGTTCTCAGATGAGGCAGGTGAATTTTCAGGAAATTTGGCTTGTGGAATCTTTAATAAGGGTTATTGATATAATCGTTGTATATCATTACAATAACGTTATAGTAAGCTGTGGACTGAATCAACTTTGCGATTATTGCCAACCGGTGAGTTTTGCAGTAATCACTGCAGGCTACGAATAGAAACGAAATGCCCCTAATTTATCAGCATACGATTTTTCATTCTTTTTATGACGAATATTACTTTGTCCATTTTGGATTAATATTTTCGTTGATGTTTTAAGCTTAAAATTTTAACATTTAGAAAATTATGTCTGCCTGAATGTGAAGTGTGAATTCTTTAACAATCCGCAGTTAGTGGAGCACTCAAATAATTCTCAAAAAAAAAACTTTTTTCCTGTTTTATTCTTCCTCTACGAGTAACGCTTTTAAAATTATACGAACTGCTGTCAAAGAGAATCAGAAAATGGTCATCACTCTGGGACGAGTTGGGTTTGAGTAACTTGAAACTAGCCGAAGCATTTAAGCCTATGAGGCCAGTGTATTATGTCGGTTAATTCTTCTGGCTGGTTTTAAGGGAGGAAAAACTGGCGCTTTTTCCATCGTGGAGACTCGTTCCAAGTCCTGACATCACCTGTTCCAAGTCATACCATTTTGAAGACTTGCTATCGGCGTATGAGATCGGCTAACTCATCCTCACCCGAGAAAGCCCTTATAAGAGTTCTTTGCGTCCTGAACAAGACTCGAATCAATTTCTATCCATTCAAACGAGGGATTCGTTGCTATCAGAGCTCCAGAGACCCCAGGAGATTTCGCTGTCGATTTTTTTATTGGTCTTAAGGGCAAAAAAGACAACACAAAGTTCCACCGACAAAAGTTTAGTTAACATAACTTGGAAACCCTGCTTTATATACCGAACATGTTTTTTTTTTTTATTTATTTATTTACTTTTCTTTTTCAAGCAACTGGAGGTCTTTAGCAATCAAAGTGAGAGGACGAAACCATCTACTACCTAAAGGCATTGTATAGTTATCACACGACAAAGGCTGTTTGGTTGTAAAGATCTGTGTTCGGATTCTATCTAGAACGAGAAGAGATTTTCAGCTGAAGAACATCTGCACTTCCATTTGCGATTGTTTATACCTGCACCGTGTGTGTGGAGGCGGGTTGCTATATTATTATTTATATTAATAACATTTTGATTTATTAATTATTTTTATTCTTTTATTGTCTGTTATAATGAAATACAGAATCTGGAGATTTTTTTTTATTAGTTATGAGTTATTTACATTTTAAATTCCTTCGTTACTTATGGACCACCCTGTTTTATTATTTTCATCCCATTCTTTGCTTACTGGTAAAATATTTGCAAAACCGTGACAAACAAAAAGTAGACTTCATAAAAGCAGTTTATGTTATTCGAGGTTTATTTCGAAATGAAAACGTGTAAGATTTGAAGTCAACCTAAATAGGAAGGAATGTCGGTTTAGGAGGCAGCACACTGGCGAATGCTGATTAGCGAAACGTAACCTGAAATATCGGGCATCACTATTTTGTAAAATTTTATTTATATTTTTATTATTCACTTATCATGTCTAAACAATCATACATGCCTTTCTGATTTTTTTTAAAGGAAGAAATGGAGTTCGTTCTTAAGTTGCTGTTAAAACAGTCAACACCTTCAAAAACCTTGTCATTGAAAGTGTGGATCGCAATTGCTAACAAACTAATCGCAGTAAAATTTATAACTCCCTCATTGAACGTGTACTGTGGTTTGTATGACATTTTCTGTACCCTAATTTTAAGGGTTTCAAAGCAACAGCAACGAAATTTTGAGTGTACTGTGTACACAGAGACTTAATTTCCTTCATATCTTTTCGTTCCTTCTGTTTCTAGGGAAATATTTCAGTAAAGTAGCTCACACTTTCACAGTGTGACTGAATCAGCAACGAATTCTTAGAATTCTATTTCCTCAGAGAATTTCTAAAATTCGTTGTTTGATGAACATTCCTTTGCAGTCTTGCAATTAAAACCATCTTAATTAAGTCGAGATTTAACGAACAGAAAATAGCTGAGGCATTGTAAGAAACATTAGTTTAACAAAATATCTTTTGATTTCTTAGCGTAAATAGATTAAAGTTGAGGTTCACGAAGCTTCGATTTTCTCTTTTTTTTATCAGTGAGATGGCACTCACTCGAAGCATCGAGTTTAAGAATTGTTCAGTGCGATTTGTCACCGAGAACTTCTGCTTGGTTGGTTGATTATTGTGCGTGTAGTGAAAGGGGAAGGATGTTAGTCCTAATGTAGGATTCGTATGGGGTTACCTAGGTAGCTTTCTTTCTCAGATTCTTGATAATTTTTTTAAAATTCCAGCGCCTATTTCACGTCCTACCTAGACAATCTCAACACAAAACAGTCTCGACTTAAAACAGTCGAAAGAAAACAGTCTCGATTTACTTCTGTACCCTAATGGCTCAAAAATCTGCCAATTAAAAAAAAAAAACTTTAATAACTCCGCGATGCACAATTTATTATCTGAACGTGATAATACTATCTCCCAAGATGCCATGCGGCAAATTGTTGTGAGAGAATTCGCAAACTTCAGATATTTTCTAAAAAAAAAATCTCTGGGGAGGAATAAAATCTATTTTCGTCTAATCGACACGCAGCAATTTCGACTAGTGGATGTGGTTTCGGATCGAGTGATCCGATTATTAAAATGGTTCTCTACACATGCAGACTTTCAAAGAGCTTGTACGGTACGTTTCAAGAATTAAACGCTACGAAAGTCAGTGAAAAAAACAGGCGGAGAGAGAGAGAGAGAGAGAGAGAGAACGTGTGTTTCTGTTAATTCTTGAATTGAGCCAAAGAGACTGATTGCAATTCCACAATCCCCATAGGATGTTTAGGATTGAATAATCATCTCCAGCAGTCAGTGCGTCTATACTTTATGTAAATACCGCAGTTTATGGCGTATCGGAATGCATCTCTTGGTGCGGAGTTGTCTCACGAGCTCGCCAATGTTCGACGTGGTGTGCTAAGTGCATCGTAACATACTCGGAAAAATATTTTCTTTTCCCATTTGACTTTTTTTACCGATTTGCGCTTTACCTATTTAAATTTCTTTGCTGTATCCAGCGCGGTAAGATTCACATTGCGAATAAATAAATTATACGTAGAAAGAAAAATAATAATAATAAAAAAGAAGGAGAAAGATATGTAACTTCTCTACAAAGAATAGCTTAGCTTTATAATAGGAAATGACGTCATTTCTGTTTCTTTCACAGACTACAAAGCGGTGTTTGTTTTAACTGTGAAATTGCCAAGTACGCATACCGCGAAGTTTGTAATAGGTTATTAGGGAGTGGAGTTTCGTCAAAAAAAAATTATATTTAATGAATGATAAGGATTATTTTATGTAGGGTTCTGAGTAAAGTAGGAATAGCTAAAGGAAAAATGCCTAAAAATTCATTAATGTGCATAAATTACTATTAAACAGTGTTCTGTTGTTACTGTTCTGTTATTATGCATAACTAATACGATGAATTGCGAGAAGCTGAAGAGAATGAATTGAATAGGAAGGTGCTACGATTTGTGCTGCAGATTTTTGATCATTTTGATATTTCTATAACCGTGGTTAGCAAACTTTAGGTAGCGGATGATTTTCATCATCGGATGTGACCTCATCACCATTATTCTGCTTGTGACGTGATGCTAGATGGGAATGATTACTCTGCTGAATGTTATTTAAGCTGTGGCTTCAAAACTTTGATGATGGATTTTTTTTTTTTTTTTTTTTTTTTTTGTAGTCTTTTATCTGGGCTAAGTTAATCGGTCGACAGTAGAAAGTTTTTCATCCTGTTAAACAGGTAAATAAACGGACCCTTAAGCACACTCTGTATAAACGTTGCACACAAAGAACCCTCATGATTAGTTGCATGACATTAAACAAAAGAAAAAAAAAAGCAAACGAATTGTTGCTAATGGCTTCTTTCGTTTTCAGTCAGTCTGCAATGTCTTTCTTCTTCAGCTAATTAAACAGCAGCTTCTTTTAACGCCTTAGTTTGTGAATCACCTTGAAATTTTCCTTGAAAGTCATTGGACCCATTTCATTTCAATGACATTTCTTCCGAGCAGGTATTTCGACGCCCTACGAGCACATCGACACTATTTATGTGCTTGCTTTTTCTCTACTGTTATACTACATCCAAGGAGGAAAAAATTACATATCTGAACATATATAAAACTTTTCTAAATAGAAATACTTACCATTGATTTAGCAACGAGGTGTATAAACATTTTTAAATATAAATTATTTTATAATGTCAAAGACGGCGCTCACAGAGAGTATTTGTATTTTCCATATAAAAATTCTACACAAAAATAAAAGTTGCCTATAAAAATGCCCATTCTTCAACTAATTTTACATCGCGATTTACACGTCACATTCTCTTTCAAAATATAATTTCAGAAAAAAAAAAAAAAAAGGATTTAAGTTCTACACGTATTTCGGTGGAGTGCCAATAAATACAGTATCATAAAACTACCTGTGTGTATGTGTGTGTGTGTGTCGAGATGTAAAAATTCAACATTCAAATCGTAAATCGTGGATAAGTTGGAAGAGCAAAGATGCTGACATCTGGCGTAGGACATAGAAATCCAACCTTTTCTTTTTTTAATTGGTTCTTTAGTTACTGCTAAGGATTGGTATGTTTTATTAGCTGCATGTATTCTCTCAACTGAAGAGCCCAGAATATGCATTTTTTTAAACAAAAATTATAAAAATGCGCCACAAATAATGCAATATTTATTGATTGAATCCATATTGGATATTAATATCTAGATTTTATGTAACTGTTCTAAAAATCGGTGCTAATGTATTGAATGATAATTACAAAAAAAGGAGTTTTGTTTGAATAGTATGCATTTTGATGTTGCCTTGATGGAGATTATGAACTCCATGTCCCTAATTAATTTACTATGGCAACCGCTAGCCTCGATATCAGTTGATAAAAGCCACTGATATTTTGCTGCAAGGACTCGAAACCTTAGTAGAACGTGGATGTTTTATAAGGTTATCCTGAACATCTTGAGTGATTCGCTACATATTACGACATCCTAAACAAAAATTTTATTGATCTTCTATCTGCTTTTTTTTTTGGCATTTTGAATGATTTCGTGTTTTATTTGAGTGGAATTATGTTTGATTTATGAAATATAATCGTTCTTGTTCTATTTTTTTTGTTCAGACTCATATCAGCGAATGCCATTGGAAAAATAGCTGCCATAGTCGTATGAAATTTTACCAGGGTGGCATCGAGTTTTATATTTGGTCGGAAAAGAATTTTACTTTCCGACCGGCTCATTTTCTGACCTTTACTTCGTTTCTTACTCTTCATACAATTTCTGGGAAAACAGAGGGATGGTGGCATCAGCGTTGGTGGGCCATCCGAGGTCGGCGATGTCAGGGGGATTGGTGGATTTCATACTACATCACTTGGAATGTACGGGGAGGTACACACACCACAGGAGGGAGAACGAGTGCAAGTGACATATGTGATGGTACCAGGTACTGCGTCTTCAGATTAGCCCTGCCTACTATAGCCTAGTCGAACAACTTGAAGAGGATGTTGTCTTTCCTTTAAGATCTCTTTGATTTACTTCTTGACGCCGTTCAGTATAAAGAAGAATAATTCTTCCAACGTGGCATGCGTAGTTCTCGGAGAGGAAATATGGATGTTGTAATAATGTTCGCATAATGCGTTTTAAATCTTCCTATTAGACAAAGAAAAGTATGATGGGGAGGAAGCCACCCTTAAGAGGGCATCTTAGACGCTTGGTGAAAATTATTAATGCATTCGGCCATCGTCCAATGTTTACTTATAGAGTGGTCTGCCTACATCAACTATAATTGCAGAAATCATTTTAAACAATGCAGGTGCAAACAGAGGACTAGGCTTAATAGAAAGTATACTTAAAAGTGCGGTGCTAAGCTCTGATTTAATTTTTATATTTATTTTAAACTGGAAATAATTTATGCGGATAAAGTTCAGAGTGGCTCGATGTTTTGCATCAGTACTATTCTTTTTCAATATCGTACTCTTACTATCCTTCAAAAAATATTTAAAAATTTAAAATTTTTCAGTAGACAGAGGGAAACAAATACTTGCAGCAATTGCTATCAGCTGCCTTAGTATTACAATAAAATTATGTCGCCTTTCGTTATTGGATTTAAAGGCTACCAATAATACACTGGTGTTATGAGTTTGTATGTCGCCTTACTGCATTGCAAATAATATCCCATTGACTAAGTAATGCATTTTATTGTCTGTTTACATACGAAATGTTTTTCGAGCCCTTTGAAAAAAGGGATCAATTGCTGGCGACCAAAGGTAAACTGCTGAATAAAAGGCCAGTTTTCATTTGGAAAACCTCAGGAAAAAATAGCAGCCGTTAAAAATTGCACAGGTGAAGGTATGTCTATTGTCTCCGAACTTTTTTTTTGTTGTGTGTGTGTGATCTATTTTCGCCTGTATCCGTAACTGAGACCAACTGCACTGACAATATGTTCTTCAACCGTGTCATTACCGCTCACTGGGACGGCAAAGCTCACCTGTGTCGCGTGCATTAAGTGTGTACTGGGGTGTGGGCGTTACCACACAGAGTTAGAGTCGGCGGATTTCTCCTCTGTGACACTGTTGCGGTGTAGCCACAAAACAGTTCCTGCTCCGCCGCTGTCGGAACCGCAAACGACGGTCGGGCACGACTTTTTGACTTCCGTTCCCATGCATGTCCCGATCTTTCTGCCTTTGTTCGCCCACGTATTGATAAGGGGTGCACTCTCGGATGTAGGCCGGCAGGTGAAAAGGGTGTTTTTTTGTCGTTTTTTATTTTTCTCATGACCTTTGTCCCTTTGGGGTCATTGTAATAGAGAAACGCTAAACATCGGCGCACGAACCATGAAGCTCTGTTGTGTAATTTGCCCCATTTTACCTTTTGGTGGGGGTCTGTCCAGACGGGAGTAAGTCACAAGACGGAAAAACAAAACGTAGCGGAACTTAATGTAATACTAAAGCGGATACCGTTGCACGTGGTCAAATCAGGAGGTCCGATGTAATTTGTAAACACCGAAGAGTAACAGGGGAAAGAAGAGGGGGTGAGGAAGTCTTTATACTATCATTAAGATTTGTATTATTTATAAGGGAAGTGGAGATGCAATATTACGAGTGGAGGTGAGGAAGTGAATCTTAGTATTGCATCTTTTGTCCAGTGAACTCTTAAAAGATCTTTCAAATATCATCAGTGGAGTAATGAATGGATGAAGTTCTTTCCCACATCCCCTTTTTTGAGCTGGGAGAGAGGAGTGTGGAATTACAGTCGAATCAGCTAAGGCTATAAGTCTAGTGCGCTGTCTGTTAGCAGAAGTCAAACACTTCCCCCCTCGTGTGAGACCGGCTAAATTCATCTTTCTTTTGAAAAATACTTAAAGGTGGCATTCGCAATTAGTCTTATCAATCGAAGAACGCATGTCGTGCAGTAAAAAGAAAAAAAAAAGAGTATTTTTTTTTATCTTCATTAGGTTCTGTAAGAACTTGACACACACACATATACTACACTATACTCGGTGCCATAACGACAGACTCAAACCTTTAAGACAGAAGGAAATGGCTGAACAAATCCAAGGTGGATGGGTAATTTATAAAAATGCTGTAATAAAACTTGGTGTAGACTTCAAGAAAATAAAAATAAAATAGAACTCGGATAATAGAAAATATTACTCATCTTAAAAACGAAGAATGAAGGTTATTTTGAGTGTGTGTATGTGTAAGGATGAACGCGATGCGATATGCAAAAAAAAAAAGAATCGTTGAAAGTGACATTCTGAATGCTTCCTAACACAGCCTCCTTAGAGTGATATCTCATGCATATTTTCAGTGCACAGTATTTTGTATCGGACAGTATAGCGCGAGTATATCGGATCCGATCTAAGTCTCGCACTCTATTTCTCCCCTCTTATTCTGCTGTCGCCCTTCAAAAAGTGTCTTGGTATATTTCCATGGATAACTTTCTTAGAATTAAGCAGTTTATCACCGCATGTTCTGGTGATTTTATAGCGCTCAGACGTTCCTGCTCCCTTCCCATTGGTTGCCCTTCCCTTCCCCATGCCAAAAGAACCCACGAGTGTTCTTCGCACTGCAAGCAGGTAAGGGGCGATAAATTTAAAGGATCATTCCGTGCGCCTCGCTCTAGGGTGATTTAGATAGAGGGCAGTACTGGGAACTGCACTTAATAATCTCGTACCAAGAAGGCTGCGTCTGTTAGAACTCCATGACGCAGGGGTTTTTTTGGGGGGGGGAGGAGAGGGAAATAAGAGCAATCGTTTATTTCACCAAACCAGGAGATGAGAGGCGGGCAGAAAGGTGCATCAGTTTAATAATAATGACACATTTATGCTTAATCAAAGAACATAAGTCTTCCTAAAGCTACTTCATGTTGAAACAATTCAGGGATGGTTGTTAATTTCTGATTTTTTTTTTCTACTAATTACGTTCAGCTGCAAACGGATGCGAAGGTCCTTCCTCTTCTTCTGCTCATTTCCACGTGGAATATATTTTAATTTTTCCCCATATGAATTTAGATAGTTTTTTTTTTTCATTTGTTAATAAATTCATCAATGTATATACTCGGTATTTTATATACTTCAATGCTCAGAACATGTTTTTTAATAATTTTAGACATGCAGCATTGATCTGTTCTGAATAGAATTCGTATTATATGAAGGATAGCTAAATGGATTTTTTTTTTCATTTGATCTTTATCTATTTTATTATTCAGATATCACTGTTGGTATTCATTTATGTATTTATAGGAAGAAAAATGTGTGCTGGTTTATTCTTAGGAAGAGAAAAATATGCTGCATATCAAACACCTTAAAATTTCCAATTTACATTCGTAATGGTTCCATTCTCTTTAGAAACATTGGAACTTTATGGTCCTGTTGGTCGCTCAGCTTGAACTAGAGAAAAGTGGCTGACGAATATAGAATACTGACTAAAAAAAAGAGAGCCAAAAGGCTTCACTTCGGCGATGCAAAATTATTCAAATTAAGTGGAAATTGAATCCAACATTATTTCAAAGCCGAATAGAGAAACTACAAGGCATGAAAGCCCCTGTCAGGAAAGATTTGCTTACGCTTGGAACCGCCTAAACTTTTATAGTTTCTACCTTGTAGTTTCTCTATTCAGCTTTGAAATAATGTCGGATTCAATATCCACTTAATTTGAATAATTTTGCATCGCCGAAGTGAAGCCTTTTGGCTCTCTTTTTTTCAGTAATTCTTGGTGCCTTTTGTGATGTGACACCTTTTTTTGGCAACAACTCGTATGGTAAAGTATAAGTTCTGCATCACTTCAACCTGAGCATTTACATCTGAGTCTGGCTCCCACTGACGAGACCTCAACAAAGGTCGAAACCGGTCTGGGTAGTGACTCCCCCCCCCCGCCATAATGTATAACATCATACATGTCCGCTAGGAGATGTGCTTTACATTATGGGAAATACTAAGGATAGTGATCAGAGCTTACTCCGCCTTTACTACGAGTTGCCCCTGTCATGAAAGGTTTGCTTACACTTGTATCCGCAGAAAAACTTTTATAGTTTCTCTATTCGGCTTTGAAATAATGTTGGATTCAATATCCACTTAATTTGAATAGAATACTGAGTTGAACAGTCTGTGATAGCAAAGTTAAATGTTGTATAATAGCGATTTTTGATACTTATCAAAAATCGCTATGATTTTTGATAAGAAAAGACAGAATGATGAGAAAAGACAGAAACTGTCTTTTCTCATCTACTTTTAATGTTATATAATTAACCATATGAACGATAAAGAGTCCCTTCACAGTTAACAAGAAACTCCGAACTAATTTTATTGATATTCGATGCCTCTGTTAAAAAAAAAAAAGTTACAGTTCGTTTTCTGTTTTCATTTCTAGGATGTCATCTAGAAAATCAGTATAGTTTCTAATCTCAGTTCCACAACTGGATTAGATTGCAAATCCGTTTAAGTATCCATTACAAATTCAGTGGATATTTCGAAGCCCACAAACTCTGGTAGCCTTATCTACGTATCGTTATGATTAGTTTCACTCTCCTTGGGAATCGCTCTATGATGGAATGAAAATATTTCTGGTGGGTTGGATTTGGTTGTTGCTTTTTGAATGACGGCCGAAGCGAAACAACCAGGAAGGAAAAAATTCTGTATGGTTGTCTGAAGGACGAACTATTATGTTGCAAAAAATGCTCCCTTAGAGAGATGTAGAATATTTTGATAGGTTTTTTAGCCGCAATTTATGAATTTTTACATTCGAAAGACTTTGTCGTCAACAAACCCGTCTATAAATCATAAACTAAGCATAATGGTGTAGAAAGTCAGCTATATAATTATTATTTATAGTAAGATGTTCTTCACATTTATTCCCTTAAATACATGAATCAGTAAAGATTTATGCAAATCAGAGATAATAAAAATAATCCACATCCGTTATTTTGTGGCGAAACTCTGAAGCCAGAAAGCAAAGAGTTCCGTTATTTAAATTAAGGGGATATTAAATCTCACATTATTTCAAAGCCGAATAAGAAACTCAAAGATCGGAATCAAAGTTGCCCTAGTGTTGAACTACGTGCTTTAGCTTACGCTACAATCCGCCGAAACTTTTATAGTTTACTATATTCGGCATGAAACTCTTTGATTCCAATCTTTGAGTTTCTTATTCGGTTTTGAAACAATGTGGGATTTAATATCCCCTTAATTTAAATAATGTTACATCGCCGAAGTGAAGCCTATTGGCTCTTTTATTTAAGTAAAAGAGTTTTGTGTTCTTACGATGAACACAAGTAGGATTTAGTTAAACTATTTGTTTCAATAAGCCACAAAAGTGCGCAGCGGTCAATTTTCTCCCCTGTGTTAAGTAATTACAAGTGGCACGCAAACTGCCTAGCGTTTTACGTGACTTGATATTTCTATGTACCTTTTCCGTGTGCTTTTTTTTTATGGGTTTAGTAATGTGCTGTGATTGGATCTCCTATTGGTGATGCAGTTTTGTTTACCGCAGACTAGCGGCTTAATATGGTTCTTTGTTTCATTTCACCTGGTGACACTCACTGCTTAGTGGACAACACAAATAATCCCGATGAGTCATCAGACTGTAAGACACCACCGGAACAGAGCAAATTTTTACCTGAGTGAGGAGGAAACTGATCCTTCAGGAGAAAGTATGAATATGTATTTGGACGCAAACTACAACGCACATTTAAAAGTCATCGAACACAAACATTCCACTATGAATCCTAGAATAGAACAATCGCATGATACAAGAAGCGAGTCTGAAAATTCTGCAAGTGTATTAGGTCTGTATTGGTCCCCCACTTGGTGGTCACTACAGGAATAGTCATATTTCGGATCGAGGACTGCTATTGCACGATTTAGTGAACCTGGACTAGCTAACATCCGATATTCTGCTACTGTAATCACTGGAATTTTATTCTCATAAAAAAAACAAAAAAACTTCCATAGCAAATCCTCATCTTTGAGGAGATCTTTTTGATATCCTCAAATATAGAAAGGAAATCTTTGCTGGATCAACCTACTCCATAATTTGAACGAAATTTATTAATAATCCAGAAAATTCCCGCTGTTTGTTAATCAGCAATGGTGAATATTTATTGTTGACAGAGAAATAATCACGCTAGCCTTCCTTTTATAATGATTAAATGCGCTGTAGATTCAAAGGAGCAAATTTTAACTCTACCTCGACCTGAGATACGTTTGATTTCATCTGCAACAAACATCCTCATCTTGGTGTTTATCTTTCTGTTTCCATTAGTCTGTACTTCATTTATCATCGATGTTTTCATATTTGAAGTCAGTAGTGCATTTAGTGCTGCCGCTTGTAGAAATAACTGAAACACCTCGTTGTTTTGCTGCTTCCACCTGCTCTACCCCAGTTCACTGAAGTGTAGCGTCACTCTCTCTCTCTCGTACCGGAAACTAGGTAGCTAAACGTGGTACCTGCGTTCCGTTCCCACCAGTTGGGAATTCCCGAGGCAGCCAACTGTGTACAGATTATATGCCGTAAGGCATTTTTTAAAAAAAAGATACCGCTTATGTGTCCACTTGCAACTAACACGGAAGATGGTGACAAGGATGAACCGATAAAGTTACTTCACCTGTCTCGGGGAAACCTGCCATGGCCAACCGGCATCATTTTTGTGGGCTCTGCGACAATGAGAAAGAATCAACTGAACTATACGTTACTAATTTAAATTACCGTCGGTTGCTGTTCTTGATCGGAAGTCCTATAAGTTAAGGGGTATCCATCAAACCATTCACTGGGTGGTGGTGTGTGCGCGCGCGCGTGCTGAATCCAACAGTCTTAGGTTTTTTTTTTTAAGTGCTATTTGAAGTAATGAAGTTCTTCCAAAGTGCACAGTTCAGACTCAGCCACTAGGAAATCGCAAAGGGCCTCATCGTCTCATGTTACCTGACGTGCTAAGCGTTTGCTTATGCAATTCTTAGTGGATCCCAATCATGAAACATAAAAGACCTTTATTGACGTAATGGTCAATATGTTCTGTTGAATATTGAGAATCTTTAGGCTTAACGTTGTCATCGATATCTTCCACAGTCGTCTCCTGAGTGCTGCTACGTTTTAAGAGATATGCCAATAAAGTCTGTTTCTTCTCATGTGATGATCCACTCGTTCTTTAGCGGACGTGTACCCATGTCAGATGTTACGCTGTTTGGTTACTTCCGTACACGACATAAGAGTTGTAGCTCTTTTGTTTGAACATGATGAATGACCACTTTGCTATAATAAGAAGACTTTGGTCAAACTCGAGTTCTTCAAGTGTCAGCCTCCAGGTGACGTTGTTAATTGGATGGGGTACTTCACTGGCACCATTTTTCTACCATCAAGATGCTTCTTGTAGGAAGGAAAGTGAATCGAATGAGATGAGTGTTTATATGCTTTTCACGTTCTGTGTCAGCTTTATGAAAGAGAATTGAAATCCTTTGTTTTGTTATTGCAGACCCTAAAAATGTTTTTTTGTAAAGTAAGTTGCTAACCTCCACGTTCCTTTTGTATTTTTGGACCCGAAAGGGTTAATGCTTTTTTAAATAAAAAAAATGCACATACCTATGTCTTTTCTGACACCCCATTGACGGTCATGGTCGAAAGAAAACACTCTATTGACGGATGTAGGAGAAACTTGAGAATTAATAAAAACCCTAATCCCGAAGTTTTGATCAAGGGAATCATTGGTTTTATTTACTACTTGTTATTTGTAAATGGATTTGGACTTGGATAACAGAGCAGAGGTTTTTATTAGGAATCTTAAATGAAGTTAATCAGCAACAGTATTAAATCTGTGCTAAAAAAAAAAAAAAAAACATGAAAAAGAATGGCCCACCTACGCATTCTCCTAAACAGTGTAGCGATGAACAGGAGAACTTTTAGGAACTTATTTACATTTATAGCGGCAGAGTTTAAATTATGCAGTTTGAAAATAATTACATCCCATCCTCAAGAACACTTCACCGGTTTGTTGCGTGACTGACGAAAGGTGGAGGAAACCTTCGATTTAAAGGTGAATAGGAGGTGTGACCTTCATTTTCCATCAACGATAGGATGGCACTTGATTGATGAAACTCATGCAGTAATGTATCAGAGACACTTTCACACGGGGGCTGCCTACCACCGTGAACTTAAGTTATCCTTAGCAGACGTTTTTCTTGGCTAGAATAATGAATTCTATTTCTTTTTTACTTCAATCGCCCTAATTAATATTAGTAATGAATGAATTATAAAAAAGGGAAGAAAATTAAAATTCTTAATGGTAGAGTGTAATCTCTCCGAATGCATTTATTTCTTTTCGGAAGTCACTCGCCAATCGGCGAGCAGTGCGTTCCTTCCATTTCGTTTTCTCCGAAGAATTAAACCAACATCTCCGCACAATTCGTTCACTTTCGGAGAAACTAACCATGAAAGGATCACCGACTCTCCTCGTGTCTCGCTATCTCGTGGACCAAGACGACAGGGCAATTATGTGCGCACTTCTTCGGTTGCAGAATTGCCACCTGGAACGCACGATAAGGGGCAGTAAACTGACGAAGGGTATCGCGTGCCACCGGAACTCTGTCACTCTGACGGTGTCAGCCGGAGAGTAAAGGTCAACAGATTGGGGGGGGGGGGGGGGAGAGTCTTCAGTGGACGATGCACCGGTAGACGGAATAGTGTTGTCATTCTAGAAGGCGGCGCGCAGATGACGACACGTTATGCGTAACGAACATCACAGAGAATAATTAAATCCTAAGACAGTCGATATGAAGTCACTTGACCTGGAACGTCTGCCGCACATGGAAAGTAACGTATTGGATTTCGCTACAAAATAGGCGGGGGATCAAGTGAGAGTGCACACTCATTTCTGGTTTGCTTTCGAAGTTTACAAGCCTTAACACCGGAATTGTCCATCAAAGCTTCGTGAAGAAAGTCGCCGATACTCAGACAGCGTATCCATGGAAACCCAATGGGAACCGCGGAGAATATATAAAAGGGAATAAATGCCAACCGCGAAGGTAGCATGTATTAACTTTTGCAATAAAAATTTACGACAAATATTATAACTACACTGTGCTGCAAAAATCATGCGGACATTTCAGTGTTTCGACAAAACACTATAAAAATTGGATTTTGTCTTTGACTTGGTTTACTCTACTGGACAGACTTTCCACTAAATATTGATAAACGGCTTTCAGTTCTAACCTTCCCGAAGTGCTGTATGGGGTTCATTCAGGACTTTGTGCAGGAAAGGCTAACCTTTTTTCATTCCCATTTCTTGAGCAAGCGTTAAAGATCAACGTCATGACGTTGATATTCGAGGGGATAATTTCCACAGAGCAGACAACATGGAATTGTCCAGAACAGTTAAACGAGGAAACTGTGCCATAAAACAGGGAACTTTTCCAAGCCACTTCACGCCTCCAATAAGCACGGTAGTTCACACGAGGAAATGAAATTCTTCGGCTATCTAAATGAACATTAATAAAAATGTTATTAAGACTTCCGAGTAGGTTGGGCCGTGCTATTCTTACTTTATTCACGTGTGACTGATACGTTCTAATTGTCGATTCTTCAGCTTCTAATATAAGTCTTTTGTTGAATTGATTATTTTTTTAATGCCTGTTTAGGTTTCGTTGAAATACAATTAATGATTAATATGATGAGTTACAGTAACTTGCGGAGAGTCTGTTAACTCGTCCCTTTGTCCGTATATTACACCTAGCTCGGGCCATTTTTTTTTTTTTTTTTTTAGCTGTTTGTCATTTTTCTCGATTTTCTTTTTTCTTTATTTTTTTTTTTTGGGGGGGAGTAGCGCTATGCATATTTAGGTTTTAAATTAGTATCCACGAAATTCATGCATATAAGGCAACAATGTTTACGTGTCGCATTATTTCTTACATTCTTAAAAGTTCAAAAATTATAACGCTGTTATTCCATCATAAAAGTACGTTTAGGATATAAAATACCACTCTTAACCCCCCCACCTCCAAAAAAAAAAAAAGCTATTTAAGTGCCTTCTAACCTAATATCTGTACGCTGAGTTGAGTTTTCCGTGTATAAATATACGTCGGTTGGTATCACGAGGCGGATGCTTATTTTTATTTATTTCGACGTAATTGCGAGCCACTTAAAAACGATACCTCTAGTAACATTATAAATCATTTCTTGTTATTTTTATTTTAAATAAATGAAATTTATCTGAACAAAACTATTTCGGTAAAATATCAGTTCTGTTTCGGTAAAAAAAAAAAAAAAAAAAAAAAAAAAATCAAAGTTTCGGTTAAAAAAAATCTAAAATCAAAATCTAATTTTAATTATTGTAGTGACTCTCAATGGGAAATATGTTATTATTGTAGTAGTGACTCCGAATATGGAAAAGTAGTATTTTATCAATGTATTAGGGGATTATTATTATTATATGAAATCGCACTTTTTAGATTTTTTTTCCCCTTCCTCTTTTGTATGTTAAACGTCACATGGCTTCAAACTTTTCCCTCCTCACCTGAGAAATTAAGAAAATACAGAATATAAAACCTTGCAATTATTATTATTAACTTCAACAATTGCACGTCGTAGTACTAACATCAGAGAAGTCAATAACTCGATTCTGTTTAAATTCACCCATTTTCTGAGAGGATAAACATTCAAATAATATATATAAAATTAATTAGAATTTTAAAACATTTTTCTTAAATAATATTTAAGGCGATTCACATGCGCGAAGATTCTGAATTTTTAATCTGAAAAATTCAGTTTTCTTCCAATAGGAGCTTCGATTTTAGATTTTTTTTTCCTTTTTCATTTCATTTTTTATGCTGTATAACATAAATAGAATTTTTTGTCATCAGTGTCATATTTTTTCCAAATCCCCCTACCCAACCAGGAGTGCGATCCTGTTACATGTGACTGATTAGGAATGCACTCCTAATCAATCACATGTAAGCTTATTTATAATAGCACAAATAAACTTGCAAAAACCATTGAATCAACATCTAAAATTTAAAGAAAAGTATGTCATGGCATCATCATCACTTTGAAATTCGTAAAAAATGTCACTAAAAATTATTCCATACAATCAAAGCCGGAAAATATTCCTTTTTATTGCACTAAATTAGAAATTATATTAGGACAGTGATTTTAATAAATGCTTTGTAGTCTGTTTTAGGAAATCTCAGGAGCAACATACACCTCAGGAACTACAGGTTAGCCTTTCTGCTTTCTCCAACGTATTCTAAGCGGTTCCAACAAATAAATCGCAGACCCATTTTGCGTTTTTATTTCTCTTTGGCCTTCTGTTGGCTCTGACGAGATATCGAAGTTATGATAACTGTGGCATTTAATTAGCACGATACTTGAAAGCGATAATTATCTTTTGAAATGTGAAACAAATACAACTGCGTGTTTGTTTACGCTTATTACAACTTCAAACTTGTAGTCTGCAAAACTCAAGTTTCGTTATGAAAAAAAAAAATCCTTAGTCATGAAATGGGAATATAATTTGTCACTTATTCTCATTTCTTCACTCTTTTTGCATCCACTTTTTGTCTAGTTTCATTGTTTTGTCAAATTTCATAGACGGACGTAAGACAGCCACTCTGCATAATTATTGAGGTTTAGCGTCTCGAAATATCTAACTGTTATCTCATCGCAATATATAAATACGAAAGGTGTACAGCCTTTCGTGGGTGGGGATGCACGTATATAATTTATATGTGGAAAACCTAAACACAGCGTCCTTTCTTCTTACTGTAATAATGGGATTCTCACTACAATATACATTTTTATGTCCACATTGTCTATTAGTCAAATTCAGTAGACAATATTCCTGATGGTACACATCCAGGATTCTTTGCTGAATAATAAGAAAATACAGTTTTTCTTACGATTTTCTTTGCCATACTAGACGCTTAAACACACTTTAGATTATCGTAGGACTTCTACCTCTCCGGCTGGTGCAGAAAACATGTTAGACATTTTGGCGTTCCGAACGCCCCGTGAGCGGAAACGTCTGACATGTTTATAATCTAATTGCCGGAGTGTTCTTAGATAACTGGAATGATACCAAATGACCTGTTTGGGCGGTAATAGTTAACTACAACGTGAACCCTTGCACGAGGGATATTTCTAGTGCGGTATGCCTCCTTCGGACAGCACGCAGCCACGAGCAGATGGTCGTTTGTTCCAAGTACTTTTCGACATCCCAGAACAAATCTGCTGCCATTGTAAGACGATATTCTGCCCCGAATATTACCCCTACCCCACTTTCCTCCCCGCCTAGATCCCTAAGACATCGGAGGATCAATTTCCTTCTCCCGCAGTGCCAAAGCGGCACCCATTCTCGCCACGATGGCTTCTATAGCATGAGCATTGTTTGCCAACACGTACTCCGCCACCCTTGGTCAGAGGTCAGCAACGAATAGAGGTATACGTATGGGCAAGAGGTTGTTCCCGTTACACAGCTGGCCATTGTATCCTTCAAAGAGAGCTGACCTAGCACTACTTCCGGTGTGCTCCGACCATCACGTGATATAAAATGAGATAGGAGGTAAGTGTGTGTGGGGGGGAAGGCCATATTTACAGGGTTAATGGTGCAGACCTCACATCAGACCGTGAAGTGGCCTCTCGTTAACAGTAACGATTCCGACGACAGAAGACCAGCCAACGGAAGTGTGGGTAGGTCATGGACAGCATAATACTACGAGGGGAGTGCGAAACACATCTCGTGGTTCTGTTCTAATTCTAACTTGCAGCGATTAAGCCAGCAAGTGAGCATTTAAGTAGATTTTCTATAAAACTTGAAATATGCTCAAAGATATGGTGTGTCCATCCTCTATCTGGGTCTATCTCTTCCTCTTAAGCGATGTTCTCACCTCTGCAACACAAATACTTATATCATTACTGAAAAATTAAAGGAGTGGACTTGTTGGAATTTCCATACTCTACATACTTCGTACTTGCAAATTCAATATAACATACGAATTCCAGAAGACAAGTGAATTACACTTTTACTCCAGATGGCGCTTTTAATTTTAGCTAATCCCCATTCTTCAATTCATACCCTGTGCTGTTCTCTTTGATTGATAAGGTCCATATTTATATTTCACTAGCAAGAAGTATAATTCATCTATTCAGTTCTGTGTTATTGGATCGTTTTTCGTCTCATTCCAACGCCTGTTTTTCACCTATTTACCTGTCTCCGACGTCTTTTCTCTGGCCTCTCGATAATTCTGAAGAATGACACGATTGCGATAACAGACACGAAAGACATAACACTGCTAATAGTGTAATGAAGATATCTCCGAAGATCATTGCTAGCATTTATTTCTATTCACCGTTTCTTATAATAGCAAACGTATCCATATGGTTATAAAGATCTAAGTCAGGTGAGGGAGACGTATGTCGCCTAAAATGACAGATGGAAAGAAAAAGATAAGAGTCATTAAGATGACAAGCTACGCTAATGAGCTAGTTTTCGGGCTACCGTGGCCAGCACTGACTGATTTGGCGAATGCAACAAAGGGGAAACATATGACAGTAATGGATCGGGTGGCGCACAGTTTAGAAACAACTTAATGGGGGGAATATTGGTTTTGATGGATAATGAAGGGGCAAAATGAATACACGAAAACAGGAAAAATGCGTATAAAAGATATCGGGGAGGGCGAAGGGTGAATCTAAAACATTATACAATCAACACATATCTGTTAAAGCAAGATAATTATGTTGTTGAAGGTCGCTGGCTTGAAACATTCGATGCTCGTTTGAGATTACCGAAGTTATGAGCATCCAGTGTTGTGAATTGCGTTTGTTTACTTTTTTTTTTTTTTTTTTTAATGTGGCTCCCATCCAGGTAGGGTTGATATAGTACATCAGTTATCGTAGGAAGACTAAGAATTTTATCTATTCATTTTTTCTAATAATTTTTTTCGTATTTTTATTAAATTTTTACCTGTCCTGAAACCTTGGTTTAGGAACCAAAACCTGAACTATTTGAAGTGATGACTTAACGAAACAAAAGGGGGGGGATTACAAAAAAAAAGTGCAGTTATGAGTGTAAGGAACAGCTTATTACATCCAGATGAAAGAGAAGTCATTTGATCCATTAGATGATCTTTAATATGATGAAAAAAAATACTACAATAATGTCCATCAGATTACCATACTCACGATACTTTAATGTGCAGACCTAATGATAATTAATTATCACTCCACCCCTAATTATTCTTTCCTGAATCGACAATATGTTGTCGCCCGAAGCTAAACAATGGTTTTGAGGTCGAAAAGGTGCCATCACTTCCACGTTATCTATTTGAGACTTTTTTTACTCTCCAATATTCAATATAATTGTTCGCTAATTCAGTAGAGTCTAATGCTCGGTGCTCTGCTGGGAGGTTTCTTTATTTAAATGCTAAATTATTGGCTTCCTTCGACTCCACTTTTGCTTTTAGTCTGGCCTCACTGCCTTTCATGTAAACGTATTACGAAGCGTTCTTTGTTATCACGTGCACGTGCGTCCCACAGACACTGTGCAAACCAGCAGTCTAACAAACGAACTGTACAAAGCACGCAGCTTTAATTACAACCTTAATAATTAACCATCGTTTTCTGTCCTCCTGCAGGGTTTTCCGTTCCTCTTTTGTTTGCTGTCATTCGCTGCCTGCCCGCGTCTGACCCCTGCCCTCTGACCAGACGCTGCAGCCTTAGTTAGAATGATTTGCATTACACTTACGGGAACGACTAACTGTGACACCCACCGGTTCGGGGGGCAGCCAGACAGAGTGCTGAATCAGCAACGTGGGAGGGGTCAGGGCAGTGGTGACCTGCCTTACTAAGATAATTTAGTCATTACTCATACTCTCCCAGTCATGCTGTTGTCTCCTTCGTCTTGCTATAGCTCCGAAGGAATAAAAACTCTTTTGCATCCATGCAAATGCTGTGGTTTATGTATCGCAAACTTCATCTCATTATGCAATGAAAACGTATTCTTGCATACATGCGTGAAATATGTCTAATTTCCCCTTATATTGTTACGTCACTGCGCATACTTAATATAATTGATAAAACACAATGCTATATTCAAATTTCGTTTTGTTTTCTTTTTTTTTATTTTTCCCTTATCTTTTTTATTTTTCTCTCTCTCTCTAGGAAAAGGTATTTTTATGTCGACCTTTTAATAATAATAAAAAAGTCCTTTTGTTTATATTTACGGCCGAAGCAACTCAGGCTACTAGAAAAGAGAAACCACACGAAAAACAATAACACTTCAATCAAAAACAGATCACAAATAAAACATCACATAAAATGCAGCCCAAGATACAAATTTCGTTGAAATAAAAATAAAAAAATATTATAGTTCCCACAATCCAATGTCACCTCTTCCAATACCGATGCTTATCTATGTTAATATTTATTTATCCTTTAAATTTGGAATTTTCCCCTTTAAGTATCACCAATCATTCTGTATTTCATCCATACGGCATCGCTACTCGGAAGCTGTGCTGAGTTCCGACAGTGTTTACTTTTAATTCTATCTTCAAGCGGAATGCCGAGTTCAGTATCGATTGCTCTCACACTATGATTTTTGTATTCACATTGAAGTATTCTACTACAGCCCACTTGAGAGATAAATGAAAAGTAAAGTAAGAGTATTGATGGGGTTTTTGAGCCCATGTCAAGTTTTTTTAACATGTATCCATCTGATGATTATGTATTTATTAAAATATGTTTTTTAATATTTTTTTTTATCACCAATGTAATAGTTTGTAGCACTTGAGATCATGCATGTAGCTTGGCGTTAATTTGCTTGGACAAGAATGAATTTCTTTATATTTGATGGAATATATTCCTAATAATTGATAAATAGAAAATTTTCACGAGGGATTTCGATTGACGTACGTCTTATGGTTGAGGAAGTGATGTAAATTGCACAGGGAAAAAATAATTAATGGATCCAATCGATAGGCTTCTTGTTTGGAAATTTAGCATTTTAACCATCTTAAAATATTTTCAAAAGTTTGTGACAAATGCAAACATCGGCATAAAAACAGTCTTTATTTGTTTGGTTTGTCCCGTATCCATGCTGTTTCTCCACTCCTTGTAAGGATTGAAATTAAAGATTTGTACATATTAAAAAAAAATAAAGTGTTTAATTGTAGTTTAATTCTGTCCGTTTTTATCAGAATGTGTCGCAATTTTAATTTAAATCGGATCATTCCTAGTGTCATAAAAGATTACGATTGAGACATAGTTATATGCTAAAAATGATAATAAACAACCTATATTCATAAGCGCAAAATGGCTCTCAGTTCAATTGATAACAATTGATTTTGCAATAAGAGAATGCTATTGTAAAATGCACATTTTTACATATTTGCTTTCATTGCGTTGTTTTTAGAGAAAAATATTCTTTTTTCCTCATGAACTAGGAGAGAGAAAATCACTTTAAGATACAAATTATCTCACATCTCTTGCTCTTCCTGGATTCTAAACATTCGTCTATTTACGGGAACCTACTTGATTGAAATGCTTCATGATAATATCATGCACTTCAAGGGAAGGAGAGAGAGAGAGAGAGAGAGAGAGAGAGAGCATATAAATACTAAGAAAACATTACTTTTATTAATGAGTTTCTTTCTAAAAGTCATTACTAAAATAATGAATAAGAATGAGTTTTTAAAATGATAGAAATGACATGGCGACCGCGAACAACGTTGATTTCATCAGTACTTTTAATTCAAACAGAAAAAAAAAAAAATTCTCTTTAAAACAAACGTGATATTCATGCACACACAAAGATTTTTAGACATTAGTGCGTTGAACAGGTTAAGAATAAAGAATTAAAAAAAGAAACTTGCTTTTGCTGAATTTGAATTTCTTTTTGAATATATTTTAAGGTATGATTCTAAATTACGGCAAAAGCAACAGCCGTGAGGTCGGTGAAATATTTCACCGACCTCACGTTAATTGTGTTCTGTAATATTTCCTTTAATTTATTTTCCTACTGGTTCGACTGTTCTTTTGAGATGAAGACTCCGTGGTTCTTGGAGGTAAAACCCGCCGTCTATATATAACAGACGACCTGTTAACTCATTCTCCGTTAAAAAGTTCTTATAATGATTCTTCGCGTACTAGACGGGGCGAACTCGGATCTTTCCAACAGAAGCTCTTAATTTATGCAGCATATACTTAAGAAGGCTTCTCCAGCCCTGAAATAGAAGAAATGTGTAAAAACGAGATAAAATCAGTTCGCCAATTTATACTGTAACATTGCAAACGTGTTTAAATTAAAAATGTGAAGATAATATTAATAGAAAGAATAGCGGCATTGCAGTAGTCAGTCATTTAGCGAAATGTAAATAAAGTAACAAAAAAGAACTAAGAAAATAATAAAGAATACATTTATAATTTAGGAAAATAACAAAATAATTAAATACAATAATAAAATGAAAAATATATTTGTTAGTATAATATTTGCAATATCATTATTTGCGATACTTGATCAGTGATTTGCATAAAAATTAATTGAAGTAATTAATTTAAGTACAATGAGTGGAGCTGTCTAGTTTTGAATAACCTATATTATTTGGCCTACCGCTTAATATGCGAGTACTGTGCGCAGTGTTACATTGAGTATGTTAAAGTTAATTCGTTTGCAGACTAGGAAAATTTTTCATTCCGAAATTATGAAAAATAATGTTAAACATAAAGCAGGAACTGATAATTAATGAGGAACAGGAGTAAATTACACACAACCGAAAGAGATGGTGACAAACAATCAAAAAGCATAAACAAAAAAAATAACTAGGTGCAAAATGTTATAAGACTTAACAACGAAAAATCTAAGACTCGATTGAATGATCACGATAGAATAATATATTTTTTTTTTTTTTTTTTTTGTGAGACGGAAGACTAGAAGTTTGTTCAATTTAAAATGACGTTTGTTGGATGTCTGGTTTTAATTTGTTTAAATTTTGATTTTAAATTACTCCCAAAGACTCAGTATGTTCTGATTTAATACTTGGCTGGATGGAAAATATTTGATGACATTTGTAAATTTTTTTTTTCTGAAATTGTATGCTTAAAATCTTCAAATTAACAAAATAAAAGTTTCTCTCGGTCATCTCTCTCTCATTCTCTTTCTCTGTCTGTCTCCTTGCTATGTACAAGAGGAATAACGGCATTATCATTAAATTATTTTTAATATGCATATCTGCATAACCCTTCAGCGATGCATTCTAAATAAAACAAAGTCGGCAAACCAAAAACTCGCCAAAGAATTAACCCTCATTCTCGTACAGACGAATTTTCCAAGAGAATATTTGTTTAAGAGTAATCCTCAACCGAAGAGGCTCCATTTTTGCTTCATCTCCAAATTTCCTCACGGAATTTTCACTCACCCCCCCCTCCTTCTTTGCTGTTAGAGGAAGCCCTGCCTGGTCTTCATTAGGCTTCCATGTAATCCGCGCACGCGAAAGAGCGTAATCTCATTTCCAGATGTAGTTCGGAGATTACAAATCCGAACAAGTCTCAGTGGTAGTAATGTTGCACACCTACGTCAGTGTGGAGTGTGTCTACAGCCTGGTTTGTATGTAGACTCCATACTGTCAGTTTGGATATGCAGTACTTGATAGTAATTCCCTTTATTTAATCTGGTCTTGCGAAGGAAATTATCCCTGAAAAAAAGCTACTGGCTATGAAAAGCACCTTTTCGTATTACAACCAATGCGTTTAGTTGTAGTAAGGATTTGTACATGCAAAACTCGTATTGAACGGATGCAACTTTTTACAACAAATCAATCAATACCAGAGCCATTCTTTTTTTTTTTTCCCCTATAAGAAGCTCCCGCTTTGTTTATTATATACTGTTTCTTAGTTTGCCAGCTCTACTTATAAATTCTTTTAGTTACGTCTAAAACATCCTTTCTGCAAGTAAAAAGTATTCACAAGTAAAACAAGATCCAGACACTCATTTGAATGAATATAATTACTATTCCTGTTTTATTTTATATGACATATGTCATATCATACTATTTGCTGAGTAAATTTAATTATTACTGTGGTGCACATGTGATTCTATAGTTAAAATATACCAAGTTGTTTCGAGTTAGGTTGGGTTTAGTCACAAAAGTACTTAAGACTAGTGAACCGAGAGTCAGTAATAGCGAAAGTAAAGAAATATAAACACCACTGAATAGAGCACATTAAAAAGAATATCTACAAAAAAGTTGCCTAAGCAAATACTTCAACATAAACCAATCAGAAACGAAGACTCCTCGGCAGAAGCCTCGACCATTATTGGCCTAAATCCTTGAAATGAATAATGATGGTGAAGATAGTAGATGCGAGATTTAATAATATGTTTTCAATGAACGATACACTAAGGTGTCTGGGACTTCTATATAGACGCCGATGAGGGTCGAAATATACCCAAAATATCAGTATACTAGCGAAACCTAAGTATAATGAAATGTAATATCATCTCTTCTTTCGATTTTAGTAACACACATCAAGGACAGTATTGAAGCGGACCTAAACTACTAGCATGTATTGAAAGTTTTGTTTTATATTTAAAAAAATGAAGCAATATTTTCGTTGTTTTGTTACAGTAAAAATACTTTATTATTTTACCCCTTTTTTTTTATAAGTAACTGAAAAAAAATTAAACTGTATAACCTTTTAATTTCTTTAAATGTGTTTTACGACTACTGCAAGGAAAATTAAGAAAGACCAGAGATGCTTCTGAGATGATTGTAAACATTTACACTTAATTACCGTGTGTGTGTGAATCAATTTTAACTTACAAATATCTTAGAATTTCGGTAGCCAACATCAATCATCATCAGACGATGTCAAAAATTAAAAAAAAAAAAAGAAGGCGAAATGAATCGATTAAAATCAATTTGGACTATTGATATTATTAATATTTTGTCTTTGTGCAGATTTGTTTCGTATCGTATTTGCTTCTTGATATCTTCTGATGATGGTAGATATTAGTCGCCGAAACAGTGAGGAATTTGTAAGTTACAATTGATTATTAAATATACACGAAATTGCCGTACGGAATTACTTCCAAAGAAATATTTGCTTTATTATTGAAATTCATTTTCATTTATAGGCTGCCTGGAATGTATTTGCGTGATAACTGACGTGTGCAGCTGAAATGAGACTGGCAAGCCACTGTCTTATTGTTACTGCAATGTTAGCAGTTACGTCTAATGTTTCACGAATAGTTTTTTATTATTTTTCAAGATGTGTTTGATTCCTGTATTTAGGATTTTCTCTGTTGAATTTAAGTTTGCGACATATTGACATACGAGCTTCTCTATTCGGCGATTTAAAAAAAAAAATCTCCGTTGTCATTTCTACCAACTTTCTAAAGAAATACAACTATCTATGGATATTTCCTCATCAGCTATTTCGTCTTCAAATTCTTCATTTTCCTTTTTTTCCCCTTTTTTTTTTTTTTTTAGAGGAGCAATTTATTACCTAAAAGAATTTCATCTGAAGGTACATACGCAAAGCACTTTTTCTAGATATTCTTCATTCTTTCCGATTTTCAAACTCTGTATTCTTATACGCAGTACGGCATCATCTTTTTACGCTGTCTCTTGATTCACTTTAAGCTAAAAACTGATATTCCTTGGGTAAGGACATCTTTGCCTCTCTCTCTCCTTAGAGACTTATTAGTAAAATCATCGCCACTTTCAAAGAACAGTTTAGAATTTTTTTAATGACCCCATTCGATTAAGGTTTGAAATCTATAGTACATTAATATCATAAGATAATCCCGACCCCTGCTCTAGAGAGAGAGACCAAACGTATAAAATCTTCCCACCATCGGTAAGCTGATCAGTGGTCTCATACTGGATCATAGATATTCTCTACCACCTCAAGGCATTCCCAAACATCTATCCTCACAGTGGTTTTTGATTCTACAGTATATTTATTGAGGGATAAGCTTTTCCAAGCTTATCCCTCAAAATGAGGCCAATGAAGAGAATCCAGATAACAGCTGGCAAGGCGTAATAGATTTGTCTTACTTCCACTGTAGTGCTATTCTTAATGATAATTGAATATATCTACCCAAATTACAGATCTTCTAATCACTGAACACTATTCTTACATCCGGGTTAGTGTCCTTGAGGTCTCCCTAGAAAATTTTGACTCAGTATAGAATATAAGCGGCCCCTTTCTTTCACAGTGTTACCTGTATTTTTACAGTTATCATTGGAATTCTTCTTTCCTTTTTAGTAATTATCTTTGAGCCTGTTATTGAAATTTTAGCATATTTTAATCATATACATCCGTGAACATATCTTGGGAAGTGGACTTGTATTTTAGCAACTATTTGCGGGATTTAATGTATTTATGTTACAAACAGAATTTATTCTCCCTACCTCCTCATTCTACGTACACATAAAATGCTTATTATTGTGGGAAGGGAAGGTTACTGAAAAACGTAAAGACTGATGCTAAATTTGAAAGAATTTTCGAATTTAGCAGCATTTTATGCTTTAATTGAATAACATGTTGACAAAACGAAATGAGTTCGAAAAGTACTTAATGCGATCATAAATATATAACTATATATACTCCTTCTCATATATAATCGGCTTAAAACATATAAATAAAATGCTTATTTGTTTCGGATTATATATTTTACTATCATTTAATACGGACTTACACGTTCCCGAATGAACGAAGTAGCCACTTTCTGTGAATCTTGGAGTGCGTAAGAGAGAGAATATAAATTATTGATGCCATAATCGTTTCATTCAAAACGACAACAAACACATCTATCCGCAATTGTTTCTGTTTTCGTATACGTATATTTGTAAGCATCTATTTCTTACAAATTAATTATAACTGAATTTGATTCTTTAGTTTAAAATTTTTAATTTCCAGTTAAAAATACTAGAAATCAATTTTTAAAAAAAAATATAGAAAAGAATTTATTTTGTCATCGTATTTTACTATTGTTTTGCATTAAAAAAAAAAAGGTTAGTGTGCGGAAATGTTCTAACTTCCGAAAACAATAAAGGAATGAACTTGAGGAGTTTTAATTCGAAGAATCTCTTCCACTACTTCACCCACTCGTTAAGACACGCTTTATTTCATTTCAAAAAAAAAATATCGTAACCTTATATTGATTAATAAATCTTGGTGGACTTATATCTCGCATTTAATTTCTTAGAGAATATTTTGGTGTTTACAGAAGGTAAGCATAACATTTTATTATTGTGTTTATGACCTTATATTTTGTGGAAAAGTAGCTAAAGGTTTGCTCCGTTTCCGTTTCTTTTACTTTTTTGCAGCTGAATCTTTTAGATGATTGACAGTTGCATTATATCTTGTAACCGCACAAGAAGGTGCCCTGGTATTTAAGGAGGAACAGATGGAAGGGGGGGGGGATTTACAAAGCAAGAACTTAACCCCCGATCACTGATGCAATTCTAGCGAGAAGACCTGCTATGGCTTAGGTGGATAGTTGCTAATTTTTCCCGCTTGAGTTTTTCTTGGCTACTTTAACTCTGCAAACTCCAACTAACATTTTATAGACTCAACGTTGCTGTTAGATCTCGGTCCACGATACTTAGTTCCCCTTTTTATGCACTCTACGTGAGAACAAAGCCGCGCTATTCTGTAGAAATGCCCCTGTATTATTCATGTCGAATCTATGGGCGAGGTGTAGAAATAGGTAGTGAGCATGCGCACAGCGTCTCTACTGCGCTCTCGGGGAGACAAATCTAATTTACTCGGATGGTGGACTGTCGTAGAAGCGACGGATATTGGCTGACGTGTGCCCGAGCACTTCTAGTCACTCCTTTGCACGAGCAGGTGTACTGTCCTTCACTATGGCAGGAGGGATTGGTTAATCCGCTAGAGGTGGCAAAGGGCGTACACCGTACAATAGACTCTTTTCCCTAGCGGTTTCTACAGGCTTCCCAATGTTAGCAAGCTGCATTAAGGGGGGGGGGGGGGAGGAGGCTGGATCTATCCGAAAACCACAGACTCGGTCGTTTTGTTTGGAAGTTGCTAGGTTTCTCCGTAGTACCTGGTGGGCTGTGCTACGGAGATAACGCTGACTTGGCACTTCTGCGATGTTGTTCGGTCAACACTTTCTCGGTGTCAGAAACATAATAAAGGATATTTAAAGTTTACGCCGACTTAAGGAAAGACTGGGGAGGGTGGAGAAAGGAACCGTGTTGCTTTTAAACCTGCTATCTCTTGTTGTTGTTTTGCCGTTAACCTATTTTGTAGGCACCGTCAATCGTACGTGTGCTTTGGTTTAGCGATGCAACAAATGCATTATGGAAAAAAGAAACTAACAACCATTCCAAGTTAGACTTGCAAAAGGAAGTTTTCGTTGAATAAAGTTTTGATAATAAAATAAGCACTGAAAGAGCATACTGCTATAGCACATACAGAAACTGTTTTCATTGTGTTAAATTATGGAGATAAAACTATAAAGAAAATTAATACTCAACTTAAGAAACCCCGGTACCATTCCTTGGGGGGGGGGGGGATTACTAATCCTGTGAATATATGAAAATAGAAAAATGTCACACAAGCTTTGATATAATTAATTAAAAAATTAAATAACAGATGCGACTTATTTTTTTCTCCTAGTTTAATAACATGTTCATTACACACATGGAAAACACACAGTCGGCGCAGTTGCCTATTCGATATTAGATAAAAATATCAGATATTATCTCGGGTATTACGAATCTGTTTGTTTAATTCATCAAACTATACACATACGCATGTATACGAGAAGAGTCGCAAGAATTATTCTGAAAAAAAGCTGATATAATATACAGCTATGTAAAGTTTGGGATACGTATAGAAAGAGAGATAGATTTAACAGTAAAGAGGAAAAAAAATTAGCATTTTGGGATTTTTCCCTCCCTTTTTTTTTGTTCATACCCTTCAGTTCGAAAGCCTTAAGGAATTTTTATGAGTGGGAAGACTCAGGTTCAAAATGAAGTTTCGGTTTTTTATGATGATGCAGTGCTTAATTATAACCAAATAAATATATTTAGGCTGTTTTTTTTTTTTTTTTTTGAGAAATATAGTAACAAAATATTATTAACGCATAAAACTGACATATTTTCTGAAAAGACTATCAAGTTAAAACATGTAAATCTGCACAAGCCAAACGACTTGTGCAGATTTACATTCTCTAAGGGACGTGCTTGAACACAAATCAACATTTAATTTAAATTTAATGAATTTAAGAGATCTACTTAAAATTTTAATGAACTTTAAATCTCAGCAAAAAAAAGTTTGCAATGAAAAAAAAATAGCGGTTGTTAAAGGCGTGAGTATTGGATGATCGGATGTGGATGTTTGAGATCAATTTACCACGTGGTTAAAGAGAAATATCTAAAATATCTAGCATCATATAGGATGACAACACACACACACACACACACACACACACACACACACACACACACACACACAGATTTAAAATCTTCTCGTTGCACTGTTCAGAAGTCCTTGGCCTATAAATGCTAATACATATCCAGGAAAATTGGTTGCGAAAAATATTTAAAAAAAAAGAAAGAAAGAAATTAGCATCATACACAATACTTTTGCTGAGAAATAAACTGGTTTTTCGTAGAATAATGATCCAGCCATGGGCGCTCTTTTACTCGTAAGCAATTTAATTTATGGGTATCTTTAAACAAACAGGTCATAATTTAATTCTAGCTTCAGTCATTACTGTAATGAATTAAATTATAATGCAGTGGAACCTTAAAAGGTGAACTGTATTGTTGCTATTGGTAACCAGACAATGTAAATTTCGTTTTGTTTACTGTGCCTTCCTTCTGGATCACTTTCATTATTACCGCATAAGGCTAATCATTAATTGGGGAGGTCTTCACAACGGGATACTCTTACAACCCGTGACATTCTATTACATCAGGTCATCATTTCGGTGAGCTTTTAAGAGGATTTCTGAAGCTCGAAGTACTCTTTACCATTCCGCTTTACGGTTCATCACTGCGACTTTAGTCTGCATAAAGGAAAATGATATCTAGCTGCCTCGACCTAAGCGGTTTTACTTACAAAATAACTGTACGGCACCCTTTCTACCCCAATTTCACTCTCTTTGTTTCACTTTATATCTTGTGTTCCCTAATTGTTTGCTACCTTACTTCACTCATTGTCGACTCTCTCTCTCTCTCTCTCTCTCGCTGTTGCCTACTCCCGCCTAATACCCCACAGCAGATAAGGCAGGGGGCAGCACTGCAGTTCGGCGGAAATGAGCAGCACTATCATGGTTCAATCGAATTACGTTAAAACCATCATCTCCTGCTGACTGCTTCGCTCTTTCCCCACCCTATCCCCCCTCCGATCCCCCCCCCCTCTTGTCGTCGGCCGTAGCAGTAGCTACAATCGTACAGTGGCTGTCACCTCTTATCAGGCAGTCGTTACGACGAAACGAGAAGTACAGGGAGAAGATGGCGGGCGGGGGTCGCGATAGGACGGAGATAAGAAGGGATGACGCAGGAAGGTGAATAAAACAAGACATCATGCGAAGCAAAGGGAGTTATCGGACAGTCATCACAATTGGGGGCATCTGGGAAAGGTGAGGTCGCTGTTGGCGGCAGAGCACCCAGTCGTTGTTACGGAAGAGTGAACGTTGACGCCCTTAGGACTGATTTATATAAATGAGCGGAGTGTAGCACGCGAGATTAGAGAGAGAGAGAGAGAGAGAGAGAGTCGTTTAATAAACAGGCGGACAAACCCGTATGGCAGGCGCATTATCAGGAAAATGTATTTAATATCACAATTCCAGGACCTTTTAATATCCCAGGACAGAAATCTTTTACGCGAAGAAATATGGCACTAATGAATTATCGTGTAGCACGCTTGTCTGCTCACAATGGCAGCTCGTGACCATGCCAAATATTGATCAGAACATGAAGCGTCAAGTCGATGACACTTTCCGGAGGAATAGGAACATCAGAAACAATAGAAACTTTTGCAGACATGCACACACACACACACACAAAAAAAAAGAACCCTTAGTTATTGAAATTTTAACTTAAAAAATGAATAAAAACGAAGTACATGAAAAAGTTCTAATGTTTAGGAGACTGCATGGATTTAAGCGATAAAACAGTAAAAATCCGCATGTTTTCTTCGTAAATAGCAAATTGAATTTTTCTAAATTGAAATGAAATTTTATCTTCTCATATTCATATCACTTTTAGTTATTTTGTAGCAGAACTGTTTTGATTCTCCACGAACGGAGCACGGGGGGAAATCTTATCAACAACTCATTCCTACGGTCTTGATGTGTGGAGATATTGTGAAGCCCTGCTTAAGTGAGTACAGCATCTAACGACTGCTGCTGAATAAAATGGCTTGATTAGAATTACAATCTAAGCAACTAAAGCTAGAAGTTCAGTGTGTGTGTGTGTGTGTGTGTGTGTGTGTGTGTGTGTGTGTGTGTGTGTGCGCGCGCGCTTCTTAGTTGAGCATGTTCTTTGGGCCATTTTATCTGTTTTGTGGAATGAAAAACCCGAGTTTTGGAGGAAGAAAATCTTTTCATCTCCATACAAGACGGGCTAACTGGCTCAGTTGTGAGAATTCTGCTAAAAGATTTTCTCATCTAGACAGGACTTGAACCGAGGTCTTTGAAACAAAGGGCATCATTGTTGCTGTACGAGATACAGAAGCTTCCCTATTCCCCCCCCCCAAAAAAAAAGGAAAAAAAAAAGAAAAAGTGAGCTTGATGATTTGAGAATGAAATTTGCTGATACGAATTACATTTACTATTAACATATTTAAGTCGTTACTAGGATCAAATATGATCGCATAATGCTGAATGATACGCGAGTTTTAGATATAACAAGAAAGTCCAAAGGAATGAATTTCCTCATATGTCTTTCTTATATCTGTACCAAATAGCAAAGACATTTCATAGTTCCCTAGTTACAATATGCAGTTGAACTTTTCTCACTGGCTATGATTACTTAGAGCACTGAAAGAAATTCATCTTGGCCACTGAGTGGCGCTATGCTCGTCTATTGTCTGAGAATTTGTTTTCCCTCTCACCTCATTTGAGAAAGTCTTAAACTTCACTTTGCTGCTATCTCGGACTTCCACGAAATTCTGGATATAAAATTATCTTGAATAGAAGATTAGGGAATGGTAACGTAATCCTAAAACAATAACCGAAAATCAATTAAATTTCATAGAATTACTGTTCCTTTTCGGATTAATGCCCTCTTTCCCCCCCTCCCAGATTTCTTCCCAAAATGCCAAAAAAAGTGTCCAGGTTTTTTTTGTATTTGAATTCATTTTTCATATCTAAACGAGATTTTGCAGAAGAAAGCAGAATTTGCTTACTTTATTAGATAGTGACGACTCTTTAACAGTGAACTTTTCTTTGGCTGCGATCAAAGTACTTTTATTGCCGATTTTCATAATCCACAAAATGGCGAAAATATAACGAGATAAGAAATTTGGTTCATTCGGATATCTAACTGCTCTATTAACAATCAATTTATTAAATTTAGATACGATTTATTTCACTATAAAATTTTGAAGAGATAACACACAAAACTATCATCCAGAAATTATAACTCTGAAATTTCGAGAGGAACCTCCCCCCCCCCCCAATACTAGTTAAACAAATATTGCAATAGCATAATGTACCCCCAGTTCAGAGGAATAGATACGAATGGCCTGAATGATTCCAGACTTCGATCTTGGAGGCTGCTTGACCTCGTATGAACCTGAATTTATTGGGTGAAAACATCGGGAACTGGGACAGCTGAACTTGAATTGTAGGGAAGGCCTAAGAATCACACATGCAATAGCAACACGTCTTCGCAGAGCCAACGAGCCGGTGTGCAAAATGCTTTTTTGAAAAACCACAAGAAGCGCGGACGATGTCTTAAACAGAATGTAAAATGTCCAAAACTTGCTTCATGTTAATATTGTAATGAATATAAAAGTGAAAGTATATCGCAGTATATAATATTGATGAAAATAATTGATGGAATTGTGGTAATCACTGTTGATTTGTATGTTTTTTTAGAAGTAAAAACCTGTTAACGGCGAAAAAAAAATATTCCGCCTACGTATAAAACAAAGTACATGTTTCTAAGATAAAATTATCTATCTTACCTATTAGTTCTAATAAATATTCAACCAATATGCTAGTTTGCTAAAAGACGTCATCGAAGACATTAAATGCGAATTTTTGCTTAATTTTAAATTTAACTGAATTAAACTGCAAACTTTGAAAAAACTTCAATGTTAAAAAAAGAAAAAAAAATGAAGTATTATCTACCAAGTTAATATTAAATCGTAATACTCTCCACACGGCGTGTGTTAACATGTGGAAACAAATCAACTGTTTCCCTGGAATAATGCTTACTTAACAATGCACTAGTGCTATGCAGGAAAGCCACCACCATCGCTATGTATCTGTAGTTTTGCAGCAGACTGATGCTTGCTAGTGGCGACAACAGAAAGTAAACTGCTGACATGCCATGACGAGAGAAGCCGCTCAACATGGGTGGCTACATTGTTTCCAGATGAGTGACACTTGTGGAAGAGGGGGGGACCTTTTGAAAGAGGAATCTTGACGTTATAAATAACAAAAGTAAACGCAACTGTTGTTCGGAGATGGAGTACCGAGAAGGACGATTAATAATGACCTGAAGGAACCTCTTTTTGACAAAAGAGGTAAGAAAGGCGGCCTCTTAGTTTAGCTCGTGAAGATATCCGTTGGTGGTCTTAAAGGGAGGACTGTGCTCAAAGAGGATTTACTTTCCTGATTTATGTGGTACTGCAAGACTTCGAGCAGAATTTCATGCGAAATTCTCTTTTAAGAAATGCAGATACGCACTTTAAGAGACAGCCGTACGCTGACCTACAGCTCAGAATCGTGAAATAAAGTGACGCACTTCTTATTAAAACTTCTTGTGTGTTTGAATACATCGCTTTCTCTTGCGAAGAGAATATCCAGAGAAACAAAAATAGACTCTAGACTATCAAAAGAATATTCTTTTAATAGTCAAGAATATGCTTAATAGAATATATACAGAATTTTATGACAGACTTTGATCTGAATTTTCCAATTTAAGTTTAGTTATAAATATTCTTAAAAAAAAAATCCAAACATTAAATTTCATCAAAATTAGTCCTTCATACGCTTATGTTATCAAGAAAGCTGAGCGCGTTTGAAATTTTAAAATGAGAAGATTTGTTGACATTTAAATTGAACACTTAAAAATATACAGATTTTATTTATTTGTTTTTTGACTGCACAGTAGAGCAAAAATCAAATTTACACAGATAATTGGATGGAAATGGAAGGCAATGCTTTGTTTTGACATCTTCAGACGTTTTGGATATACTTCAATTAATCTAGCCCGGAAGCTTCAGGGCGAAATAGGAAGGATTCCCCCCCCCCCTCACCCGATTATAGTGCGGTGTAAGGGACCTAAAACCTATCCCTATGATGTCTACCGCTTACTCGTCATATAAACTCGAAATATAAACAGTGTCGTTAGACACTGTTTATATTTCGCAGTTTTATTTTCACGAATAAGCGTACGATATTACCAATAACCCTCGAAAATATTGGGTCGACAGAAATACACAATATAGACGCATACTAAATAAATAAAACATGATATGATGGAGAATAAAATAAAGAAATTAAACTGTTGATCAAGGCTATAATCAGAAATTCAGTAATAGAAAGAATACTGCAAAAAGTGGCTACAACATCACGAAAGAATTTCCAATAATAATATTTGAATATAAACCCACTGAGAAAAAAAAAATAAAAGGACTGCCAAAAATTCCACTAACATCATCGCATAATGAAGAATAAATGTCTTATTCCTTTTCATTCCCATAAAGGAATAGGCGGCAATCCTTTAGTCCTAACGTTTAAAAATCATTGAAATCAGTAGTGTTTAGTCCTAACACTTCTGCTAGGGGTAGAAGAAAGTACGCAGGCATCTATCCACTATCCTGTGTTTCGAATCCTGTTTAATAATATTATGCTTATATTGTGTTCTGTGATCATATTTTTGTTTTGATTTATAGGATTAAAGAGTGATTAAATTTCTAAAGTTTGAAAATATATGAAACACAATCTGAACCAGAATGATTGAAGAGTTATAAAAATCGATTTCGGAGAACTTTGAGAAATCCCTCTTTTATTCTTGATTATATTGTTCTTTATTAAGAACAAAACATTGAATATACTAATTTTTATGAATAAACGTTTGAAGCACAGTAAACTCCTGAGCATGTGAACACATTACAAATAAAATAAATCAAGATAACGTTAATTCTACTAGAAAATAAATGTTTATCCAGTAGGTGTGAATTCTATAGAATGGGATATCTTGAATTGTTCTCTTACAAATCGCACATAAATAAGTAAAAATAGGTAATAATTTTCTCTTCTATCTTCTCTACTCATCTCTATTTTTTTTCTCCTCTTTCTCTGCTAGCAGTTTCTATTTTCCAGAAATATTCGAGTTCTTAGAGTTCAGAAATTGAGTTAAAATAGTATTTATCAGCTCTTTTCCCCCTGGATCTACTCCTTTATTATATTTTAAAAATTTTCGCTTCCTTCTTGGTAAAACCGCTAATCTCTCAAGGGGTATGCATATATCATCGCCGATTTACTTCGACAAATAAACGAAATCTTTTTCAAAATAATTTGCCCACCCCCTCCCCCTCCTCGTGGCAAACGTCACATTTATTAAAGGATTTAATGAAAAGAATCATTTTGATGTTTGAACCTAAATTTTTAAGTATTTTTTCCCCCTTTTTATTTATGGTAATCTAAACCACAAATGGATGCTAACTCTCTAATGCTCTGTTGCTGTAAATGGATACATAGTTAAAGAAAAAAAAGAAGATATTGACATTAGATTTGAATTTCTACTCAAGAGAGGTTGTGACAATATCTTAGCATTCACAAATTCTCCTACTCCATTAAGAAAGACGAAGACGTTGAAAAAACGAATTGCTTTACATGTATATTTATAATGCACAAGTGTTTTCTTAAAGATAGTCGGTAAAAATCAAATGATATTTGACAAGATTTAGGAATGAAAATAAACTTGGTAACACGTTTAGATTGTTAAAGCTTTTTATTTAAAAAAATAGAAATTAGAATTGGGTGGCAAACAGTACTATCATCAACTGAAATCTTTTTTGAAAATTACTTTAATTAGATTGGGTTTATAAATTACACCAGAGAAATTTAGACAATTAATGTATGTTTTAAAGTACGTGTGTTCTGTAGCTAGTTTGTCTCTTTTTCTTCTTACTGATTTCTTTACTCTGGAAATTAGCGATCATGATGCACCAATCTTTCTCCGTCTTTTTTATGTGCCCATAATCGTTTGAGCTATGTAGTAGGTTGTACTTTAAGAATTCATATACCTCAGAAATAAACAATGAAATCGATTGGAATTTATTTTTCATGGTTCACAGTTGACAATTCCATATTTTACGACAGTTGAGTTGTTTAAGTTTAGCTTTTGCATCCAAGAATGGTCAGGTCAGGTAATACGACTTACATTGTTTACACGTAAACAATGTAAGAACAGAATATCAGATACACCGTTTAAAAACATAATGTTGAGCCAGTGTTGTTTTTTTTTTTTTTTTAATTTGATTTATTTTTATATAAGTGAGATAAAACTCTTCAACAGCTAAATTATCTTAAATATAAGTTTAAACAAAACAGTAGTTTTTGTGCTATCTAACAATAAGCGATGATCCTGAGTTTGGCGAAGTGTTCCAATCCTATTCAAGCAGCGCAGGACGACTCCTTGAAGTTTTTAGATGTACACACGATGCTAACGATCATTATTATTCTGTTTTTTATGACACCCCTCGCTAACCTTAAAGGATTCCGACAACATATTTCTAAGAACTCATCGGTAGAAAATTTCTCTCGAAAAGAAAAGAGCGAGACAACGAAGACAAAATTAGAAACACAAACTTTCAAAGAAGGGTACTTGTAACTTCTGTGCTTATTCCTAAAGGGTGCATCGAATCGAACTGCCATAGCAGCTGTACTGTTCTAAAAGCTATGGAGGGGGGTCAATATCATTCACTGCTAAAGACGTCTCGGTTTCTTTGTAAAATGTGCAGGAAGCATTCCCATGGGGACATTCCTTAACACACACACGTAGTTACTTTTAAATTGTAGAGGAGATGTAACAAGCCAATGCGAATATCTTTTTAAAAAATCTCTGATTAGCGCGCGCGCGCGCGCGCACACACACACACACACACACACTGTGTTTCAAGAATTATCCGTATTCTTCCGTTTTTATCGCAGCCTCAAAAAGCAATATTCGCCCTTTGATTGGAAAACACTTGGGTTTGAATCACGTCTAAGATGTGAAAGATCTTTATGTTATTCCGTAGAAGTTGAGTTAGCTTATACATCCTTATACGGATGTATAAGGTTTTTTTTTTTTTTTGGTGCTCAAAACAAGCAAACCAGTGTATTATGTCTAACCAAATATCGAACGTTAGCAGTAGAGTGTTGTTTTCGATCGGATTGTTTTTTAGGAAAAATATTACAAAATTACCTGAGAGTGATAATTTTGGGATGGCAAGAGAATGAGCACTAAATGGCTGTTACTGTTATATAATAATACATAGTTGGTGCGTGGTTTAGAGTTAACCAAATTCAGTGAGGTGTTAACGTAGGATGCTGTATTAATCGCCAACCTGTTCGTCCATTTGCAGCAAAATTAGCCGGTCTCATTTGAAAGTAAAGGAATTTTTTCATGAACACAGATTTTTCCAAACGTCTTTCTCACTTCAAGAATCAGTGGATTCTTTGAACGCTATTTACAACGTCCGCATCATCAGTAGTAGAGTATTATATGCAGAGCTCTGTAGCATTTGCTTACATGGATAAGCCGCTATGTACAATCCAAGCATCACTGAAGTGTGCCATTCGATTGGAAAGGTTGGATTCGACCCCGTCTAGGACACATGGAACCTCATACGGTAGCGGAAGAATTTTTCCGCTGGAAACTCAGGTTTCATCTTACAAACTGGCCATAGAACACGACTGAATCAAACCAATTACCAGAAAGGATAATCGGCCTCACTTTCTTTGGTAACGGGAAGATGGAGATATCGTAATGGATCACGAGATCTTCTGCAGACGACCAGTGGAAGTTTAGGTATCCATCCGAGTGTCAAGATGCATCACCCGATCTATTAAATCAGGGAGTGGTGATGCTTCTTCTGATTTAAATTAGAACTCCTTGTTACTGTATCCGAAAATTTAATGCTGAATATTATATTGACGTTTTGGGAAAGTCTGTGCTGCCTAAACTTTAGCAGGACTATGACGACAGGGTTGGAAAAAATAGTAATGCAAAGGTTTAAACATCTAACAAAGGATCGCAATTCTATAGTGTATCTCTGGAAGAGTTAGGAGATCAAGACATCTATGGGTAGAACCCCATGGAAAGAGTTTCGCATTTTAGATCTGGATTTCAGATTTTGTCTCTGATGCGATGGATCTTTATAAGGGGCTTTTGTTTAAATGCGAGTTAGCTGATTTCATACGGAGTTAGTACGGTTTTCCTTCATGGAGGCTGGAGTTTTTACTTTCACAAAAAAAAATAGAGATAAATCGGTCATGAATACATGTGACCTTAGAGACCCTTGTTGCCTTGGTTCCAATTCCAAGCCAGTTTAGTAGAGAAACGGGCCAAATATCTGTGCTGCTTGCCAACTTTCTATAAATGTACGTAAAGAAAAGCATTTGTAATCTCAGCCGAAGGTGGGACAATTGGCGTATTGACATATATGAAAATAACGGCTCTGTGAAACACTGAAATAAATTTTTAGAAATAAATTATGAAAAGAATTATCATTAACGGGGAAAAAAATCGATATTTTCCAAAACATGATTGGAATTCCGTGCTAAAATCACCGATTTTGCTTGGAATTCTGTGAAGTCAAAAATCATTAGTCATTGTCTTGCAACATTCTGCAGGAAGATTCTGTTGGCACAAGACAATTTGTGCCCAAAAATTCACCTCAAAAGACTTGATACGTTTAACTGGAGCCATCATTTTCATGATAATACGATGCCACATACTCCACGTGAATTATCTCTAATCATATGGAAAATTACGAATGGCAAATGCTTACTCATTCCCCCCCCCCCCATATACTTCTGTCCTGGACTCTCCAGGTCCGATGTACCACTCCGCGGTGAACGTTTTACTACCACTAAAGAGGTTACTTGCGGAAGTAACCCAACTTGTTGAACATCTCAAATAATAATAAAATAACAATAAATTAACTTCATGAGCAGTGTTCTTCCGACTGGACAGATTTTAATGAAATTTAGTATCTGGAATCTTTGCATGAAATTTTGTTGGATGTTCTCAATATTGGTTTCGATCGGATTATTTTTAGGAAAAATATTACAAAATTACCTGAGAGTGATAATTCAAAGCATTCCACGTGAATGCTTTGAAATTGCTATCAGCTTTTTTGATTTACAAAGCAGACTGCCGCCCTAAATTAGCAGTGGTTTTAGAAAACGTAAGCTCTGTATATTCAGGATAGAAATATTGTATTACAATTTTGTAGATTATATTTAAAGAAAATTATACTTTTTAGTAGTAGGCAAACATTGGCTGATTGTTATTTTATAGAACGGTATGAGCACACACACACACAAAGCAATTTTCAATTTAAGTAAAGAGAAAAGCAAATTAGGGAGAAAATGACTTAAAGAATTTAAATAAAAAAAACTGATGATACTATTTCAGAGTTCCAAATCTCTGAAAGGAAGATTAGATCAAATTGCGTAATGCATTTATAAAACGCTTGCGAAGAACTTTAAATATCATACGAACCAATGTGCGTGCTTTTGAAGATGCGCTATTCGTCCGTATGAATAAGGACTTATTTTGCAATACGAACAGTTTTGTACGTTGGTGGAATGCCATCGTTTAGTTTAAGAGGCAATTGCCATTAAGAAGTTCTTAATATCAATCTTATGGCAAAGATGTGTTGCACATCCTTAGAATAATCGCTAGAAGAATAGTCCTGTAGATCACTTAATTGGTCTCTCTCTCTCACTCAGAGAGAAAGAGAGATTTAATGAGGCACCAGTTAAACTTTCATTTAATCAAACAAGAGTGTAAGTGAGCCGAAACGGATAGAAATTCCTCAAAAGTTCTAAAAATACAAGACATGCATGATCGCAGCTGCATGGAAGAGTCTTTCATATGAAGATAACTGAAAATGTAGTATTAAAAGTTGCAGTTGCTGTAAGAGATCACCAAATCCTAACCGGTTCATCGTTTGTGCTGATGCTATAATGAAGTTTTAAAAAATTGGGATTTTGTTGATAATAGTATTTATTTTATTTTTCTGATGCCTTTCGTTTATCCGGAATGGTTAATCGACAGTGAGAGGATTCCAGCTTCGTGAAATCTTCGAACGTTAACTGAGTCTAACGCAAAAATTAACATGTCTGTGTGTAAACAGGCGGATTACGGTCTATATAATTTTTATTTTTTATTTATGTTTTGCTGAAAAAAAAACAATAACATGATTACCATGTTTATACATTTCTTAGACATGATCAATGTTTCGACTCAGCGAAAAAAAAAAAACAAAAAACATTTTCTCATCTGAGGGTTATGAAGCCAGTGTATGGTGTTTGTAAAAAAAAAAAAAAAAAAAAAAAAAAAAAAAAAAAAAAAAAAAAGTGCACTTGCCATTTTACGGGATAATAAAACAGAGTTTATGGAAGTTAAAAATCCTTCCACCCCCGTATAAGATTGGTTAAATTTCATTTGGCTAAAAAAGCACTTACACGGTCCCTTCATATTCTACACCGGATTCAAATCCAGATCTTTCCTGCTAAAAAGCATCTTCAAAACCGACTGAGCTACGAGAACTCCGCTACGAACACAAAGAGCGTTCATTGAACACTTGCGAATAGTCATAAGTTATTTTCTTAATAGCGTACGTTTTTTCATTTCTGTGAGTTTTTTTTTTTCCCTTTTAATATAAGAAGAGTAAATCCCACCTGATTACTACCGCTGGTTCCACATTGCTCCTCTTCGATTCATAGTTCTTTGCTTCGCCACGCATGCTCTGTGGCGCCACTTGTGCATCATCCCTTGATCTTCCACATTTTTCTGATATATGGGAGAAAAATGTGTAAATTTGTTAATATCATTCGTAATACTAATAAAAATAATAATAATAAACAATATTGAGATTAAAAATTTCGTCTGTACTAGTATAATAGTCAGGCTTAATTTTCAAAAAGAAAAAAAAATACAAACCATTATTATATTACTATATGCAAGCTTGTTGGATTAGCGCACAACATAAAAATGAGTCTGGAACCGAACACATATTATCACAAGAATGACCATCCTCGTGATATATGCAGCTAGTTAATACCGTATCCACAGGATATCTTCCAGTGAAAGGTCTTCAGAAACAAGCCAGAAGGAAAGAACATGTTTATGAGGAGACGCTAAAGAATGATGTTGGACTAATTTATTCCTAGCATGGCCTCAATTCTAAGTGTGCTCAGCAGCCATAATTTCAATGCACAACGACAAAAGATGCCGTGTTGTTTGAGGTAAGCTAACATAATAATGTGATTGCCCGTTAATTGGCGCACATCACACAGTAATTGATTTATTATCATCATGGAGCGTGACCTGGTAGTAAAATCTCCGAACATAAACTGACAAAATGGAACCAACTTGTTCTAGCGCAGCTGAACATCCTCGAAAAAAAAAGGAAATATCCTCAATAGTTAACAGAGGAACGGTTTACATAGCAAACAACTGCACAATAAATAATTATAGGGTATTAAATTAGAACCGCACTGATTAGCATCTCGGTAAACATCGGGTAGTCAGGCATTGAAATGCAAAATGACATTTAGTCGACACGTGAAATGAAAATAATAAGATGGTAAAAATAAAAGTGGAAAAAACATGATTCGTTTGCATAAAACTAGAATAGATTTTAAACATGCTGTATTTCGTGGAACAGGAATAGGAAAAGATATGTATGGTTTTTTAACATGAGTATTCGTCTGCCAAGTAATTGTTTACGTCATCTGTGTTCAAAACAGATATTCATGGTTCAGAAGATCGTTTTCCTACCTACAGGATTCTCCACTTAGGATTTGAAATAAAGACAAAAGAATAAACAGAAATGAAATTAAAACAAAAAGTATGCCCAGAGAGAGAGAGAGAGAGAGAGAGAGAGAGAAACAGAGAGAGGAAAGCTGCTCATAAAACTTGTTGCCGATGTGTGTGTGTTACTGACTAATAGCTTCCATAAATCTTATATTCCTTCCTCTGTTTAACGCTTAATCGTTTTTTACGATGTCTTCAAAATAAGCTTTAAGGCTAGCATAAATCGGATCCGAGCTGTATTTATTTATTCTTGTTTCCTCCCTAATTCTTTCTTTTCGACATGGTGCATTGCACAGAAAATTGGTTTTTAGAATGGTCTACCATTGTTGGTCAATAAGAATGTAGCACGAGATGATTTTCACAAGAAGCGTGTTTACTCTGCCCCTAGGATTTTTATTTATTTATTTTTATTTTTTACATAAGCTGATGAAATGATGGATAAAGGAACTTCTCATTTTGCAAACGATCCATTTCATTAAGTCATCACAGGATAACAACACAACTGGAAAATGTAGAATGATGTCTAATTCTACACGGAAGAAGTTTAATGGCTCGAAGTTAGAAATGGAAATATGATTTCACACGACTGTGGAATATTACTGACAGTTACGGGAGTGGACGGAAAGTACTACGAAATGCATAGTAATAGTGTGAAGTAACGAGAACGATTTTATCATTAATAATAATAATATACGTTTATTTTGCGTACTTAAAATATGGGATCCTACGTAGCTCCGTCGTTTCAAGGATGCCTTTTGGTTTGAAAGACCTGAGAGAATCCCCTGTCTAGGTATCGAAGAACCTTCATTAGGACACTTTTCAAGTAAAGGTGAGCTAACGAATGTGAAAGGGTTTTTTTTCCTTTCTTTTTCCTGGAAATTCGATTTTTTTTCATCCCGCATACAGGCAAAACGATACACAGAAAATACATTATAGGCATAGGACTAACTACTCTATCCCGGAATAATGGTTAGGAAATCCAAAGCCGCCTTGGATGGTCGTGGGCGCTTAAGGATCCGTTGAGGACTGTGGAAGAAGAATTCAATTACGTTGCTCATGAAGATACCGAGACAATATCTCAATTGATCTTTGCTTCAGAATTCGGTTCGAATCTCATCTAGGAAGCAGGTACCTTAATAAGGAGTTTTCAATTTAAGGGTTTTGCTCAAAGAAAATAAATCGATTGGCCCGAGAATATGAGAACGCGTGGAATTAATTGACATGTACTACGCGTTATGGATTTAATTACCAGCTTTTTTAACTCCAGATAACTAAACACCAATCTTGTTAACTTTGCTCACGATAAACCAGTTATTTAATTAAGAAATAAAACACTGAAAGTAGCCGTAAATTTCGGCAACAACAAGTGCCCGGTGTCGTTCGTTCACTAATCTCTTTTCTTTGAGCATCACTGATGATAGTCCAACTGAGATTTTCTTTGCTTCACTTCAACTCAACTGTTTTTCTATTTTTTAAAAAGTATAAAAACAGTTGAGTTCAAAGTGATCGTAGGATGTCTTAGTTGTAGAATTTTAACAACTCCCGTTTAGGGGATTTGATGTTAATGGCATTCACACAAGATTGGTCAGGATTCGATGTTCTGATCAGACCTGCCTTTCTGACAGATGATTGGGGAATCCCGTGAAGACTAAACATCGAAATCAAATCACTCCCTGAGCGACGAAATTTATCTACTGGAATTCATTGCTTTCTGTTCGTATCTAATGTTAAAAAAAAAAAAAAAAAGTTGATATCCGGTTTGCATTTCACACTTGTGGGTTGAAGGGTTTAGTTTCACCATGTAGGTGTTCCCTGTTAGGGCGTTGTGAAATTGAAAAGACTCACTTGCACCGTTTTCCCCTCTCCCCTCTTTGGAAATCAAGTGGAACATGAGGAGGGGAGTAAGTGGGGAAATGATCGTCAGGGTAGGACATATTTATATACGTACGGGCGACAAAGGCCATCTAAGAATGGTTGGCAGCTTACAATTCATTAAAAATGCTTCGTGGCATGCGGCTGTCGGCCGATTAAGGTCCATTGTTGACTTCTCGGAGTTCCTCTTTCTCGCACACTGATGGGCGTTGGGAACTCTAAGATATTACGCAGAACAGTCGGCGATAATGGTGACGAGTAGGGGAAGTGGGAGGTTTTTCTAAATGCTTCCCACTGTGCAGGTTAAAATTTATCATCTTCCCCATTGAGAAGATGGGCTGCAGTACTCGGATATCCCTCTTTACACTGTGGGTGGTAAATCTTGGACCTTATTCGCAACCTTAAAGGGTGGAAAAGGGAAAAAGAAATGCAAGAAAAGCAGAAGTAAATATTTTCCCTTCCTTCAAGTTAAAAATATTTGAATCTTCGACTGCTAATCGCACGGTTGGATGGCTTCTTGTGAAGTCGCCAATTCAAACAGTATTAAGCCCAGCATTTTGTTTAATTATTGATTCTGCATAGAATGAATATGAGATTGTTCAGAAAATTAATTCGATCACCTCGTAGTTATTATGACCTGTACTCATTATTTGCATTTATCTTCCAGTTTATGCGCACACTAATACAAGTCTAGGAAGTCGGAGAGGCTGTTGGTAATTCTGTCGGGAATGTGTGGTTCACTGGAAAACCCAATCTTATAAAGTGAAATCCCCAAACCTTTTCATTTTTAATATAATTCATGGAATTCCTTCTCAAGATAATTTTTTTCCAAAATTAAAGTAAAAACACGTCCTAATTGGAATGATTTTGGCTGCGAGATTGAATTTTTTGTTCAGTGTAAGATAGAATATAACTCAAGCCAAGGAAGGAAAAAAGTCTAGATTGTAAATGTATTTTCATATTCCTGAATAACAAAAATCATTACAAAAAAAAAATCAAAAGTTCTACAGGATTTGCTCATTTTTGATCAAATATTTTTGAGATATTTTCTTAAATATTCATTTTTACACATTATTTAGTATGGGCAGTTAAGTATTCCCTCTGCGCTTTTTTGTTGATTGAGTTTCATAGAGAGAGACTCCGTAGGGGTGCAACAGGATGAAAATCCTCCAGTTGGAAAATACCGGAGTTCGATTTTTTCAAATGATATGAGAAATATGACTTTTTCAAATGAAAGCGAATTAGCCGGTTTCACGTGGAAATTGAGTCTCTGTAGCTCAGTCAGTATAGACAAAGCCCTTTAGTCGGAAAGACCCGGGTTCGATTCCCGTCAGTGACGTGAGGACTCTTTATCTGGTCTCTTTCGACTAAAGGTGAGTTAGCCGGTCTTATACGGAGGCAGAGTTTTTTTCACCCTGAAACTAGGGTTTTTCGTTCCCCAGAACAGGCAAACAGGTCCCGTACACACATGGATTACAGCCATGAATATGCCCCAACCGTATGCTGGTCCCGAGCCCGGATAACATTGGTGGGTTGGGAAAAGCAATGGTGAACTATCATGTAAAAATCTCACCAGAAATACTTTGTGGGCAATGCCCACAGAGTCACCTACGGTCGGAAACGACTGAAAAGGGATCAGATCATATGGAAATTATAAGTTAAGAAATAACCATGAATATTCAGAATATAATGGACTTGTTTAAATTGACCTTGAATACAGGGGATGGGGTTAATTGTGCCGTCTGAGGAGTTAAGATCTGCATCTAGGAGTATGTTAGATTAAGGGAAGGTACGAACCTAGATTTTTGAGAGTGCAACTCAACCCGAATCTAAACAACGACTGTACAGAGAACTAGATATCCTCTAACCACGTCTGAAACATAAATGGATGTCAATTTAATTTCTTAATGGAAAGAACCCGGTTCAAACCCGGGGTAGGAAGCGACGAACCTTAACGAGAAGTTTAAACTGAAAGCGAGTTAGTCTCATATGAAGTTGACAGGTTTATCAATCCGCAATACAGACAATCCGACCAGAAGAACATACGCATTAACAGATATAATATCCTGGCCTTAACCTGTATTGCTCGGCCAAAATTCCAACCAACTCAGGCTACTCATTTCTGATCTAAAATACATTACACCTGAATACAACGGTGATAATCTAATACTTACTGCATTGCAGTCGATTGAATTATTAATTATTTTTCGGTATTCTGTCCAACAAAATAATTTACAAATACCAAAAGCAAAACATGAGAGGGCTGGGGTTAATTAAAATAAACATTATCTCCCCTCCCCCGATATCTAAAAGCAACTGCAACGTTACCAATAGTAAGACTGATGTGGCTGTTATAAGATAACCGAAATGTTCATTAAATGAATGATGAGAATACTACGAAAGAACTTTTTTTTTTAAAAAGTTCTTTCGTAGTATTCTAAATGAGAATAGTATTCTAAATGAGAATATAAAAATGAGAATATTTTGGAAATTAATAGCAGAATGAAATCCATGACGAGCCTTCATTACGAGTTTAAGTACAAGGTTTTTGATTACAGTATCAAAAAGTTTGTTTGATTCTAGGGATTATGTTCAAGGGAGGATGACATGCGTAGAATATAAAGGAAAGCAGATACATCAGTGATAGGATTACTGCATTAAAAGTGAAGCAGTTACAAATTACGTTCAACATTTATTCAATAGTTGATGAAAGAGTTTGAGTAATCTTACTGCAGGATGTGGAATCTGAATTTTTAGGAGGAAAAAACACTTTAACCTCCGAGTTTTTCCTTTCTCCCTCAAAACACATGATTTATAACGCTGTCATATTATTGACCAACAAAGCTGTTCTGCTAGTGGAGTGTTAGCTATTAATTCATATAATTACGTTTTTTTTTTTTTGTTGTTGTTGTTCTGAATCGCACTGCTTCATTTGAATTTTTTTTACACTTTGTTTCAATCATCATGTCTTAATTCAACTTTTTTTTTTTTATTATTCTGATGAGTTTTAGTAGTGGGTTAAGGTGTAATTTTAGAACTATGCACAAATCCAATCCCTATAGACTTACTTGACTGTCACACTAAATAGCAAAGTTACTGCTGATGATCAGGTCTTCGAAGTTTCAATTTAATTTAATTTTAATTTTGTATCGCATATTTTTTTAATCTTGTGAAACATACAAAGTCATAGGCAAAAGATGAACTTCATCTTTTCCATTCATAACACTCAGTTGCGATACAGATAAATACAGGAGCGAAGGATGACTTATAAATGTAAATAACTGCTCGTTGCGTGGCAGAATAATAATAAGCATTGCATGTAGATTAAATAGAACAGAAACAAGTATTTATTTTCCAAATTTGTACAAAAAAAAAAAATTAAACGTATCTCTCCGAAAATGTTTTTGTGACATTTACTGAGATTGTAGTGAGTTGTCGACATGATCACGCTGTTTGGAGGCGATCATATCGTAGCAATTGGTCACTATTATGCGATACCTCCAAGAAAGTCTTTATAGGAGGGCACTCTACGCAATCTTCTACGTGATTAAAACCTCCATCTACACACAACACCACTATCTACACCACCATCAATCCTTCTATAATTAAGCTATATTGGACTGTAAACAGCTGTCCAGTTGATCAACTGCAAACAGTTAACAGTAGCAAACATTTTTTTAAATCAATCAGAACAATCAACCAAAAACCCAGTAATTTCGTACCAGTGCCAGTTGTGCTCTGCTTAGCCGATTTCTTCGATACGCCTACCTAAGAACGAGTTACTTCTTCTTTTTTTTTAGACCAGCCTTAATTCATCATTTCAGGGATGCTGAAGTGTTCTGTTTGTCGTGCATCCAAAATCAGTACGAATTTCCATTGGCAGTTTTTAGATAATTGTCGTGTTGGTGAAACTTGCATCAGTTGGTGACTGTGACACCTCATTTAAAGTCGCCCAAGTTGGACTTTTCACCCACTAAATCTGCTCACATATTTTTTATAATGTTGAATGAACGCTGACAATATTTCTGGATTACGTGGAATTGAGGGAGTAAAAAACAAACAGACGTTCAATATATGGGAATACAAAAATAAATGTCTGCCTTTGCACTGGAGACAGAGATCGATATTTTTATTAATTATATGATCGATGTAATATCAATCTGGATCTAGATTAAGGAAAAGTGGTTTTTTAACCATTTAAATGAGCTGTTTTTATTCAAAATTAAGAGGAATTATCTTATGCTTTTCTAACTTGCTCGCAATAAACTAAACACATTAATTTATTTTTCTTTGTCGGATGGATACATTCAAGAAAGTAACTACATCCTGAACTTAATTGCAGCATTTCTTTTCCCCTTTTCTTTTTCATCTAGACGTAATGCGAGTTATGACTTCACTTCAGAATGCGTGAAATTTCTATGGCAACTGATGACGTTTATATTGCTGTACGATTTAAATAGCGTGCGAGTAGAGCGTGACTACAGTGACACGTGACGAATCAACTCATTGTTGGAAAGCAAGTTTTATTGTTTAACTCAATGGTACATTTCAACCATAAACCTTTTTTCTGTAGTCATCTTATTTCGATATCATGGGGGAAACCTTTACAGGTATGTTAAAAACTGATGATTAAAGGAGGAAAAAAAAATAATCGAAATACAAACATGCCTGAAAGAGATATCTCCAAATTTGTCTGCAATCAAACATTCGAAAACAGTAATTCTTTGAAAATGTTATTATCTTTAATGCCAGTATTGTGTACGGGGCACGGAATTGAATGGGACGTCTGCCTCTTCCTTAGAAAGAGGTGCATCCGGTCCTTTCAAGGAAGTAAGACTGTCTAAGTCTCCTTGAAATGAGGATTAATTAATCCGGCCTCAGGTGCAGAGACATATTTCTCTGGAAACTCCGATTTTTCCATTGCAAAAAGGAACATTTACTTCTCTTTAAAAGCTGTTCTAATCAGAACGTATTTATGACAGTTATAACCAGTTCGATTCAGTTAGAACTGTAAGCATTTATTAAATATTTTAGAGCTCTAAAATAGCTCTGATTCGTTTTTGATTGCATCCTATCATTTCACTGTGTTTAAGCAAACATCACGTATTGCTGTTGCCATGGAAACAAAAGCATAACGTCATCTCCGTTTTAATCAAACAATGAAAATTATATTATATTATATTATACACAGAGACTATGCTAATAGATGCTGATATATTTTGCGAAACGCACATATAACAACCGAAACAGCTGTCAAAGAAACAGCATTACTGCTAATAATGTACCTTTTAATTTATCTGACAGAAATGGCGTCAGCGTATTAGGACTATTATTACTCATTGTTAATAACAGTCCTAATACTTTGACTTCGTTTTACATGATGTTATGTAGATTTTTCTCATCAAATCTTATGAACCATTTTTTCCTATTAAACAATTACCTGTGAATTATCTCAATAGGGGGCGATACTGAAGTATGAATACTCTATACGTCCCTTCGAGCGAATCTTTTAGATTTATAGCACAGATTTTTTTGGCATCAGCCAGGTTATCACCCCCGTGGATTCAAGAGTACTTCAAATCTACACACGAATATCTTCGTTTCTGGAGTGGGTGGGATGGCGCCTAATACCATCTCCGCCCCTCATCCGCTCATCTAGAAAAGGAGAAGAACTCTCGTGATCCTATCGAATATTTTGTTCTCTGTGTGTGTGTGCGTTGTTAGAACTCCAACAATCCCTTGTCAAATAAAGAATCGGTCCACAGGGGACCTATGAAATGCAGGGGAGAAAAATGGCGCCTCGTTGTTTAAGAACGCCGAAAAACGCCTGAAGCACGTGCTGGCCACAGATACTGTTGCTACATGAATCACGACCACTCTTGGTGATAAGATGCTTTGTGCACTGCTTAGTACGGAACGTATCAGATCTGTAGTGGTTCTTCGCATTTCTCTGGGATGCTGTATTAAGCACTGCTTCCTGTAGTAACACGTGTCAGACCGTGGTCTGAATACTACCTCTCGCTGTGCTTCTCCCTTCTCTCTTTAACCTCTCTTGTACCGCCCCAGCAGAGATTAAATTTGTCCAAGTACTAGTTATAAAGGAATGAAAGCGAGATGGGAAGGAAAGAACTCCGATGTTACTCGTAATGAACGGTTGAAGTTGTGTGACTGGCAGAGGACTAGAAAGTACTTTCCAAGCATTTATAAACTCAGTAAAAACAAAAGCAAAAAAAAGTATAACACCCCTGAAAGAGCGATCTAAATAAACAGCTACAAACTGCCTGCTTACTATTAGTAAACATGCTCTTTGCGTGTGCAGATTTCGATCCTAAGAAGACCACAGATTCTACATCTGTATCCTTTATTACATTCATCATCTGCATTGACGTCATCCATATCTATTCTATATATATAAAAAGATAAACCGAAATTTGAAACGTTTTTATGTCACGCTTTTTGTCTGTTTCATTGTTTTGAAACGTCCAACAATGTGTTTGCCTTCATGAGACAAATACATTGTTGTCTCATGTCTCGAGTCATCAGAATTGAAGGAGAACCGGCTTACCAGCCCGGAACTCGGGGGGGGGGGGGGTTTAGGCGCAAGGGGGGGGAGCCCCTGTAGTTTAGATATGAAAACGTTTGAGGTGTGCACATTGAAGTTAATCAGAATAATTGTAGTTGTACACTTTACCCATTAACATTGGCAGAATAAAGCAGGAAATCGATTCAGCTGGCATTCATTATTTTTTTTTTAAACTGCTCTATTCTGCTATCATCAGTCTGGTTATTTTTCAAAACATTTCTGCTATCTGAATGCGTTGCATCCTTTCTTTTTTTGTTTTCTAGTTAACATCGCCTTCAGATTTCTTTACGGATGATGTTGAAGACTGATTTGAAAGAATGGAATGAAAGGTACAGATTTTGACAACAATATTCATTTGATGAGGACGTTTTCCATGAAATTAAAACACAAATTATTAAATAATTGATGCGATTATCCGTAAATTTTGTCATTCAGTGTGTTAATAAAGACCAACATAAGTCTGTCACATCCATCTAAGATGTCTGGTTCTATAACGACTTCTTTAAAAACGGGATTTCTAGCAGGAAACTGAAAATATTTTAACGTACATTTCCGGAACAAGTCATTAATATACGTCATAAATATTTGAACCGGTGGCATAGCTGATTCTTTTATCTGTATTTCAGAACTGGGGAAAAAGACAGTTAGATTTTTTTTTCTAGTCTCAACATACAGATTTTGATTTTAAAGCATTTTATTGCCAATGTTCGTTTATTTTTATTTATTTTTATTTTTTTTTTGTGGAATTCGAAATCGTTTGTTGTCGATTAATACACAAATCTGACATCACGCGTTCATGTTTCCGGGGCAACAGGTTCTGCTAGCCCATTGTTTACCACGTAATGCGCAAAACAGCTAAAAAAACAGTATGCGCATTTGATAATTCGGTTTTGATCCTAAAACGATGAAAAAAAAAAAAAAACTACAGAATAAAGCGATTTGAATTACGATATTAGAAATAACGATTTCTAGTTTGAAATACAATTATTAACATTTCCTATTAAAATATTTCAAAGTGCTCCACTAAAATCAGTGGTCTTTTAGTGGTGACTAACCAGTCACTAAACAGAGAGAACAAAAAATAATAATAATCAAGGACGTGGAAAGAAGTCCAAGTTTCCTAACTGCTAATTACAATGTTCTCAAGGAGTTTGTTTTCCCCTTATCTTGGATACTTTTTGTTCTTCTACCAATTCTCACTTAGAACAGTTCGAGAAACATATCTCGATAAAGGAACACGCGGCAGTAATAATTTGCGAGACTTTTAACTTGTGAGTTGCTAAAGGACAAATATCGCATCATTATTGTCACCCTCTGCTTTGTTCGAAACAGTGGGGAGATGCAGATGCATGAATGCGCGCACACACACACACACACACGTACGTGAACCAAATTATTCTCACCACTTGCTGCCAGTTGCAGCAAATTGTCAGCGGATGAAAATTAAATGGTGCTGTGAGCAGAGAGTGTCGAACCGGGAGTATACATTAAGATACTAAGACACAGTTATGAGAGGAATTTGGAAGAACGCCACCCATTCGCATATAATTAGATCTTCAACACAGGAAGCCCTGCAAAGTGTGCCGTTCCTGTTGTATCAGAGACGCCTGCACAGTTTTATTTCTCCGACTAGAGTTTAATGAGTTTATCAACAGAGGGCAGGTATACCTTCCGACTCTTGGTTTGCCCAGATCGTTCAACTGGCTGAGATAACCAGTAAATTCCAATCATGCCTTTACTTTGTTACTGTAATTGTTTCCTGGCCTAGAGTCCGGTAGAGGTCGCTTCGTGTCATCTAGCTGCTTTCTAGTACGACGACGACTAACCGGATTCCAGGCAACATCATTTGGTAACACATTATACAGTTTAGATTTTGATAGCAACGCTATTTTTTTATTCGACTCTAATGATTTCGTGTGTTTGTGTGATAATTTTGCACGACTGGTAGAAAGTTAAGGGATATACTTTATTAATTTCTAATTTGCATTCGATGTAGCACATATTTCAGTCAGTCAGCCATTAAATCGTTTCGGTAACAATAGTTTGAAAGGCTATTTTAATCCTGCGGTTGCTTACTATTTTAACGCAATAGAATTAGTGTAAACGCGATAACCCTAACTCTCTATCGTAAGGCTTATCTAGAAGTATTTTAGGAGTTTGGGAGGAAAGTTGGCTTCATTCGTACATACATATATAAACTGATTTAAGAGAAATATATGACGTCACAATCGAAAATTTGCAAGGTATAAATTGATTTAAGAGAAATATATGACGTCACAATGAAAACTTGAAAAATATAAACTGATTTAAGAGAAACCTATGACGTCACAATGGAAACTTGAAAGATATAAACTGATTTAAGAGAAACCTATGACGTCACAATGGAAAGTTTCAAGTATTTTTTGTTTTAAGGTCACTCATCTAAAGTGAACTATTTATTTATCTTTGAATTAGCTTGATTGTGGATCTCTGAGCGTTATGTCATTGATGATTGTAATTTTTTTAGTTCTCTTGTAAAATTTGTAGTTTTATACAAGTACACATGGCTTTAATATTTTTAAAAATTTATTCATTTGAAATGTTGATTTTGGTTTAAAAGTGAGCCCTTGTTTTATCAGCTATGTTTTAGCTAATGAAATCCAACTGTAAAACACAGATCGTACCCGAGGCTTATAAACCCACTTTCACGTATTGTTTTGAAGCATTCAATGCATTGGATATTTTTGTTTAGGTAAACTGAAAAGTATCGTCTGTAAGGAAACTAAAAGTAACAGCAGTTTCCCTCAGGTTTTCTATAGCATTGTGTATACAAAAACACGGTAGTTCTTAATTAAGGATTTAGGTGAAGGAAAAACAGCTTACTTCCAACAGGAAAACATGGCAAAAAAAAAAAAAAATAATAATAATTCGAAAACACAAACTAAATCCCGCTAGGTGGCGTTTCGGCATGAGTTCAATCGCTGTGTCTGAAAGAGGACGAGGATAGTTTAATATTCAATTACTCCGACAACGTAAAATAATGTAGACGTGTCGCTACGGGTGCCAGTACATAAGGAAGAGTATGCATTGGGTAGCGTACGCATATCTAAGACGTAATAATAAGAAAGATGGAATCCGGATTTAGATGATGTCTGAATAGTGAATGTAGATTGGTTTGGATGCGCATTAGTCGCAATGATATGATAATTGAATTGAGAATGACGAATTTGATTTATTTAAATAAAGTAGAGATGGGGTTGGTCTGTCTTAATGTTTGATATACAACTCGGAACCGAGATTGAATTTTTGAGTTGTTTGCTTGGTGTTTTTCAAACTTGACTCATAAGAGAATGTCCCTTTGAATGCAGAGAGAGAGAAAATTAAAGTTGGTAGATAGTGTAGCAGCATCATCGTGACTTCTTATGTGCGAGCATCGCACTGCATCTCTCTCTTAATAACTGTCCTAATAGCACGCGGTGCCTCTCTCAGGAATGACAGTAATGTCAAGGAATAACTGCTCATCTTACTTAGTTGGTCCAACGAGTGGTCGGCATAATTACTTAATTCCCACAGTGTAGGCATGCTATCATGCGTAAGCAACTACAGAGGAGGGGAAGGGTTGTTTCGTCCGCATTTTTCGAGACGACTTAGCATCGCCTGTAAGATGACACCGAAACATTTATGGCTGAAGGTCATGGGTCAGACTCGTGACTTATAAACCCACTCTAACGTCTTATTTTGTAGCATTAAGCCAGCCCCGAGTGAAGTCGAGCTAATGCGGAAAGTTGCGAGACTGCCATAAAACATCCGACGCATCCTTCGATGTGGACAGCGCCGAGCGTGATTAGGGACTTTGCAAGACACAGGGGATCATTGTTGGGAGAGGTTTAAAACACACGTTTGCTTTATAGTTCGTCGTTATTTGCGAGGACTATATAAGTTAATATAACCCATTCGCCGTACTCTTTCTACAGGTCGTCGGAATTACCCAGTTTTCGGTCCGTTATTTTACGCTGTCGGAGTAATTGAATATTAAACCACCCTCGTCCTCTTTTAGACACAGCGATTGAACTCATGCCGAAACGCCACCTAGCGGGATTTAGTTTGTGGTTTAGAATTTTTTTTTTTTTTTTTTTGTTTTGCCATGTTTTCCTGTTGGAAGTAAGCTGTTTTTCCTTCACCTAAATCCTTAATTAAGAACTACCGCGTTTACTCACTTATTTTCTATGCAGAATGCATTTTGTACAAGCAAGGTTTCGTTCGGAATACTCAAATCCTGAACTGACCACTTTAATCTGCATAGGTGCGCGCATGCCCTCCAGTTAGACTTTTATTTTTTTTAATTTTTATTTTCTTGTCGTTCATCGTTATTAATATGCTTGAACGAAGGTACTTACGTCGCATTTAACACATTGGTATTACAAATGCGATTCCGGTTTCGTGATTTATCTCTTTTGCAAGATGAAAAGAAACCGGAATTCCAGGATTAGTTGAGTGGCGAAAAATCTTTGCTAGGTTTTTCATCTGTAGGTGAGTTATCCGGTTTTCATAAGAAAATGATTTATCTCCTGGAATCCCGGTTTCTTTTCATCTTGCAAAAGAGATAAATCAGCCGACGAACTCAAAACCTACGAGCCGCTAAGAGTTTGTACAATTCCATTCATCGAAGGTTTCACTTTTCGCTGGCGTTTATCGAATGCTTCAATAACAAACGAATTTACGATCTCTTCAGAATTCGTGTCTTTTAAGTAGTAACATAGGCTTGCTTTAATCTTGGTTTCAGAGCTTGTTGCTTTGCTCAAACCAAATACTTGATACGAGCTATTTGTTGCTGTGCGTGTTTATTTTATTCCTGTTATTTTCACACAGAAAATAACTTTTAATTTGATCCATTTTAATATCGGTCCTGCATGTAGATCGATATGGAGCCTAATCGATGATTAAATAGGATTAGTAGGTCAAAATAACGACGAACAAACCCGAAACTTGCACGAAGACGATCTTTTTAACCTGTTGAAATCACCAAGTGGAGAATAGTGATTATGGAAATTTAATAATTTTGACTACGATACCATACACGATACATATTATCTCTCCATCGTTCATTGCCTTCCACGTGCCCTCATTACATCCTCGTTGAGCTATTTCATCGACACAAAAGAAAAACATTTTCTCAACTTCACGTCTCTACTAAAGTGTTGTCTCAGTTTTTCTTTCGTGGCGACGTCGTATCTTCTCTTAGCGCTGGCAACCCTTCGCACGAGACCCTGTCAGTTACTCGGTAACGTTGAGGGTGGCCATCTCTTTTCCGCCATTACCAGGTGTCAGCGTTAGCTTCGATAACACACGCTCTTTGTCTATCCTGACGAGAGGCATGAAAACCCTTGTTCGGAGCCTCTTTTACCACCACCTCAGCTCGAGGCTACGGTGTTTCCCTCCGTGTGTCACACGATCCTGTTTATCGGAGGTCGACGTTGACAAGACAACTATGTTCCGCCCTAAAGATCGACAGCAGCAGGTGTTTTGCGTTCGTTTTTCTCTTTCCAGTGGTTTCCCCGGCTAGTTAAAAGTGACAGTGTTCACCTGCCCCCATACTCATTCACAAGCGAGTGGACGCGTGCGCGGTGTATCTATATGCAACTACTCGATGGAAATTAAGTTATTTTAATCGCTGCCTCTTAGAGAGTGTTAATAGTTTTTTTTTCGACGTTCACTGTAACCGTTACTGTTAGAGTTTACCACTTGTGACTTACGCCCTGACTTTCGTTGATGTTATACTAGCTGGATCTTTCTTCCATGGGATATATTTAAACCATTGCTACCTACTAATAGCGTGAGGCCAATGGCACAGTAAAGAGAATCTTTTTTCTTGTCTGTAATGTAATTTTGGAACTGAAGAGTACTCGAGATTGATCTCAAGAAGAAACACATCTTCAAATAAGTTTTCTTCGTTTTATACTAGTACATGCTGCTTCGCTAACAAGCTTAAATCTGAAGAAACTCTCCATTAGGGGGTTTCGGAGGATTAGTCCTTCTTAGATTAAGACTTAGGCTTGATAGAAGTAATCTGTGACCATTGCTGTGTGTGTTCCGAGTGCATTAGAAGACTTGCATTTATTTTTTTTTTCCTTTTCTTGTATTGAATTGGCTTCTTTCGTTAGTGAGAATACTTCTCTGGGGGAAGGAAGGCTACACTAACAGAAAATAGCTATTCAGGTGCAGCAGAATCAGTTATTAAGGTAGATACTTGCTAAGAAGTTCGTTATGAACGTTGTCTCATCCTTATGTCGTCCTGCAGGGATGTTTTCACCATTCTTCCTTTCAAATTTTAACTCAGTGCAACAATGAAACTTTTCTAGGAATAGATGGCACTTTAAGTGATGGGATATCTAAATTTATTCCTTTGGAATAATTGATAAGTTCTGAAGAGCATATAAGGCATGTTGTATTTCTTAAAAAAAATAAGAAACGAAACGATATAGTCTGTATACGGGCACTGCATCATTTATAATAATTTACTGATAACCCCACAGAGAAGTAATGGCAGTTTAATTGTAAGCTAGCTAATATTTCTTTTGTTTTGAAAGACATCTTCAGAGAATGGAGTTTTAACTCCAAAGTAAACGCAACGTTTACATTCTGTTGCCATTCACCACCTCCCCCTGCAATTAAACTATATTCCTTAAAATAAAGAGTTAAACTTATAACAGTAATAACAAAACTAACGGATACAATACTGTTAGAATACATTAAGAGTTGGTTATGCTAGTTATGCTTAATTTGCCGATGTCACTGAAATGGATATCCGTCACGAAAAAGTGTCCTCCATGACTGTTTTAATCTTGCAACATTTGTACGCAGTCTAAAACTTCTGCGGTGAAGTTAAAATGATGAGAATGCCTTTCAACTCTAAAGACGTACGTTCAAATCTTTTTAGAGGAACTATATCTGGCCCTTTCCAACCGAGACCGACTTAAATCTCAAACGTAGAAAACCTTTCCAGTAAGTAGACAAACCAGCATGTGAGAGCATGCGCAAATGAGAGTACCTCACAACCTAAAGTTGTCTGATTAAACATAAAGGGATGAATGATTCTACAATGACATTAAACTAGCTGAGTAAGAACTGTAGTCCTAACATGGAGAATAACAGATGGTCTTATACTATTCTGACACAGCACATAACGGATTGAATAAAGAAAGCGAACTAATGATAAAATGAAAGAGACTTGCTAAAGAGTGCAATGGAATGAAGGAAGGGCATCTTATTCATTACCACAGGTTCATCACTTGTCCAAAAGTGAGAAATGTTGTCGTGCCCTGTCCCTCCCTCCCACCGACCTCTGCACGTGAGAAAGAGAGAGAGAGAGAGAGAATAATGTACTAAAGTGAGAAAGCGCTGACGCAGGGAACAAGCAGGAAATGACAGTAGCTCTGTTGCGATACTTGACTCGTTTTTGGTTTCCATTATTCTTGGTCTCTTTCCGCCAGCTTTGCCAACGTTCTGTTTGTAGTCATTTGCATTAATGGGCAGAGGAAACATTAAAATGTGCTCACGATGCACTTCGCTGCGAGCAAACCCTTCAGTCTGCCGCACCAAATTTAATAACACTCCATTCTCTTTCGACTAGCCAGTTTTAATATCTGAGCAGCTTTTATCATAGCGGCTATTACTCTTTGATATGCCCACTGACTTCCGGCGTTTCTATAGAAACGTGGAAATGGAAGATTTTCCCTCATTACTCTACCATTACAGCTGTGTTTACTGGAACTTGATATCGGCTGTCTGTGAGTTCGTGTGTGTGTGTGTGTGTGTGTGTGTGTGTGTGAGGGGGGGGGAGAGATTTGCCGCTAGAATTGTTCCATATACATGAATGGATACCACGATGGGATGGTTCACTGTTGACTACTATGTATTTTCTATATCTAATTTAACTCTGAAGTTCGTTGCGAATTATTTCTTTCTGCTATAACGAGCATCAAGATTAATCCTATAGTGAAAGATGGAGCGTGTAGTCACGTGTTTATCTTCAGGTGATATCAGTTACCCTTCAGTGAGGAAAACTAAGGCTATTGATCTTCTAATGTACGTCTTTAATTATTTCTAAGACATAAATACATCAAGGAGAATGTTTGTTTGTTTCTTCGTCATCTTAATTTAAGAAGTGGGCGGAAATAATGAATGTGACAAAGTAAAGAATCTTTTTTTTTTTCCTGTCTTTTCTTGAGATTCCAATGCTGAAATATCGTAGAGTTTGTAAAGTTCTAGCACTAGATGGGTTGGAAAAGAGAAATAAACTCTCTAAAATTGAACTGCCAGGACATCTGTTCAAATGTTGGTGTTTTGCTTCTCTTTAAAGATTTAGAAAGCGGTGTAGAAGAATGAGAGATACTATTTCTACTATTTCATGCGTCACTTGTTTGAAAAAGAGAATTGGATTTAAATCCCTTTTTTGCATCCGGACGAAAAATATGCAAAGTTCACTTACTTCTAGATAAAGAGTGGACTGCATAAACTTGTGTTTTAGTTATGGCTAAAATGATGTTATATGTCAAACTCCTTAACATCGGACTGGTATTACAAAGACTTTAACTAAGAAGAATTACTTTGATGGAAATTTGCCATAGAAATACTTCACATTTCATGGAAGTTTGCCATAAAAATGTGCTGAGACTAAATGACTATACAATAGAAAACGGAGTGAATTGGTGGAACGGATTTAGAATGATGACTTGGAGAACGAACCAGATGAGTGAATTATCATTAATCAAGTAATTTCTTTACTATTGGAAACATCCGTTGTATTCATTACCTGGATCCTGAAATAATTAGCATATTTTATGTCACTTTATGATTTTTTTTAAAAAAAACATCGCTTCTCATTTCAGTGCATTCTTCATTCCGATGAGTAGAGTTCATTCTGTTATGACAGACTAAAACAATATTTCGGTCTGTTTTGTTTTTCTTTTTCTTGGTTTAAATTCCCATCTTTGAAAAGGCTGTAAACTTATATAGGTGGATATTATTTATTCAGTGAGTGGATAAAGAATTAAATAGACGAAATTGACCTAGAAACCAAACATGGTTTGGTTTTGAGGCCTCCGATAAGCTGCACACTGAGAAATGAAAATCATCTGCTGACTAAGGATATTTACGAACATTCATGTCTGCAGTTGGATTGGACCCTGAAGGCTGATGATTGAAGAGCGGTGACCCTAATCCCTTGGCTAACCAAGAGTTTTTTTTTTTTTTTTTCAATCTTTTTTTCTTTTCCTTATAATGTGCAAATGTTTTAAGATTTAGTCTATGAACAGCCTTGGTTATATACTGGATAGTTTTATTTTCAATTTTTTTTTTTTTTATTTGATTTCAAGATTCAAAGAGAACGAAATAAAGATTATTCGAAGAAAATGTTTCGTCTGAAAGATGTTTCTTATGTGCTCATTTTAATTACTAAATTTAGATTGAGTTATTGAACAAAGGACGCAGCCTAAATTTTGTTGCTATAATTTGCCAAAATTATATAAAAAATTAATTCGCATTATTGCTATTCTGGACAGCAAAGTCTGTAATGACGCGTCGCGTTGTTCAGTAGTTGTGTGTGTGTGTGTGTGTGTGTGTGTGTGTGTGTGTGTGTGTGTGTGTGTACGTTGGTAATTTACTGGCTTCTTTGCCTGTTCCAGTGAGGTCAAACTGTAGTGAGATGCAGTTTTTCCTCTCACTTCTTTCATAGACTGGTTTTGTCAATGCCGCAAAATAGACGAGCAGTCTGTCTGTCTGTCTAGCACTGGTTCACGTTAGCCTTGTCTGAAAAAGGCCTAATAAATTTTATCTTGTTACAGACGAGATATTGGCCAATATTTTATAGTTGGCGCTTTCAAACGTACTCAGCACGAAAGATTTGAAGGAGCGTATCTTCCTCATTTGTCTGAATTACTAAATCTACAAAAAATTCGATTTGGTTAGGATGATTGTCATCTGAAATAAATAAGTCTAATACCATATTTCCATTGAATTATAAAGTGAAAACTAAAAAACGTGACCAGTTTGAGACGAAAAAAACGTTTCGTGAAGGAAAATCCTACCACCTCTTTACGAGACTGGTCAACTCGCCTTTTAATACGAAGTGTATTGATTTAAATGGACTTAAATAAATAATTAAAAGTTGTTTCAAGATCTGGAGCCTGAAGTGGTTTGAAAAAATTTCCATGTTTGATCTTCGGTGAAGGATTTCAGGACCACCTAACTCTTAGCTCATCCACAGTACTGATATTATTATACTCTATAGGAAATAATGAAATAGTTTCGAAATATATTTCACGTCTTAACTTCATTACGACTGGTCACTTTTTATTTCTCGAAAACACAAACCTACTTTGGAACACAGTCGTGTATACGCAGAAGTGTGCTGACTTGCACTCCTGCTGTTACATATAAAGAATTTATATGCACGAGCTCATCGTAATCCACCTGTGGATAAGTGAACCGAAACTGAATCCCTCTCAATTTCTCCTCCTTCTCCCCCCCCCCATTTGAAGCGAGGGGAGAAAGTCAGGTTGCTTCCGTTTCTTCTTCCACTTCACGTCATCCGCACTTTAACCACTTTGCCCAAAGTCGTTCTTCAATGATTTGTTACCTTGTTCAGCGAACGAAACGCTAATCAGGCGTTTCTCCGGCGTCATCAGGCAACTCGTCAGAATTACTGGTACACACCTTTCACCCACGGGACAGTTTGACATATCTGTCTATTACTTCCTGCTTCTTTCACTAGTGGCGCCGCCTAGGGGGAACTCTTTTATTTTTATGTGGTCATTAGTTTGTAAACACGTCGGCAAGCTGACACTCCAATCGTTCTCTCGTCTAGCTACAACTAAACTGGTTATTAATCAAAGCAAGACTTTGATTAATAGATGACTAATATTTTTGCCACATTTCCTGGAAGATACAGCATAAACATGTCGGTTTGGTGCCAACCTTCTTCGAAAAAAAAAAAAAAAAAAAAATGATTGTTGCGTCATATTGTAGGGTAAGCCATGAAAGAGTTTTCAATTAGATTGGACATTTTCAACGGAAAAGGGGGGGGGGGGGGCGTTCGAATTTTAGCAATGCATTACTAACAGAAGTTCTAACCGATAAAGGGTGAAGTGGAACAGGTCAAGGTTAAAGACAGTACACGAACGCGGATATATACGCTTGGACATTATCCAGATTGTGATATAAAAATTCAAGACAGGGTATGGTTTGAGGAGCAACAAGGCCAACCATTCTGGGCGATGTGAAGGGAATACTTAATAGAAAGATCGTTCTACTCAGGGAACTTGTCTTGGGCATTTGATTCGTGGGGAGTTTTTAATCATTGCTATGAAATGGATGTCGATTGAAGCTGCACCCTCGGGTAACATACCGTTGCGGTATCAGCGGGGGCAAGTACGATTGCATACAAAACAGATTTTTTTTTTTTATATAATAATACGAATAAAACTGACTAACTTTTGATCAAAATGCTTTCGTTGGCAACTTTTCCAGCTGTTTTTTCGTACACTTGTGGTTGCCTTTTGTAGGTTTTCTTCCTGCTTTTGTATTGTAGATTACTGTACATAGAAAAAGTAATATTTATTTTGTACGCATCTCTCTAATTCATGAGATGTAAATTTCTTTTATATAGAAACAAGTTTTTCCTCCAAAAGTATATATTCTTCTTCTCTTTGAAATATTATCGCCAATTGCATTCTAAAAATTACATTTTTTCATGCATGTAGAAAAGGGACACTATTGGCCACATGAAAATGCAGGGTGGCCATAAAATAACGCTCTCTCTTTGGAGGCATCTGTAGCCGAAATCAATAAACGGAATGAGACCAAACTTTATATTGAGACTTTTGAAGGCATGGGGAGATGTTTTCCGCGAAAAAATGATTAGTACCAAAAGTCACCGATAGGGGAAATTTTGGCGCTGGCGGAGCCGAAAACAAGTGGATAATTACATTAAAGGCAGATAAAATTGAATAATAACATTTCGACGGTGTAAGCGGCAGCCGCGTCACTGATTCCAGCTGGTTATGTGGCGCGTTACAATGATAATAATAATAATAATAATTAAACTAAAACAACTTGTAAGAGAGACAGAAATTAATGTAGTGACTGAACTCACAGGAAATAATGTTTAATTCATCAGAATCAGCTTTCTGTCCTCTGCCAGGTCTAACTCCCAGTGATCCGGTTTCTTCAAACTTCTTAATCAAAGCTCTCAGTGCTACAGCTGACATAGGACCTTTACGCAGATTATGAAAGCGTCTAAATTCCTGAAGGGGCCGCTACGGCATTGCACTGTTTAAGGTAAAACAACAACAAATAAAGCACGCTGAGGCAAGGTAGGACTCATATTGAGCACGATTCGTCAGTTATTCGAATAATTGTTTGAACGTTCCCAATCCCTTTTTAAGTGGAATTGGTGGCGCTGCTGTCAGGTACGCACAGTAAAATTTGCATAATCCTTTTTGCCTGCGTTTACTGCAAATATGTGACTGCTTTCGGCTCCGCAAGCGCCAAAATTTCCCCTATCGGCGACTTTTGGTACTAAATCTTTTTTTTTTTTTTTTCTCGGAAATCATCTTCCCATGCCTTCAAAAGTCTCAATATAAAATTTGGTCTCATTCCGTTTATTGGTTTTAGCTACAGATGCCTCCAAAGAGGGAAAGTTATTTTATGGCCGCCCTGTAGATAAATCTTGTTCCATTGCTCTATTCATCAATGTCACCTACCAATAACGATACTTTGGGAAGAACTACGTGCTCTTTGGTTTGAAGGATTCGAACTGCCTCAAATTAAGGATGCAAAGAACATTTTGAGGACTATTCAGCTTAAGATTAATTAATCGGTCTTGGATGAAGGCGACAAAATTTTCCCTCCAGAATAATTTGCATTCTACCTACAGTAAAGCAGACAATCGGTCTATAAACTCAAGAAATTAATAGATATAATACACTTATCTTATAGCCTTAGTTGCCTCAGAACCAGTGCAAGTAACAGATAATGATAAACTAACAAAGATCATGGAAGACGTTTCTTCCGTCCGCAAGGATGCTTTGGGAAAAGTTCTTCCTCGAGGAACTTCATTTTCAGTGCTTGTGTCGAGTGAAGCTCCTCAGCACGGTCATGAAAAAGTTGAGGTATTTCATATGGATTGGAAAGACCTAGATTCGAATTGTGCTCAAGAGACTCAGAGAACTGTTATGAAGAATTTTCAACTGAAAATAAAAGCAAAGTTAGCCAAGTCTCACACGAAATGGAAAAAATGTTTCTAATGGAAGCTAGGGATTTTTATCCTGCAAAACAGACACTCCGGTCAAAGAACACACGGAATTAACTGACGTAAATACACCTTATAAACTTAGTTACTTCTGTCGTAATTTCATTAAACACAGCTCAATCTAGCTTCTCGCATTTTATACGGACATTTCCATGGCCACCTTGCATCAGCAGTGGCAGCGGTAATTCCACCACTTCTTAGCAATTGGCTTTAATGTCAAACTTCACTTAAAATAAAATATTTCCCATTCATTCATTCGGCTCTGCTGGGTTTTGAAACACTATGGATTCGTGTGGATTTAATGCTAAAATGTAAGCCTTCTTTTTATTCCAGATGTACGTTAAGTTTTTTATTTCTCAACTTTGAATTCATTCATTGTATCATAGTACTGCAGGTAAAGCGTTCATGTCTGGAACCACCACACACGCGCGCAAAAAAAAAAAAAAAAAAAAAAAAAAGACGTACAAATTTGCCCTTATCGGGTGTAAAAATATGCAGTTAAGCTGTAATGAGTACTAATGGTATTATTAAAGCAATTGATTGCTTTTCACTCTTCGTTTTCGACAATTAAGAAATGGGCTGCGAGTTTAAACGTGGCCGTACGAGACCTTGAAGATGATCCACGTGAAGGACGTCCAAAAAGTGTAACAACACCAGAAATCATTGATCAAGTGCACGATATGGTATTCGATGACTGGCGATTCAAAGTGCGTGAAATTGCTGAGACTATAGGCATTTCAAAAGAACGTGTACGATATATTTTGCATGAAGAATTGCAAATGAAAAAGCTTTGCGCAAGATGGGTGCCGCGCTTGCTCATAGCAGATCAAAAATGCACTCGCATGAAAATCTCTGAACAGTGCTTGGAGCGTTTTAACAAGAATAAAACTAATTTTATGCGTCGATTGATTACTATGGATAAGACTTGGATTCACCATTACACACCAGAATCCAAACAGCAGTCAAAACAGTGGACAGAAGCCGGTTGTTCAGCGCCAAAGAAGACAGAGTCAGTTCCATCAGCAGGAAGGTTCATGGCATCGGTGTTTTGGGATGCTGAAGGCATTTTGTTTATAACCAGACTAGACGGAAAAAATTCGTCAGAAAAGACCCGGTTTGCAGAAGAAAAAAATCATCTTTCATCAGGCCAATGCACCTGCCCACAAAGGTGTTTTGGCAATGGGAAAATTAAGGGATCTGCATTATGAATTGTTGGAATATCCACCCTATTCCCCAGATTTGGCTCCCTCTGACTTTTATCTCTTCCCAAAACTAAAATTCTTCCTCGCTGGTCAGAGTTTTTCTTCGAATCAAGAGGTGATTGCAGCTGTAGAAGGGTATTTTGCAGATCTTACTGAGAACCACTACAGGGACGGGATAATGGTGCTGGAATAAATACATTAGTCTTAAGGGAAATTATGTTGAAAAAATAAAAATAATTTTGAAATTATAAATTCGTTCTTTCATTGTTAGGCTGATAACTTTTCAGACTACCCTAGTAATACGTATTTATCTTGTTTAATCAACAAAAGCTCTTTATTTTCCTGTCATGGGTTTTAAAAAGTACAATACCTAACATAGAACTATTGCACGAAAGCCATATGAGATAACTATATTTTGTTGTTCATAATACTAACAAATGAACTTGTTTTTCGCAATTTCTTATAATTTGTGCTTTAAACTGTTAGTTCTCTTTACCCCTGAAGATGTTAGTCTTACGACTAATGAAACTTGTCGGGTTATTTTTAGTACTTGTTTAGTTTTTTTAAAAACAGTTCTCTAATAAACACGTGGTCGCAAAACCGGAATATTTCTATCGAACTTCTAAACCACATAAATCTACGTATGAAAACTAATATTTTTATTCTAGATTCTCGGATGTCACATTGTCATTATTTTGATTATTTTGCGTGATTTTAATCAAAATCCATGTAGTTCTTATTTTTCTCTCACTTCCCTGAAAATCTGCTGCGGAAAATTCCATGAATAAAAGTTAGCATGCGGGTATGGGCGCACATGCCTCCACACTTTGTGCGTAACACATGTCCTTGGCTTCCACAATAAATAGTTGTATTCTTTGGTTTCGAAACTCCGTAAAATTCAGAACTATTTATCTCTGTGACGGCGTATTTGTTAAAAAAAAAAGAAAAAAAAACATTGGGCATCCTAAGGTTTTGCATCCATTTCTTGGGATAGCTTCAGAAATTTAGGAGGAATGTCCTGCTAGAACCAACTCAGTAAGAGAACCAAGGTTTTTGCATTCATTTGTGGACCATAAAAGTAATCAGTGATATACAGTGTACTTTTTATCATTCTTCAACTGGATTATTTCGTTTTTTTTAAAAAGAGATTGATAAAAGAAAATAAATCTGAAAATATTTAGCCATAATCGCAAATATCCAAACTACAAATTCCACATTTTGCACGTCATAACTCTGGCTCTAAATGAAATAAAAAAAATATCTTAAATGGAAGTTCCCCCCGCCCCATCTTCACTTGGATTGGTTAAATTTTCGTGGGTGACTGTGCGCCTCTGTTGCAAGTAGCACGTGACATTGGCTCTTGGGTCAAAAAAGAGCCAATGTCGCATGCATCTAGTTTGAATCCTATGTAGGACGCCAGGAATCGTCATAACGACTTCACAACTGATGGTGAGCTAGGGGGGTGGGGATGGTCTCGTAAGTGTAAAGAAGGGGGGGGGTTCTTCGCCTCCCGGAAACTCATGCTCGTTATTCCAGTACTTTTATAGTACTAGTTCTAAATCAATGACGCGTATTAGCAGAACATGCTTCAAAATATAACGAATATTAGCTTTGTTTAATCCTCTTACTTTGGATAAGCGGATTAATGACATTGTCTTAAATTGTGAAACAGCTTTTCTCCATAGCAGACTGTAACAAAATACTAATACCCGAGATAGTTTCATTTAGGGATTTTGATATTATACTGTAGTTATACCAAAGTTATACTGTAGGATTAATTTTTTTTATCATAATTTATCCACCATAGATTATAACTTACATTATTAATACTGATCATTGGCTAAGGATAAATAATCCGAAGATGGAACTTTTTCACGCCACTTCAAGCCTCCGCTAAGCAGTGCGATGGTCTCACCGACCAATGACATTCCTACAATACCTACGAGTAAATATATTAATTTTTTTTTTCGTACAGACCTTTTCTTTGACAGTGGATACAGTATTAACTCTGCGTCCAGAAGATGTTTAAATGCTTAAGAAGTGTTCAAGGACAGTTAGAATGTTCAACCCACCTATAGGAGAAATCATTAATGAGCATAGTTACCTTTCTATCTGGATAACATTTACATGGCGTGTCGCTGTGATGCACCAGTAGCTAAAGCTATGTAATATATCTATCAATTACGTGGGATGTTTTGGTAAGGAAAATCTCATCACCTGTGAACCCTCTTTCATTTGAACAGCCTTATAAAAGTTATTTGCGTCCTAGATTGGATTTGAATTATGACCATCTCCTGATGAGAGAATTTTATATTAAATAATAATAAAAAATGAAAATTTGTTTATATAAAAATTGCCGGGAATTTGAAAAATAATACACCTTAATTTACGGTAGGAATCCAGAAATCACTGGTATTATACAGCCTGATTTGAACTGTTAGTAAAGAACATTTACGCAATCGATCCTGTTCTTATTATCATTGCGTCCAACTGCATATTATTTTTAAGCTTTAGGAATAAATATTCCCAACGTTTAAAAATTAGCATCTCTCTCTTGTTAGAATTCCTATTACTACATACATTTGATTAATTTTGCTATTAACGTATCGGAATGGTTTGTATTTATTTTGATTAAAATAGTGGTTTATTTTATGGTCGAGCCCTCCTAATGAGGGATGAAGTATGTATTTTTGACTGTAGCAGCGTGTGTTCAAGGGGCTGGATGGTCTGAGGGATGAAAAACCCGAGTTTCTGAGTGACAAAAACCCAAGGACGGGAACCGAACCCAGGTCTTTCCGACCAAAGGGCTTCGTCTATAGCGACTTAGCTATGGAGGCTCTAAAAGTTGTAGGGTTAATTTTAATAATATGCAATTTAGTTATAAATTATATAAAAAAAGAATGCCATTGAAATTGGGAAGTCGCCAAATTACTTAAATAAGGTTTCCTATTGGAAACTGAGGTCTTCCCCGCCAAAAAAAAAAAAAAAAAAAAAAAATAATAATAATACACACCCTTCAGAGAATACACTCAATTAATAGCATATGTAAATGCAATTGTTGCTTTGTCGTAATCTAAACAACCAGACGATTAGCTTCGAATACCCTGCGTATATATGAGTAAGTCGCGTATTTCCATTTTGAAAGGAAAGTGTGGATTTCGAGTGATTAATGTACGCCCTCGTCATATTATAATCCTAAGGCGATGTTCTTAGTTAATCGCAGACATGTCCTAATTCCTTATTCTTTTTCTACCGCACACACGCACCTAAACTGCTGCTTTTTATTTCTATACTCGCAAAGCATCTGTTCAATTCGGAATATTTTTCCCTAATTTTTCTGCCCACAAACAGTTCTTCGATCATTGCTGCTTCCTAACAGGAATTTTTTTTTCTTTTTTGGTTCCTGTATGCATCTTTAAGTGACATCGTTTCTCCCACCTACAGCGCGATTTCCAACTTCTTCTTCTTCTAAATTTAATTATCTTCACTTTTTTCACTAATAGGGGAGGATCGTAAATGCATCCTCCTCCCCCCCCCCCCTCCTTAGTAAACATGGTGAACAAATCACTTAAGTGAAACCTCACAAAATTCCCATTCTCATTCTGCGACTGTGCAATACACGCAAAAAAAAAGTTACGAGTAAGCAATCCACCCAGATTTTTTGATAGTTGAAGGTGTCTTTATACTATACACATCACACTCTGATACAGTTCGGGCTTCTCTTCCCTACTCCTTCTTCCCCCCCCCCCCACTATTCAAAGGGTAAAGGCGGATTTTTAAAATTGAAAGTTCGAGGATGTAAAATGCATCGTGAACTAATAAATGCAAGACGGTGATATCCACAATTTAAATACAATTAAGAAATATCGAGAGTACATATAGAGAACTGAAATTAAAACAAAAAAAAAAAGTAAAAAAGTACATAAATAAACAATATGCAACGAGCACCGAACTATAATGCCATCTGTTGATGAAACGAAGGACTGCCCTAAAATTTCGGTCGAATAAAATGAATGCAAAAGACACCAAGGTTACTACACCAGTTCGACAAAAAAAAAAAAAAAAAAAAAAAAAAAAACGACGGCTTAGATGAAGGAAAAGAAAACTTCGGACAACAGAGGATTGGAAAATGGTTCTCCTAGAGTGATGAATCCTAGGTTTTGTAATTTGGGGTGGACAGAAGGACAATGATATGGTGAAAAGGCCACAAACTCAGCATGTCTGGGCGTAACGGTTTAAGGCAATGAAGAAAATACTGATCTCATAGCCGTAGGTGATTCGAACATAATTAAAAAAAAAAAAAAACTACTACTTCATAGACATCTATGGGATAATAAGATCCATTGGAAACTTTGCTAAAATTCATTAGACAGCAAAGGAGAACTATTCGCTAATATTACCACTGCACAAGCATTTATTTTTATCATAAGATGCAAAGTATTTTCAAAACTTCCCATTGGTTAACAACTGAATCAACTATATCCAGTTGATTGCATGGATATAGGTATTTAATATCAACTATATAGGTATTTATTGCATGGATATATGGTCAATAACATCCGACAAACATCATTTGGACAAACGGGACGCAGTGTACTTTGTCAATCAATACACAAAATTGTTCCGTTCAACAGGAATTACAAGTCGCTCACAAAGAATACATACTGAGGGGAGTTAGTCCCTTGTGTGGAATGAGACAGCTCATTGGCGTGCTATGAAGTGGGTCCTTGGTTCACAGCCAATCTCTTAGGCTGTAATTTGTTTGCAATAAACTAACAATATAAAAGACGTTCGCTCTTAGAATAAAAGTCTTAAGAAAGTGAATCATCAGAGTATGCATTACACTTCATTGACAACTTGTGTTATCCCCCTCCCCCCCCTTACTTTGATATTCATCTATAGCATATGTTGACTATGGGGTTATCTAGAATTTAACATCTCGGGTCAATAGCAAAATGAAAAAAAAAAAAAAAGTAATTATCAGAAGCTAGCAAACATTCCGGATAAAGTGCGCATGCCAGCTGTCATTCTACGTCACGTGCAACATGTCATGAAATTAGAACTTCGCTTTTCAAGCACATATCAAGTGGATCTCCTGATGGAATGCGCTACAATTAAGATGAACCCACGTGATATCAGACATCTGGTGAAGAAAAAGAGAACTACGAGTGCTAAGTCACATTTCTTACTTGTCCCCCGGTTAAATGTTGAAATTTTATTTCAGAATGGGAATTCGTTCGTTCCAGTAATTTATAACCAAAGAGAGCTTTCGAATCATCTAATAGTCCCAAATATTATTTTTGACCAATACAATAAAAGTGGAACCATTTTCAAGTGTTCATCCCGATTTTCAGACGATTTCACACTCCTCATTACGATTAGTAAGAAGGAGCTCGTTTTAATCGCCAGGACCTTTCATATTCATAAGGTGAAAGTTCAATCAAAGAGACCGATGAAACAACAAAATTGGTAGTTTTTTTTAATATATACGCTCCACATGAATCACGCCTGTGAACTGATGTCATCCTATCACATCTGTGGGTAGGCTAAAGGTCAGATAATTCGAAACTCTTCTCTAAAAACCAAACATGCAATTTTTTCAAGCCACTTCAGGCCTCCAATAAGCAGCGGTGGTCTCACACCGGGCTGTAACAGCATCTATCATCCATAAACATTAACCAAACTGCCTTGGGTTTTTGCTATTAACCGAACACAGCCTTTGGTTGGAGAGGGGATATGATATCCACCCGTCTATCCAGTCCGGCCAAGTCCATACGTTTCCATCATGAAATACAAAAACTTTTTTTATAGCATATCAGACTTCGATTACGGTGATAACCATCGAAACGCTAATTTGCAACAATGAACAGCTTAAGTCTGATGTGACAAATGATTCTCGTGGAAATCCATGTTATAGCGCTAATTTTCAAAAAAAAAAAAAAAAAAATTGTTATTAGGAGTTTCCAGAATTTGTTTATTTTTTTATGGTGTATGCTTGGGAAGGGGGGGGGGGATACATTTCTGTAGTATAGGGAATTTCCTAGAGACCCAACAGTGATAGCTAGCGAAACAGGTTGAAGTTTGTTTGCATTAAATATCTTACTTATGATTTTTTAAGTAGTAGAGGACAAGTCGATTTTTATGCTGCAACAGCAGCATTTCATGGATGAAAGAGTCCATTGTGTAGGGAAGTCTTAAGACATGGCCATTCTGTACCTTCGAAACACTATTTATCATTCGCGTTTAATGCCTCTAAATATGTATAATTATATATAAGCGATTAAATAGCAGCTTTTGCTAATAGAAATTGAAAACGAAGTAATCTCATTAACAGGCACAATACAAGTGATAAGTGATGATTTTCACCCCCTAATGTGACACTACATGTTCACGAAAAAAATTTGGATCTCTAGACTTTTAGTGTGAAATAATTAAAAAAAAAACTTTTATAATTATAATAACTAATATTTGCATTCAGAATTAAGAAATGTAGAGGCAGCCATTTAAAAAGTATTACACAAATTAAATAAATTACTTGTGACTTTACGATAAACATAATTTTATCCTTTGCAGGAGTAAACAACACAGTACCTGCTTAAAATTTTCAGTTTATTCATAAATGGTTTGTTTCCAGTTAGAGATTTTATTATATTTAAAATATATCCGAAAACAATATTTAATTACGAAATTATTTCACGGTACGCAGTCATATTTAAATGAAAATTATTTGAGAATTCAGTGGGAGTATTTATCGTAACCTACATTTTAATTTACTGTGTCCGATACATCGTTCAAAACCTTTTCCCCGCTAATTTATTTTCCTTTAAATTTCGTAACACAACAAAAGTATTTAAAGAATGAATATTAATTTAATAATTATTAAGAGTTTCATACTTTACATCCAAAAATCACAAGTTAATGTTGTATGATCGCAATGTTGTTGAGGTACAGCATGTGCTTGGAGTTCTATCAAATGACAGAAGATGGCAGCAGTGTCTATGTTATTTAGCGAAGCTAGGACAAACTTGTCGGAAGCATTCTCATAGGTTGAAGATATTTTATTATTTGTATTATGAATTTTAAATGGGCTTGTATATTTACATAAAGTAGAATTCATAAAGTTCATTTTGATAAATTTTTACTTTTAAATTTTAAAATTATTTCAATGATAGTTTGAAATTAGAAAAAATAGCGGACGTACATTTTTCATGATAAAGCTTTTAAACTCTTTTCATGATGGATAAAGCCTTTAAATAAAGCCATATTGTTGCGTAATACTTTTGAGTATTACGCAACAATATGATAATACTATATTGTCATGCTGATTCCTTGAAGTTTGTTTTTCATTTTACTTCCTGATGCCTGATCCATGTTTTCCTAAATGAGCAGTTGGCATTACAACATATCAGTGCAAGAATGTAATTAATCTTACGGTTTTGTTCTGTTAATTATACGTTACCTTAAATCGGGGAGGAAACATCCTGTTTCTATTGGCAACAAGTGAAAAGAAACAGTGGTTTTCCGGTAGTGGAAACACACAAAAGTGATTATTGGATCACGTACAAGATTGCAATGGAGCGTGGAGTTTTACGTATTGAACGACAATAGGCAGACCCATACAAAAAAAAAAAAAAATAGTTTAAGACCATGCTTCAGTTAAATTAATATGACATAAAACAGTTGAATCTACAACGCATTTAGTCTACAAATATATTAATTTGGATATGTTGCTTTTAAAACATCAGACATACATGATGTTCGTAATAAACATTTATTGGTTCGTACATCCTCTTTCCCTTCATTGTCTAGATTTCGGCCAGGTACGCAGAAAGCAACAAACATTTATTCCCCATTAATATTCACCAACAAATAGCACTCCTACTAACACCTTTCACCGTAACTTAATTACCCCAATTTTAGACAGCCGGCATGATGAATGTAGCGGCATACAAGTATCACACGGCATCATGTCAGTGTGGTAGTCGCAATGACCTATGATGAAGGTATCTTTGCTGGTAGCATAACAATTGTAGCCACTTACATGAAGGATGGCAGAGTGGCTCTTAGCGCGTGTCATTTCTAGTTGAAGCATAATGACTTGGAAGAGTAGAATGACCAATGCAGAGTTGTAGCGATTGTGACAGATGCTGTTTTCCACACGTCTTCGAACGCGATGATTTTTGCTGTTTATAACTGCTGATATATAATGCTATTTCACTGGTTCTGATGTAAAAATAAGCGATTTATTTCTATGGGAGTTGGTAGATCTGAATACGAACGAAGTGGTTGTTAATCATTTCGATGGATTAGATTAGTTCTGATGCCCTTGGAAAGATGACATATCTCCCTCTTTCTGTTAGAAGATCTGGGTTCGAATCATGTCCGAAACGCATAGAACTGAACTTGATCTTTACGAATGAAGCTGTGTTAACGAAAGTGCCCAAAAAATCGTTCTTTCCCTGCCCCGTTGAACAGGCACCGCCACCCGAGAATACATTAGCATCTCATTATCTCGGTTGTCTTGTTGATGATTTCAACAACAACAATCGCATTATTTTTGTTATTCTTTCAGTGTATTGTTGAGTGAAATGATTCTTGTAAGCATAGCGCGTCGTTTAACTAGATGGATTTCAAATTTATTTAATTAATTAAATAAGTTTGGAAGAAGGCAAATTTAAGATGTTCCCCTTTTAAGCCAGTTTAAATTCCCGGTCATAAATTTAATTCACCATACGAAGGAGGGAACACAAGCAACTATAGATAAATTGTTCTAATGTGAAACGTATATATATAAAAAAAAGCTGAAAATCTATAACCAATTCAGACTATAAGTCATCCACTTTGTTATTTATTTTCTTTATTCGTTGTTATGTTCACGTTTATTCGTAGAGGTCGCTTCTGTACATCCCTATGCCGGTCGGAACGCCCACAGTAACTGACAAAAGCCACAAAGCAATCCTGAAACGCGGCAGACTGCCCATGGATGGACACCTAGGGCTTGCCGCGGCGAAAGTACGGAGATCTAATGCTCCGGCAAAATGTACGACATCCTGACTTCCTAGGAAAGGATAAATGGTGTCCTGATGAAGTCTTAAAATATGGAATTTTTGAAGAAGGCGGATGGGTGGATTTCGCATAATCACCTTCATCCTTATCCTAGCAAAAATAATGACGGTTTTTAACCTCGCAATTTGCAGCAGTAAATTCTCATTCTAAACTTTATCACAGACGGGAATTATATTTAGTGGGCGTCACTAAGGGTGTGGGGAATATTAGGACCCTTAGGGTTTTTTTATATGCCTTGAAATTTCAATAACAAAGCCTTTCTGATTGCATTGAACGGGTTTGGATCGTTATAAATCTTTTGATTTTCTTACCGTCAATGAAACAAGCAATAAGGATGGGTATCGTTAAAGAATGAAGAAAATGAACTGTCTTGGCGATGTTAAGTGTTACCTATTCACATAAAATGCAAATTAAGACGTATTTTAAGTAGATGTAGTTATTTTACTGTTAATAAATAAAAATTAGTGGCATCCATCACATACGAGAATAGGATTGATTCTTCCAATAAATTCTCTCGCTTTCTTTACGTGTGTGAAGATTTTTTCTGAATAAAAATGTCCAATTCTTGTATAAATTGTATTTAATCTTTAATTGAAAGATATCGCTTTTTCGGTATTTTTTTTTATTTAATTTATTATTTTTATTTTTATTGATGCTGTTTGTGGGATGTCATTAGTGTACTGTACTCCATGATCATTCTATAAACCGTCATCATTTCAGTAGTTGGACACTTTTAGCTCAGAAAAAGATATATAAAGGAGTATATTTAAAGGAAACGTAACGTCTTTCAATGGTAACTAGACAGAGAACACAAATTACAGCGACAACTAAAAATCTATGCTGCAGTAAAGAAAGGTAAAAGGTTAAAACCCAGATATTTTTCATTCTGACAGAATGATAATTCATTGGGGGAGAGGACTGGCTAGGGAGTGAAGTCAAGATAAATAAAGGAGGAGTAAGAGTGCAGAGAGGGAATGTAGAGAGAAGTGTTTCAAGCACTCCTGGGAGCGCTCAGGCCGAGAACTATAAACAAAAGCTTGACATTTGGGAAGATATTTAGTTGTGCTTATGATGTTAATAGCTAATGATGAAGCGATAGCTAATGATGTTAATATAAAGATCGGGCTTAGTTTAGAAAGATAAAATGATGATTATGAAATGTTAAGAAACTCCAAACCTAATATCACTTATCTTCGTATTTCAAGGTAGCAGAGAATTCGAATCCTGTCCGGACTCGAGTGTATGTGAACGTGAGTTGACCGACTTATGTGGAAGCGGCAGGACTTCCTCCTAGAAAGGGTATTTTTCTCCCACAAGGGAGAAAGACAACATACGCATACAAGTTTTTAGGAAGAAAGTTGTCTTTTTTCTTTATTGGTTGCTTACATAAATACATATGTAAGCAATATTTGTGCATTCTTGTAATGCTACACAATGTCTCTCAGAAGAGCAAATAGTAGCATCGTCTTTGCTCTTGAAACAACTTAACCACATGGATTACCCGAACCAATGCTGATCGTCTAGTGTTAACCGTTAGGCCATAGCATCTCTAGGCAGGTCGATTCTTAGATATTTGTTTCCAATTACCCTCGGGCGTATTTACTGACTGAGCATCATATAAGGTACAAACACCAATCGAAATTATAAGAGGGTGTTGCTTCAATTGATCCAAAGTGGAAATGGGAATATCCTGCACTAATCTTCCATAGAAAAGTTTCTACATAAGGAGATAGTTTCGTCTTGAAGAGACTACTGAAAGTCAAAACGCGCAGAAATAATCTAAAGTTAAGAAGTATTTTTAGTTGACACACGACGTGATTAAACCACAATTGCCAGAACTTGAAATGTAAACCTGAAGTTAACCAATTTGTTGTTGTTGTTGTTGAATGAGACACTTTATAGCTATTAACCTTTGAATTATAAAATAATTTACAATTTAATTAATACTTAACTAATTAACTCTGGCTAATTAATGTGAGCCTAAGAATAAATTGCAACATCATGCATAATTGAAAACTCAATTCTGTGGAATGCCTACTTTTTTTTTTTTTTTTTTGCGAAGTCATCGTCCCCAGGGTACTGTTTTATTTTTTTATGAATAGCATGGCGGATACCAACGGTGAAACTAATTTTGAGATTTTTTTTTTCTGCGTCATCGGACGAACCGTCGCTATAGGGTGTGTTCGTTCTTTAATAGTTGAAACTTTTGCCGTGTGCGAAGTTAATGATGAAGCATTAATAATAAAAAGTAATAATACACAAAGCGGTTTAGACTGCAATAAAGGTCACACGTACCTTTTTTTGGATTTAATTTTAATCGGGTGAGATTCAAAGTTATGCGTACGTGTTTGAATCTTCTGAATACGAACATATAAACAATTCCTGATTGGCTAACTGGTTGTTTGCAATTTCACGAATCTTTTAAAAATGTGGCTCTCATGATTAAAAGCATAATTTTGATGAAGTAAGTTAGCTAGCTTATTCAGGTGGAATATTCGCATAAAACAAAAGGGGCCTAAAGAATTTTAAAACCCCCTTCTTGAATATGATGATTCAATTGGGGATTTTTTTCGATCAGTGCATACACCATAGGATATGATTTGTTTGAAGTTCGGGATTATTCTTAAATTATATCAAACCTCTGAAGTGTGGGGGAGGGTTCCGAAAATGTGACGGAGGGAATGGATGATGTCACGTCATAAAGAAGTTGAAGCCTTCAATTTTTTTTTCCTATTTGAAATCACAAACCCTTAACAAAGTTATTACAAAAAAATCGATTCAAAATAATACGGAGTACAAACACAACCCGTATTTATTTTAATATTCAGGAAAATTTAAAGGCAAAACTATGTATTTAATATTGCTTAACATTGTGGTGGGTCTCTGAAGCTGACAGTTGAGAGCAGTGGGAAGAAGGTATTCAGAAGCAACGCAGAATTCGAGATATAATTTAAGGAATATTTCCGATTATAAATTGTGAATCCTGTTACTTGTCCCAAGTCTATGATACTACAGGAGGAAGAATTTAGGTGAACACATCGAATAATCGTGTAATGACCTTCACACTGGCATATATTCGTATAATTGACTACCGAGTTTGTTACTTCTTTAGTTGCTCATTTGATATGCGTAATTTTAAAGCTCTCCATTCTCACTAATCAGCATGGATGGGGTTGTTAGTGAGGTGGTACACTCCCTACAGATTCCATTGGAATCAAACAGGCATTAATGAACGTAAACATTTGTTTTTGTGAAACGTATTAAGCTGTATGGATGAGGTTTCAGCCTGCCAATAGAAAAAAAAGCGAATCCATTTTTTTTTATCTTTGTAATTCTTAGAAAGATAAATAGATAATTTTTTTAAGCTTAGAAGAATTTTCCTGTTTTTAAACTTGATACAGTAGCGAAATTAATAGCAATATATGTAGGTCTGAAATATTAACCTTCTAGGGTTTCAAGGCGTTTTTTTTTAATGCATATCAAATTATTACGGGCTAATTTTTAGATTTAAGCACGGCAGATCTATGCTAATTTCAAGAATCAAAATTATTTTAATTGTTACATGCAGTTTACTTCACTCAAATAAATTGCCTTTTCACAAACCATTATGTTTGTTATAATGACGTCATCAATGAATATGTAACAATGAGCTGGAATTTATTGAACCATGGTATTAATGACACAAGTTTGCAAAATATACTTAAGCCTATTTTGTGTGCATATAACTATGTAAATATTCTTTATAAAACAGTCTATAATTAAGCATCGTATGTGAGGATGTACGTGTATAGAATTCAAATGAAACATTTGTGCAACAACACACACGCACACACATATATATATCACTACGGTAGTCTTCGTTAGGCTTAGCACATAATAAACGATACACGGACAACAGCAATGATTTTAAGGAAAATAACACTCCCGTTAGGGTTACCTAAGTCCTGCGGAAGAGCAGCGGAAGCCTCCCATCGTCGGAGGATGGAGTGACATGCCCGAGAAACCGCAGTCTGGGGTGGCGGAGGGTTGTCGAGTACTTGTGGCTAGCCATTGTGGTCGTCGAGGTTAGGAGGTTGGGTAACCACGAGCGAGGCCCCCTGCCTGGATCGATCAGAGGGCATAACAGAGCAGGGCGACATCTCTTGTTCGGCAAAGCAGCTCGCGCGCTAGAGGTGGTGATTGTGTAGGAGCTAGTGGAACGA